>NC_133000.1:70965636-71696511 GCF_048564905.1 Vicugna pacos | reverse complement strand
ACTCACGGGCTCAGCGACTTACAACTTTCTCATCTGGGACTCGAGTGAGCCTTTGGGTTTTGGGGATCTGGCCGTCCTCCCTGGAGCTCCTTGCCCTCCTCCGCTCTGCCCTGCATCCTGGCCAGTGCTCCCTGCATCACTCCTCCGCCAACCCTCTGTTTTCACACGCTCACTCCTCCCGGGCTGGATGCTGGGACCGGGTGCCACCTCTCTGCTCTCCAGAGGGAAAGCATCTTCACCCGCAGCCTCCTGAGCCGTCCTGCCCGGGCACTAGGTCCCAGCCCTCCTCAGCTGTCGCGGGGCCCTTCCAGCCTATCCTCTCAACACTCACAGCGGCGGAACTCGACTTCCCTGCTCGGACCTGGCTGCTGCCTCCACCTCGGGCTCTTTCCCAGGGTCGCCTTCCTTGTCCTGGTCTCTCCATCCCGGCTGGTTCCGCTCGGTTCCCACCCCCCTGCCCACTTCTTTGTTTAACCACTGTTTCGATGCCTTCACTCTCTAAGCAGAATAGCCATTTCTTTCTTACACTGGGAACGCTATTTGCACTGAAGGGCAGTCACAATGTTACTGTCGACATTACGCGTTCCTTCGCCTCAAAGTTAATTTGTAGGGAGCGTTTGACCGTCAGCGTTTAGGGGTAAGAAGCCAATGCAGTTTTTCCCTTGTCTTGAGGGGCTCTGGTGTCCTGGTCATTTTACTGTGACCAGTGTTAAGAGAACCAGCTTGTGCTGTGCTTGCCTCCCTGAGGTTCTGTTCTGGTTTCAGGCTTCCCGATACCAGGCCAGCCTGGCGCCCCCGGCTTCCCCGGTGAAAGAGGACAGAAAGGTGACCAGGGTTTTCCAGGCGTGTCGTTGCCCGGACCAGGTGGAAGAGATGGGCTCCCGGGCCCCCCTGGCCCTCCCGGACCCCCTGGGCAGCCAGGCCACACAAGTGAGTTCCCTTTGGGCCCGTTTCACGTGGTGTCCCTGCCGGGACAGGTGCTGGGGCGGAGCTGCCGGGGTCTGGGGCGGGCGGCTGGAGTTCGAGTGCATGCACAAAGGACGGGGGTCCAGTGACTTGGGAATCACTCATCACACCCCACTCGGGTGTCTTTGCAAAGTTAGTCATGCTGCAAAGAGGAATAGCAAACATAAAAGAAAGAAGCTGGTTTGGAGGAATAAGAGCAGTAACCAGCTCGCGCCTCCTGGCATCTAAAGCTCAATGGTGGACCGGCTGAGCCGCAGGGCTCTTACTGTGGATGCAACGCGTTTCGTTCACCTGAAGACACAGACTGGTGCTAGGACACACACGCACACACACACACACAGACACACAGACACACAGAGACACACACACACACACACACACGCAGACACACACACACACACAGAGACACACACAGACACAGACACACACACAGACACACACACACACACACACGGAGAAGGGACCGCATGGGCGCAGATGGCACATTCACGTCATGAGTGACCTCAGATCTGAACCGCGCTTTTCCTAGCTTTTTCACCACAGCCCACCATCAAAGCTGGGCACACAACACGAAGTGCTTGATTCAGTGAAGGGGGCCCTGTGATCCCAAAGTAATCCCAACACAAAATGCAAGAACATTTCAAAGGATTTCAGCTGATAGTTCTGTGGGCGTGAGTTCAGAGTTCCCGCAGCCTCAGGTCCAGCGTGTGCTCGGAGTGTGTGCGGCCCTGGTCCTCCCACGCTGCAGGTACCAGGGGATTTGTTTGCTGGCATGCAAGCTGTCCCCATGAAAGGAGCCCTCGTGGGTGAGGCTGTGGACAGAGGCCATAGGTGGACTGGGTGGAACCCGGCATTCCGGATCTGAAGCTTCCCTGGGAGCCCGTCAGCAGGACGCCCCCGACAGCTGTGACTTCCTGGGAGCTTCCTCCCCTTCTGATGTGAAGCGTGGAGAAAAGATAGAATACTGGAGTCCTGAAGGCACCCAGTCCAAAGTCACTTTTCTGTGTGTTCGAGATGAGGTTATGGGCGCCAGAAGGGCCTCTGGGGCCTTATTCATTCATCACTTGGTCACTAAGTCATTCAACAAACAACGGCATGCCCACAGTACGTCAGGCGCTGTCCTAACACCTGTGACAAAACTCAAAGTAACCCTATTGTCCTGGGACGCGCATTCGGAGACCGAAATCAAATAAATAGGTGGACTATGTGGTAACAGGAGGTGACAAATACAGGAGGGAAGTAAACAGAGGAACACGGAGGCCTGGGTGCGGTGAGGCCATGGGTTGTAGCTTTAAATAGAGTGATGGGCGAAGATACGGAGGGGGCGAGAGAGCCAACCGTGGGGAAATCTGGAACTTTTTTCTATATTCGTATTTTCCCAGTTCTGAAATAGGAGCGAATCTCACATAAAGACGTGAACGTTCCACTGCTGTCGGTGAGCGGGATGTGTGAACTGAACACGCTGTAACACGCCGCCCCCTCCCATTGCCAGGTTGCCCTTTTTAAGTCAGTGCAAATTACGTGATTCACAATCGCAGTGTGTTAAGTGGGAATTTATAAATGCAATTTTTACTCAGATTCACGGTGCATGAATCTGCACGAATCTGAGTGCAGAGGCTACATCTTAAAGCTGATTGTCACCTTGGGACCTGTTAGCCGCTCACTAACGGAGCGGCACAGCGGCTCCGACCCCCCCAGGGCCCCCCACCCCATGCTCTGGCCCCGTGTGGCGCCCCTCCTTGACCTTCAGAACGCCTTGGAGACCATCGCTGTGTCCTTGCTTTAGACTCCACGCTGTTTCAGAATGGTTTTGGTGAAGATGCAGTTGCTTTCTTCCTGGGGCTGCGTAGGGATTCTGGTGGCCAGGAGCTCAGCAGGAGGTGTGCTCTGGACAAACAGTAACTTTTTGTTCATCGCCGTTCCCGCACCTGCGTTTGCAGAATCAGGGAGTCCATCCGGCTCGACTGGCGGGGGCTGGGCACGAGCTCACCGCCTTCAAGGATGTGAGGGAAGCTCTTTGTTTTCTTTTTTTTAACTTAGGTACAGTTACAATGTGTCAGTTTCTGGGGTGCAGCCCTGTGTTGGGGAGGTTTGGGCTCCGTTATAGGCCTTCGTGTTTGAGAACAGACCCACCACTGCCGATTGGGTCCCGTGTGAAACCCCACAGTCTGGGGACGCTCCCGTCCCCTGCCCATCCTGACGGAGACCATGTGGGCTGCGGGCGGGGGGCACGAGCTGCAGCCACGAGTGTTTGGGCGACAGTCGTGACACATGCCTAGCAGGGCCTCGTGTTAACCTGCTCACTCTTGTCTCCTTCCAAGCTGCTGCAGAGGGAAATGTAAACTCTCTTGCTGCGTGTATCTAAGTGGTAAAACGCTGCTTTTCTTTTTCCCTTAAGGGAGGCACTGAGGCTTGAACCCAGGACCCCGGGCATGCCAAGCAGTCGCTCTACCCCCCGAGCTATACCCTCCCACCCCCAAAGCAATACTTTTTTTTTTTTTTACTAGAACCCACAACAGGTGGGGTTTGCGTTACTGCAGCTCATTTCCTTGCTTCTTCACATAAGTGATGCTCAGAACTGAGCAGGAGTAAACGCTTAGAGGCATCTTCCCACGGCAGTCTGCATCTCTAAAATTATGATGACTTTGCTGTAAGTTTGCTCAGGGGAAAAAAAGGCATCAAGTCGTTCAGGTCTCCGTGTTGGCTTCACACATGTAGGACATGGACAGGTCACCAGTTTCTGAGCCTCAGTTTCTTAATCTGTGAAGTGGGGATGATAGTGATTTTCCTGCAAGAGAGCAGTGAAGTAAGGTTCAGGACGGGGCGAAAGAGCTGAAGTGCGCGTTAGAAACGCAGACTGGGCGTGTTGGCCATGGCGGCTTGTGACGGGGAGTGGACGTACCCTACGTGTGCTGGTCAGACTTTCCAAGTTAGTAAACTGGGATTGTTTCGGGCAACTGAAGCTGGATTTCTGATACTCACCAGGCAGTCTGCAGAGTTCGGTTTGGTTGCGGAGATTGAATTAAGACAGGGTGGAGATACCTGCTTCAGTCTGGTGGCAGTGAGCCTGTCACTCTACAAACTCTGTTTCAGATGGACTCGTGGAGTGCCAGCCAGGACCGCCCGGCGACCAGGGTCTTCCCGGAAGTCCGGGGCAGCCGGGGTTGACGGGTGAGGTTGGAGAAAAAGGTAAGAGATTGGATTTTTTTAAGCAAACGGCTGTGCTTGGGAACGCGCCACGTTCCTGCAGCCCTGCTGGCTTCGGGTGGGTGTGGCTGTGTCCTTCCTTTGTTTGAAACGCTCCTCGAAGTGCGCTCCTAAGACGCGTCTCCCTACAGCTCTGCTGAGGTTGTCGGGCGTTTGAGAGGCAGTTTCCACCTGAGAGGCAACGGGGAGACTGGTCCCTGAAGTCAGGTCCCTGTCCTTTACCCTCCATGGTCAGCAGACTAAACTCCCAGAGTGGCACCTTCCTGCGATCTTTCAGTTCAAAGGCTGGGAGTCCCGCTGTCCAAGAAAGCACGTCCTTCCTCCCAGCTGAGTCACAGACGCCTGCACAAATTGCCCGTCACCCCTCCAAGCACTGTTCCCGTAATCAGCGTGGGCAGATCCGCCGACGCCACCCTTGGCTGTCGGTTTTATCTTTCAACTTTTCAAGTGTAGACTGTAACGCCAACGCAGGACTCACCCTAGTCCCTCCCCGGTCTTGGGAAGGGTGGCCTGTCGCTGTACAGACAGTCCTGGTGTCGAGCGCAGGGAACGCAGGGTGCCCAGGGAGTGGAACAAAGAGGAGGCGGCCCCGGAACCCACCCCTCTGGGTACCGTTTCTGGCTTCGGATGCCCAGGATTTTCACTCTTCAGAAGTCTAAAGTGAAAATTCATGGAAAACACCCTAGAACTCTTGAGAGCCCGTCAGAACCTTAGATGGAAGTGGTCTTGGATTTGGGGGGCACGGCCGCCAGGCGGGCTCACCTGGTTCTCAGTGACTGTCCCTCATCACCGCGCCCGGCGCTCTCTGAGGTGGGCTCTTCCGTCTTGTGGCGGTGCCACTGGTCAGACAGGCCTTCGTACTGAGAGGTCTGCTTGTCCATCCCCTGGACCAGGGCGGAAGCCTCTTCCTCCTGCTGCCGTCATAACCCTGCAGCAGAGCCGGCAGCCTGCCCGGACCACAGGGCGAGTGCGTCTCCCCGACGGCCACCTCCAGCCCCGGGACTCGGACCCGCACGGGTCCCACGGCGCCACAGCTTGGGGGTTTTCTAGCCGACGTGCACGGCATCTGTCCCACTGATGGGCTCCTGTTCTGCCCTCATTCCTGACGGTGGAGTCTGCCAGGGTGGGGTGCACCCTGACCCTGACCCTGACCCTGACCCTAGGGCGAGGGCCGAGGAGGAGGCAGCCCAGCCTCTGACTGCTGAGCCCAGGCTTCCCCACGGGCACCGTGCTCTCTGACAGCCTGATCGGTGCCTAGGAACTGACATTCAAGGTTCAGGACACCAAACACCTCCCAGACTCTGGCCTTTTAGCTTAGTTTGAACATCGAGACATAAGAGGTTAGAATTTCCAAAGAAAGGCACTTCTCCTCATCTTTTCTGCACTGTGGCCCCTGCTCTTGCAGCCGCCTTGCCAGCTCCGGGCTGCCTTGGCTTGTGTGCCCTCTTCTTCCCACCTGCCATCCATCAGCCCGTAACACAGGCTCAAAGCCCTGGAGTTATCTGTGCCGTTTGCTTAAAAAACCCCAAATCAAAGAGAAAGATGTTGAGAAGTCTTAGAATTTGAGACGAAATTATACGGTCAGGTCTTCGCAGGCTGATGGGCAAAACTGGGTTCCGGGTCACGTGCTGGCGAGGCAGCTCCCGTGGCTTCGCCAGGCAGATGGATGGCTTCTTACAGCACAGCCATGGCTGCCTGCCAAGTGTGCAGAGGGTGGCGGGAACACAGGACCACCGGCAAGCTGCAGTGGACACCACGCTGTGAATGACGCTGGTCCCTCTGTCCTCCCCTGTGCCACCACTGCTCACACGTTACATAGGAGTACCCCGTGTCTCCTTTTTTAGGTCAAAAGGGAGAGAGCTGCCTCATCTGTGACACCACAGGACTTCGTGGGCCCCCTGGGCCACAGGGACCCCCTGGAGAAATAGGTAAGACCCTAGGTGTGAAAGGGACCGGGCCAGCGTTTGCTTCCGTGGGTTGGAAACTTGTCACTGCCTGAGACCTGATTTTCTGCAGCAACACTAGAGCAAGATGTGAGCACGTTGTCACCCCTCCAGGATGTGTCCAGCTTGTTGAAAATGATCACGATGACTTATAAATCCAGTGTCATAAAGATTTCCTAAGAAAAAGATAGCAGCATATGGTCCACGGAGCTCAGCACATTTTGTTTTCTCAGGGGAGGTTACCACGTGGTCCCGGGCATGCCGGCGGGGTGTGTGGCCAGCCTGCGTCAGTTACCTGTGTGCATTTGGGGTCACTTTTCCCCTTTCTGAGCCCATCTGGGCATTTCCATTATTACTCTCTTGAGATTCTTCAAGCATCACCCACTTCGTATGAAGATCTTTGGACTTTCGAATCTTGAAAAAATATAATCGAAGTATTAGCAAGTGTCTTAGTAGGGAAGGGTAGAGCTCAGGGGTAGAGCACTTGCTTAGCTTGCACCAGGTCCTGGGTTCAATCCCCGGTGCCTCCTCTAAAAATAAACCTAATCACCTCCCCTCTGGCCAAAATAAAATAAATAATACAACAATAAATAAATAAAAATACCAAAAGATATATAAACATAAAAGAAAATGTCTTAGCAACGATGTGCTAAATCTTTCCTCTGTCTCTCACGGAAGGTTTTCCGGGACAGCCAGGGGCCAAGGGGGACAGAGGCTTACCGGGCAGGGATGGCCTTGAAGGATTGCCGGTAAGTAAACCTGGCTGAGTTCTTGTACGTGTTAGACGTGGCCGCCGAGCAAAGCAGCGCAGTGTGCGTTTTTGCATTTGTGAACCCTTGTCAGCGAACAAGTTCAGCACCGCTGATTTCTATAGTGGTGGAGGAAGCCAGACCTGTTTCCTTCTAGGAATTTGAACTATTTAAAAAAAAAATTCTTCTTCTTACAGACCTATAGTTTGAAAATCTCTATCACCAACGTCTATTGTAAAGACACTCAAATCTAAAACACAGTGTCTTGATCACACGGACGTGAAACCTTTCAGTGAAGCAGGAACCAGCTTCCTGCCTTCTCTGCTTTGTTTGAGAGGACGCCGTCGGGCCAGTGAGGGCAGCGCTGCCCCTCGGCACCGAGGGCGCTTCTGTGTCGCACGTCATCAGCTCTGTTCCTAAAGCTTTGGAGCCTCTGGGCCTTGTTCTCATATTGTCTTTGTCCTAAGCTCTGTAAGCATCAGCTGTTTTTCACAATTCTTTTTTTTTTAATTTTAAGAATTTAATTTACTCTCTAACCCGACATATCCGAACATTATCACTTTGACGTGTGATCAATATAAAATGAGGTGTTTTACACTCCTTTGTTCTTACTGTGTCTTTGAACCCCGGTGTGTGTTGTGTTCTTTCTAGCATGTCTCAGTTTGGACACTTTAATTTGCAGCAGATAAAACTAAATGTCATGCTACCAAGATAATATAGTTGTGTTTAATGACAAAGTATTTTATACTGCTTCAATTTTAAATTTTAAATTAGTTTAAGTTTATAAAATAAAAAAAAACTTCCCTGTTTGCACTAATCACATTCCTTTTTTTTGTTTGTTTTAATTGAAGTATAGTCAGTTATAATGTTGTGTCAATTTCTGGGGCACAGCATAATGTTTTAGTCATGCGTGTACATACAGAGACTCATTTTCACATGCTTTTTCATTATAGGTTACTACAAGATACTGAATATAGCTCCCTGTGCCGCACTGTATAAACTTGGTGTTTATGTTATACATGGTAGTTAGTATCTGCAAATCTTAGCCTCCCAATTTATCCCTTCCCAACCCCAGTTTTTACAGATTCTTTCCCTCCTCTTTTTTTTTCTTTTCTTCTGTTCTTTTGTCATCAACTGGAAGTCAGATCTTTGTCAGTATTCTTTTTGATGTAGCTCTGAAACATTCGTAATTTAAAAAAAAATGTCTGGAAGGTTCTATCCAAGCAGGTCAGGGCGACAGTGAGTTGAAATGGGAGTGAAGTGGCTGGAATTCACAGGAGTTTTCTCCTTTTGAAGTTGGATCTTAGGCCTCTGCTTTCCAGAGCTTCCTGGGGGCCTGGGGAGCTTGCTTAGAAGTCCCGACTGTTTAAAATATTTCTAAATAACTCAGAAGTTCACAGAGCTGGGAACGCTGGCTGTGGTGGGATCAGAGCTGGATCAGCTCTGAAGGTGACAGACAGAGTCTGGTCATGGCTTTATCTACTCAGCCTTCTTGGAACACTTCTGGCCTCAACGCTGCCTGGAACCCAGTCCAGACGCCCCCCGCCCGCTAGCCTTAAATCCAACAACATTGGAAAAGAGGAAGGAGGATGGTTGAGGAGAAGTCAGGATAAAGAAGAAAATGAAGACCATGTACAACAAAAATCTGAACCCCAAAGCCCTGTCCAGCAGGAGCTTGGAGTGGAGGGAGAGCACGTCCAGACCTGTTCCGTGGGTCAGTGACTTAGGGAGCAGGCAGCGGGTGTCCTTGTATGAGGTGCTGTATGGTCCCCTTATTTCAAATTTGGCCGGAGGGTGGAAGAGGTAGCCCGCAAGCCAGCGGAGCACACTGGGAAGTCGATTTCAGGGAAAAGGGATGGAGAGCTCCGTTCTGCACTTGATTTAGGTGGCGTTTCTGTGACGTGCCCTCCAGAAGCCCAAAGTTTGATTTGAAAGCCGAGAGCTTGATTTTGGGGAAAGGAGGATGGTCACAAGAGGTGGGCACCTGGCTGAGATGATGGAGCCCCCCCCACCCCCATCCCCACCCCACCGCAGGTCACTCGGGGGGGACCTGCGTTGATGGGGATGACTTCTCCCCAGCTCCCCCACGGTGGCACTGCGTGCTCGATGCAGACCACAGGCGTTGTCAGCGCCGCTCCAGTTCAGATACCAGCGCTGAACTTCCCGGCAGCCTTTGTTTCTTCAGCGTTTATCTTAAACAATGTAGATCAGAAGGCTTCCGAATCGCTTAGGATTAAGAAGTTCTGTGGCAAAGAAACCATGTGAGCTCTCCTGGAGTTGTGAATGTCACTTCCCCAAGAGAGTCTAGATTTCTCCCTTAAGTAGAATGGTGGTTGGCAAGGTCATCAGTATTAAAATAAAAAATGGTGTTTTCCCACCCTGTGCTCGTGGTATTAGAAAGCACTGTACGTCCAGGTGGTGAAAAACCAACATGAAATATCACAAGAGGCTGCTCCTGGGTTGGGCGTCACTTCTTACGTTGGCACTGATGTTTTAGTGGTGGATGTTGCTGGTTCAATGTATCCTTCCCCTGGTGCCTCCCTGTTGTAGACATTAGGCGCACAGAGACAGAAAGCGTCGGTCCTCCGGGGACTGGACCGAGTAGCCTGGGCACCTTCCCCTTCCCTGAGGAGATCTGAGTCAAGTGTCCTCTGTTCCAAGGGGGCACTGCCAGCCCAGGAGCAACTGCATCTGTGTCCACTAGAACTTCCTGCTGGGACAGAATGTTCCGTGTCTCCACTGTCCAGCTTGGTAGCCATTGGCCAGTGGTGGCTGTTGAAATGTGGCTGGTGTGACTAAGAACTGAAGTTTTCATGTTATTTAAGGTTTTAAATAGTGCGAGGCAGTGCAGACTCGTGGCCGGCTTCTGGAGGAGCTCTGGGATGTCCTTGGTTGTGTGTCTGAGAAAGTGAAGCTGTGCCGTGTGCTCCATCCCTCAGCCGGCGCTGTCCTGGCTCCCGGCAATGGCAGGATGGGCAGGAACCCAAGTCAGCCCCATTTAGTGGGGTCCCGAACGTACCACCTGCGTGGCCGTGGGCAGCCTCTAAACCCCTCCAAGCCTCGCCCCCACCCTTGTGTAGGAGGCAGCCCTTACTAGGTGACAGCTGCCTCTTCCGGGCTGTGTGGTGTGGGGACAGAGTGCAGGCTTTGCAGCCTGGCTGTGTGCTCTTGGACGGATCGCTGACCTTCTCGGGCGATTAACTTCCCCGCTGCTCAGCGGTGGTCCCAGTGTTTTCTCTGTAGAGTTGGGTGAACGATCAGGGATGAAGTGTCAGGACTTGGGACCCATCTCAGGCTCTTAATAAGTGGTAGCTGTTTTAAATCCGAAGATTGTCTGGCTTTGGGTGTGTCCCTGTCTCCCAGCTCCCTCCTCTGAGGAACACCAGTTACACACACACACACAGGCATGCGTGCACGGGGTCACATGCACCCAAGAACTGCTTCAGAGGGAGTTTACAGAAAGGAGCGCAAACCAAGTGAATCCTGCAAGAGCTTAAATTCTGCCAGGTGAGCCGGGAGGCTGAAGGGAGCAGGGGACAGAGACAAATGCTTGAGCCCGTGGCCCTCTTCCCGTGAGCCCCAGCTCTCGGGGCAGGAGGAGGCGCCACCTGTGGGTGCGGGCACCCCTCGAAGAGTCAACTTTCCAGCCCTGAGCAGTGGCCCAGCAGGTGCTGCCTCTCAGGAAAGCCAGTTCTGTCCTGCTGACCGCTCGGAACACTCCAGAGCTGGCCCGCTGCTCACTGCCCGGGCTTCTCCTGCCCGGGGTGCCCTGGCCGCCCCTCCCTCTTCTGGAATTGCGGTGGGAGCGTGAAAGGACAGCGGTGCGATTCCAGCACTGACCAGGCTTAGAGAGCGTGGTGGCTCCCAGCTTCCACCCTTTCTCCGGCTTCTTTTTCATCCCCGCTTTTCAAGGTGGTTTCTTTCTTTTTCCCTCAGTTGTCAAAATAAGGACATTGATCATTTAAAAAAGTTTTTTTTCCCAAGAATTGGTTTATCGTTAGGGTTAGCAACACTTGTTTCCTTTGAATTCACTGTCACCCTGTGGTTGTCATCGAAGAGACTGCTTTTTAAAAATTTTCTGAAGTGTAGTCAGTTTCTGGTGCAGCGTTTCACTCATACACATACATACTTACATTCATTTTCACGTTATTTTCATTATAGGTTAGCAAGGACGTTCATCATTGATACAGTAATATTAACTACAGTACATTTACAATGACAAGATTGCTCCTGTAAAGCCTTTAAACCTGTTTTTCCTTTCTTCAGGGTCCCAGGTGGCTTCTTGACTTCCCTGTTGAATGTGTCTCCAGCCAGGCCGGTTTGCTTGGCAGGCGCATGTCTTCCGTGGTGTCACACGGCTTTGTTCTCGCAGGGCCCGCAAGGTACGCCAGGACTGATGGGCCAGCCGGGAGCCAAGGGAGAGCCTGGCGAGATCTACTTCGACATGCGACTCAAGGGTGACAAAGGAGACCCGGGTTTCCCGGGCCAGCCCGGGATGCCAGGCAGAGCGGGCTCTCCCGGAAGAGATGGCCATCCGGGTCTGCCCGGCCCCAAAGGCTCCCCGGTATGTTCATCCCAGACTTTGAACTTGTACTTGACAGGCGGATACGCAAAGAGCGATGCGACAAGTAATTTGTATCAAATCTGTGCATTTGCACTTGGGTGGTCATTGTCGTGAACGACTCTGTCTCATGGTTCACGGGAAAGGGGCCATCTGTAGACCTTGGGCTGGTGCCCTCCACTGGAACAATTAGATGATAAGGATCAGTCTCTTCTGATGGATCTGCAGGAACTGCAAAGACTTCCAGATGTTGGGTGGGAGAAGAAATGTAAAGTTGATGGTGTCTGAATCACCCTTTTAAAGAAGATTCTAGACATAAGTGCCTTACTCTTTGGAGTGTCTCGTGTGGGGGAGGGGAGGGAGGATGATTGCTCAGCTTCAAGAAAAGACTGCTGGCTGCGTTTATTAACCACTAGTTAACCTTTGCAGACGGGTGGAAGTAAATGAACAGCACAGCCAGTTAAACTCTGGAACTTATTTACTGCAGGTGGAGGACGGATGGGACTTGGGTCGGCGGGCTGGTATGTCTGCTGATACCGTTTCTTCTTCTCTTTTCACTGCAGGGTTCAGTGGGATTAAAAGGAGAACGTGGCCCCCCAGGCGGAGTTGGATTCCCAGGCAGTCGTGGTGACATCGGCCCTCCTGGGCCCCCAGGCTTTGGCCCTATTGGCCCCGTTGGTGACAAAGGACAGGCGGGCCTTCCGGGAAGCCCTGGGTTCCCAGGCCAGCCAGGTGAGACCCGGGGACCTCAAGTGCAGCGCGTCCGGGGCCTGCGCTGAGCGACGCGGCACGTGGGTCTGGTTTCAGGCCTGCCCAGAGGCGGGACGTGACCTGGCCACTCTTTCTCGAGCCTTTCTCTGTCTTGTTTCTCCCTGGTGGGAGATGGGCCAGGTGATGGGTAGGATCTGGATACCAGGAATTTGAATTCATAGATGATTTTCTTACGAAGAACCGTCCGGTGCCTACAGCAGAAGGCAGCCTTCTCTGTGGAAGTGACGCCAGCGTGGGCCCGTTTTCCTCTGCAGCCATCTCCTGTGTCTCCCCGATGCGCAGTCTGGGCCCCGTGAGGCGCGCTCCCCGCTGACCCGCGCGTGCCGGGGCCTGCCCACGGCTGACTCAGCCTGGCTGCTTAGTTCCGTGCTAGTCGCCGCCATTTGCCGATTTTTTTCCAGGTGGTTCTCCGTGCCACGCGCTGGGCTAAGTGGGGACCAGAGAGTAAGCAGGTCAGACGTGCCCTGCTTTCCTGGAGCTGACAGCCCGGGCTTGGGCAGAGGACGTGGGTGGGGACAGGGCCACACGAGGGTTCCCCGTGGTCGCGCTCTGCAGCGTCCTCGTGACTGGCTTGCCCTCAGGGACGGAAGTGAAAAGGGGCGCCCGGGCCCCGCACGCAGTAGGCTCTCAGGGACGTGTCAGTTGAATATGATTCAGGGAAAAAATGGAACACGGACACCACTCCCTGGAGAGCCTGGGAGAGAGGAGGAGAGGCCAGCGATGGCCCGGTGCCGAGGACGGGCGGAGGGACGCCTGCTTTATTTCCTAAGACGTCTCAAGAATTGTAAAAACAAATGACAGGTGGCTTTGGGCGATGAAAGTTGTGTGACTCGTAAACCTTGAAGAGCAGAGTAGCTGAGTAGTTGGCTGGTCCAAGTCTCCCGCAGGAACCACATGGCAGTGATTACCGTCCGGCCTTCTTGTTCACACATTTGCTAGTTCTGTCACCAGTCGTGTATCTAGCCCAAGTGTCACCAGTTCCCGTCCCTGCTGGGAACTACTTCCTTGCGAAGACATGGCGTAAATTTCACACGCCCTCCCACACAGGAAGTAGGAGCGCCCCCTGGTGGAAGTCCCAGGAGCGCGTCTTGGACTAGCACCATCGGTCTCATTGTGTAATCGTTGGTGACTTGGCTCCAAGTTAGGACTCTGCTGATTATTGTTCTTTGTTTAGCAAGGATCCCAGAAGTGTCTCTTTTTTGACTCCTTTGGGGCAGGGAAGCACTGGGTTTGACTCAGAAGGGCCCCTGATCTTGGAGAAGGGACCTCCGGTCATTTGCCTCCCCTGCCCCCTACCCCCGCTACGGATTCCCAAGTCACCGTGTCACGTGCCCTTTGTGCTCATGGAGTCTGATCGCTTGCACAGCTGGAAAAAGGCATCAGACTTGCTTCTTGGCCGGAAACTGCGTGCAGATCAGTCCCAGCAGGATGGGAAGCAGCTTCTTGAAGGAGGCAGTTGTCCACATGCTGCGGGTTCCTTGGCCGTCCAGACCCAGTCAGCTTGGAGATTAGAAACCCGACTTCTTTGATCTGCCAGAGCTGTGTTTCCGGCGATGGTCATAAAGGCCTCGTTCCCAGGGCTGGACTGATAGGGAGTGTGTGGGGTCACGCGGTTGGCACTTCCCAGTGTCTCTGGCTAAAGAAAGCTTTGCCCCCCCCATCCTGAATTCTTTAAGGTATGTGAGGATTCTGTGTGCATGTTCTTGGAGGTGATCCCTTCCTTAACAGATAAATCCTGACTCCCAGTGCATCTCCTGGACATGGACGCCGGGGGCCGGGCCCGCACCCCCTGGGCTGGACTCGTGGGTGGTTTCCCTGTGCCTCTGGAGGTAGCGTAGAACCATCCAGATCCCTGTTAGGATTATGTGTATCAGCCACTGAGCATGTCGTGAAGATAACTGCCCATCAGAGGAACATCAAAGCAACTTAGAGTCAGTCCTGTCTGAGGAACTGAGAGAGAAGTGTTTTGACTGTTTGAGACAGACTAACGAGAAAACGACCCAGGGCCATCTCACTGTTTGTTACTGTAGAGTTTTCAGCTTTTTTTGACTCTTCCTTTGCACTCTTAAGGAATTCTGTGTCAACAAACATACATTTAGAGGGGAGAGGCGCTCTCTGTGTGAGATTCTAGGAAAGTGGCAGGAAGGAATGCAGGCGGGCGGACGCGGCTGTCCGCAGGGGACAGGTTTGCCCGAGGATGTGCTGCCACGGGCCTCACGCTCTGATCTTGCTCTTTCCCCAGGTCCCAAGGGCGAAGCAGGAAAAGTCGTGCCCTTACCTGGTCCCCCAGGAGCAGAAGGACTTCCGGGGTCTCCCGGTTTCCAAGGGCCCCAAGGTAGGTCCCAAGTTCACCTGGAGGCACAGTGGGAACATTGCCCACGTTTTTCTCACACTGACCCTTGGTCTTTCTCACAACAGGTGACCGGGGTTTTCCTGGGACCCCAGGAAGGCCAGGCCTCCCGGGAGAGAAGGGCACTGTGGGCCAGCCAGGGATTGGATTTCCAGGGCCTCCTGGTCCCAAAGGTAAGCTTGCAGGACAAGTCCAGCCCTGAGTGGGGCCACTGCTCTGGCCACGGCCCTTGGGGGCCCCAGTGGTGGTGCCTGTCCCCTGGCTGGTCAGCACCAAGGGCCAGGAATTTGTCCTCTCATGTCCAAATCCTAAGAGAAAAGAGGCAGTGGGCGTAAACACCATGCCAATCAGTGGAGGCTTTCACAGAGCTGCGCGGTGCAGAGGACGGTGATTCCAGGCGTGGCGATGGGTGAGGAGGTGGCTCCCAGCCGAGCGGTCTAGGGGAAGGAGTTGGGACATTGGGACCGCAGGCTGCCGAGAGCGCTGGTGGTCAGCGCCCTCGAGGGGGTCTCTCTCCTCAGTGAAGGAAGCACACAGCCCCCTGGGACCTGGGCCCGGCTGGTTTGGAAGTCGAGAGAAGGCCAAGGGGACGGTGAGGGGGGTGCTGAGGAGGGGCCTTGCTCTGGGGGGAAGAGCCCCCCACTCTGTGGGGCTGGAATCCCCACGGGTGCTGACGTTCCAGGACCAGTATGTCTTGCTGAAAACTGTAAGGGAGTAAAGAGGGCGGTTTCACCCTTTTGGCTGGTTTCTCGTCTGCCAGGCCTTCAGGGGCACTGATGTGCAGACTTGCCGTTAGGGACCTCGGTCCAGAGCCCAGGAGGGCTGTGAGTGGCGAAGGGCATGTCTTTCTCATCTGGGCCGCATCTGACTCCAGGTTTACCAACTTTTTGCCAAAACGTAGTCAAGACTTGTCCTGCCTCCCAGCTGCTGGTCTGGGGCCGGCGTCTCGCCCGCTTTCACGGTTACAGGCCTCCCCCCTCGGGGACAGACGACAGCAGCCTGTTTCCTCTGGGAGCTGCGTGATGCTTCCCACCTCCTGGTCACTCTGTCAGGCGTACCCTCCGAGATCCCAAGGACAGTGCTCAGGCCTCAGGGTGTTCCCCGGGGGGAGGCAGCCCGCTGCCGGCACGCAGGTAGAATTTAGCTGATGAGGGCCCTTCACTCTCGGCCTGCATTGCACGCAGCCTCTTGCAGCCAGGTGCTCTGTCTGTCAGGCCCCTCGCAACCACGCACCGGTGATTCAGGTTTGTGCTTCTGCAAACTTAGAAATCCCCGCAGGCACGGACCGTCCACCACACAGGGGACTGTGGCCCTGTGGCTCTCAGATGTCCTTGCCGCACTTTACAGCCTCATGGGCAGTGGTCAGAAAGCCCGTCAGAAGCCCCTGGATGGGACCCAGGCTCGAAATACCCCACATGCCTCCGGGGTGGGGCAGTTTGAGAACCCAGTGGTCTAAAGCGGCACTTCTCAAACATGGACTTGTCCAGGGATCATGAGGGGTCTGGTTAAAATGCGGGTCTGCGTGGGGAGATCGGGTGGCTTCTCATCAGGAGACGGGATGCTCCTGACCCTGGACCATGGTCTGAAGTGCCGGTCCTGGTCCGCAAGCGCCGTTTTGGTTTGTTGTGGGGCGGGGAGTGGAACCGGAAAGAAAGTTTCCAAGTGCAAAGAAGAAACGGGAGGGAGGGGCAGGTGTGAGGAAGAGAGAGGAAGAGGTGGCAGGTGCTGTGTGTGGTCCCCCAGGAGCCCCAACTTCCCCCCGTCCAGGATGGTCTCATCTTCCCTGTTGGCTCCTCAAATCTGTCCGGGTTCACCCAAACAGGTGTAAAAGAAGTGAGGAAGTGGGGAACAGTATTATTCCATTAATGATTTCTTCGATTCTTCAAAACAGGCGTCGATGGTTTACCTGGAGATCCTGGACCTCCTGGGGTTCCGGGTCGCCAAGGATTCAATGGCTTACCTGGCAACCCAGGTGTGCCCGGCCAAAAGGTGGGTACCAAGTGTTGTCTGGGTTGATGCTTCCCCGTCCTCATGATTCATTGGACCAAAAAAAATGTGGGTAATTAATCTCCTAGGATAGGTTGGGTCGGCGTGTTTTTTTTTTTTGATGAAATAGCATCGAATAGAAAATAATGAGGTATGTGTAGCATGTGGTCATGAATGTTTCAGGGAGAATCACTTGTCCTGCCTTGTGAGTGTGCTCTTGCCTGTGTGCCTCAGTGTCCAGCGTGTGTCTTACTGGGAGTGTCAGAGGAAAGCTGTTTGGAAGCCACTGTCCTGAGTGACATGACAGCCCCCAGGAGGTTCGGGTGCAAGGTTTCTCGGCCTCAGCGACGTTGACGTTGGGGTCCAGTAGTTCTTCACGGCAAGGGCTGCCCTGAACATTATGGGGTCTTTAGCAGCCTCCTCCGTGGGCTCCTGGTGCACAAAGCAGCACCCCCTCCTGCACCTGTGACATTACCCCATGTCACCAGGGGCTAAGGGCTGGTTGCAGACCCCAGGGCTGCTGTGACTTCCGGCCTCCCCTCACCCTCAGACGCCCCCCCCACTGGCTGTTGTACACAGGTGGTAGTTCCTTTCCTGGTGTGACTAAAAGGAAGCGAGATGGCCAGGGAGCATCTGTCCCAGGTGGGAGGAAGGCGGAGGGCAGTATGTGTACCTTTGCTGACATGGAACCAGGCGGGCCTGGTCCCCAGCCTCGGGGACAGGCAGGCGGGCCTGCAGACAGACAGCTGTGCCTTGGGGGGTCCGGGGACGCTTCCTTGTGACCCACAGTGTCCCTGCCTCATGTGGCTGGGACAGAGGGAAGCCCTCGGACATCTGTGTTTACGTGACCCACTGCCGCCTTCCCCTGATTAGCTGCACTTGGTTTGAAATTAAGTCAGTGGTGGTGGCCTGTGCAATGCACCAGGCCCACAAGTTAGTAAGCGCTGGATGGAACTGGAATTAAGGATTTGTTCTATGATTTACAATACTGTGTTTTTGCAAAATCCCTCGAATGGGGCCCTCTCAGTTTGAGAATCTCCTGCGGGGTCGTGTGGCGAACTCACGGCTACCTGCTCATGTCCATGTGGTCCTCAACTGGAAGTTGTCACCTCCGGTGGACCCCAGAGGAGCGCTCTGACATGATGTCCACTTTCTGCTTCAGATGACTAGTCAGTGTCTGAATCGGGGTTTTGAATGCCCTCTCCTTCCAGCCTTCAAAACACTGCCTATATATTTAATCATCTGTCTGTGTCCATGCCCTGTGGTTCCTAAAATCGTTTTAAATGTTTAATTTGATGTGAGAGCCTTCATTTAAATGAAAACCGAAGTAAATGGCGTTCTGTTCCCGTCCTGGGACGCCCCACTTCTTAGACACCGCTTAGCCGGCCGCAGATCACACGGGGCGTTTTCCCCGCTCGGAGAGGCGGCTCTCGGCAGGCGTAGGGCAGCAGCGTGGAGGGGCCGGGACCTGGT
The DNA here is from genome assembly GCF_048564905.1 of Vicugna pacos. Taxonomy (NCBI): domain Eukaryota; kingdom Metazoa; phylum Chordata; class Mammalia; order Artiodactyla; family Camelidae; genus Vicugna; species Vicugna pacos. The sequence goes on along the minus strand of NC_133000.1, from coordinate 71,678,505 downwards.
GGAAGTCCTGCCTCTGACGGTGGACGAGCTGTTCAACCGGGGGAGCCTTAGTTTTCCTCCTTTGTAAAATGAAAATAATAAAAATTGCCTCCCGTTCAGCTTATAGTGAGATTGAAAGGAAGCTCTGAAATCTGGAGGGTGGGGCAGCGGTACTTATAAGTCCATTAATGCCGACGTGCTTGGCTGGATCATGTCGTGGGCCCCACGGGTCACTGGCTTCTCTGTGCTTCGGGGTTTCCAGGGAGAGCCTGGAGTCGGTCTGCCAGGACTCAAGGGCCTGCCAGGACTTCCCGGCATTCCCGGCACGCCCGGGGAGAAGGGAAACGTTGGGGGACCAGGCGTTCCCGGGGAGCATGGCGCAGTCGGCCCGCCAGGCCTTCAGGGAATCAGAGGTAACTTCTTGCGGGCAAATCCAGCTTGTGGCAGGGACTGGGTCTGTATACTTCGTGTCCCAGGGAATGTTGAATGAATGATGGAAGTCCTGGGAGACTCTAGCACCCGTTTGTTGCGGCCATGGCACGTGGTGTGAGTGGGGCATGTCCCCTTGCAGTGTATTCGCCATTTCTTCCCCATCTAGGTGACCCAGGACCGCCTGGACTGCAAGGCCCCAAAGGAGCCCCAGGAGTCCCCGGAATAGGCCCCCCCGGAGCGATGGGACCCCCTGGAGGACAGGGACCCCCCGGATCGTCAGGTGATGCCACGTCTTCCAGAAGATACCTTCCTTAGGTCACAATCTGTGCATAAAAGGGGAAAAAGTGAATTCTACTGCATGGGTACAGGGTTGGTTGTTTGCTTAAATGCAAAGTCACAGACGTCTTCCTTTTCTTCCCCTGGGCGTGGTTTACATGCCAAAGAGACCCTCCCTTCAGATACTGTACATCTGCTACCATTTACATTTAATTTACAATGATGTGTGTCTCTATCTTATCTCTCCGTGGTGGGGATAAGTCTTGGGTACCTGAAACCAACCAAGTCCATGTCTAGAAGTGGCCTTTGCCCCTAATAGTCATCCCTGAGTCAGACAGCGGTGGTGGACCAGGGCCAGAGAGAAGCTGGTCTTTGTCCAGACACCACGGAGGCGCTGGGTGGGAATGGCTGACGGCAGGAAGGAGAGGCTTTGCCTTGGGATCGCATTTACCCACTGACTGCCTCGTGGGCCCCAGACACCCCATCTGAGGATGTGGAAGCCGTTCCAACCCCGACGTGGGCGCGTTCACGCCTCCGGCAGAAGGTCACAGTTAGACAGGGTAAAGGGCGTGGCAGGACACGGTCAGTCCAGCTGATGCCCACCTGCTCTTCCCCACCCCAGGCCCTCCTGGACTGAAAGGAGAGAAGGGCTTCCCCGGATTCCCAGGCCTGGACATGCCGGGCCCCAAAGGAGACAAAGGGTTGCAGGGGCTCCCCGGCCTGACGGGACAGACGGGGCTGCCTGGCCTTCCCGGACAGCAGGGCACGCCCGGCCTCCCCGGGTTTCCAGGTAAATGACTGAGCTCCGCCCACGGGGATGCTGGGAGACCCCTCACCCAGTCTCGTTCGTGACCCCCGCTTGGTGCCTGCCATCAGCGTTCACGATGCCTCTGTCTGGCCACAGGTCCCAAGGGAGAGATGGGCGTCATGGGGACCCCGGGGCAACCCGGCTCGCCAGGACCAGCAGGCGTGCCAGGATTACCGGGTGAAAAAGGTAGGGAACTGGCGACTCCAGAAAAGCCCATCCTACGTCCATGTCCCACTGCCTCCTGGGAAATTCTCAGATGGTTGCAAATCGTACCTCATTTGAAGGGTCTGGAAGAACCCCTCCTCCGGGAGGAACTCTCGGTGATTCGTGGGGGTGAAGGGCTGTGCCCTGGCGACAGGTCACAGGGAAGACAGGTTTGCCCATGTTCCTAACTGGCACAGTAGAGGATCTTTTTTTTTTTTTTGAGAAATGCTGGAATCTTCAGTCATGCAAGGTCACAGAAGCCGAGTTCTTAGAGTCAAAGTAGCCAACTGGGCCAATGTATGTCTTAATTTCTTTTTTTTAAAAAATCCTTTATTGATAGCCATTTAGATTATTTCCAATCATATTTTTAAAGAGGTTTTTTTTTGAAGTGGAGGGACTGGGACTGAACCCAGGACCTCACGCATGCTGAGTGCGTGCTCTGCCACTGAGCCACTCCCTCCCCCCTGCATGTCTTCATTTCTGTTTCTTACCTTGATATCTGTCATTAAAAATAATATTTTTAAAAAGAAATGAACTTTGAAGGGGAGACATAAAAATGGTCATTTGATTTAGCTGAACAGGAAAATTCCCATTCTGTTGTTTCACGTAGAGTTGAGGAGCCACTATGAACAGGCATAACGGAGGAGAGAAAATATAAGTTATTTCAACTAATAAGTGGAATCTTGTATATTAGAATTATTAGCAAATAATGACTTCAGGAAGACGGCTCTATCGCTCATTTGCCCGGCACCACGTTGTCCTGGGGACCTCGGACACCCGCCACTTAATGCTGTTTGGGACAGGCTACTTGTTCTTTGTGTCTTCTATGTCAGTTGCTTCTGCTGGCCAGAAAGAACGCCTCACTTGTCACGGCCTCGGGGGCACTTGGCCACCTGTCACCAGGTGTCTCCTCTTCCCTTTACAGGGGACCATGGCTTCCCAGGCTCCTCAGGACCCAGGGGAGACCCTGGCTTCAAGGGTGATAAGGGAGATGTCGGTCTCCCTGGCAAACCAGGGTCCATGGATAAAGTGGACATGGGCAGCATGAAGGGCCAGAAGGGAGACCAAGGGGAAAAAGGTAATGTGGGCGAAGGTTTGTGGGCGGATCTGGGAGGTGTCAGCTCAGTTCTTCCTGCGTGATGTCAAACCAGCCTGTGTTTCTACAATTTGCCATATTTTAAGCAGACGTGAATCATCAGTATCTTTTTCTGTGATGTGCAGGACAAATTGGCCCAACCGGTGATAAAGGATCCCGGGGAGATCCTGGAACGCCAGGAGTGCCCGGAAAGGACGGCCAGGCAGGACTTCCTGGGCAGCCAGGTACAGAGGGGAGTTCAAGGTCACCAGCACAGCAGGGGCTTGGTGGGGGAAATGTTAACGCAGCACTTCTCATAGGCGCTGACCTGTTGGGTTTTTGTCCTTCTCATTCTAGGACCTAAAGGTGACCCAGGCCTAAGTGGAACCCCAGGTGCTCCGGGACTTCCTGGACCCAAAGGATCTGTTGGTGGCATGGGCCTGCCAGGTTTGTGGCATTTAGGAAAGGCGTCTTCTTTCTAGCACACACACGTGCAGTGCTGGTGGCGCAAGTCTGGGATGAGATCCACTGCACAGAGGACATAATCCAGGCAGATGGGTCTTTTACACAAGCTCCCATCTTCAACTGTGTGGCCTCCTGCCTAGGTGGCATTTGGCTGAGGCTGTGGTCATTGCTTCAACCAACCAACCAACCAATCAAAACTCTCACAATGTGGTAAAAGAAAACGTGGGCTGTCTGTGATTACCTTTGTTGTCTCCCAGTGACCCATCCACTTGGCTCCATGGAGGAGATGGTGGATTCTCCATTCAGGATTGTCAGTACAAGAGGCCCCTGAGTGTGCTAAGCATACATTCATGTTTCAATTTTTTATGTTTCTAGGAACACCCGGAGAAAAAGGTGTGCCTGGCATTCCCGGCCCGCAGGGTGTCCCTGGCTTACCTGGAGAGAAAGGAGCAAAAGGAGAGAAAGGACAGGCGGGTCCACCTGGCATTGGAATTCCTGGACTGCCGGGGGTCAAGGTACCTGCCTCCTGCAAGGAAGCTCTTCCCACATGGAAGCCCCGCCCATGTGGAAGCCCTGCCCATGTGGAAACCCCTCCCATGTGGAAGCCCTGCCCACGTGAAGCCCCGCCCATGTGGGAACCCCTCCCATGTGGAAGCCCCGCCCACGTGAAGCCCCGCCCATGTGGAAACCCCTCCCATGTGGAAGCCCTGCCCACACGAAGCCCCGCCCATGTGGAAACCCCATCACGTGGAAGCCCCTCCCACCCATCCTCACGGAAAGGCTTCGCAGCAAAGTTTAATAAGCATCTCATCCCTTTAATGCGTCACAACACAGTCGTTTCCCCCCTTTACTGTAAGTTGCCCCTCCTCCCCCTTCTGGTCACTACCCATGTGCCCAAGGAAGACCTGACTTGCTGAGAGGCTCGGGCAGCAAGTTCTCCCTGGGAGAAAAGAAAGAGGAACGCGGGAAGCAGAGCAGGCAATGCCCCTCTGCTCTGGGTTCCTAATTTCCCCTGCGTTCTCAGAACTGGGCCTGGATTCTTCTGTTAGAAAGCCGGAAATGGAATTCTGCCATTTGATAGTCATTGTCATCACACCAACACGTGCGCTGTCATCCAGAAAGAGCCTCTAGACACACGTCCAGGGACAGGCAGAAAACTAACGGGCCCAACTTTCACCCACAGGGAGACCAAGGGCTGGCAGGCTTTCCCGGAAGCCCCGGAGAGAAGGGGGAGAAAGGAAGCGCCGGGCTCCCGGGGGTGCCTGGGTCTCCGGGCCCCAAGGGCTCCCCGGGCAGTGCTGGTTACCCAGGTAGGTGCTGGCCTCCTCCTGAGCGGGGGGCTCACAGGCGGCAAAGAGAAACTCAGGGTCAAGGGCGTCCTGCTGTCTGGGTTTTCTCCAGGAAGCCCTGGGTTGCCTGGAGAGAAAGGTGACAAAGGTCTTCCCGGATTGGATGGCATTCCTGGCGTCAAAGGAGAAGCAGGTAATGACCACTTTTTAGGACACAGGTGGGGCCAGTGGAGAAGAGCCCAAGGGGACCTCAAGGCTGGGGGACCTCTGGCTGACCAGCTGGGATCACACCTCTATTTCCAGATGGACAGACTGAGTCTGGGGGTGCTGGTGGGGTCTTTCCAAGGTCCGACCTCCTGTTAGACCTGGAACTGGCTGTAGAGCTGGTTCTGGAAACAGATTTCCTACTTGGCGTGGCAGATCGAGGTCCTCTCTGGCCACTCTCCCCAGCTTTGGGGGTTGGTGTGCGGGGGTGTTGCTCCCCTCCTGAGGGGACGCTGGGAGGGACCGTGGGGAAGCCAGGCGAGCTCAGGGTGGGGGACAGCGGGGCTCCCTGGGTAAATGTCCTTAGTAGAGCCTTTTGCACACCGACCTGGGTGCTCCGGGAGAGGCTTCGTGCCTGACTGACGCGACCTTGCTCTTCGAGGTCTTCCTGGACAGCCTGGCCCCACGGGCCCCGCCGGCCAGAAAGGAGAGCCCGGCAGTGACGGCATCCCGGGGTCGGCAGGAGAGAAGGGTGAACCAGGTACGCTGGGCTCCCACGCCTTTCAGGTTGAAGGTCTGCCCTGGAGCCACGTCTCCCAGAGACCTGCCCTCCCCACTGGGCGCCGGGGCTGGGTGTGAGGCAGCACGCCCTTCCCGCTGTTCAAACAACAGCGTGGACACGTGGGCCGGGATGGATGCGAAGAGGGGAGAGAGGGTGGCCACCGACCCTCGAAATGGCCTGAGCCCTCACGTGAGTGACAGAGGCACCCACAGAAAGCCCAGGCCCTGCCTTCTCTGCCTGGCCATCCCCCCTTTAGAAATGGCCCTGGGGGTGTCTGCTGTCCCCGAGTGTGCTCCTGTCCCTGACGGGGGTGCCACAAGTTGGACGGTAGCACCTGTGTGAGCTCCGAAGGTGACAGTCACGCACGCAGGAATCCTCGAGGAGCAGGAGGGCGGCACACGCGCCTTGGAGTGGGTCCCCCGGGTCGGGGGCTGGAGGGAGGGACGCGGTGCTGGCAGGAAGCTGCGAGGGGTCCGCTGCTGTTACTGTTGGCCTTTTCAAGTTCACGCTTTCATTCTGTGAGCCTTGTGTTTATATTATGTGTATTCTTTTTCCTGGAAAAGTAATTTATAAAAAGTGCCTCCACACCTGCTTCAGCTTTGAATCTCCCCTCAAGCCCTTTACTCACACGGGTGGGCCCCGGCTCTGCTGCCCCAGGTGTCAGCGGCTCTCTCACTCTTGAGAAGGGCTGTTACTTGGATGGCCAAGGGAGAAAAGCCGGTTTGCGGGTCTGCAGACAGCAGCGGGGAAGAAGCACTCGCTTGTACAGGTCATTTCTACCAGATGCTCTTGTGGTTCTGAGTGCCAAGGTGTCTGGGAACACGCACTAAATTATGTGTCCAGTCCAGGGTGTAATTGTAGGAATGTAATTTGACGAGCACCGGGCCGTGAGCTAATTTCTGTGTGTTCCGCAAACAGTAGATGGTCTTGGCACAGTGGGTCTCGCTTTGTGCTGTACCTGCAGCTCCGCTGTTTCCGGGGAGATGACAGTGGCTTCTCGCCTTTGTCTTGCAGGTCTACCCGGAAGAGGGTTACCAGGGTTTCCCGGGACCAAAGGAGAGAAAGGTAACAGATTCGTTAAACATGCTCTTCATTCTCAGCTGTCCGCTGCTGCACATGCCACAGAGCAGGCTGAGCAGTGACAAGGAAGCAGCTAGACATGGGTGATGGATCCTGGGTCTGGGACAGTTGAACCGACAGTCTCCCAGCCGGTGACAAGCCGCCAGGCGGTGCGCTGCGTTTTGGATTCGCTGCCTTGTGCGGCATTGGGGGGGCATCACACGGGGGACCCTGCGGTCCCTCCAGGTTGTAACCCTATTTCCTTCCCCCCTTATTTTTTCTTAATAAGCTTGAAACGATCCTAGAATTTTGTCATTTTATTACCATTTTATTACCCAGTTTGGGTAAAATGTTTAAACTAAACATGCAGTTGTTTTTTTTTCTATAACCTCTTAATTTGAAAAATATTAAAAACAGTTTTATTGAAGTATCATTGAAATACAATAAATTGCACATATTCCAAGTGTGCAGTTTGATAAATCTTCATACACACACAGACACTCAAACACACACACCCCGTGGAAATACAGCACATTTGAGATGGGGAGCACCTCGTCACCCCAAGAGTGTCCTGGGCCGCTTGGCCATCCCCTCTCCTGCCCCTTCGCGGCCCCAGCCCCGCCCTAGGCGGCCTTGGGTCTGCTTTCTGGCGCTGCAGTTTCGCCTGTGTTTTCTAGAGTTGACGTGAACGGAGCCCTGCAGCGTGTGCTCTCCTCAGTCTGACAGCTTGTGCTCAGCGCTGTTAGTCTGAGAGTGACCGGTGCATTGCTCGCATCAGCAGCTCATTCCTTTTCCTTGCTGAGTAATGTTCCATGGCGTGGGTCTAATGCTGTGTGCTCACTCATTCACCTGCTGATGGAACAAGCCCTCGGTCTCAGCAGTGCAGTGACTTGCAGGCTTGTCTGCACTTGTGTTCCAATGCCTTTGCTGTCAAACAGTTCCTTTAAGAAGTATAGAGAATGGTCACGGGTTCTTTGTATCCTGAACTTTCTCTCCTTCAGGTCGGCCGTGGTGGAAGGATAGCGTGCTATTTAACAAAAAGGAGACAGACGGGCTCCCACCTCTGGCTCCCTCCTGCTGCCTTCCGGGAGCCCCTCCCTCCACATCGATGCCCTGGGTCTCCCTCCTTCCCTGTGTCTCACCATCACCTCAAACTCTCTTTACTGCTTTTTAGGTTCAAAGGGCGACGTGGGTTTCCCTGGATTGGCTGGGAGTCCAGGAATCCCTGGATCCAAAGGAGAGCAAGGATTCATGGGTCCTCCGGGGCCACAGGGACAGCCAGGATTGCCAGGAGCCCCCGGCCGTGCGGTGGAGGGGCCCAAAGGAGACCGAGGGCCGCAGGGACAGCCTGGGCTGCCAGGTAAGGGTGTCTGACCAGGCTCAGAGCTGGGACAGCAACAGGCACAGACACACACAAGCGGGAAGGAAGTTCACATGACGGGGTTGCTGTTCGGAAGCTCTCAGCGTTGTTGCAGCTGGAAGGTGCTCAGGACGTGGGCGCCTGGCGCTCAGGCCCCCGCTGGGTCAGTGCTTCCCGTGTCCTTCCGGTCAAGCAGCTTGTTATGTGACACGTAGCTGGGGGAAGGGACGCTGCCGGGAAGGGCTGGGGCTCAGGTGCCACCTGTGGCGGTCGTGTAAAGCCGGCAGGACCGTGTAGCACTCCTGCCCCCTGAGCAGGGGGCCACAGGCGCTGCACTCTGGGACGTGGTGTTTGTGTCGACATTCACCTCCTGCTGAGCAGACGCTTCTTCCTAGGACCCACCTTGATGTCTTGAGGTCACATGCTGCTTAATTTGGTGGTGGTGTGTACAGTTGTGTACAGTTGGGGACAGTTGGGTGGCGGTCGATGTGGTGGTGTGTGCAGTTGGGGACAGCTGGGTGGCGGTAGATGTGGTGGTGTGTGCAGTTGGGGACATTGGGTGGCGGTAGATGTGGTGGTGTGTGCAGTTGGGGACAGCTGGGTGGCGGTCGATGTGGTGGTGTGTGCAGTTGGGGACAGCTGGGTGGCGGTCGATGTGGTGGTGTGTGCAGTTGGGGACATTGGGTGGCGGTCGATGTGGTGGTGTGTGCAGTTGGGGACAGTTGGGTGGCGGTCGATGTGGTGGTGTGTGCAGTTGGGGACATTGGGTGGCGGTCGATGTGGTGGTGTGTGCAGTTGGGGACATTGGGTGGCGGTCGATGTGGTGGTGTGTGCAGTTGGGGACAGCTGGGTGGCGGTAGATGTGGTGGTGTGTGCAGTTGGGGACAGCTGGGTGGCGGTAGATGTGGTGGTGTGTGCAGTTGGGGACAGCTGGGTGGCGGTAGATGTGGTGGTGTGTGCAGTTGGGGACATTGGGTGGCGGTAGATGTGGTGGTGTGTGCAGTTGGGGACATTGGGTGGCGGTCGATGTGGTGGTGTGTGCAGTTGGGGACAGTTGGGTGGCGGTCGATGTGGTGGTGTGTGCAGTTGGGGACATTGGGTGGCGGTCGATGTGGTGGTGTGTGCAGTTGGGGACATTGGGTGGCGGTAGATGTGGTGGTGTGTGCAGTTGGGGACAGCTGGGTGGCGGTAGATGTGGTGGTGTGTGCAGTTGGGGACAGCTGGGTGGCGGTCGATGTGGTGGTGTGTGCAGTTGGGGACATTGGGTGGCGGTCGATGTGGTGGTGTGTGCAGTTGGGGACAGCTGGGTGGCGGTCGATGTGGTGGTGTGTGCAGTTGGGGACAGCTGGGTGGCGGTCGATGTGGTGGTGTGTGCAGTTGGGGACATTGGGTGGCGGTCGATGTGGTGGTGTGTGCAGTTGGGGACAGTTGGGTGGCGGTCGATGTGGTGGTGTGTGCAGTTGGGGACAGCTGGGTGGCGGTCGATGTGGTGGTGTGTGCAGTTGGGGACATTGGGTGGCGGTAGATGTGGTGGTGTGTGCAGTTGGGGACATTGGGTGGCGGTAGATGTGGTGGTGTGTGCAGTTGGGGACAGTTGGGTGGCGGTCGATGTGGTGGTGTGTGCAGTTGGGGACAGTTGGGTGGCGGTCGATGTGGTGGTGTGTGCAGTTGGGGACAGCTGGGTGGCGGTCGATGTGGTGGTGTGTGCAGTTGGGGACAGCTGGGTGGCGGTCGATGTGGTGGTGTGTGCAGTTGGGGACATTGGGTGGCGGTCGATGTGGTGTTACTGTATACGTTTGGGGACTGTTGGGTGGCACTGGTGACAACCACAGCCCGGTGACACTGGTACCTAAAAGCACCCTCTAACCTCAAATGTTGTGACTTCTGTGTCTCCCGCCAGGGCTTCCGGGACCCATGGGGCCTCCAGGGCTCCCCGGGCTTGATGGACTGAAAGGCGACAAAGGAAACCCCGGCTGGCCAGGGGCTCCTGGTGCTCCAGGGCCCAAGGGAGACCCCGGGTTCCAGGGCATGCCTGTGAGTTGTCCCCGCAGGGCTTGTTCTTGAAAAGGATCCCAGCGTAGGGCTTGTGTGTGTGTGTGTTACACCCCCACGTCCTCTCTGAATCGGCCCCTCTCTCTTGCCAGTCACCAGCCGTCATCACTGGCACCACAGTGGGCAACTGTCACAACATTTCTTAGCATCTAGTCATACAAGGACCATCAAAAGGGCGATGCTTTACTCCTGGAGATTACAGTTCAATGCCTGGGTTTAAAAATCTATTTACAAATGATGCAAAATTTGGCCTCAGAAACGCAGGCATGTACTCCCACTCCTAGTGCCGGCCCGCGCCTGCCTCTCTCTCTCCGTGTGTGTGTATGACTGTGTACACGTTACACGCACATACGTGTAACTTTTTAAAGTAAGATAAAGCAAAGAAACCAAAATATATAAGAAACAGTACAACTTTTTACATATATTGGGAAGATAACAACTATGTCAGTATGTCTAGAAAATAGGGTAGTGTTTTTAAAGACAAGACAACTTCCTTTAGTATTTTTAATGTTTTTTTCCATATTTAAAGTACTTTAAATACAAGATACGAAGCTAATCCTAAAGAAAGATCACTATAGTTGACTGTTGGGGGGGAGGTTTTCCAGAGAGGTGCCCTGGTGTTGACAGATGGAAGTATTGGCACGACAGGTGTTTAGGGAGTTTTGACTCTGTTCACGGCATTGTGCTGTGGGGTGGGGACAGCGGGTGTAAGACTTACACCTGCTTCTGGAACTTGACCACATAGATGGACAGGCAGAGGGGACCCAGTGAATGAAGCAGGGTGTTGCAGTTTCCCGCGTCCTGACTGGGCTGCAGAAGGGGATTTTGCTGTTCTCTTTACATCTTTCTGGAAACCACAGGGCACCGTGTGTGCACAAAGCTACTGTCAGGACGTCCAGGGGCTGTCCCAGCTTCTCCCGAGCCATTCCTGACTGATGTTGTCTTTGTGTCTAGGGGATTGGTGGCTCTCCGGGAATCACAGGCTCTAAGGGTGACATGGGACCTCCAGGAGTTCCAGGGTTTCAAGGTGAGACATAACGGAGATGCTGCCTGAAGACCCATCACCCTGCCACCATAGCCCCGACCCTGGCGCTTTCGCGTCGGGAGAACCAGCATGCTTGCAGGACGTGACACGGTTCTCTTCAAATTAAAGCACCATTTCTGGGTGGCAGCCCCTTTTGTAGAACCCCGTGCACAGCTGTGTAAAGACGTTCTGATTTTCTTGCTAAGGATCAGTGAGGCATTTGCCTCCCAGTAAGCGGTCATGGATTTGGGATGTTCGTTAATTTATTAATGTCTTAAGCAAACATTTATTGGGTGCCTCCTGGCTTCCAGGCACTGTGACTTTTCCTGCCGAGTCAGATACATAGGAATGAAAGGTCAATAAAACAAATTCTCAGCCTGCAGGCGCCTTGTGGTCCGGGTGGGGACACGTGTGAATCAGGTCGGGGATTGCAGGATTCTGTGTCCTCCCCTGGTTGGGACCATTTAGTGGTTTGCTGCTTGTTTGGAAAAAATGTGACATCTGGATTCTAGAAAGAAGAGTTTCACCCAGAGTTTTACATAGCTGACCAGAAGCAACGCTCTTTTTTCCACGAGCATAAACTGGAAATGTGTTCACTGTGTGTGTGTGTGTTACACATGCATTTGTGTTTAGGTGTGTTTACGTGCTTCCACATAGGTACACACAAGCATGTGTGCACACGTAGGTGTACGTATGTATTCACACGCACACGTGGACACGCGGAGTCTGGTGGAATTCTGTGCAAAGACCATGTTCTGCTTTCGTGCAGGTCAGAAAGGCCTCCCTGGCCTTCAGGGAGTGAAAGGTGACCCCGGAGACCAAGGGTTCCCTGGAACGAAAGGTAAGAGAGCGCGACCGTCAGGAAGCGGTCACCGAGAGCCCGGTGGCGGCTGCCGGGGCTCCTGTACTTGGCTGCTCCAGCTACCGTTTTCACCAGTGACTTGTCTTGCAAGTCAGGTTCACTGAATCCGCACCTGCAGTAAATCCAGCAGAGAGGGAATGAGAGGCTCAAGGTTCACAAAAGCTCCCAGCTCTGAGGGGAGCCTGAGGTCAGCCCCCAAAAGAAGGAGTGAAATTGTCTGTGTGGGTTGTGGCGGGACCGGGGGGCCCGTCCTAGGAAGGGTCTGCCGTGGCTTCTCCACGGGGAGCCAGACGTGCCACGTGGCTGCAGGGACGCGGGCCGCTCGTGGAAGGACGTGGTCTGAGGGGCCCTGAGTCCCCTCTGGTCCCTGGAGTCAGGCCTGGTTTCCAGGGCTGCGCCCAGTTGTCAAAACCACGCTTCAGGAGAGGGAGGAGCAACCCGAACGCACTGAGAAGTGGGCGACGGGGAAGGAAAAAGTGGGGAAACGGGGGAGGAGGCGTGGGAGGGCAGAAGGAAGGGGAGCAGACCCCCCGGGGCTCAGGCTCCGTGTGCGGCCACAGGTGGCTCAGGGCCTGGCGCGCTGAACGAGCGTCTGTCTGTTCGTGGCCAAGGCAGTCGGGCCGGCGGCCTAGCGAGCCTGGGGGCGGGCTTCCAACTGCATGTGTTGCCCCCCACCCCGCCCCCGAGCAGGGCCCTGGGGGCACGAGCGTCACCTCGGGGGCAGGCCCGTCCCCGAGCCCAGATCCGAGTGGCGGTTCCCACCCAGGCCCCTGACGTTGGCTCCAGTCCCGAGGGGTCAGGATCTTAGGGTAAAGGTATCTCGCGAGGATCTGCTTACCTATGTTTCTGACGCTGATTCTACTTTGGGACAACACTGCGTTCAGACTGGGTTCCGTGTTGGAAGCCGTTTCTGCCCCATGTGGTGACGGTGAAATTGACTGGCCCCCACCCTGTTTCCCACAGGTCTTCCCGGCCCCCCCGGCCCCCCAGGTCCCTACGACATCATCAAAGGGGAGCCAGGGCTCCCTGGGCCTGAGGGCCCCACGGGTCTGAAAGGCCTTCAGGGACCTCCAGGCCCCAAAGGACAGCAAGGTAAGGAGCGCGGGGCTGGGTGGCGGGGCGTGGGGGTCGAGGGAGCTGGGGGCCTTCTCGCTGTCCTGTGTCTCCGCTCCGCTCCGCCTCTGGGTAATGACTATAGGAAATGTATTTGAAGCTGGCTTTCTTACCGCCCTTTCTTTGATGTGTATAAAAACCAAATGAAGATTTTGAAGGACCGAAATAAAAAGCCAGAGCAAAACACAGAGAAAGCCAGGGGAACGTAAAACTCAGCATATCTGTGCTCACTTAGAAAACCACAGAAAAGGGACAGAAGGATGGGCCGGCAGGAAGCAGCCGTCTATCCTTGTAGGCGCTGGTGTCCCCCTGGTGGCCAGGAGCGCTGCCCGCCTGGCCACGCTGGGTGCCCATCCCTGGGCCCCGGACACGCCCACCTGCAGTCTTCTGCTTGTTTGGGCGAAACACTCCCCACTTCAGGAGCTCCCGGGGGGGGGGTGGAAAATAAAGAAGAATGAACGCGTTTAGAGTGGAAAGGTCGCATCCGTGAAAATTTAAGTTTAAAAGACCTAAGAATAAACAACACGTGGAAACAAAAAGCGCCATCCACGTCAGTAAGCCTGGTGCCTAAACGTCTGAGGCGCTAGAATGTGGCTGATGCGGGGACGCCCGAGAGAACGGAAGCGCATCCGACCATCCCCCGCTCCCCGGTGACTGTCCATCCCCAGACTGCCTGCCAAGCAGTGACGGCAGGAAGCGGGGACCCTGATTCCGGGGTGAAGCACGCGCCCCTGTGGGGTCTGCTGGGCCCTGGCCTCTGCATGGCGTGTGCTGCGTCCCAAAGCCGCTCCTGGCCCTGGGAAGGCTTTCCCACCTGGTCCGGGGCCCCGTGTTGGCCTCCCAGGAGGCCACAGAGGATGTTTCCAGAGGGAAGAGAAGAGACAGCTCTCCTGTACCGGCCTGTGAACCCTTTCTCCCCCCCCCCCCCAGGTGTGACAGGATCGGTGGGCTTACCTGGGCCGCCAGGTAGTCCCGGGTTTGACGGCGCCCCCGGCCAGAAAGGAGAGATGGGACCCTTTGGGCCTCCTGGTAAGTGTGCCGTGAACTCCAACCTCATTACCCTCTACCTGTGTCTTTGGGTTAGAAGCCTGCGGCCCTGCGTGCAGAAGCCTGCAAAATGAAGTTGAAAACGTTTTAACTTGAAGATTTCCAAAGACGTCTGCTTCTTAGGAGAACTAGGGTCCTAAGGAAAAGCTAAGATTTCCCTCACTTGCTTCCTGTGTGGAGAGACAGATGCGATCAATTCACAGTGTGTTCTAGATGTCACTGAAGGAAGGCCCGTAGTGACGGCCTGTGTGGGCTATGCAGGCTGCAGCTTGAAAGCCCCGTGTCAGCACGGGCCAGGGAGGGCAGGCGATCCCGCAGTGTCCCCGAAAGGGATGCAGGTGGGCTGCTTCCCAAGAAGCAGGGGCTCAGGTGTCCTGTCGTGACCGAGATGCTAAAGGCTGAGGCAGGGCTGCGGGATGGAGGGCCCAGCCGGCAGGAGGCCTGGGGCAGGCTCCCAGGCAGCTTGGTCACCCCAGGGGCCGGGAGGACACCCTGCACGCGAGCGTCCTTACCGCCCTGTGTCCCTCCGCCAGCTGTGGGCCATTAAGGATGGCAAGCCACCTTTAGAGGAGGTAGTTCTAATAATTCTGTAATGATCCTCCCCCAGGGACCCCAAAGTGCCATGTAAATACCTGCATGGCGTCAACGCCACTTCCTGCCTTCATTCGTGTACTTCTTTTCGTGTGTTTCATTTGTTCATTGGACTCAGTTTTGTGAGCGCCTGACTTGCACCAAGCACTGCGCTCAGAGAACAGCTCGAGGCGGCAGGCAGAGCCGAGACCTGCCAGCGCGAGGGAGGTGGCGGCTGCACTGGGTCTCGTCTGTCTGTGACTAGGGACGCTGATTCCTTTTGTGTCCTGCAGGCCCCAGAGGCTTCCCGGGGCCGCCGGGCCCTGACGGGTTGCCGGGATCCATGGGTCCCCCGGGCACCCCGTCTGTGGATCACGGCTTCCTGGTGACCAGGCACAGTCAGACGATAGACGACCCCCAGTGCCCTCCTGGGACCAAGATCCTCTACCACGGCTACTCCCTCCTCTACGTCCAGGGCAACGAGCGGGCGCACGGCCAGGACCTGGGTGAGGCGTCCGGGGAGGGCTGTGTTCCTCCCACGTCCAGAGTCCAGGGCTGGGTGGTGATGGGGTCTGTGTCCCACGCTGGTCCTGCAGTTTGGGGTGTCATCAAGACCTAGTCAGTGAAAAAGTCCTGTTTCCTGCCACCCTTACCAAACGGGCCATCCGTTCAACAGCTGCCGTGTAACTGACGGGAAGCCGGGCAGACGTAAAGGCGGGCTCTCTGAAAAATGTTAAAGGAGTGAAACTTCTGAGCTCTTCTTCAAATGATCGAGTGGGGCCAGGATTTCTGGAGCACACACTTCACACTCGCACTGATGGTCTTAAAATAGAGCAGCCTTCCTGTTGCTCTTTTAAAATATGTCCACCTTACCCTGTCCAGTTTCTCTGCACATTCTCATCTCGGTCCCTCTGCGTTTCAATCAGCAGAGGGCTGTGTGTCTGCCATTTTCTCGGTCCCCCCCGATATGCGCCACCACATTATGTTTTAATGTCACACCTCTGGCTGTCACTGAGGTTGCACACAACAGGCAGGTCTACAAAGGGAGCTCTGCATTTCTTCAGGGACCTTGTCCAGCGACTCGCCAGCTCTGTACAAGGACCTGCACGTTCAAGTCCCTCTGGAATTCAGTTCCGGGAAAAGCTTTCTCTCTGCTGATAAACCGCTTTGTGTCCTTTCATCAAAACGTCCTGCTGACTCTTGACACTGATCCTCTGGCCTGGATCACTTTACATTGCATCGCAGGCTCGTTTCCAGTCAGGCTAGTCTGCTGGGTGGATATAGTTCCTTCTTTCTGTTTGTAATTTGAAATGTTCTTATTTCCATCTTGGCGGGTTATGTAGAGGGTAAGCCTTCCACGACGAGCCGGCTCCCCGCCGGCCCGCGGGGGGCGGCGGGGCAGTCACACGGCGCCCTCCCCCCCGCCCGCAGGCACGGCCGGCAGCTGCTTGCGCAAGTTCAGCACGATGCCTTTCCTGTTCTGCAACATCAACAACGTGTGCAACTTCGCCTCCCGCAACGACTACTCCTACTGGCTGTCCACGCCCGAGCCCATGCCCATGTCCATGGCACCCGTCACCGGGGACAGCATCCGGCCCTTCATCAGCAGGTGAGCCCAGCCCGCCGCCGCCGGCCACTGCCGAAGAGCAAAAGCCGCCTGTAGGCCGGGGACAAGTTATTTTGGCTTTGTCCCCCAAACACTCTCTCCGTTGCTATTCGGTGTATTGATTGTGATATATGAGTTTAGTCTTAGAAATCAGCTGTACAAGTTAGTGGGTATAACAGTCAGTTACCATCTTTAAAAATGACTACTGCAAACCCTTGCAGAGAAAATGCCCAGCTTTGGAACAAGATGTGTAACTCGTGTGACTCACCGGCGCGGCCGCCTTCCCCGCCGTGAACGGGGCAGGGTCCCTGGGGCCCCAGCAAACGTCAGAACAAGCTGTGCGGCTTGTTTTCCTTGAACAACTGTCTCTCTAAGGAGCCTTCCAAGGTGTGGTTTTGGAATCACTCCACCTCCGTGAAATTAAAAAAAGTGTTATTTTTTAATTGTAGTAAAATACACATAACGTAAAATTTACCATCTTAACCTTTTTTGATTTTTTTGTGTGTGGGGGGACAGACTAGAGGTAATTAGGTTAATTTACTCATTTTTAACGGAGGTGCTGGGGCTTAACCCAGGACCTTGTGCACGCGAGGCATGTGCTCTACCACTGAGCTGCACCCTCCCCCATCTGAGCCATCTTTGGGGGTACACCCAAAGGAGCTCACCCATGGGAGTGAGGTGGTGCCCTTGAAATTGTGATACCACAGACACACTGCATGTCTGTGCTTTATACATAAAAAGGTCATCCCCATGTATCGCACACGTGGAATGTGTGCACGCTAAGGGCTCACGCACGCTGCCTCCCGGGTTTTGCCCCCCTTGAGGTGCTGTTGCACCCACTGTGACTGCGTGTGTTTGAGCAACTCCCAGATTAGGAGCTTTCCGCACTCATTAATGTCTGGAGGATGTTTTCAGGTCCCCGGGAGTCTGCCTGGGAGGACACAAAATGGGAAACGGAAATTATTATGACTGAAAAGTGCACGGTTGTCCTACCTCGGCCTCTGTCCCTCTAAGGAAAGGTTGCTTCCTTAGCTCCGAAGTAATTGAAAGGTGGCAGATGTAGGCGCTCATCTGACTAAGGAGCTGTTCTCTCACTTTACACACGAAGGTGACAAGGATCAGAAGAGTAACAAGACCGGGCAAGTTTGCCTTAGGAAAGTGAGAGGGAGAAAGGGCGTAAGATTTCCTGTTTCCTTTAGAGAAAAAGCTGCCTTTGAACTGGAGGAACGACGGAGCAATGCGGGCTGAGCTGCATCGTGCAGTCCGAGGGGTGGGGGTGCGGGGCGCCCGGAACAGCCCTGCGTGGTGACCCCTAGTCCCTGCTGGTCACCGCTTGCTTCGGGGAGGGTGGGCCAGGCACAGGGTCTGCGGCTCTGGCATGTGGAAGGCTGGTCCTAGCAGGTCAGTCTGGTTAAAAGAATGTACCACCGAGGACCCAGAACAGAAAGACTGGGGGATGTTAGTAGAAAAGTCAGGTTTCCAATGGTCTTACATCAAAAGGGCCCCTGACAGCTTTCTTTGACTTTTCTTTGGGGCTGTAAGAAAACTTGCCTCCTGGGTCTTAAAATGGGAAAAGTCATCCGTTACTTCCAGAGAGGCATCTTTCAAAAGGCTCATGTCCTCACGTGTGTCTGGGAGGCGGCTCACTCTGGGCTGAGATTTTTCTTGCTCAGAACCACCCTGGGGTGCGAGAGGGAAGACTAACCACCTTTGTGTTTTTGTTTAGCTTTCCTTGGACAACAGGTAGAAAATGATTGTTCGTTTTTGTTGCCTACTTACTTTCTAAGTAAAATTGACAGTAACGTTGATCTGGCTGGGACCCAGGGCCCTGGCATGTGTTTACGATAGTCCAGAAACCGGTCCAGGAGAAGCCTGGGGTCTCAGCTTCGCTTTTCTCTGTGAACTCATCACTTTTAGTAGGAGCCCTGATTCTGTGACCACAAGTTGTTTAAACGCCAGCACTGCCCGTTTGGGGGTGTTCACATCTTTTTGTTGACTGACCCACAGACGCTCAGTGTGAAAGGACCTTGGGAGTCACATCCTTCAAGCCCGCTGCCCCGAGAGGCCCCCACATCTCACATTCCCTTTCGTAGTAACACGGCCCGTTCCTCCAGGTCTCTGAGCACGCAGGCCCCAAGTTACTTTAACTTAGTGGTTTCTGATGACGTCTCAGGACTTCCAAACTCCTTCTGAGGTCTCCCCCTGGGGGAGGGCCTAAGGCTTAATTTTAGAAAGAGTTAATAACATGAACTCGTTCATCCTGAGCAGGAAAGGTAGCACCTTTTCTGCTGTCATCCTGACAAAACTTCCTGAGCACTTTCTGACTTTGCACAGACATGAGTCATCGAAGCCCACAGACCGTTCACTTGTTCTGGAGGAGACGCCACTGGTGTAAGAGCAGAGAGGGCTGAGTTTTAATTCTGCCTTTGACCCAGCTAGCCACGGCCTCAGTTTCTTCATAAGTCACATGGGTCTTAGGCTGTGTCAATTTTAAGGGGCCACTCAGCTCATTAAGTCTGTGCATCTCTGTTCCCTGACACCCGTCTGCCAGGGTCAAGACCACTTCTCTGTAGCGACTTGAACCCCCCCTGCCCAGGGGGAGCCGTCCGCAAAGCGCTTCCCTCCTGCTGTATTTCTGCTCCTGCGTCTGGCGGGCAGACGGTGGCAGATGGATGAGGCCAATTTCATTCACTGTTGTTTAGCTGAAGCCCTTTAACTCATCTGCATCTGTGTGAATAGAATAGAAAATAGCGCACCACATGCGTACACGCGCACACGCATACACACACACACAGGTCGAGGGAAAATCGAATGACTGATTTAGGCCCTCACCCGCCTTCTCATCCATTTTCATGCAAATGTTCCAGCATAACTAGGTGTAATTATTAACACCATTTATAGTCATTTATCAGCATTGTTAGCACTCTGTTCATTTTGTGACTTGAATGTAATTATGTTGTTGCTGGTGTTTAATTTTTTTTTTAACCAAACATTTTCCCACCATCAGAGGGTCCCTTAGCAGAGCAGGTCTGAGTCAGAACATTGTGTGTTGTTCCAATTTATTGCTGGGCGCTGCCCCCGCGGCTGAGCACGAGCCCGCCTGGCCTGGGAGGGGGCTCTGGGACTTCCTCCAGCGCAGAGGCCCCCTGACAGCCCAGCCGGCAGGGTCTCCTCACTGGTGTGCCGGCTCTGGGGCTGGACAAGTCTCTGGGAGGAGTCTCCGGTGGACGTCCAGCCCAGGTTCACGCTTTGTCTTAACTGTCATTCGCTCAGTGTTTTTCTTACATGCAAGAGGCTTCAGAGCTTAAGACAAATCACTGTCTTCTGGAAGTGAGAGCTAGCGCTTGGCTTTGACCATCTCCTTTTTCTTGGGCGTTCACGGTGTTTGCTGAAACACACGCTCGTGGCTAAAACGTTCAGAGATGCTGAGACGCACAGAGGAGAAAACGGAAGTGGCCTGCAGTCCCAGCTCCCCTGGGAGATGGCCCCTGCTACAGCCTGGCCTTCCGGTCTCCTCCCACAAAGCAGGTGGTTGGATGGCCAGTGCGCCACCTGGTTTTGAGACCTAGTCAGTATTCGAACCCGGAAGCAGGCTTCCCCACCAGTGAGGAGGCCCTGGGCTCAGAGCCCGCGCAGTGGGTGCCGTACCCACTTGATGGAACGTGTCATCGGAGGGGAGGGTGGAGGGAAGAGTCTGCGTGCGGGGACAGGAACGAGCGGGGAGGCTCCTCCGCTGTGCTGAGTGTCTGCTCTGGTGGCTTCCAGGTGTGCGGTGTGCGAGGCGCCGGCCATGGTGATGGCGGTGCACAGCCAGACCATTCAGATCCCAGAGTGCCCCGCCGGCTGGTCCTCGCTCTGGATTGGCTATTCCTTTGTGATGGTAAGCATCTGGGGAGACTCCGTAGTTCCCCCAAAGAGCCGCCCTTGGACACTCCACCTCTCCTGTCTGCTGCCGCCACCCTCTCTATCCCCCGGGTCACTGGCCTGCCTCCCTCCTGGGACCCCCTCCAAAGTGTCCCCAGGAGCTTCGCCTGTTCCACTCGGGAGGGACAGTGAGGGGGTCCCGTGCCCGCTCAGAGCTCTGTTCTGGGACTAGGTAGCTGGGACGACCTGATGAGATTCTGAGAGTCAGAGCCTTCTTGGGAGAAGGGCAGAGCGTGCCCGTGGGGCGGAGGGAACACATTGGCCAAAACACTCACGAGCCTGAAAGCAGAAGCTCGAGTCAGAAAGAGAGAGCAGGGCGCATGGCAGAGCTGGGGCCCGAGTGTCCACCTCCCCCTCACTCGTCCCCCAGCCGCCCCGGACGCCACAGCCCCAATGCTCCCCTCCCCCCGAAAGCCAGTTAAGGCAGGAAGCACAGAACTCCTCTGAGATCCTCTCGTCGCTTCTAATTTTACTTTATTTCCTCCATTTAAAGTCTTGATTGAGTATATACATGCCCTGAGCTTGGGCGATCAGGTTGCACTGGACTCAGTCCCACTAAGCGATCCCGCACCAGCACCCCCACATCGCTGCTGTAAACCCTCACACTCTCCGGAGTGGCCAGGTTGTGCCTTCGACCCCAGATGACCATCAGCCTGATTGTTTGATTGACTGGGAACGTGGCCTCTTAATTGTTTTTCGGCCACGAGTTATTCCGAGTGTGGAAGTTGCCGGGAAAGCAATCCTTCAAATGCTTGTGTGTGCGTGTTCCAGTTTGATGGTGAGCTTTCCTGGGTTGATGATTCTGCATTTAGACTCTTCAACGGGTCCAAAGAATCTGCAGCAACAGCAAAAATCCAGCAGGTTGTTTGGATAAGTCTAAATGCTGCATTGTGGCTCCTTTGTCAAGAAAGCCGCAAAGGTTAGAACTTTGATGTAGAGAAATCAAGACACTTGCCATGAGGCAAGCATATGACTTTGTCTCAAATAGATAGGACTTCTGGACCCCCAATCATAAAATATGCTAAAGGGAAAGTCAGTTTGACAGATGAAGCCCCCATCCAAGGAGCACAGGACACTTTGTCATCTCCCCATCCCCCCTCCCAGCGTCCTGCAAAGATCTGACACAGAGATGACCCTTAATTTCTCAAAACCAAGAGCAAATCGAAGTGACGAGCTCCCGGAGAGCAGGTCACCCACCACCGCTCAGTCTGGGGGCTTGATGTGAGGTGTGGGGCCCTACTGGGCACCCCGAGACCCCCATTCTCACCTCAGCTTTGATCATGGCCAGATCCGGAATGTTCCAGGGTCCTGACGTCCCCACCTGGGAATCGAGGGTGTTGGCTTTGTGCTCAGAGGTCCCCTGTGGCCCTAAACTTCCAGAGTCCCCTTCCTCATGTCTGTAATAGCTCCCCTGGAGACGCTGGGACATCACTCATTTTATGTCTTGGTTTCTGAAGACAAGTAGATCCTGCTTCAACCCAGTTTAACCAACAGCTACAACAGTGGCTTTCTTTTCCCTCTTTCCCTTAAGGCTTCTCTTTTTAAAGAAAAAAAAAGGGGGGCTAATTTCCTTTATAGAAGGGTGGGTAGCACCCAAGGTAGCAAATCCAGGATTCCGACGGCTTCCTTACCTGCTGAGGAAGTTGAGGTGGCATCCATTGGCTCCGACATCATTTGCGCGTTTCAGCTGTAGCCGTACCCCCGGCTAGAAGAGGTTTTGGTGTCCGGAGAGAAAACAGAGTGAGGACAGCGTTTGTTTCAATGCTGATGACGTGGGACCGGTTGTCCCCCGTCCCGGGAGGGGCGTTGCCTGACTCCTGGCGCTGGGTGTGCGCGGCCTGAGGCCACGGGGCCGTGTGGGCCCCAGGGTGCTCCGTGGAGACTGCAGGAGGCCGGGAGGGCAGCTTTCCTGCAGGGGGCAGCCCGGCTCCGCCCAGGAACGGGTGGGAGGGAGGCCCTGACCGCGCTCTCCCTGCCCCGCAGCACACCAGCGCAGGCGCAGAAGGCTCTGGCCAGGCCCTCGCCTCCCCCGGCTCCTGCCTGGAGGAGTTCAGAAGCGCGCCGTTCATCGAGTGCCACGGCCGCGGGACCTGCAACTACTATGCAAACGCTTACAGCTTTTGGCTCGCCACCATAGAAAGAAGCGAGATGTTCAAGTAAGTGCCAGCACCCACGCCCCGCCCCCCGTGGGGTGGTTCCTCTCCATCCTCCGTGATCTGTAGCCCTGCCAGGGCCGAGTCCCAAAGACGGTGACGCGACAGGACTCGGAAAGGCCGCCTCCGCGGGTGGGAGCGGCTGTCTGATTCTGTTCTACACGGCCGAGAACCCAGGCCGTCTCCCAAGGCGGAGCTGAGGTTCCAGGCTTAGTTCTGTCATTGACGGAAGAGGCATGAAAGAGAGAAGGTCGCTTTCATGTTTCAAGGTGAATCCACAACAACGTAACATCTTCGAGCAGAGCATTCGGAAACATTGTACCTTTCACCAGCAGGGAGAGGGGACAGCAAGCGGCACCTTTTTCATGGTGTCTATAGTGTGCTGAGGTGAAGGTGCGGCGTGTTGTGTGACTTGCAGGGACTGAGTAAGACTTTCATAAGCCTGCACAAATCACAATTTCAGCGCAAACGCAGCCGACATTAATAGGGAAGACCATTTCTTTCTCTTCCATTACCAAAATTTCACCTTGAAAGCCGCGGTCTGCAGTGGCTGCTGGCCTCGCTGAGTGAATGTGGAGCCCGGCCGGCCCGCCGGGGACCGGAGCATGCCCCGAGTCCCCGTCCTGCTCTGAGCACCAGCTGCAGCCTGGCCGGAGCAGACGCAGGGCGCCCACGGGGCTGGACGGTTACTTACTGTTCACTCCCCCGAATCAGTGCTTCTCAGCCCTGGAGATAAACCCTTCTGCCTTTACCTTTTCGGAGAGAATTCTGTGGACCCCGCCATGGTCCAGTCTCTCTAGCTTAAATCGTGAAGGTAAAGCAGCGCACTCACTAGTAATTTTTCAAGCGTCAGAGAAGTGCCAGGCGCCTAGCTGGTAGCTTACACAAGGCTTTTAGGCATCTGGGAGCTTGATGTAAACTCGACAGACAGAATTTGACCATTAGGGTTCAAAGGAACACTCGGTCTTTTTGGTCAAGCCAGCAGCCTCGTACAGTGAGCTAAAATGCCTGCCTAAACAAAGCTGCAAAAGAGCCCATTAATTTAAGTAATTAATCTGGGGCACTAGGATTTTCACCAAACTCGCTAACATGAGCAGCCTCGGTTTGGGGACGAGGTGCTCATACGGCTGCTTTAATTTCAGTAAGACTTGATTAGTACTAATTTAGTTCAGACTTCACATTTCCAACAAGCAAAGACCAGGTAGAGTTTCTAGGACCAGAGAAGCAGCTGGGACATGAAACGTCCTCCCCTCTCTTTGGCCTCGAATCAGACCACCTGCATTCCCAAGTTGCGAACGTACTTTGAGGTCTGGTTAGCTCCTCCAGGCCGGTTGCTCATCCCATCATTTGGCCGTGATTTGATGCGCATTTATGGTGAGTGTGGAGTCGCAGGGAAGGAAGTTACCGTCTTAGTCCGGGGCAGTTACTACTCGAGTTGAGAAGGCAGAGAGTTGACCCACAGCTGGAGGAGGCAGGGTCTGCCGTGGGGAGTGGCTGAGGCTCTGGGGCTAGACAGACGCGGGTGACTCTGGCTGTGCTCTTGGCCCAGCGACGGGGTGCGGATGGTGACTTGCAGGCGTTACGAAGGCTCAGTGACACCCCACCGCGGCGCCCGCTCGCAGGCGGGGTGGACGCTGGTTCCTGTGTGTCACGGCCCGTCCCCGGCTGGTCCCATGGCGACTGGGGCTGGGGGCAGGGCTGAGGGGCTGGCCTGCCCTTCTGCTGCGGTGACGGCTGGTCTCTGTGCTGCGTTGCAGGAAGCCCACGCCGTCCACGTTGAAGGCCGGGGAGCTGCGCACGCACGTCAGTCGCTGCCAAGTGTGTATGCGGAGAACATAACAACGCCGGCCCTCAGCTGTCTTCACAACATGGTGCTACTCCCTCCTCCCCTCTTCTTCCTCTAACAGCAACGAACCCTAGAAGTATATCCTGTGTACCTCACTGCCCAGTATGAAAACCGTAAGGTGCCTTGTAGGAGTCTGCGTAACTAACCCACCTGCTTCGTTGGCCTCCACTCGCTGAAGGAGGGTCAGAGACCACGATGAGCTGTCCATAGTGACGTCCCAAGTGGCACTTCTGATGAAATAAAAGATATGTCTGTTCTCCAGTCCAGTGCACTGATGTGTGAAGTGAGACCCGTCAGAAAACCCAAGGGTGCTAGGAGGTGTAAACGCCCATTTTCACTCTGGTATGCTGGCAGACCCAGTTTCCACCCGACGGCATGTCTGTTTAGATCACTGTCTAGCTGTGTCAAAATCCAGGTCCCTCAGTCTGTACAAATAATAGTCCTGTAAAGACGGTGTTCGGAACCTCCGAAGGGAAGTCTGGGCTCAGCAGCCCCGTCTTCCGCCCCGGCCCCCACCCCATCAAGAAAACAGTTTCGGTCTTTCCGCTCCGTGTGGTACTTTGCAGCTGCTTTTGCAGAAATCACGGATTTCCTGAGGGTCCCCAAAGTAGGCAGAAGTGAAATATATATATATATTTTAGTAATTTATATAGATGTCAGCAGTTAGGCAGGTCACGTTTTCGTTTCATTTCCACTGTTGAAATAAAGCTCACATAGTTTCTTCCTTTAAAAGCCTGTGTTGTCCTTTAACGTAGAGTTTAAACACTAGGGTATTGAATGTGAAACATCAGGTTTTCATTGTTCACCTCCAGACCGAAAGTGGTGTATTGCCAAAGCCAAACCCAGGTTCACGGACGCGGTGTCTGTTACAGTGAAGCATGTACTTTGAGCTTCTTGTCTTTGTTCTGTATGAGTATCTTCAGGGTTTGAAACACTAATCACAAACTGAATAACTTGACTTCAAAAGCAACAACCTTAAAAAGGCCTTCGTTTTATTAGTATTCATTCTGCAGCCTGGTGTGAAAAACAGCTCTGTTGAATCAGAATATCAGTATTTTTACCTGTAAGCACATTTCAGGCGGCTTCCTTGGTTTTTCACGAGCTGCGTTCAGACTTCAGCAGGGGAACAAATGGATTGCAGGAGAGCAGATTCGGACCACTATGCCTGAAATGACATTTCAGTAAAAGTCTCCAAAGCGTTTTTAAGACTACTAAGGCCTTTTGTGTAATTTCTTTAAATGTGTATTTCTTAAAAATTCAAATTTGTAATAAAGCTATTTGTATAAAAATTAAGCTTTTATTAATTTGTTGCTAGTATTGCCACAGAAACATTAAAGGAAAAGTTACTGCACAAACCACCAATAAATCTGTAAGCTCTGCATCCCTTAGATCACATTTATTTTGTAATTCTTCCAAATGAGAGTCACAGACTGGTCATAATTCACAGAAATTATTACAAAGGAAAAATATGGTCTTCTCCTTCATCCCTCTCTCCCTCCCATCTGTTGGTCTAGGCAGCCATCATCCCTCCATCCATCCATCCATCCATCCCTCCATGCATTCATCCACCCATCCATCCATCCAACCATGCAGCCATCCGTCCATGCATCCATGCATCTATCCATCCATCCACCCTTGCATTCATCCATCTATACATCCATCCATCCATCCATCCATGCACCCATCCATCCATGCATGCACACATGCATCCATCCATCCATCCAGCACTCATCCATCCATGCACGCACCCATCCATTCATTGTATATTTACCAAGGGTTTGCCACTTTTCAGGTGCTGGTTGGATACAAGATGAACAGAGATGAATAACACACATATCCAGCCATTAAAAACAGATTCATTGGGGGTCAGAACTGAGATTATAATTATGCAATGGTTAAGTGTGGGACAGATGGTCGGATTCCAAATCCCACTTAAGTAGGGAAGAAATAACATGGAAGATTCTTTTTTTCCTGGTGACCTAAGCTTCAGTAAAAACATGATCCATAATGAATGTGATACTTCATACACAAGAAAAAGCTCTAGTCAAAAACGTTATCATATGAAAAACAAATACCATATGATATCACTTATATGTGGAATCTAAAAGAAAATGACACAAATGAACTTATTTACGAAACAGAAAGAGACTCACAGACAGAAAACAAACTATGGTTACCAAAGAAAAAAGGGTGGGGAAGGGATAAATTGGGAGTTTGGGATTAGCAGATACAAACTACTGTATGCAGAAGAGATAAACGACCGGGTCCTGCTGCACAGCACAGGGACTGTATTCAGTAACTTGTAATAGCCTAGAATGAGAAAGAACGTACATCTGTGTAACTGAACCACTGTGCGGCGCAACAGAAAGTAACAACAGGATAAATCAACTATACCTCAGCTTACAAAACAGAAGGAAAAAAAGCTGTAAATACCGCACTGTTCCTGGTTATTATTCTGGGGAGGGCTAGGATGGGGACAAAATGGGAAGATCTGTGAACACAATGTCACACGCCTGATCAGGACACATCATTCAGGGTCTAGTTCTGGTCACCTCCCTCCCACATTTGACAAAACAGATGGGAAGGGGTCGCTTGCTGTCTCTAATGTATAGGATTGGACAGGAGAGAAGAAAACTGTTTGGCTTGTGTGACTACTGAAGTTACTGAGACTGAACACCTCCACGTGGTAGAAGAGCATTTTGTTTCCATTTGTAAAACCGATTTATCACAAATTACTGTTTATTACACACAATGTATCCAGGAAAGTACAAAGAAGATAATATGACACCTTGAATCCCAGCATTCAGATCCTGTGCATTTTTTCTGTTCTTCTGAAAGCAGTTTTTATGTTTAATTTTTTAAATTATTGTACAGTGAAATTGACTTATGTTGTTGTGCATGCAGCTCTGTGAATTGTAACATGTACAGGTTCACGTAACCTTCGTCAAAATCAGTACACAGAAGAGCTACTGCACAGGAAAAATGCCCACACACAGCCCCCACCCTGACCCTGGCAACCAGCCCCTGATGCGTCTCTGTCACTATCATCACATCTCTTCAAGAATAGAATTATGGAGCGTGCAACCTTCTGGGACTGTCTTATTTCACTCAGCACCATGCATTTAACATCCGTCCAAAAGGACTGTGTGTATCGGCAGTTTATTCCTTCTTATTGCTGAGTGGGATTACATTGTATAGAGGTACCAGACTTCATGCCTCTCTTCGTCTGTTGAAGGACATCTGAGTTGATTCTAGTTTGGGTGATCATAAATAGAGAATCAACAGTCATGTTCAGGTTTTTGTGTGAACATACATTTTTATTTCTTCAGGGTGACCACCTAGGACCAGGAGACCTGGGCCCTATGGTAAGGGTATGTTGCACATTATAAGAAATTGGCAAACTCTTCTCCAGAGTGGCTGGACCATTTCGCATCTCCTCCAGCAACGTAGGAGAGCTCCAGTGGCCCCAACGTTTGAAATTGTCCGTATGCTTTTTGTTAGTCATTCTAATAGTGGCAGGTGACCGTGGTTTTATTTTGCATTTCCTTGGAGATTAATGATATTCACCAACTTTTCATGCATTTTTGGGCCATCAGTTCCTCCTCTTTTTTTGCAGTGTCTATTAATTTTTCCCATTTAAAAAATTGTTTTTTTTCCATACCATTGAATTTGAGAGTTCTTTGGATATTCCGGTTGCAAGTCATTTGTTGCATATGTGATTTGCAAATTCATCCTCTTGATAGGATCTTTCACAGAGCTAAAGGTTTTAATTTTTATGATGTCCAATTTATTGCCATCTTTTCCATGGGCTATGCCTTTGGTATCAGGCCAGATGATTTCCATCGTAGGCATACACCACAACTCGTTTATCCGTTCACCCACCGATGGGTGCTTGGGCTCTTCTGACCTTTGGGCTATGGTCAGCAGTGCTGCTGTGAACAGCAAGTACATATGTCTGTTCGTTCTCAATCACTGGAGGGTAAATATCACTGGGTTCTACGGTTACTCTGTTTAACTTTGTGAGGAGCTGTCAAACTATTTTCCACCAGGGAGTCTGACCCATTTTCCCTTCCCATCACTGTCTTTTCCCCATTGGACAGTCTTGACACTCTTGTTAACACTCAGTTGGCCATACATATGTGGGCTCTATGATCCATTTTGATTAATTTTTAAAATGATGTGTGAGTTTTAGATGTTCATTATTTTGGATATGGGTATCCAACTCTTTACTTATTGAAAAACGGCATCATTTCTTTGTTGAACTGATTTTGCATCTTTGTCAAAATTAATTGACAGTACTTTGTGTGGGTCTGGTTTTGGACTTGCCTTTCATTGATCTAAATGACTGCCTTCACATGGTCCCCTCTTGATTAACTTAGCTTTAAAATAAGTCTACAAGTATGAGTGCCTCATACTTCGTGCCTCCTTTTCAAATTGTTTTATCTATTTCTAGGTTCTTTATTTTTCTGTACAAATTTGCGATTCAACTACAGAAGAATCCATCTGGGATTTTTATTGGAATTGCATTAAATCCATTGATCAATTTTGAAGAATTGTCAGCTTGACTATAGTGAATCTTACATTTCATGAACATAGCATGTTTTTCCATTTATTTCTTAGTTGATTTTTATTATCATTTTATAGTTTTTAACCTAAAGACTACTACACGTTTGATTAGATTTGTACCTGAGTATTTATTTTTTAGAGTCATGGTAAACGGGATTAAAAGATGATTTCCAATTGTACACACCTAATCTACAAAAACATGATTGACTGACTTTTGAGTGTGTTGACCTTGGATCCTGTGCCGCTCCTGAAGCCACTTCTTAGCTCCAAGAGGACTTTGGTGGCTCCGTTAGGGTTTTTGCACAGTCATGCTGTCTGTGAACAGGGGCAGCTCCATTTCTTCCTTTCTATATTCCAGGCCCTCTTTTTTCTTTTTTTCTTTCCTCTTCCTTTCTCTTCTGCACTGGCCAGGGCTTCCAGTCCAATGCTGAACAGGAGTGGTGTGTATGGACATCCTGCTCTCGGTTTTGATTGTAAGGAAAACACATGTAGTCTTTCCCCATCAGGTCTGGTATTAACTGCAGGCTTTTATGTGAATACCTTCACACTGGAGAGTCTGTATCGCGAGTGAATACTGAATTCCGCCCCGTGCTTCCTCCGCATCAGCTCTTAGGGTTCTGCGGGGCTTCTTTCGACTGTCAGCATTGTGGACAACGGGGAGGGGTGATCAGAGATCAGACCAGTCTCACGTTTCTGGGATGAAGCCCCCTTGGTCATTGTGTGCTGTTCTTTTTGTGTATTGCTGAATCTGATTCACTAATATTTTACTGAGGAATTTTTTTGTGTGTTTAAGTTGTGAGAAAAATCAATTTTTA
Source organism: Vicugna pacos (assembly GCF_048564905.1). Classification (NCBI taxonomy): domain Eukaryota; kingdom Metazoa; phylum Chordata; class Mammalia; order Artiodactyla; family Camelidae; genus Vicugna; species Vicugna pacos. The sequence continues at coordinate 71,649,214 of NC_133000.1, read as the reverse complement.
GCTTTCATTTTTTTTGTCTGGTTTGTGTATCAGATAATGTCTTTGTCAAAAAGTGAGCCAGAGACTCGTCTTTCCTCTTCTATTTTCCGGGAGACACTGTGCAGAGTTGGTGATATTCTTCAAATCTTTAGTAGAATTATCCATTTGAAATGTTGGGACAGCAAATTAATTTTTTTTAAAGATTTTAACTATACGTTCATTTTTAAATCGTCACAGAACTATTCAGGCTGTCTGTTTCATCCTGGATAGATCTGATAGTTTTCCTTTCAAGTAATTAGTCCATTCTGAGTTGTCGACTTCATGTTTATAGAGTTGCTCACCGTGCACCCTTATTATCCAAAAATTGTATATATCCTGTATCTGATTATCCTTCAGTGACACACTCTGTATCTTTCCTGCTAGTGACAATTTACATCTTCTGTTCTTTTCTTTGTCAAACTTGTTAGAAGTTTATCAACATCATCAATCTTTAAAAAAACTGATTTTGGTTTTCATTCATTTTTTTTCCAATTGTTTCTCTGCTTTCAATTTTTTTTACTTATATCTTTATTTCCTTTCATGTTCTTACTTCAGGTTTGTTTTGTTTTGCTTTGTTTTTTCTGGTTTCTGAAGGTGGAAGTTTAGATGTTTGGTTTGAGACTTTCACACCAGAGACGTGAGACTCTTAAAGATATGGGGAGAGCTAGTTCACCAGCCTGTTCTGTAACTTTCTGAAAACGAATTTTCCTGTCTGTGCCCCAGTGCTCACGACACTGCTTGAAAGGGCTTCCTCCTCCTGCCAATAGCGAAGACCTCCCCCAGCTTTGAAACGGTACAGAAACAGCCCACCGTCCATTTAAAGCCTGGGCATTAATCGCCAGGTCACCCGCCTCCCAGCCAGCCCTTCTCAGAACAGGTTTTGAAGTGAGTCTGATTCTAGGACCTTCTCCTCATGGGCAGGCCACTGACCCTCTCTCTCCGGGTTGTCCTTACACCTCTACACCCAGCCCTGCGGGGGTGGGATGGACGGGGGCGGCCCCCAGACCTCCTGCCCTGCCCTGCCGCGCTCCCGGCCCCCAGCCTCCAGGTCACTGTGCCCCTGGTACTCAGGGTATTTCACATTTGTTTGTAACTGACTCGTTTAAAGCTTGTCATTTGCTCTGCCCATTGAAAATGCATCCCTGTAATAGGGAAAGAATTTCCCAGCGAAGTTGGGAGACATGCTTGCTGTAGGCGCTGGTGAGTGCTGCAGAGACGGCAGCGGGGCCCAGCTCCTGCGGGCTGGGGGACGGGGTCGAGGACACGGAGGTTCCTGGGCCTGCCTGCTGCCGGTCACGCTGCACCTGCAGGTGGCGGGGGCGGGGGGGGGGTGGGGGGGTGGGAGTCGGTGGTGGGGATGGGGGGTGGGGGTGGGGTGACGGGGGGATAGGGGTAGAGGTGGGGGGGCTGGCCCTCCCCGCGGGGCTGCACCGGGAGGGGCTGGCGCTAGCTCGGGCTCTGAGTCACCCCCGCCCGGTGGGGGGTGCTTCCTCTCACTCCCCCCACCCCCACCCCGGTGCTGCCTGAGCTCGCCTGCCTGCTCCCGTCCCCGTTCGCGTCCCCGTTCGCGCACCAAAAATAGCTGCGCCCGTTCGGGGCCCTGCACCCCGACTGCGGGAGCATCTGGTCTCTCTCCCCACTTTCTGAGCAACCGGGAGCCGGGCTGAGTCACGGCGAAACTGAGTCATTCGGCCACGATCAGGAAGTGCCTTTTTTAGACTTCCAGCTTTAAGTAGGGCAGGTGACTCCTGGAATTCAGTTCCGCCTTTTACCATCCTTTCCCCCGCGGATGGGCCCTGCCTGCTCTGAGCGGAGCCGCTCCCAGCGTGATTTCCTTGACTCGGTGTTCGGGACAAGCCTCACTCGCTCTGCGGAGGGGGGGTGGGGGGAGTGTCTTCATTTCTCTGATGCAGATGAGAAAATGCTGCGCAAGTTTTTCAGGCGGGCTGGGCTCCCCGATTCAGGGACACGGTGTGTGTTCAGCACCCGCATCTCCTGCGGTCGGGGAGAAATTCCCAGGACGAACTGCAGAGGGCACCCCACCTCTCACGGGGCGCCCCACGCACGGGGAGGGTGGGGCGCTAAACCTCCAGCAGCCCCTCCCTTTTCATTCAGTGTTTAACGAGGTTCCCGGGAGCAAAGCACCAGGTAATAACTAGAATCCAAGGCCAGGACCAAGCTTTGTTGCTGCTGTTCTTGTTGTTAAACTTGGCTGAGTAGGAGAAATGTGAATGCAGAAAATTCTAAACATACAAAATGAACTCTTTCACCAGAGTTTGTGACTATGAATTGTCATGGTAAAACTACATGGAAAACACACAGTTTAAAAATATTTCATTTAGTTTTAATTTTCTATTGAAGTATAGTTGATTTACAGTATTGTGTTAGTTTCAGGTGTATAGGAAAGTGATTCACTTACACACACGCGCGCACACACACACACACACACATACATTCTTTTCCAGATTCTTTTCCATTATAGGTTATTACAAAATATTGAATATAGTTCCCTGTGCTCTACAGTAGGACCTTGCTGTATATCTATTTTATATATAGTAAGTGGTGTGTACCTGTTAATCCCAAACTCCTAATCTATGTCTAACTCCCTTCCCCCTTTGGTAGCCATAGCTGGTTTCCCACATCGGTGAGTGTGCTTCTGTGTGACTCAGTCATGAAAGAATGAAATATTGCCATTTGCAGCAGCGTGGATGGACCTAGAGATGATCAGAGTAAGTGAAGTAAATCAGACAGAGAAAGCCAAGTATCATACAATATCACTTGTATGTGGGATCTAAAAAAATGATACAAATGAACTCATGTACAAGCCGAAAAGGCACAATTTTAAAGAATTACAGACGGACATTGGCTGCACCATGGGGGGTGGTTTCCTCTTCAGAAGCCTTCCTTGGTCCTGTGCCTCTCATCATCCCGCCAAGGGCTGCCTCCCTGCTCCTGTCCAGTGGGGGAGTGAAGCGTCCTGGCCCCGCTGCAGCGCGGGGGATGGGGGCTTCTGGAACCCTGCCTGACACTGGGGGTTCGGGGAGGAGAAGCGTCACCTCCGGGAGCAGCAGGGCGAGGCGCCTCCGAGGAGCCTTCCAGCTGCTGCTGGGGCGCGGGCAGAGGGGGGCAGGAGGCTCCCTGCTGCTCTCTTTTGGACCTGGGGGCCCAAACTGGAGAGAAAGGGCACCCGGTGTCACAAATGCTGGAGACAGACGCCAACAACTGGGGAGGCAGAGTCCCACCCGGCTGAAACAGCCCGACGGCTCCCTCCACCAGTCCTCGCCTGCCCCTTCCAGGGGGAAGAAGAGGAGGGTGGGGGGTAGGAGCATGAGCCACCAGCCTGGAGGGGTGCGGAGCTTTTCCATCCTCATGGAGACGACAGGGTGCCTGCCAAGACCCTGCCCTGGAGCCAGGAGACCAGGGAGAGTTCAGACGGGGTGGTCACCACTCAGAGGTGGGCGCACACCTCATGCCCTGGCTGGAACTCAGCTGCTGCTCCAGCACCTCTCTGACCAGGGCCTCTGAGCCAGGGGAGGAGGCAGAGTTTGATGTGGTCCAGAGCTGTGAGCTTTGTTGAGGAGCTGAAGGAAGGGAGCCGCTGCAGCTGGTCGAGACTTTTCCACAGAGGGCTGCCTCTGGGGAGGGAAGGCAGCCCAGAGATGCTGCGGGACACCTGGCAAGGAGAGACCCTGGTGAGGGAGAGACACCTGGTGGGGAAGAGACACCTGGTCGGAGAGACAGCTGGGATGGAAGGGGACAAACTGGAGCTGGCTCTTCAGGCTGAGGGTCTGACAAAAGGGAGCTACAGAAACTCACCCAGCAGCCTCTAGAGAGCCAGCCTGGGACCCCAGGAGGCTCGGAGCAGGCACAAGGGACAGCCTGTACTGCCACAGCTCAGCATAAGGCTGCTGTCCCCTCCATTAACCTGCCTGATCCCCACCCTAGAAGACCAGGACCAGGAGGGCAGGGAGGAGAGGGAAGACCCAGCCTCTGTCTGTTCAAGTCCCTCCAGACCAGCCCTGGTTTGCTGGTCCATCTGCTTTGGGTGCTCTGAACCCTTGACAGTCCAGTTGGGCCCCTGGGACTCGTCTCAGAAAAAGAATGTTCATTTAAAAATGTTTGGGATCAGCAGATACAAACTACTACATACAAAAGAGGTAAACAACAAGGTCCTACTGTGCAGCACAGGGAACTGTATTCAATACTTTGTAGTAACCTATAATGAAAAAGCATATGAATGTGTATAAATGAATCACTGTGTTGTGCACCAGAAACGAACACAACTTTGTAAATCCACTGTACTTCCATAAAAAGGGCATGCTGGTCTCAGGAGGGGGGGCCTTTGGAAGGTGATTAGGTCATGAAGAGGGAGCCCCCACAAATGGGATTAGTGCCCTTTTAGGAGTCTGCAGTGGCCTCCCTGCTCCTTGCATCCTGAGGACATGGGGAGCCGACGGCCATCCGTGAACCAGGAAGCAGGGCCTCACCAGACGCTGCAGCTGTCAGCACCTTGAACCTGGACCTCCAGCCTCCAGACATTTACGTCTGCTGTGGATGAGCCAGGTGCTTGTATTTTGGGACAGCAGCCCAGACAGACGAAGACACTGGTGTTATATTGGCCAAAGGAAATCTCAGGGCTGGAGCAGCGGGCTCTACCTCTTAATGGGAAGGGCTGCAAAGGCACACAGCAGAGGGCGTTGATACGGGCAGAGCAAGACATCGTGGCTGCCGTATCACTCTTACTCAGGAAAATGTGAAGGACTGGCCGTGTGATCCTAACAGAGAACTGTAACCCCGATCCTTTCACAACATTATCGACATTATAAATACTTACTTCCGTTTCTAGACATAAAAGTGAAATTCTAATTCCCAAGAGTTTTCCCCAATATTTAAAATTCTTTTCTGGGTCTGTTCCCCCCTGCTCCCCCCCCCCCCCCGTCTCCCCTCTCCCTCACTAATAAGTTATGGAACCTTTTGGAAACAGAAAAGAAACAGGGATGTCTCCTGGACCTCTGGGAACGCAGCCTTCTCCTCCATCAGGCCTCCCGGCATGGGGTGCCGTCTGTGGCTTTTTCATCCTAGGTGAGGGGGTGTGTCCCCCATGTCAGTATTTGTGTAAAAAGCGACCTCATGTCTGAGGTTCAAAACGAGGCAGAAGAAGTGACACACGTGGGGTCTGCGCCCCAAGCCCTCTCTCCTGCTCTGAGTGAGCTCTTGCTCTGGGTCTTGATGATGCAGTCACTGTGCTTTGGTGACGTGAGGAGTGAGCATGAGCGATTAGCCTGTCCTCACGAGGGTGGAGCAGGCTGTCCCATCCCCTGCAGGCAGGCAGGCGGTCTCGCCAAGGCCCGGCTGCCTGGATGGTCCAGCCCCGATGACCAGCGCCCTGCAGCTTGCTGGGCTGGGTCCCTTCCAGGACGGGTTCCCGGAAGCACTATGAGGCCTGGGTCTTCCATAAAGTCACTGGGCAATTTCACACTTCACATTTCAAATCTCTCCCTAAGGGATGAGCCTCACGCTAATTTCCTTTTTTCTGGATGGAGGAACAGTCTTGTGAACAAAGCCGGCTGAGGGGAGGAGCGGGGTCCATGCTGAGCATCGTCCTGTGGAGGGGGGCAGAGGATGCTCTGGGGGGACGCCCTGAGTGACTGGCAGGATTGTCACCCTGCTCTCTACTCCCTCCGCTCCTGGTTGTGGGGGTGCCAGCCTGCCTGCTGTGAGAGGGTCGAGCCCTGAGCCCTCTGTCCCCAAGGGTCTTAGGGGCTGCTCCTTCCCTGTTGTCTCCAGGTGGGTCCCCAGCTGCCCTGTGCACCGGCGTCTGGAGAAGCGTCTGTGAGCTGCTTGCTTTGATGTCTTCCTTTAAGCAGGTGCATTCTTCCATGGTTTCCTGGAGCCCTGGGGTTTACTGCATAATATTCAGGGTGATGAACTGTAGGCTTTCCTGAGATGCTCAAAATTCCCAAAGTAAGTGAAAAATCCCGACCGTGCTTCTTGAGGATCTAGGGGACGGACTGAGTGCTTGGGTTTCCTTGTTCCCATTAAGGGCTCCGTGGTTTCCAAGGTGTATTTGTGGGGCTTGAGGATGTGACATCGAAGCTTCAGACACAGCGACACAGTGACGTTTCCCCGACGCTCAGAGAGTTTGCTCAGTGCCGGATGACTGCCGACGCTGCCCGAGCAGGAGGGATCTCCGGAAGGTCCGCGCGGACACCTACAGCGAGGACGGAGGTCCTGACCCGGCAGGGCCTCACTCCCAGCGCGCGGGCTGAGGACCGCAGGTGTGGGGGTGAATGTCCCAGAGGGGGCTTCCCAGGCGGGCTCGGGCTCTGAGCTCCTGCCAAGCTCGGCCGGCCCCGGCGCGCCCTTCCTCGTCTGAGTCCAGGGACACAGCGCCCAGGGCCGGGGCCAACGCCGTCAGCCAGGTGGGGCCGAGACGCCCTCCGGAGGCGGTCCTTCTCCACGACGGGCGCTAGGTGGCAGCACACTCCGCGCAGAGCCGGGCACGGGCCGCGCCAGACAAACGCCCTTTCCCGGAGGACGGCTCTGCGGACGCCGGGCCAGGCCGCCGCCCGCCCCGCGCCCAGGCCTGCTCCGCCCGCAGCCGCCCGCCGCCGGCCCCGCACGCGCGCGCGCGCACACGCGCACTCACCGCTGTGCGCTGAATGCTCGCGTCCCCCAGATTCCCACGCTGAAATCCTCGCCACCACCCACGGCGTTCGGAGGCGGGGCCTTGGGAGGAGGTGAGGTTTAGCGGCGGCGAGGCTCGGCCCCCCAGGAGGGGATTCGCGTTCCGACCCGAGACCCCACAGGGCTCCCTGCCCCTTCCCCCTCGTGCGGCCACAGCGGGCGCCCGGCCCGGAGGAGCCCCGCCCGCCGCGCTCCTCCGCCCCGGGCTGGGGGCACCGGGCTCCGGGGGTCTGTCAGCACCCCCGCCCGCCGGGGCTGCTCCGTTACAGCGCCCCCGCCCCCACCCCCGGCGGGCTCGGCGTGCACGCAGACGCACAAACTCACTCACACGCCCGCAGGCAGGCACACACGCGCACACGCGCACACGCGCACCGGGTCCAGCCCCTCCCTCGGCCGCCCGCTCTGCCTCTGGCTCTGAAGGTCAGCGGAGTGGCAGTTCTGGGCCGCCCGGCCCTGGGTGGCGCCGGGTCAGGACCCACTGCTGGCTAACGTCTTGTGAATGACGTCCGTGTATTAAGTGACAGCGCCTTGTCCTGCTTCCCGGCGGGGCGGGGGGAGGCGGTGGGTGATCCCCAGGCCGAGGGCTCCAGCTGGTCAGGGTGACACGGGGGAGGGGGGCTGCACCCCTGCTCTGCATCAGGTGGCTGTCCCTGAGTCTCCCTGCCCCGCCCCTGACATTTGCAGGGTGGGGGGAAGGGGAGGGGGTAGGACGCCCTCCTGGGTGACTCACTGGCGCCCACAGAGTCACCGCGGTGTCAGAAATGCCAACAACTCCATCAGGGCGCGTGGCACCACCCCTGAGCCTGCAAATGCCTGCAGCCCGTGAGGGGGTGACACAGGAGTCTCCCGGGTCTGGTCCCCATTCCTGCCGCGGCCTCTTGGAGGTGGCTGGTCCTGTGATGAAGCGATGCCTCCCTGCAGACCAGGAGGCAGCAGACGCGGGAGGAACCCCGGTGAATCCCGGCACTTTCTGGGTGGATGGAGGGCTGGCGCCTGGCCCTGGGAGGACAGCTGGGCCCAGCCCAGCAGGGCCACCTCCGTGCAGAGTAGTTCCTCCTGTCTTCGCGCAGGACACGGGCTTAGAGCACCGCCTCAGGTTCCCCGGGCTGAAGCACATTGCCGCAGACCAGGCCGCTCACAAGAGAAGGGCCCTGTCCTGCAGTTCTGGAGGGGAGAGACCTGGGATCAGGTGTCTGCAGAGCCGCGTGCCCTCTGAGGGCACAGAGGGGGGTTTTCCCAGGGTCTCCGGCTGCTGAGGAGGCTGGCAACCCTGACATGACTTGGCTTCAGTGTCGGCCCTCCAGCCTCAGCTGCTGTCCTCACAGCCTTCTCCCCGAGTCTGTGTCCACCCGACCAGCTCCTGGTAAGGCCAGTAAGCCACTGGATCAGCGTGCTCTCCTCTCTAGGATGACCTCCAATGAACCTGCTGGCATCTGCAAAGACTCTGTCTCCCAGTGAAATCGCACTCACCGGAACCAGGCTTGGACTCTGCGCATCACTTTTTGGGGGACACAGTGTAACCTATAACAGTACCTGGCAGGACCGTGAGGCCTGGAGATCACACAGCACTGGAGATCACTGCAACGCTCCTGCCCGATAATCCGGTGACACGTGATACACATGAAGGAAATCCAGGCTGGAGACTGCCCAGTGGCCTGCAGCCTGGGGTCCCGAGGGCGTCCTCGAAGCCCTCTTTGGAGCAGCCCCAGCCCCTTTGGTGGTTTTGTGCTGCCTGGGCACAGAGTGGGATGTGGGTCCAGCTCAGCTCCAACTTCTCAGGGACCCCAGAGGTCTGGCCTTCCTCCAGGAGGGCTGGAGGACCCTGGCGGGGTGTGGTGGGGCCACTCTGCCTCCTCTGTGGGGTCCAGGTCCCCCTGCAGCCCCTGCCTCAGGGCACCCAGAACTTTATGTTCCAAGAGTGCGGTCAGCCGTCCAGCCCAGCCTCTCTGCTCCCCGAGACGCAGAGTCAAACCGCAGGGTCCGAGCAGCCTCCCGGAGACGCCCCAGGGCACCGGTGCCGGGCCTTGTCATCAGGTGACATCGAGCCCACGTGACTTGGTGCCCTCTCGGTGTAGGCGCTGGGCGTGAGCCTCCTCCTGCCCCAGGTGAGTGCCAGCTGCGTGGTAAGGTCCAGATCTGTGCACAAAGGCTGCTCTGTTCAACCTCAGCCCCCAGTCCTCTCCCCAGGACATCCTCCCACCTGGAACTTCAGTGCTGTCCGTCCTCCGTAGATGCCTCTGCTGTGACGGGCCTGTAAAGCTCTGCTGCTGTGGGGAGATCAGCTCCCCAGCACCGAACAGGCGCAGCAAGTCCACTGACAGCAGGTACCTCGTGTGGCAACGTGAATGCTGCTTTCTCGAAAAACCCGGCCTCACAGGTGGAGTGAGGGGAGCTGGTAATGGATGGAGAAGGCCCTCCCATAAAGCTCACAGTCACGGGGCCTGAGACGCAGTGAACAGGGACTCTGAGGGCAGACGGCTGAGTTCAGAGCCTTGGTTCTAGGAAGTGGGTGCATCCACCCAGGCCTCAGTTTAATCATCTATAAAATGGAAATGCTAGCAGCACCTGCCTTGCAAGTCGGTACCCGGAGGCGACCCGTGGACAATTTCTGCCCGTGTTACCCAGTGTTCATCAGTGTTAGCCACGTATTGTGAACCACCTCACTCAATAACAGAAATAAAGGAAGCCAGCGGAACTGAGTGATGGAAAGGCCGGACTTGGGTTGAGGATGGGCTCTCTTTCATTCTCCAGCTGAGTTTCCTCAGAGAAGGTCATGTAACCTCTTCCAGTGTCAGCCACTGAGTCTCTGAAACGGGGCAGCAGTGACACTTTGTCCGTCACATGGTGCGAAAATATTATCCCCACGCTGGTTGTAAGAAATTCAAGGTCTGTTGTACTCCTAGGAAATGGGATGAATGAAAACACGTGTGGGGACGTCCTTTTGAACTGCTAAGCCTTCCACCGTGGGGGGCACCAGGACCACTGCCACCTGGAGCAGCTGAAGAGGACTCACACAAGTGACCCTGCACACAGGTCTTGGAAAGGAGCCAAGCCTGGCGGGGACGCCGGGACTCAGTGCTTGAATCCCAGGGATGCAGTCTTCTCGTTCAGGGTCGCGATGAGTAGCTGTCTCCTTTTACGTGGACTTGCTTTGGGTTGAGGTCCTCCGACTTCTCTGGTGAGTGTCCGAGAGACAAATGTCACGGCATCTCTGGTCCTGGGAGGTTGGACTCACACGGGCCCTCCCGCCCCCTGGTTCCAGTCCTGGAGTTTAAAACACAGCATCCAAGAGACGCCAACCAGCTAGTGCACAGTGGCGTCTAATCGTGTAGTGACCATATGCTTGGCCAGCCCTGAGATAGCTTTTAATATAAAGTTGGAGAGGGTACATTGTGAGGTTTCCTGCCATATTGTGGGGAAAGATGGTTCTCAAATAGCAGGATACCTGTGTGTCGGGGGTGCAGTTGTCTGGGTGGTGGCTGGGGTTATCCGTCTCAGGCATCAGGAGCAGCTGGGAGGGAAAATGCCCAGGGGATGTGCTAAACGCCCCCAGGAACCGTAGGGCCTGGGGGTGCCCCTGAGAAGGAGCAGGTGCTGGTAGGTGGTTTGGGGCACAAGAGTTCTGGGTGCTGGCAGTGGGCTGTGGGCTGGCACCCTCCTCTCCCGGGACCTGTCTGCCTGCCCGCCCTGGCCAGGGGCAGGGCAGGAAAGCCAGAGATGCAGGCTCTGGAAGTTGTGGTCCCCAGACCAGCAGCAGTGGCGGCACAACCCGGAACCTTGTTACTGACACAGATTCCAGGGCCCCAGACTGGACCTTCCAGACCCGCACCTCGGAGGAGCCGAGAGCCAGTGACCCACGTTTAGAGGGCCCGCCACATGGGTGGGATGTGTGCTCCAGGGCGAGGAGCCCTGGTTCATTAAAATACCAGCCTGAAGATGTCAGTATTTATTCAAAACTGCAAGGGGTTAAAAACCAGTGTCTTTTGTTCAGCTGGTCCCTTTCTAGGAACTGATTTTCATTTCTAGGGACATAGTCATGTAAGTATACAGTGTTGTGGGCACAAGTTCTTTTTTTAATTGAAATTTAGCTGATTTACAACACTGTGTCAGCTTCTGGTGTGCAGCATAGTGATTCAGTCATACATATATATGTATATTCTTTTTCCTGTTTTTTCATTATAGGTTATTACAAAGTATTGATACAGTTCCCTGTGCTGCGCAGCAGGACCGTGTTTATCTGTTTTACATACAGTGGTGTGTGGCTGCAAATCCCGAACTCCCAATTCATCCTTTCCTATCCCTTTCCCCTCTGGTAACTGTGATTTGTTTTTCATGTCTGTTTCTGTTTTGTAAATAAGTTCATTTGTGTCCTTTTTTTTAGATTCCACATATAAGTGATATCTTGTAGTATTTGTCTTTCTCTGACTTACTTCACTTAGTATGATCATCTCTAGCTCCATGTTGCCACTGATGGCAATATTTCATTCTTTTATGGCTGAGTGGTATTCCACTGCGTGTGTGTGTGTGTGTGTGTGTGTGTGTGTATCTCTAACCGCTCCTTTATCCAGCCACCTGTCAGTGGCCATTTAGGTGGCTGCCGTGTCTGGGCTGTTGTATATAGTGCTGCTGTGAACACTGGGGTGCGTGTATGTTTTCGAATTAGACTTTTGTCCAGATACATGCCCAGGAGTGGGATTGCTGGATCATGTAGTGGATTTGTTTTTAGTTTTTTAAGGAACCTCTATGCCGTTCCCACAGTGGCTTCACCAGTCCACACTCTCACCAGTGGTGCAGGAGGGTTCCCTTTCCTCCACACCCTCTCCAGCATTTGTCATTTGTGGACTTTCGAATGATGGCCATTCTGGCAGGAGTGAGGTGACACCTCATTGTAGTTTGATTTGCATTTCTCGGACACCCAGCAATGCTGAGCATCTTTTCATGCGGGCATGAGTTCTCCAGAAGTTGGAAATACCCTAGGGTCGTCTGGGGTGCATGGTGAGACCTGTGGGGGCAAACACACACACACACACACACACACACACACACACACACACACACACACACACACAAAACACACGGTGAGAGTCTCAGCTTTCTCGTGACGCGGCGGCTGGTCCGTAAGGATGCCAGCGTCATGCTGGTGAAGTGGAAGTCCAGCTGCACAGCAGCCCCTGGGACGCAGCCCCGGAGGAGGCGCGTGAACACACAGACACACCGGTGAGTGTGTGTCTGGAAGCCACCCAGCGTGAGCCTGTGTCAGCTTAGTGAGGTTGGAACCACCCGGTGGGAAGGAATAAAAACCGAAAACTTGGGCCGAGAGCGAGCGCGCGGCACCCCTCCAGGCCCCGCGGCACCCCTCCAGGCCCCGCCCTTTCCTTCCCAGCGCCGCTTCCGCTTCCGGCGTCGGGACTGCGTCCCAGCTGCCGGGGCCCCTACGCTCGTTTCCTCCCTTCCGTCTTCCGTGGAAACCATGGAAACCGAGAGGGAGCGTTGCGTGATGCTTGGAGATACTACGCAGCCTCATAACCTTTATTTCCAGACTAAATAGTTGAGTCTCGTGGTCTGATTTCCCCTCAGAAACCCTTAGTCATCTTCGAGGGCCGTCTGTTGGGCTGGTTGGGAGCTCTCAGGATCAGGCAAAATGAATTTCCCCAGATAAGTTAATCGTGCTGAGGTCGTTATGAGTCAGCGGCTCAGCACGGTCGCAGGGCTCATGGTCCTTGGCTGAGAGTGATGCTCGGTTGCTAGATAAAGGGAAAGTCAGTTTTAAAACGTGGTATGAAGAAAGGGACGTGAGAAATTAAGCAGATGGAGAGAGAGAGAGACGGGTTGATGGGAGGCGAGGGGGAGAGAGGTGTGAAGGCCTTCCGCGACCAGTGCTGGACCCTGCAGCTTGCAGAAGCGGCTCTGACGCAGGCAGCCGCGCGCGGCCCCCTCGCCCGGGGGCCTGGAGGTCCGGGCTCCCTGGGATGGGGGCTCCCGCAGCGACGGGCTGTTAAGGCCGCCCTTTACCTGCTGGTGTGCTGAGCCAGCAAGGCCCCCCAGGGCAGCTCCGCCACCCCCCGCAGGGGAGCCTGAAGGCCCAGAGAAGAGAAGCTTCTGGGCGGGAGGGGATCCATCCAAATCACAGCCCAAACCCCTTCTCTCTCTGCTCTGGTGGGAAGGTGGCAAGTCAGGGGCAAGAGCACATGGCTGTCCCATGACCTGTGTGCGGGACCGAAGGGGTGCAGCTCAGCTCAGCCTCCGTTGCAGTGACCGGGGGCATTGTGGCGAGTTTCCATGGCTGCTAGTGACAACGACGATGATGATTGCACAGTCCTTCTTAAGGGAGGTGCGAGAGCATGGGCCCTAACCCTAACTAGACACTGAATTCTAGTTAATGAAACCATGTTAAAGAGAGACAGAGGATGGGAGAGACAGAGAGACACCGAGAGAGGGACAGAGAGAGAGACAGAGACACAGAGAGAGGGACGGGGAAGAGAGAGAGAGAGACGGAGAGAGAGCACCCGCCGTGGAAGGAAGCGTTGGAGAAGGCGCTGCACGCGGGGCGCGTGGCCCGAGCCCCCGCCTCTGCCCTGAGCTGCTCCCGCGCCCTGCCCTGACGCCCCGGGCTCTCTGGTCTGAACCCGCCGCCTTCTTCTCCTGCACAGCAATGAGGGGCGAACCCCACGTGTCTGATTTGGTCCCAGCTCCAGTTGGTGCACCTGGAGGTCGTATAGGAACCCACCTACAGGGACGGATGTTTCCAGCCTGGGTTTGCTCCTCCCGGGAGCACCCCCAGTTCTTCTGTGGGGGTCTAAAGAGAAAAAGCAACTCACACTTTGCTGAGTTTAAAAGGCAGGGTTTGAGAAAGAGAACCCTGAAGTACATTGCGTTCTGGTTGGCAATGCCCACAGTACAGCCTTCGGGGCTGAGGTGTGACGAAATACATAAGAAACAAAGTGGATCGATGATCCTACAGAGAGATGGTTAGACATGTGCAGGCCGGGAAAAGGTGAGAGCCTCAGTGGTGTGTCTGTGCGTACCCACGGCTGAATTCTTGCATTTCCACGGCGCCTGAGTGTTCTCACGGTAAGACAGACGTTGGGAATGAGTGGTCTCTGCGGTGACTGTACGTGGCCAAGAGGAGAGGAGACCAGGTGTGGACGGGACACAGGGGCCGGATGTCACCGCAGCTCCGAACCCTGGCATCCGGCCCTGGAAACTTCTCCCTGCGGGAGACTCCCCCTCCCCAACCGTTCTGGGGTTGGGACTTTTCAGGGAAGCAGGGGGCCCTGAGCTGTGGTTTATCAAACATGGTGGGCTGGAAACGAAGCCTCCCAGCGAGTGCCCAGGAAGATGCCCCTCGCTGAGGGCGCTTTGGCTCGTTCATCCGCTGTCTGGTGCACTGTGACCGGCTCCCCTCAGCAGAGGCTCCTTCTGGATGGAGGGGCAGAGATGGCAGTGACAACCGGCAGGTCGCTCTGCCCCGGGCCACGTGTCAGGGACAGGGAAGCTTCCTGTCTACCGAGTGCACTGCAGGAAGCATCAATCAGAGCTGTTAATATAAAGCTACTTCCTTTTGCTTGCCCTTTAGGAAGCAAATTAAGTGTTCCAGTCATCACAAATTTAAATTAAGAACAGGGAACAAAGACACACTAAAATTAATAAAAATATACCGAAGTTGCATAATGCAGTCAGACCAGAGGAAAGGAGAAGTCTGCAACCAGAGAAACGAAGGCAGACAGAAGCACAGACAGAGAGACAGCCAGAGGCAAAGCACGGCGGCACAGAGGCGCAGATGGACACTGACGCTGACCTAGTCAACGTGGTACGGAAAGGAGCATCACCCGTCCTGCGTCTTCTGAGATACGGGCAGCAGGGACTTTTAAAATCAGGTTGCCTCTCTGCAGTCAGAGAGACCAGGTTCCTGCCAGTACCTGCTCCAGCCCCTGGAAGACAGGTGCCACCCATTCACACAACCTCCCGCAGCCGCATAGCCTCTGGGGGAAGCCTCAGGGGAAACGTCCCAGAACGAGGAGGTGGTAAGTGCTGAGGTGTGGGTTTGGGTGATAAACGACAAGTAAAAGACCCAAATTATTACAGCCACAGCACTGAGGAGAGAAAGAACGCAGGCACACGGCCGGCACCGCCGGGGGTCCCGGTCAGGGAACCGTGCACCTCAGTGCAGCCTTGGGCTCAGTGCACCTCCTGAGCCTCCGTGCGCTGACACAGGCCATGCCGAGTTCTCGGTCCCAGGCGTTGGAGTCCCTCCTACCAGAGAGGGTCAGCTCAGGACCTTAGACCTTCCTGGCCGGCTCTCCCTTACGTGGCTTTGGAGTGTTTGTGTCAGAGACCCCCAGTCCTGGCTGCCGGTTCCCGTTGCTCCTGCGTTGTCTTTTGGGAGCGCCGCACGATGCCTCCTTTGCAAGCTCTGGCTCTTCCTCTGCGTTCCTTTTGGCAGATGGCTTTTCCTGTCCCCCCACAATCCACCCCGAGACTGCAGCCTCCTGTCCCACCTCTGGCCTGTGACGCCCTTCAGTCTTTCCCGTGGCGCAGGCTCCTGGGGAGCCTGGGGGAGGGAGCATGGTGTGTGCATCCCTGCTCTGGCACTGGTGGCTGGTGGACTTGGGGGACGGCATGCGCACAGTTTTTCCTTCTATTCAGCAGGGCTCTCCCCTTCGATTTGAGTCACGTCTGGAGAGCCAGACGGAGCGTGGCGTGACCTCCTCCTCCCCTGCCTCCATCCCCTGCCCTGTCACTCCCCACTCCGCCCCATTTGTGTGCTGGATGCGCTTTAGTTGTAGCCAGGATCAGCAGGGCGCGCCTATGGAAAGGGGCACGTGGCGGGGGGGTCCTCGAACAAGGCGGTGCTGGGTCACAGCCACGAGCAGCCCGCGCGTCTGCCTGCCACGCCCGAGAGCTGGAGGCCTCTGTCCCCCAGCTCAGAGCATCACTTTGGCCAACCAGCCTGGGACCAAGTGGGGAAGGAGATTCTAGGAAGGTTCCTGGCTCTTCCTCAGAGGTGGAGGGTGTGTGGCGAGGCCAGGAGGGTGCCAGGCCTGTGCCAGGCACACTGGGTCCTGACGTGCTGGGTTATAACCCCCGAGACCCAGGCTCCCCACACAGGGGACGGTGGGCATTCTGGGGACGCATCCACATGGCAGAGTCCTTAGTGCCGTGTGTGCGTGCACGTGCGCTACTGTTTTCTTATTAAAAAACTCAAACAAAAATAAGATCTCGAATGATTGGAACATACACATCTACATACACTGTCCAGCCCCACGCAGGCAGCTGTGGGGCTGGGCTGGGCGGTGGGGTCCCACCCTTCCCCAAGGTCAGGCAGGTATCCCGACCGCCCCCTCCATGAGACAGCGTTTAAAGCTCTCTCCACCAGGAGCAGGATGGGGGCCACTCCTCCTTCCCAGCTTGCTTAAGCATTTTTGGGACCAATGTATAAAAATACAAGAACAGATCCAAAGAAGAGTCACAAATACCTTTATACACGTGCACGCGTGTGGCTGACTGTGTTACACACACACACACACACGGTGGGAACACTGCTTCTCTCTAAGTGGTGGGGTTTAATTTTTTATTCCCTTTTTCCCTCTGTGCTCATCTCTACGCTTTAAATGATTACTTTCTACCCCCGTTAACATGTTTTACTTGTGTAACAAAAATATGAAAGGAGAAATTTCTAAAAATCGAATCTGCACCTTTTTTACACAGGAAATTTTCAAAAGAAAAATATTCTTTAGGATGTGCGCAATTAAACCGTAAAGATGCAGTTAGTCACTGACCAGATTTAGAAAAATAAAAGAGAAGACACTAAACACCCTCAGCAGAGACTTGGCTGGACCCATGTTTTGCTGATTCCTCCGCCAGCCTGGGGCGTGGATGGCGTGGTCGCTTGGTGCATTGTCCTTGGTGTGGTGAGAAGGGCCAGGGCTGGGCTCTGCGGGGATCTGCATCGAGCATGGGGAATGGAGATGGGAAACGGAACGGGGGGGACAAAGTGTCCTCAGATCCCATTTAGAGGTGGCTGCTCTAGCCTATTTGGAGTCTAATTTTTCTGGAGGTTTCAACTGAAATTCTACCACAGAAGCCTTATGGGCAATCAGGGGAAAAGGGACTACGGGGTTTAAAAAATTTTTTTTATTGAAGTCTGGTCCATTTACAATGCTGTGTCAGTTTCTGGTGCACGGCATCATGTTTCAGTCATACATGTGCCTGCACATATTCCTTCTCATATTCCTTTTCTTCATAGGCTATATTTCAAGGTATTGAATAGAGTTCCCTGTGCTGTGCAGCAGGACCTTGTTGTCTATCTATTTTATATATAGTGGTGTGCATCTGCAAATCCCGAACTCCCAGTTTGTCCCTTCCCACCCCCTTTCCTCCCTGGCAACAATAAGTTTGTTTTCTATGTCTGTGTAAGTCTGTTTCTGTTTTTTTTTTTTTAAATCACTGTCTCTTATTTCTTCCTAAAGTTTCCGTAAGTCTCAGTTGGCCAACAGGGATGGCTGGTGAGCAGCTGTTCCGACACATGGCTCACACTCCGAGATCCACACCTTTGCTTCTTTGGGTCTCTGAAGCCCTGGTCTTTCAGTTTAGTCCCCAGTGCCGTCCGTTCCATCTCAGCATTTGAAACCAGTGTTCCAGCTGAGCGTGGCCCCGCCTCTCCTCACTACTTTCACTATTGGAAATTGTAAGTTGGAGGCGGTAGGCAAGATAATGGCCCCCACCCTAATCCTGGGAACGCGTGTTACCCTGCGTGGCAGAGAGATTCTGCAGGTGTGGTTGAGGTCAAGGATCTGAGGTGGGAGACCGTTCTGGATTATCTGGGTGGACTCAGTGTGATCACAGGACTCCTTACAAACTGAGCCCCTTTCCCACCCGCACAGAGCCAGAGAGACGGCAGGGTGAGGAGGAGGTGGCTATTACAAACGGAGAAAGAGGACAGGGACCAAGGAGGCGGTGGCTTCTAGAAACTGGACAAGGCCAGGTTCTCCTCTAGAGCCTCCCGCCTTGATGTCAGCTGTGCAAGACCCACCTTGACCTTCTGATCCCCAGAACTGTCACCTCATCAGTTCGTACTGTCTAACAAACGACCGTGTGTGTGGTTCGTTACAGCAGCAACAGAAAAGTACTGAAGGGCTTTTTAAACACCGACTGTGGTGACGTTTGTGTCCTTTAAGTTTGTGTTTGGATACGTATGTGAAGGGATTGTGTGTGTTTTAAGCTTGGAAGGCCCTGCGGAATCGCATGCAGCTGCCTATGTACAACACAAAATACGGTCTCAGAGAAGGAAGCAGAAGCGAAATCAATGCTAAAGAGAAGGGGTTCTTGCTTTTCTCAAGCAAACCCAGCATTCTGCTCCCAAGGAGAGGAGAACAAAACCTGCCCTAACTTCGGGCCACCTGTGTCCCGGGCGGATCATGTGACAATGAGAGTATCCTGGCTCCTGAGCTGAAAATGGGCTGATGACACCGTGTTCTGCTGGCAAGCACACGGTCCCGTCCGGAGGCGCTGGGCTTTGACCCGGAGCTTCCAGTCCAACAGCTTCAAGTCTTTATAGTTAGTCTTTCTGGGGACCTCGGAGCCCAGTTCTTAGTCTCCATCTTTTTTCCCGTGGGATGAGCGGGAAGTACACTTACCACTGCACGTATGCTTGCTGCTTCTTGAAAAGAGATTCTTTTTTTCTCTGAGGTCTTCAGTGTAGTCTTTCTCGTTTCGGTCTGACTTGAACACTATCGCTCCCATCACGGTCCGCAGAGAGCCAGACCAGGTTGTTCCTTCGCGGCGGTCGGATCCGGACAGCTGGAACTTACCAGAGGGTTACGTCCCACGGCTCGTGTTCAGGTCTGTGAGCTGGAACTTGGAGCAGATTTCCCCAGACAGAGTCGTAAAAGACGACCTGGTCCCTCGGCTGCCTTTGTGATGTGTATTTGAAGGATCCCAGTGTGAGTGCTAGGCGAGAGGGGGCTCCACGCAGGAGGAGAGAGAGTGCGTGAGGAGACCCTCTCTCCTGTTTCTGGGCAAGTATGCACGTAGCCAACACACTGAGCAGGTGAAGTTCATTTCCTTCCTCCGCCCGGTACCCACTTGCCACTGTCCGCCCCGCCTCCCGCAGGAAATCCAGAGCCCCGAGCCCTCTGCTGTGGGGTAAGACCCAGGCTTTCCAACATCTCGTCCTCGGGGACCCCTGACTGGCGTCTTCAAATGAACAGGCCTCCCAGGAGGAGCTCCTCAGGGCCGCTGTCCTCCCTGAGCCCCTCATCCCCAGCTGCTCGGGTCTGAGTGTCCGTGTGCTTGTCCCCCCCAACCAGATTCACTAACCCCCGGGGTGACGACATGGGGAGATGCGGGGGCCTTTGCGGGGTGATTGGGTCATGAAGGTGGAGCCCCCACGGCTGGGATTAGTGTCCTTATAAAAGACCGAAAGCCAACCCACAGGCCCGACACCTGAGACGTTCTGTCCGCACGGAGGCCGCCCGAGTCGCTGGCTTGCCCACAGCCCGCTCTTGCTGCCTTCTGGCTTCTCGTCCTGCTGGCCGTCTGGAGCAGGGAGCGGCTCTCTTCCCTGTGCTGGGATCTTGTAGAACATTGTCCTAAAGTGCAGGAACGTCCGCTCTGGGAGTGCCAGCAGGTGCTTTGACAAAGAGGGGCCCCGAAGTCAGATGGCTCTGGGAGAAGCTGAGTGAAAGGTAAACAGGTTTCTTCCCAGAGGACTTCCCAGAATGTTGATGTGTCGACATGGCTAATGCGATACGGAGTGTTTCCCAAACTTACCTGATCTGGGGGAGTGTCTCAAGGTTTCGGGTCGGGGGTCTGTGAGGCCACGCCTCCAAGCCCAGGGGTCGGAGCAGGTGGTTGTGGGTGTCGGGGAGGGGCTGCCATGGGGTGGCAGTAACTTTTCATGGTCCTGAACCTTCGCCCTGGGCCCCCGCAGGGCTGGCTCTGTGAAACCTGGATGCTGAAGTCTTTGCAGATTCTTTCAGGGGTTCTGACCTGTGGAAGGGAAGAGGTGATGCTGGAAGAAATGGACAGGTAAGGGATGAGAAACAGCCAACCCCACTGGAGAGGCAGAGCTCCTGAGAGGCTGCAGGAAGAGAAAGAGAAAGAGAGATCTGGCACCACTGCTGTAGGAGAATTTCAGTTCCCAAGACAGTGATCACCACGGACCACGATCAAAACTTGAAGGACTGAAGGGGAGGAGAAGGTCAGTGGGCGAGGTGGTCGGGGTGGGACAAATGCCCACGTGGTTAGTGAGCCTGCTCTGCCGTCCGAGTCGCCGAGTGGTAACAGAAGTGCTCGTGGCTTTTATGAGTTTTTTTTTTAATGGTGTGAAAAGCTTGCTGATTTAATGTAGGTTGAAGTGTCTTCCCTCATCATAAACATTAGGTCGCTTTTTCCATGCCATAGGGAATTGTGCAAGGCTGTGCCCCACCTCATCTCCTGGGCATCAGATGCTGCGCCTTACGAATCCTCCGGAGTTGGAGACGTTTAAGCTTCGTCGAGACTGTTTCTTGGACAGGGGGCACACTGCCTGGTCTTTCCTGCCTCATCTGTGTCTTCCTGAGCAAAGACAATTTCAAATATCAGAGCATTTATGCTTTATTTCACACTCTGAGTTCTTCTAGGTTACCTCTGCTAACTAGGAAAACATATTTTCATTTTTTCCAAGTCACTGGAGAAAAAAATGAGTCTAAAAGTCCTTCTGAAGCCCATAGTTAAAACTACGCTGTGAGAAATCTGCAGCTTTTTAGGGAAATGTCACTCTCACGCCATACAGCTTGTGAGGGCGGCTCTCCACCTGGGGCAGGAGCGGGGTAAGGGGCCACCGCAGAGTCCCTCCCCCTGAGAAAGCTTCTCCCCTGGGATAGGACTGCGGGCCTTTTAATGAGCTCCGCGCTGAACATTTTCTGGGTCTTCAGCCTCCAGTAAAACTTTGCAAGCCAGTCATAGCTGATGATCCCTCCAAAGTAACGTTTTATAATTTTAATCACCTAAATAATTTATAACTGATTTCTTATAAGAGGTGAGTTGAGTCACAAGTGGAGCTGTTTTTCTTACTTTCCATTCACTTTGCTTCAAGCTCAATTTTGGAATTGGAGTAGGAGAAATAAAAAAGCGACTAACGTAGAAAAGATAAGGAAATGAACGAATGGTCCAAGTTTGGATGCTGGTGGTGGGGTCTGCGGAGTGAGCTCCAGCTCCGAGCAGGAAATGCAAGTGAAGGCGACTGTCTGGATGAGCTGTCACTCCGCTGTTCCTGCAAAGACCCACCGGCGCCGCCCGAAAGCCCCTCGCTCCTCCCGAGGCTCGGCGTCGGGGCGGCTAGCTTGGGGGCAGGCCTTCACACCCAAGGGCGCGGAGCCGGCGTCTCATAACTGGCGCCGACCTGCTTCGCCCAGAGGAGGAATCGGCTTTCTCTTCTAACCTTGCTTTGGGTCAGAGGGTTGCCTGTGTCAAAATGAAAGAGGTGTGAAGAGGATGCAGGTTTTTTTTAAAAAAGGGAAAGGCGATGCCAGATTTAAGGTAAGGCGGTAAGACAGTTCTTGGTTCTGCGGCGTCAGTAAGCAGGCTGGGTCCCCGCGGCAGGCGAGCGCTCTGGCCTGAGCCGGGAGGCAGGCCTTGCCCACGTGCTGGAGCGCAGCACCGGAGGGACGCCAGGCTGCCGCTTTCTGTCCTAGTCGAGAGCACCGAGTGTCCTGCTTAACAAGGCGCTCTGCTAACCTTGTCATGTTCCATGAACTCTTTCACCCTGTATCTTTCCCAAGCCAACTCGTTTCTCTAAATTCAGAGTACCAAAGGATGTCCGTATCCAAGGACTGTCTTACTGTTTACAGTTTTCTAGTTTTAAGTTACTTTCATATAATAAAAGTAACGAATGCACACTTATGGGCAACATTTCAGATGTCACTGAGTGGCGCAAAGCAACAAGTGAAATTTCCCCTTTCCGTAGCCCCTCTGAACATTTTTCGGTGCGTCCCTCCAGAAACTCTCGCCCAGGTGCTATTATACCATGCAGTCCCTTCTGCAGTTGGCTTTCTTGCTCTGTTTCCTATCTCTTAACTTGCGCTCGGCAGCCCGTCCTTTATTAAAGGCTGGATGATGTTCGTTGGGAGGATATTCTGTAATAAATTGAACAGGCGTGTATTCATGAGCACTTGGCCTGTTCCGGATTGTTCCCCCATTTCACAGACCGCTGCAGGAGCCCCGTGGACTGTGGACGCACGTACTTGTTCATGCAGAGGATGCGGGCTTGGATGTGGAATTGCTAAGACACAGGGGACGTGCATTTTGCATGGTCGATTGCTGCTGGGCAGTTGCCCTCCAGGGAGACGGCGGTCAATTCCCCCAAAGTATGCGGGTGTTTGTTTATCTCTGCCCTTACTCAAGATTTCATTTATCAAGCTACTTGGGTTTTTTAATCTGAGAAATGAAACTTACCTCTTACTGCAGCTTAAATTTCCTTAACGATCGTGGTGTTGAATATCTTCACGTATTTTCCCGTCAGCCCACATTTTTACCTTTACCTATTTTTCTACAAGGGGCTTTAAGTTTTCTTTGTAATGACTTGGGAGAAGCATCTGTGTAGGCAGGAAATTCAGCCTTGGTATGTTTTCTACATTGCAACTATTTTTTACAAAATGGTATTTTTAATTTGTTTATGGGATTTTTAAACATATGTTAAAGTTTTGGGGCTGTTTTTGGTGTCTGTGTAATCATTTATACACTAATCATTTCTTTCCTGACTTGTGGGAGAGACCATATTTTTTAAGCTAGTTTAATTTTGTTCTGCCACCTATTTTTTTCCTGCTATATGGGTCACATTTTGCTATTTTCAAAAAAAAAAATAAACAACCTTACTGCTCAGTTTTTCTTTTATCCTTTCTTCCCTCAAGGGTGGTTTAAGGAGCTCGGCACCCACTGTGGGCGGTGGAGTGCAGTCCACGGGGAGGCTCATTTGCTAAGGACATCACTGCCTTGCTGCGACCCTCTAACGAATATTATCGCAGACCAGGGAGGCAGGGCAGCGCAGGTCGGGGTGGGAGGAGGAGGGCTAGTCAGGGGCCCAAAGAGATGCCTGTGTTTCAGGTTGGCGCTACATTTGCAGCTCACCTATGATGCCACATTTTCATGTATTCTTTCCAGGTGAGCAGTCATACCGCGTCAACTTTAAAAATAATTAAGGTGCAGAATAGATTCTCATTCCTGCTGTACCGGGTCCTGGACTCTTTGTCTGTCGTCAGAAGGCAGCGAACCCTCAGTGATCACCGATCGGATGCTTTTTCCCAGCAAGCGGCCGAGGGTGCAGGCCGGCTCCCTGGGGCTGTGAGCCTGCCCTGCGTTCCTCCGGTTCCCAAACAGGTTCCCAGCAACACGGCCTAAAACATGTCCACGCAGCGCCCTGATCCTGAGACGCACTGTCGCGAAGTCATTCTCTCTTCAAGAAACCCAGGTTGTTAATTCCCCCAGAATCACGTGTCCAGGTTGGGGGAGGCAGGCTGGAGCCCCCCGGGACACCTGGGGCGTGTGCTTGGACTGCGGCTCAGGCTTTAGCTGTCAGTTTGCCCTCTTTCCTTTGGGGCCCAGGAACTGTTGGAGAAACCAAGTGTGGTATTTGGTATGAGTGACAAATAAATCGCATCTTTAATTACTGCAAATCGCAGGCCGTGAAATGAGACCAGGGGTGATTATCATGCAGCTCAAAAGACTGAGAAAGTAGGTGCCGGAGACACAGAGGTGCACGGTTGCTACAAGACTTAGTGTGGGTCTCAGATGCCACGTTCTTTCAACCTCCCATTTCCCTGCACGGTGACGGGGGAACGGTCCTGCGTTGTCAGGAGCTACTTCATCTGAACGCCTCCCCGCGATAGTAGAGGTCTTGCTGAGAATTTTAAGTAAATCTGATTTCGATTAGATTTCATCCAACATCAACAGCTCAGTTTGGTTCTTAAAGTAAGTGTAATGGTTAAGGACAGTGGCATTTGCTTGCGAATCAAATCCCTTCGTGGTAACAAATACTGTTGGAGAGTTTTCTCCCAGGAGGCAGGGACGTGGGGAGAGGAGGAGGGTGGCTGGTTGAGTGAAAACACAGGTGCGATTTCAGAACCCCACACGCGTCTGCGTTTGACAGCATCGCTTGCTTCTGCACAAACTGGGCCACTGGTGTGGCTGGAGGCGAGAACTGAAGCCCCCCTAGATGGTATGTGATTGGCTTCTAAGAAGTACAGTCCGTCTGCAGCTGCATGTCCCAGAGACCAACTGACTTTGCGGGAGCTGCCCCCCTCAGACTGCACAGCGCTGGTTGGCAAGGGGGGACGTGGGCAGAGGACACAGTTTTAGTCCTAGTTTTCTCAAGCAAATGAAATGGAAAAGCGTATGACCACTCTGCTTTGAAATAGACTTGTTTAAAAAAAAGTCCTGCTAAGTAAAAATTAATGGAATAGCTCTATTTGTGGTTTTTAGGCAAAGAATCCGAAGCAATTTTTCCGTCGGGAAGGAGGTGGAATTCACTCTTCTTAAAGCAGAAGGGGGCCCACCGCTTTGTTCCCCCCTCCCGGCGGGCTGGGGGGGCCGAGGGCAGGCTGTGGGGGCTTAGTTCTGGTGGATGTTTATTTTCTACCATTTATCACACATCGGCTTCGGGGGGATTTTGCAACCATTAACAATTCATGTAAGTTGGTCACAGTAGCCCCTGTCCCCTCGGTAGCTACCGTGACTTGTTCATCCTTTGGGAGTTCAGACTGTGTGTGTACGTGTGTGAGCATATGTGTGCATGTGTTTGTGAGTGTGTGACTGTATGTGAGTGTATGTGTGAATGTATGTGAATGTGTATGTGTGTGTTTGTGTGTGTGAGTGTGTGTGTGAGTGTTTGAGTGTGTGTTTGTATGTGTGTGTGGACCTTCACAAGCAATCTGGGAGTTAGGCTTCTTATTACCGCACACTCGGTTCAGGAGACAGGAGTTGAACAGAGGCAGCCAGACCCTCCTACCTAACCTGGGAGCCCCTTCTGACTTCAGGACACCCGAGGTGGTGGGTGTGGTCCCCCGGAGCTGGGGCGGCCCTGGGACTGAGAACGTGAGGTCTCCCAGGTGCCCTCCAGGCCTGGGAAAGAGATGTGGGGTTTTAAAGTCCCTCCTTGTCCCCAGAAAGCTTTCATTTGCCGCCCAGCTCAGCCTGGGAAAGAGCCCTCAGCCTCCACTTCTAACTCCACGGGAACGTGTAGATGCTCCTGGGCTCACTCAGTGACTCAAGGCAGGAGCTGATGGTGGAGATGTTCTTTTCCTAATTTTAAAGTTAGCAAAACATGTTTGTCCACGGACAGCCTCCACTCACTCTGAGTCGTCAAGGACTCCTGTGTTTGTGTAGACTCCCCACCCAGGAGGTGTGCGCACGTGCGTGTGCGTGCACGTGTGTGTGTGTGTGCATGTGCGCACACGCCCGTGCACTGGGGTTGGACTTGGAGCCGTTTTTGCTGAAAGGGAGACGCTGTCCATCTTCACCAGCTTAGCTGTCTGACTTTCCCTTTCTCATCAAACAAGAAACGTCCTGCCAACTGGTCATCCTCACATAAGGCGAGTATATTTTGGGAAAGGCGTTTGATTTTTTCCTGCTCTATTTGTGCCTTCAGAAAGTTCTCCTTTCAATTATTTTTAAGTTTATTATTATTTCCTTTAAGTAAGACTACAAACTTTTTCTAAAAAAAGACTTAGAAGAGTGTGTCTGCATGTGAGGATAGGGGTACTTTAAAAACCCATCTGTCAGTTTCATTGGCGTGTTATTTAGAAAATCATTCTGAGGCTATGCTTAAAAAAGGCTCCGTATAGATGTTTCAGGTCTCTTTAGGTAACAGTTCTCATCCAAGCCTCTCCAGGACATAGCAATTTTCACTCCCTCGCCTGAATAGTCCATGTGCCTGGAACCTTATGGGGGTTCAGTGAGTCCCGGAAACAGGGCCCAGGAATGCGGTGCGGTCAGACCCAGAGGCCGGAGCTGACGAGGACCTCCCTCTCAGGGGGTCTTGGAATGGTCTCTGTGCAGGACCACGGGAGGAGCACCCAAGGTTAGCACCATCCTGGCTCAGCAGGACCTCAATTCACAGTGCAACTTGGGTCAAAATTAATCATGAATCTGTTCTGTCTGCGGCTCAGCCTTGTAGAACGAAGTTCGCAGGGTCCCCACCGCAGAGCTGGGCGCCCCCTCACCGCCACCTCCGGCCTCTCCTCCCTCTCCTCCCTCTCCTTCCCGTCCGTGTAAACCTGCTGCGGCGGACGGGCTCTGGGCATCCCTCCAGCGCTCTGCTCTGTGAGTCTTTGCATCTGATCGGTTTCCTCTCCCTTTGTTTTCACAATGTTCCCCTGAGTGGGTCTTCTAGAGTCACCACGTCTGTTATCTTCCAAACCAGTACACTTTGGAGGGTGCTGACGTGCTGCGCCGACGGGTGCCGGGCAAACGGCGGGACGGCCCGAGATGTACGGTTAGCTTATCGTTCGAGCTCTGAGCGCTGTGCTTTAAATAGACAGGTGACTGACCAACACAAATGCCCCCTGAGCACGGTCAGAGTTTTAGATTGAAACCGAGGGAAGTAAATAGAGCTGTTCATCTGAAGGTTCTCTCTCTCCCGAGGTCCTTTGAACTTGATTAAATGTGGTAAATCTTTGCACTTCACTTTGTAAAAATACAGCTTGATGCAAGAAGGGTTTGAAGTGAGATTCTGCCACTATTTATGCAATATTTGATTTAAATTCAATTCCTAGAAGCCTCAGATGACTGTGGCTCATGTATCAAAGTACTGAGCTCAATCTATTGTGGTTTTAAATACACAGCTAGCTCCTGTGTGAATGAATATATATATACCAAAAACCTCTGTTCCCTTAAGAGCAGCCAAGGGCCAGCATGTATCCAACCGCTTGGCACATTGTGTGTATACATGTCCCCAAAGTGCCACTGCCAAGTTATTTCAGTTGAAATCACAAAACCGGGGTATCCTGCTATTTTGAAACAAGGCTCTAACATCTTCCCGTCGTGAACACCAGCAAGGTCTCAGACCCCATTGTTTATTTTCCCTTTTGTTTCTGTTTCTCCCTTTCTAAACAAGCTTTTTCTTGACATAACATGACACTGAGAAAGCTAATTTCTTTCTATCTGTGTGTAAAGAATAGAAGAGTAAAGAAAGCGAATAATTATCAAGAGAACACTTTTGGGTTTAGACTGTCCTCAGGGGAAGCAGGAAAGTGACTTTGTGTTTATTTGTAACGTGCGTCTGCAATAATGAGCTGTAGGTGAATGCCTTCTGGACCGGGGAGCATGGGCGGTGGCCTCTGGAAGCTGCAGGCGCTGGGAATTGCTGTGTCTGTTGGTGGGGAGGTGCCCTGACACATGCCTTGTGAAGCGCGGGTCTTGGCAAGGCCCCTGGTCACGCTGGCGCTGGCGCTGGGAGGTGTACAGCCCTGTCCCTGCTGCTTCGACCTGTTGAAAGATGTGCTAAGTGCGCTGGGAGAGAGGCTGCCTGGCGTGCCAGCACTGAGTTTTCTCTTAAAGTGGTGGCTTAGATTTCCATGTTGGCCTGATTCCATTCTGGGGCTGATATACCGTGTTGGGTTACTGAAATTTTCTACCTCAATTGACTTCTTGTCTGTCTTTTTGGGGGAAAAGGATATGGAATGCGTGGGCACGCCTTCCAACTGTGAGCACATATAAAGATACGCTGTGGGTCCCAAATACCAGGAAAAGAGTCTTTTTCGTCAGATTTATCTACATCCAAATCATGTCTCTATTTCTGGACCAAAAATAAATTAAACAGTGTTTATTTTTTTCCGTATCAAAAGGGACGTTTAGGAAACTGTGGTTTTAACCCTGGGTTTATAAAAGTTTATGGTTCGCTCATTACTGCATCGAAGGTGCCCAAGTGTTTTCTCCAGCGCGTCCAGAAAGTACAACGAGTGCTGTGCAAAAGCTTGTAAGTTTAATGAGGTCCCATTTGTTTATTTTTGCTTTTATTCCTATTGCCTGGGTAAAACGCCCCAGGAGAACATTGCTAAGATTTATGTCACAGAATGTTTTGCCAATGTTTTCTTCCAGGAGGTTGATAGTGTCTTGTCTTATGTTTAAGTCTTTAAGCCATTTGAGTTTACTTTTGTGTGTGGTGTGAAGATGGAACTGTATCGAATATCTAGTAATAACCTTTAATGAAAAAGAATATAAAAATGAGTATTTGAATATATGCATGACTGAGCCATTATGTTGTACGCCAGAAACTGACACGTTGCAACTGACTGTAATTCAATTAAAAAAAAGTACGACGGGTGAACTTCCACCAGTTGGAAGGAATAGCGAAAAATATGTGTAATTTCTAAAAACAGGATCTTTCAACATACTTTGATTTTTCCCCATGGAAGAAGCTGATGGAAAGAATGATGTCTTTTGCCCCTTGGCTTTTTCCCAAATGTCTGTAAAGTCTGCACAGAGGTGTCACTTCCTCTGCAGGGTCTTCCCCGTCCACTCCGACCCCAAGGTTGGCTGCGGCGTGGCCGGGGTCACGGGGCTCCCTGGCTGTGTGGACAGCAGTCTGCAGGAAACTGCGTTGTGGGTTTGGGGTACGTGTCTGGTGCTCCACCTGCTGTCCCCTCACCACCTCAGGGGCTGTGTCTCCTTCTCTGCTCCATCCCCAGAGCTCTGAGCTCTCCTGGCTTCCATGGGGCACAAGATACATGTCTCGCCGACAGATCAGTGTGTGATGGAAGGGTCCTCCTGCCCCTCTCGTTCTAGTCCTGGGCTGCCGGGACCCCAACCCCAGCCAGAGCCCTACTCAGCGTGGCTGGGAAAGCAGCCCCGGGGCCAGACCCTCCAGTCAGTGGATACAGCTCAGTTCAGCATTGGGTCCTCCTTGTCACTTCTCTCACTGAATATGGCGGTCTTGCTGCCTCTGGGGGAGCCCAGCTGTCCACATCCGTGCCTCCCCCCCGATGGAAATTTTTATGTAAAACATATGTATTTGGGGGAGGGAAGTATTTTCTATTTTTTGTCTAGAAGGACAAATCCTAGCGGGCTCTCAAGGAAAGCTGGCTCCCTCGGCACCACATTTTCATCACGGGCTGTGTGTCTGCTGCAGTGTTTTTCACTTACATGCTCCTCCTCGTCGTTTCAGAGGACCAGCCCCAGTGCGCAGGGACCTGTGCTTACCGCGACACCAGCGTGCTCACTCTCCGGGTGAAGTCTGTCTGCAGGGACGCTTGCTGCGCCTGTGTGGTGATTGGGCAATATGTTCAGTGGTGAATTTTCAAGCCAATGTTATAAATGTACAACTGGTTATTTTTCTCCCGTGTTTAAGCCATGTTCTGTCTGAATCCTCAACAGCTACAGAGATTTTCTTGTCATTCCTGAGTGATGTTGAGCGACTATCTTTTGCATAAATAGGTGTGCAGGTGGTTTTTTGTCCTAATGGAGGCTGTGGAGGGCAGATGGAATCAGCGTCCAAAGACTATCCTTCAGCCTACGGAACAGAGGCGAATTTTTCTTTCCTCATTCAGAGACCATGGAGACTGTGACAGTGGAGTTGATCTTTCTCTCGGGACAGTATCAGAAGGTGTCAAATCCACTGGCTTTGCCTTAGAAGGAGGAGGGGGGGCTGTCATAAAGCCATATTAGAGAGCCTTCCGGCATAAGACACTTCAGTTGCTTGTTAATTTATTTAAAAGCAGCAATCTCAATCGTCTTTACCTTTTGCATAAAACATTCCAGGAAGTCAAGGAATTATTGCAACATGTAGACTGATGTCCGCCTCCTGAGATGAAAACCTGTAGAGACATTTCTGGGCTCTTCGTGCCTTCTTGTAGATTTTCGTTTCCATCTGGTCTGACTTGGCTTCCATCTTGAGTTACTTCCTTCTGAGCAAGTCTGACAGTGATGAATGCTCTCACCTTTTGTTTGCTTGAAAATTTCTTACTTTTGAAAAGCATTTTATTTTTGAAAGATGTTTTTACTGACGTAGAATTCCAGATAGACGCTTTTTCTTCCATACTTCATATTGTTATCCCACTGACTTCCGGCCTCTGTCTGGTTTTTCCTGATAAGTCTGTCATCAGTACATTGCTGTGTCCCTGTAGGCAATGTGTCTTTCTTCTCTGGCTGATTTTAAGATGGTCTTTTTATCATCAGCCCTGTGATGATTATGTACCCAGGGGTGATTTTTTTTTCTACCAAATTAAGAGAAGCTATTGGCCATTATTTTTTCAAATAGTTTTCCTACCCCAATCTCTCTCCTCCTTCTTGGATTCTAGTTCCATGTATGTTAGACTGCGTGATATTGTCCCAGAGGCCATTAAGACTCTGTTTGGATAAAAAAATGTATTTCTCCTTTTTTCAAATTGGATTTTCTGAATCAGTTTTCAGAATCAATTTCTACTGATTTTTCTTCAAGTTTACTTACCTTTCTTCTATAGTATCTGATCTGTCACTTAGCCCATCAGCAGATTTTCCAGGTCAAATGCTGCACTTTTCAGAATTTCCACTTGATGCTTTCAGTTCTAGAATTTGCACTTTTATAGCTTCCGTTTCTCTGTGAGAATCTGCAAGTGTTCACTTATTGTTACCATATTTTCCTTTAAGTTTTTGAATGTACTTAAATAGTTGTGTTAAAGTCCTTCTTTCTGAGTCATCTCAGGGGGGTCTGTTTGCACTGACTTCTTTTTCTCTTTATTATAAGTCAGATGTGACTGATTCTTTCTAGGTCTAGAAATTTTGGTAGGATGACAAAAATTGTGGCTAGTTCCTTGTAGGGATTCTGGATGGTGTTTGACATTTATACTATTTTTTTGCCATTGTTGCTTTCCCTGATATTTTCTTTCTTTCCTTTTTTAATAGAAGTATAGTTGATTCACTAAGTTTTAGGTATACAACATAGTGATTCAGTTATACATATATATGTGTATTCTTTTTCATTGTAGGTTATCACAGGTTACTGAATATGGTTTCTTGTTCTGTACAGTAGGTCCTTGTTTATCTATTTTATATATAGTAATGTGTACCTGCTAATCCCAAACTCCCAATTTATCCTTCCCCACCTTCCCCTTTCATAGCCATAAGTTTGTTTTCTATGTCTGTGAGTCTGTTTCTGCTTTGGAAGTAAATTCATTTGTGTTATTTCTTTAGATTACGCATATAAGTGACATCATGTGATATTTGTTTTTCTCTGTCTGACTCACTTCACTTAGTATGATAATCTATAAGTCCAATCATGTTGCTGCAAATGGTAATATTTCGTTCCTTTTTATGGGTGAGTAGTACTCCATTGTGTGTGTGTGTGTGTGTGTGTGTGTGTGTGTGTGTGTGTGTGTGTGTGTGTGTACACAAATCACATTTTCTTTATCCAATCATCTGTTGATGGACATTTAAGTTGTTTCCGTATCTTGGCTATTGTTTCGTAGTGCTGCTATGAACATTGGGGTCCATGTGTCTTTTCAAATTAGAGTTTCCTCTGGATATATGCCCAGGAGTGGGATTTCTGGACCATATGGTAAGTCTATTTTTAGTCTTTTGAGGAATCTCCACACTCTTTTCCATAATGGCTGCAACAAACTACATTCCCACCGACAGTGTAGGAGGATTCCCTTTTCTCCACAGCCTCTCCAGGATTTATTATTTGTAGACATTTTGATGATGACCATTCTGACTGGTGTGAGGTGATACTTCATTGTGGTTTTGATTTGCATTTCTCTGATAATCAGCAATATTGAGCATCTTTTCCATGTACTTATTGGCCATCTGGATGTCTTCATCCATTTACACTGTTTTTATTTAATTTTTGTCCTTATCTCTGGGGCCATGGTAACTGTTCCAGTTTCCAGATGAGTAAGCTGAGCCTTGAGCTTTTCAAGGGGCTGCCGAGAGTGCCCAGCTAAATGTGGCTGAAGCTCCACTCAGAGTGAGAATTCCTGCTGTTATAGTGTGAGCTACGTTTGCCCAGTGGGGGTGCTTTAGCCAGGCCATTCTTGGTCTTGCCCTGCCAACATTTCTGTGCATGCCAAGTTTCTGCCTTCTCGGGGAGGCGGCACGGGAGGCCGTCTGTTCAGCAGGTGCAGCGACACCAGCTCATTGTCCACTGTTTCTGAAAACCACTTGCAACCCCATCAGCCTTGTCAAGCACTACCCTGCTCTGCCATAGACGGCTGCCAGCTTCCCCGGGCCCTTCAGCAACCCCCGGGGTCTTGCTGTGGGGCAGCGGTTAGCAGGGGGGTTCACACGTCTGCAAATGCACCAGGCTGTAAACAGAAGCTATTTCCCAGCCTCCCGGGATCCTGGGTCTGCTCTCTCCTTGTTCGTATCCTTTCCCATTTGTCAGCTTGAATAAAGAAGAAAAGGAGTAAAGGGGGAAATACCACCCCCCTCCAAACAATTGCAGGTGGACAGAAAGGGCGTTCTCTTAGCTTCTCAGAAACTTCTCTGGCCGAGCTCCTGGCCAGGAGAGGGAAGCTGACTGCAAAAAAGACAGCTCTTCCGGGAAACCAGCTGAGAAACGGGTCCAGGGGTGCGAGGAAGTAAGTCCCCGGCATCGGAGTGGGTACCCCAGAGAGTCCTGAGCTGCTTCGGGTAGATTCTGGATCCAGCACCCAACACGCACCTTCCTGGCTCTGAGATCTGCTCTACAATTTGGTGTCCCAGCATCTCAGGTGAGGGGACTGTCTCTGTGCAGACCGGGGTCCAGGGGCTGCAAACACTGTGAGGCTGGGCTCTCTTTTCTCCCCAGGTCCTCCTGGGAGGGGCCCAGAGGCCATCCCGAGTGGGTGTGGAATTCATTCCCAATGGGGAGCAGTGCACCAGGGACCCCAGGGGACGGGACCCCCATGGGGCACTGATGACCTGGCCCGGGTGTTAGGGTGTGGCTTGTCATGCATTGTGCCCTCTTCCCTGATAACAAGCCTGTAAAAAAGAACTCGTATTTCATCCACTTTATATGGGAAGAAATGGAGTCAAAAGGGTCAAGCAACTTATCAGAGGTTGTGCCGGAGGAAACGTCATAGCCGGGTTTCAAACGTAGGCAGCTTGCAGGCCACGCTTACCTGCCGTACGGCATCTTCCACGGCTGGTCCTCAGAGCTGCCCTTCTCCAGAGGGACCCTGGAAAAAGCCATGGGTGAGGTCTCTAGAGAACGCACAGAGGCCTGGTCCTCAGCAGTTTCCACGATGCAGAACAGGGCAGGAGCATCTCTACTGTGAAAGGAGCAAAGGGCTGAGGATCCAGGGAGGAGAAATAGATGCTGACTGAAGAGTCATCTGTGGAAACCCCTAAATGTCGTCCCGTTCCCGGCTCTCTCCCTCCTCCCGGCAGCGGTGGGGCGGCTGGTGGGTGAGGAAGACAAAAAGGGATAGAAGAGGGAAGACTGGAATCTGGTTCCCGAAGTCCCCCGTGCTGGCTAGGCTTGGGGGCTCCTCTCCGGCTCGATAAGGCTGCACCGTGAGGGGGCGGAGCCTCGGAGGAGGAGAGTGTGCTCAGCGCCTCAGGGCGGCCGTGGGGTGGGGTGGGGGAGCCCGAACTGCTCCTGGCCGAGCCCTCGGGATGCAGCGGGAGCCGGCGGTCCTGTCCCTCGGCCCCAGATGTGGGCACGGGAGCCTCTCCTGGGTCCCAGGGCCTGAAGTCTCCAGGCTCCTTCAGCCCTTCCGTCCACCTACACCTGCGTCCACACCTGATGCCTTGTCGGGGGTCTTCCCCGTCTCAGGCTGCTGGGTGGGGCGGAATGCAGAAATCCAGCATCCTGGGACCTTTTCCACTGCCCCCGCTTCCACCCCCAAATGTCGGGGCCAGCGCTGCTTTGATCTCAGCTTCTTTCAAGCAGCACCTGCTTCCGAAACCCACACCTGAGTGAAGGTGAGGGTCTTCGGGTGCCTGAGGCACAGAGTATTGCTGACACCCCTTAAATGGGGCCACGCTCGGAACACAGAGGGGAGGGGAAAACGCCTTAGATTTATACCCATGACAGAGAAAAACAAACGTGAATTAGTTTCTTGCTCAGTTTCCTTGCCGCAAATGTTTACACTGCATCCAAATCCTCCGCCAGCCCAGAAGGATACGGTGGGCCAAGATCCGGCCTCTCAGCACCACTGGCTCCAGCGGCAGCGGCTTCTGTGTGTTCCCACCGCCGCGTGTTTCTTCTTGCTCTGAGCGCGCGATGGCCTTTCCTCCCGCGGCTGGGGAGCTCTTACATAACGCAGACCTCATTCCCTCACTCCCACTTACAACCTTGCCTCGTCCCGCCCTGTCCGCAGGATGGGGGCTCGCCTGCGCTCTGGACCCTGGCTCTCTGGTCGGCTCACGGTCCCGTCGTCCTGGTTTGCGTCTGATGCTCCACCCACCACTTGGGGCCTTTACAAACGCTCCTCCTTTGCGTCTTTCTCTTTCATGTTCAGCGACCGAATGTCTGCTCGCCCTTCCGAGCCCCGCTGGGCGCAGGCTCCTCCCAGCAGCGTTTCCTTCCTCCCTCAGAGGGCGTGTATTGCGCTGTCTTTTGTGGCCGGACTTTGGCCGAGTTCACCTTCTCACAGCATTTACCACACGACATTGCAGTCACGCGTGCACGTCTCTGCTTCTGTTTCCTACAGGCTCCTTGAGGGCGGAAGTCATCTGTTGGTGGTTTCCCCGCTGGGGGTGCAGGCGGGTGGAGCACGGCGCGCCGGAGGGGCGGGGGCGGGAGGGCCTCTGTCCCCGAGCGGGGCGCGCAGACGGAGGGGGGGCGTCTTTCTCGTCCCAAGATGCTTTTGAAAAGAAAATTGTCCTTTAACATCCTCAGTAAGTCAAGTCACCAGGAAGGAATGATGTTTTAAAATCTCTGGCTGGGTTCTAGAGTGAGACTGACGTGACAGTCGGAGAGGAAACCTGTCTGGGAAGCAGGAAGCAGGAAGCAGGAAGCTGGCAGCCACCGAACGCCAGGGGACGGCGGCGCGGCGCCGCGAGCCTCGTGGGCCTCGCCCGGCTCACGGCCCGGCGCCCGAGGGCCGGTGCTGCGCCCCCCGGCGCCGCCCTCAGCAAGGGCGCGGCGGCCGGCAGGGTGGTGCCACGTGCGCTGAGTTCTCTGCAGACGGGAAGGGAAACGCCAGGCGAGCGAACCCCCAGATGACGCGCTCAGAGGACAGGCTGTCCGTCCCCTGTGTGCAAAGCATGTCAGACGAACGCGAAAGAACAGGACGCCATACCGTGCCATTCGGGGAGGAATTCCGAGGGGAGTGCGCTGCTTTGACTGGACCAGAGACCGGGATTCACGCACGAGAAAATAATGGAGGACCTGACACGCCAAGTAGG
This sequence comes from Vicugna pacos, assembly GCF_048564905.1. Taxonomy (NCBI): domain Eukaryota; kingdom Metazoa; phylum Chordata; class Mammalia; order Artiodactyla; family Camelidae; genus Vicugna; species Vicugna pacos. The sequence goes on along the minus strand of NC_133000.1, from coordinate 71,614,228 downwards.
CTTAGCCGGCACCCTGTTTCAATAGCTGTTGAAGGTGACCTCATCAATGCCACGGTTTTGAAGAGCTGGTACTGAATGGTAGGGCCGCCTGGGCTTGAGGACATCGGGGACGGACACAGTGATGGCGTCAGCGCAGTGTCGATCGGGGGGCAAGAGGGACACAGCGAGAAGAGCACGAGGCGTGGAATCCATGTGGCTCCTGCCCTCTCGCGGTGACACCGTGGCCGAGGCGCTGCGACTTCCCCAGGCCTTGGTTTCTAATCTACAGCATTAGGGTGTTGAGCTACAGCCTGAGAAATCCCTGTGGAGCGCCCAGATTGGAAGTCTGTATTTGTGAGTCCAGCACTGGGTGTGGAGGGCGAGGATGAAGGGAGAATCAGTGGTGACTTGGAGACGTCGAGCCCCCGTGAATGAGGAGATGGAGAGTGTCTCTGACAGAGCGAGGACTTCTGTAAGGGACGGGCCTGTCATTATTAGAAAGCAGTGGGGTTGTAGGAAATCGAACAAGCAGCTCTGAAATGACAGGCATCAGGCCGGCTTCATTTCCAAAGGCTCCTGAGAGGCAGAGCCTTACCCGGACTTGGAAGGAAGGGAGGAGGAAGACTGGTTGGTGAAATGATGAAGAAATAAAGCAAACCAGAGGAGGAGCTCACCTGCTTGTGGTCTTGCTTGCTCCTCCGTCTCCAGGGGACCGCCTCCAGGAGGGGTGCAGCACTAGAGGAATGGAACCAAGGAAAACACCGCGGAAGGTGGTCGCTTCTGAGGCGGGGGCGGGGGCGGGGGATTGCTGCAGTAATCCCCGTGCGAGAGGGTAAGAGCCTGGCTGAGAAGAGGGAAAAAGAAACAGGTCCAGGAGCCACACGTTACTGTGTCCAGGCGAGGAGCTGCCTGTTCACACTGTGGTCGCTCCGTGTGTGTGATGCTGGGCGCAGAGCAGGTGTTCAGAAGAGATGCCAGAGAGAGAGCCCTCAGCGCCTCCGCGGTTCCCAAGAGCGATGGCTGATGCTGGGAAAGTGCTCAGCGGCCAGTGTGACGACCGTCACACGAATGATGGCACGACACCAGCCCAGGGACCACCACGTGATGCTTGTGGAACAGAGGTCCCCTGGTGTTCCCATCCACAGCTCATGAATACCTGAGAACTTGGGGGTTTTGTTTGCTTATTTGCTTTGTTTGGGATGCTTGCCCAAATCACCTCACTTTAAATTACCCCTAAAAAAGTAAGAGAAAGAATGTAACTTGTCTCTCTGAGTTGAGCTGAGTTATGTGACAAGTTATTTATCTTGTCACCATCTACCTAATAAGAAATGATCCTTTATGCTTTCTCTAAAATTTGCCACAAGACTATACTGGACTAAAATCCTGGAGAAAGCTCACCAACTTCTAATTTTCGAGGCTCTAAAAGAACTTTTGCTGACATTGGAAAACAGGAACCAGTCACGTGCTAGATAATGCAAACATTTCAAGGCAGAAGTGATAACTCTGCTCGTTGCCTCTAAATTCTCAGGAAAACGTCCCCACTTCTCTGAAGGAGGACTGTAAGCAGCACAGGACCACCGGCAGCTCAGCAGTCGCCCAGAGGCAACGTGAGAGCCATCCCTCTGTAGCAAGTGCCCAGCACTTCCAGTTGAGATGGCTGAATTTACTTAGGGCAAGTCACCAACTTTAGCTTCCTCCCACCCTGTGTGTTAAGTCCGGCATGCTTTCACACAGCACAGAGATTTCCAGCAGTTACATGCATCTGCCCAAATTCAATAATTGTCTACATATATTTTTCTAACACTTCTTGCAATGGAAAGCCCCAGACTGATCTTAAATTTAGAAATAATTGGAAAGAGAATTAGTCAAACGCAAAATAACAAATTCACAGAAGAAGAAATAAAAGTTCAAGATACTTGGAACCAAGACATGCTGAACTTCACCAATAAGCAAAGAAACTGAAATGGAAGGAACGGTGAAGTGTGTTTATTTCCGTGGAACTGGGTTGGGGTAACCAGCACATGACGGTGGTCATGGCTGATGGATACGCTCGTACACAGCTACTCAGAGTTAATATTCATAAATATTTCTGGGAAGCAAATTGATAATAAGAATCTAAAGTCTATAAAAGCTGCATACCACAAGATCTTGCAATTTCATTTTCATGATTTCATGCTTAGCAACTCTGTTCTATCAACTAGAAACTTATTCTTGTCCTATAACATGAAAATTAGCCATAAGGAGTGGTGCCACGATGTCACTGGGGTCCAGTCTCCTTCTTTTCAATGAGCCCCTCTTGGCAGGTGGTTTTTGGGTCTGATGCCAAGATGGCTGCCTATCTCTATTATTGCATCTGCTTCCCAGACAAGAAAATAGCAGTGGATAAAGCAAATGCACAAGACCAGGAAAACGATGGGAGCCACATCTACCCCTTCAGGGGGCCCTCCCAGAAGTACCACCTGGCACCTTCTGTTCACACTGCGCGGACTAGACTTTGTCATATGCGAGAAGCAATAATTAGCCAGGGATATTTCCATATTGACAAAGTCAGAATCATGTTAGCAAGGAAGGAGAAAAAATAGAAGCTGGGTAGGCAGGTAATGGTATCTTTGAAAATAATGACTAAAGACTGCATATAAATTTATGTATATATTATATAACATATCATAATATGTATAACATATATCATGCATAGAGAGAGAGAGAGAGATGAAATGAGAAACAACCAAAATTAAGAGTCTGGTTCAGAGAAGCGGTAACGATCCGTGAAGTGGAGTGCTATACAATCAATAGACATCAGACCAGAGAAGGACATCTCAGACTTGGCAAAACTTCATGCACATTTGCTAAATGACAGCGAGACTTGACACAGTGCGGATGGAAAGATATCAGTGAGGGAGTAAAGACTGACCTGTGAACACGGGAAAATAAAACCCAGAAAGACCAAACTGTTCATAGTAATTGCAAAGTGCTCGACAGACACAGGTGCCTGGCGGCCGCCGCGTGGCAGTGGCATTGGCACTTAGAGTGTGATGGTGGCATCTGTCAGAGAGCACCGCTCGCCTCGGGTTCCCCGAGACTCCTCCCCTCTCGCTCTCCACCGCCGACGGTGGCAGTCACTCCAGCACCGCCCTTGGCGGCCCCCTCGCAGCGCCTGCGTCAGCGGTGGCTGAGCCCGCAGCGCCAGCTGCTAGGCTCTCAGCTAAGAAGGAAGGGGACCTCTGGTTCAGTCAAAACCAGCGCCACACGGCTCACGCCCTAAAGCTAAATCTCTCCCACTCTGGGAATTAAAACATCATAAACTATATTGTACATGGGACCTGAGGGAGCGCACGTCAGTACCTCACACCCAGTCTAATTTATTCTCTAAAAAAATTTATTTTGGGGAAAGGTAATTAGGTTTATTTACTCATTTTTTAATGGAGGGACTGGGGATTGAACCCACGACCTTGTGCATGCTAAGCTAAGCACGTGCTCTGCAGTGAGCTACACCCTCCCCTTATAACTTATTCTCAACTTGTAGTGAATTTAATAAACTTGATCTTTCAGAGCTCCCCACCTCAAGATAGTAATTATAATGGTGGAATTATGAGTATTAAATGAGTGTAAAAATATCTTTTGTGTTTTTTCGAGTTTTCCAAGGTTTCTGCATTGAACAGATACTACTTTTGTGATCTAAAAAAAAGGTATGAAAAAAATGAAGGGGTGAGTTTAACTTTTCCTGATGGAATCCCAAGGAAATGAGTCGCTTCATGGCCCTGGGCCAAAGCAACAGAAAGCTGGTTGCTGGATTCGAATAGTTTACATCTGAGGAGTTCAGGACTCGTTTGTGGTGAGCAGGCACCTGGGGCCCTGCCAGGTGCTCTCAACATCCACATTTGCTTTCAGGACAGGCAAACAGATGAAAATGAATGTGCTTTGGTCCGTTTTCCAACTAATTTTACTTTCATAATTGTGTTAATTTCAAAAACACTTGTTTGAAATGAAAAAAATTACAATGCTACTGTGCACTGACCTGAAATTTCATTGTTCCCCATGAAATGATGTTGGTTTTCTTGTTTTTCTTGTAACTTTTCATGGGGAAAACTTTTCCTTTGCAATTGTAATTAAAACTGCAAAAAAATTTGCACTTCTGGGGGCGCGGGCAGCCCTCTTCACTAAAATGAGTGAGCTTTCCGCGTCTGTGCCGAGAGCAGAGCACGAGAGTGCTGCCAGCGGATCTGTATTTCCGTCGTGTGCACATCTATGTTCATAGGGCGCACATCCCGACGCGTGCCTCCCGGAGCTTCACCTCCCGCCGCGCCCAACAGGTGCCGCCGGGCCGTGCCCGCTCCCCGCCGCGCGCCCTCCCAGCCAGCAAGCGGCCTTGAGCCCAAACCCGGGGCCCAGTTCTCCGCCCCGAGCGCCTGGGCCAGCTCCGCCAGGAAACGGACAGCAGGCTGTAAACTTCTGCTGGGGAGCCCAGATTTTCTGCTTAGGTTTTGCGAAGTTGGAATATTTCTATTTCCTAGGTTAGGAAGCAAGAGAAAAGGGGGGACTCCTTTCTGGTAAAATGCCTGTTAGCTGTGTTGGACTATTTTTCGTATTTATTTTATTTTTCAGTGACAGAGTGTGTCTCCCTGTTTTATTTCCCAGTGGACTCCTGGGACACAAAAGAGAAAGTTACCTTCCGACATACAAGACGAGGAGGGTCGGTTGACACCCCAGAGTGAGACAGCCTTTCGTATCCAGGTGGCCTTTTATTAGCTGAGGAAGGCAGGAAATAGAGGCAGGAAAAACATCTTATTTTAAGGGAGCCTGGGATAAAACACTGGCTTTGGAGTTCAAGCTTTATTCGTTCATCCAGTAAATAACTCAGCATGTCCAGTGGGTCAAGGCAGTCCTAGGCCTTGGGGATACACACAAGATAAAGCCAGCACCCCCGACCCCCGTGGCATGTGGAGCTCAGATGCAGAAGGAGGAAGTAGAAACAAAATAAGATGAGTTCACGTTAACTAGCTCAAGGAGAAAGAGGAGGCTCTGGTGCAGAGGGCCCTGCTGGACCGTGTGGCTGGTGTGGTGCATGTCGGCAGGGCTAGGCAGGGGTCGGCTTTGGGAGAAAGTCACATTTAGGTGGAGATGTTTAAGCAGGGCATGGCCAGGCATGGAAAGGTCTGGAGGAGGGGCACTTGGGGCACAGGGGAGAGCAAGGCAAAGTGTATGAGGGGAGAGAGGGACCGACGTGCCTAGAGGACCGAAAGATTCTGAGATAATTTTTATGGTCCTTTTGGCAACAAGAGAAGATGAGATTCAGAGGAGGTAATAAAAGGAGCCTTAAAGCCCTGGCCTGGAGGGACGCGTGTAGGAGGTGAAGACGGTGGACGTTCTTAGCCCAGTCCTGCTTACGGCGGATCCCAGTCCGTACGTCCTTGGTAGTTTCTAGAATAAAAGTGTAGAAATATTCTACAAAGTACCTATTTCAACTGTCAGCATGACTTACAAGCTAGTTATTAAATAGTTGACACAGCACTTTTACACGTGATCCTGCTAAATAAATTCAAGCCCTCAGTCATCATTCTTCCAATCCCCCCAAAATATATCATTTTATTTTGTTGGATCACACTTGCCAAGCTCACGAAGCAGGTTCCCGTCTCGGCCAGGCGCCTGGCCATGGAGTGGAGCCGTCCCCCTGCCCCCCACCAGGCCACTGTTGTACGGGTACGTGTGTGCAGTCCGAACTGTGAGATTTCCCAGCATGTCTCACTGTTGCACTGAGCTTTCAAAGCACATCTGCTGAGTGGACGGTCACTGGATGTGGCTGAGAGCAGCCTTTCAACTTCTCTCAGGCCTTCAAGATTTATGTCATAAGTTTGTTATGATAGATGAAATCGTAGGTGGGGGTGGGGGGCAGTAGGCTCAGGTGTATCCTCTTTAATCCTCCAGGCGCTTACGGCACTGAGTCAATGCAAGCAGGGTACTGTTCCCGAAATGTTGCAAATTCTCTACTGGGGCGTACTCCTGGTGGGAAACCACCTGCCTTCGACTTGCTATTCACACCCTCTCTTGAAGAGAGCGCGTTGCTAAGAGCATACTTCAGCGGGGCCAAATGATGGTGCCTTGGGGGCTTCGCCCAGGCTGGCTATTGCTCCATCAGGAATCAAGGAAAGAAGTCTTCCTCCAGGCACTGTGTGCGTGTAAGTGATTGCCACCTTCCGTGCAGCGCTCCTAAACAGCTGAGTGCACAGGAGGTCATCCTCTCACTCAAGCACAGCGATGACAGTGAGGACTTGGTTTTATTTTAGTCCTTTGTGAAAGGATGGAGTCAGTCCTCTTGTTTCGCTGCCACGTCCTCCAGAAAGTTATTTATGGGAGACAGAATCCGAAGAAGACACTTGGAGGCAGAGGGGAGGGACAGTAAGTCTGACTAGGGGAAGGGCCATTGTAACAAGACTGAGTTTCTTCCCCTTTAAAATTCTCTGCTTTTCACAGATGGAATGCTTTATGTGGTAATAGATCTCCTTTTAATCCCTTAAACATGTGTCCGCTAACCATTGTTATGGGGTCATATTTGTCATGGATTCTATTGAGATGTATTCATTTTGCACTCCCCCCCAAAAGAAAGAAAGAAAGAAAGAAATAGAGGGAGAGAATTTTCTAGGCTCCAAATATCAGAATCTGTTCCTAGGTTGAGGATGAAGAGGGCTGCGCTGAAGGGTTTGGGCCGTGGTGAAGAACCCAGGAGGAGGACATCGTGACGGCTTGTTCTTAACTTGCACAATCCTTTCAACCCTAGGGGGAATTTAAAAAATTTCCTGCACTGTCATCTTTTAGTGACTCATATTGTGGATTAATAATTCTCCTTCCCTGCTTCTCCCTCCTCCTGAGTGGCTGCCACGGGTCAGAGGCTCAGGAGAGACCAGCTGCAGAGCGAGTGTTGCTGGTGGAGATGGAAGTTCCTTTGTCCCCATTGGTGGTCAGAACCTCTGAAGGTGCTTCAGAAACACCTGTAAACAGTGCTGCCTCCTGAAAGGGCTGCTCACAGAGCAAGAGATGAGGTTCTAGCCTGCAGGAGTTTGGGGATTCCAATTCGAGATCATCGCCAAGGATAACAGTGTTTTAACCTGTGGGCTGTTAGTCTTAGAGAAGTGATCTTAACAATCTAACCTCCCCTCCCAAAAAAACCTACTACATACTTTACAATTTTGATATGTTTGGATTCTTCTTCATGGCTTTCTAGGTGTTAAGTACCTTTTTATTGTCAATGTCAGGGGAATGGCATGGCCTCATCAATTTCCAGTCTTTACTGATCAAAGACGATTGACCTAAAGCACCTCATCGTAGGCAAGTCCCTTCTATCCCAGATGACCTTTTAAGCTGGCACTGTAACGTATTTAATTGGTTTTATACCCATGACTAAATTTTGTGAAAATACCGGTGTTTCATTTTTAGAGCAAATAAACCTTACCAGATATCTCATGAGGATTGCCTTCCAAATGATAGCCCTTAGAGTAGAAGATTGTTTTAAGCCACACTTTTTTTCACTACCTCCCTCCATGTACTGATACTTTATCATTTAGAAAAAAAATCCCTGCTTCTTCTAATGCTTCTTCAAATGGCTTGTTTCCTAAACATGGGAAATGAAATTTTCTGGACCACAGCAATTTAAGATGAATACAGGCTTTTGAAGGGAATACAGCATTTTACATCAAATATATTCCCATCGATTGAAGCATGGATGCTGGTTATGAGGAAAAATACGGTTATTTAAACGTTGGGCTCCTTTGCAAAACAGATCAGCATCAAGTGTGCAAAATCACATCCTCCGTGAGCAGAGAGGAGGAAGTACTTCTTTCTTCCCTTTTTTAATTGAAGTATAGCTGGTTTACAATGCTGTGTTAATTTCTGGTGTTCAGTGTAGTGATTCAGTCACACACACACATATACGTTCCTTTTCATATTTTCTCACTATAGGCTATTACAAGGTACTAAATATAGTTTCCTGTGCTGTGCAGTAGGACCTTGCTGTGTATCTATTTTGTCTTTCTGCTTGAGACATTGGACCCGACTCTCTTTTTGATGGTCCTTCATGGGCTCCCAGGAAACTGGTGTCACCGTGCCTCCTTCCTGCTCGCCTGCTGCTGTTGAGCAGTTGTGAGTGTTGCTGTGGTTGAAAAGGTTCTTTAGTGATTCTGAGGGCATAGCCTCCCACTTGTTGTGGGCGTCTGCACTCTTCCTTTTCACTGCTAGACCACCTGCTTTGAGGCTCCTAAAAATGCTTCTGTGAGGACGGTGGTGACCGGCTGCCTTCTAAAGAGGTGGTCTCCATATTAGCTGTGTCGCCAGAGGCCCCGTCCTCACGACTGGCCCCCTGTGGCCTCGGAGCAACGGCTGAAATGGGTGCATGGTTACTATTCGTTTGATGGATGGACTCAATAAATCAAGGTAGTTTGAGCGTTCTTCTTAAGGGATAACAGTAAAAGCATTAGGAACAAAGGAAATAAGTGAGTGCTTTTCAAAGGCAAGAAATGAACGTGCTGGACGTACCAGAATCATCTCAGGAAAACTCTCCAAATCCCTCAGTGAGCCTGGCCATCTTCTGAGCGGCACGTCCTCCCAGACCTGCGCTGGTCCTTCGGTGAGCAGCTCATCCCGACTGCGCTCTTGGTCCTCCCAGTTGAGGTGGGTGGAAGGCCTTTCCAGCACACGGACACGAACAGAACTGAGTTCCTGCCAGCATCGTGAATTTCTTTCTTAAATGTCCTGTTGTCTCCTGAGTGGTGAGGACCAGTGTCTGTCACCAGACGGGCCCATCAACGGGGAGTGGCAGACGGCCATTTCAGATTCCATGATGTAGATCTCGGAGGGTCGAAAGTCTCTCTCCAATATTCCTGCTCCTGAAAACAAAGTGAAAATTGCCCCAGGGGCCTCTCTTAATGATGTGATCTTTGTAGCTTAGCCCCAGGTCCGTCCTCATAGGAGAAGACTGCCAAGTCTATCTTTGAAATGACACCAGTTCACGTGACGATGTAGCGTCAAGATTTTAAAGATCAAAGAAGCAGCTATCAGGCCGCCCGGCGGGAACCCGCAAGCCGGTTCTCACAGTGGTCCTCGCGCTGCTGGGAAGCCTCCCGTGTTCAGGACCCTCCCATTTTATAGCCATCCCACGTCCCAGATACATTCATTCCTTTCTGTCTCCATTATATGTCTGTGGATGATGACCTGTTCCAACAAGTTCGCCCGAATGTGAAAAGAGTGAAGACCTCTAGTTGGAACCAAAGACGGATTCTCTTGCTCTTACGACAAACATCCTCCGTGTGGTTGAACTTGAGCCGGTGGCAGCAGCAGGAATGAGCGATGGCCAGTGGCACCCCTATTAAGAAGTAGCTTTATCTCCACTTCATCTCAAGCCCAGTTTCTCTGAGCGACATTCCGGTTCCAGAAGTCCTCCCAGGCCACTCTGGTACTGGCTTGACATCTTAGTAATAAAGTGGAGATAAACACAATAACTTAATGATGGAAGCGACCGGCTAGTCACTGATCTATGGCGCTTCCATGGAGAAGGTCCCAGTGAGACAGCGGGCTGTAGGAGATGTGTATGCACCTTCTCGGGGTTTCTGGAGCACTCCTTCCTTCTTTGCGGGCTGGGACCAGCGACTCCTTCCTGTCAGACATCATGAGCGACTACGCCTAGTCCCAGATTTTTACTGAGAAAGATTTCTATCAGTTGTTTACGACACTGAATGCAGACAAACCTGACTGATAACAGAATTTTATTACGGGTCATTAACTGAATGTGCAAAAGATTCTGAAGCAATGCCTCCTCTCAGAACCTAGGAATGCCGTGCATTTAAAAAATTCAAAGTATTACCTGTATTGCAGGCGTGAAGAGAGGCTGCAGATCTGCCTGAAATTCCATGAGTAATGAGCCCTGGAGTAAGAACGGCTTTCAGAACAGACTGCTCGGGAGAACAGAACGTTACAGTGTGATGCAGCCCCGCTGATTTTTCCATCGGAACTTTCCAGCCCCGACTTCGGAAAGAAAAAAGTCCTCTTGAGCCTGTGTGACCCAAGGTGCGCTCACTCACTCTTCCCCTAACAGTGGCTGGCGTGTTAGCTGTGGAGGAGGGTGTTCTGGGATTTCCCACTATGTCTCCGTTATTCCTCGTTTTATTCTATGAAGCAGCATTCCTTGCTAGTTGTCAAGTGGAAGACGCAGGCATTACAACTCACCATCCTTGCTCATGAGAAGTCAAACTGAAAAGAAACGAGGCTATTTTTTCCCTATGTCTGAAATTTTTTAGTCATTTATGTAACATTTTTTAATGAGCATCTTTTACTATAATGTGACATTTAGTATTCCAGCCTGGAAGAGTTCAGGAGAGAGTAAGGGAGGACTTCACTCTCACGGAGGTTTCACTATATTTGTGACAGAAGATAAGCAAGAAAGCAAAGAACTATGCTGACATACCAAGTACCACGAAGAAGCAAGTCCAGCTCAGGCGACAGAGAGACTGAGTAACTGACCTCTGACCTTGGTATCGACTTTGAAACAATTGCTATTTTACTTGAATAATACTTGGTGCTTGCCATTAAAATTTTAGTCTGTACTATGGGTGGAGGTTTTCTTTCTTTAAAAATTGAAGTATAGTCAGCTATAATGTATCCATTTCTGGTGTACAGCACAATGTCCCAGTCATGCATACATATATACACATATATACATATATTCACTTTCATATTCTTCTTATTAAAGGTTATTATAAGATACTGAATTTAGTTCCCTGTGCTATACGGAGGAAATTTGTTTTTTAATTTATTTTTATATGTAGTGGTTAACATTTGCAAATCTCAAACTCCCCAATTTTTCCCTTCCCACCCCCTTTCCCTGGTGGTATTTCCATGGTATTGTTCACTATGTCTGAGAGTCTGTTTCTTCTGTAGAGAAGTTCATTAGTGTCCTCTTTTGTAAAGGCATTTAAAGATTAGCTAGAATAATTCAATTCTCAGTTCCTCGGCCATATGTAATTGGGATAATTTCATAGCTAATTATTCATAGAATAAAATAATTTAAATTAATGTGATAAAAGTTGATGTAGTCTGTTATGAACTTAGATTTTTTTTGAAATCAGAAGACAAGCTTATTTTTTTAAATTGAAGTACAGTGGTTTACAATGGTACGTTAGAAGTGATTCAATTATACACATATATATATGTATATATTGTTTTCCACATTCTTTTTCATTATGGGTTATTACAAGATATTGAATATGGTTCCCTGTGCTGTACAGTAGGATCTTGTTGTTTATCTATTTTATATATGGTAGTTTGCATCTGTTAGTCCCAAACTCCTAATTTATCCCTCCTCCACCTTCCCCTGCGGTACCATAAGTTTGTTCTCTATGTCTGTGAGTCTCTATCTGTTTTGTGAATAATGAACTGTTAGAATTTTTATCAGAAATGTAGGATAAGTTAAGAATTTATTAAAACAAGCCTTAGCAACCAGGCTGTCTTTGCCTTACTTGATCCGCTATTTGGAAGGACCCGCATTCCTGTACCGCCGAACCCTAATCACGTTTGTGGAATAGAATAAGAAGGTGCTGAGGAGCATCGGGATGTGGCCTCACTGAGTGTCAAATGTGGAGATTATGGTGAGCTCACCGAGAAGAGACCAGAGAAGCACCCATGGGCTTTCTTAGGACACTGTCTCTGAGGAGTTCCAGCATCACAGTTCCTTTGATCTTACATCTTATGAAGTTGAGTAACTCGCCTTGCGGACAATAGGAAGCCCCTCTTAATTTCGCCTTTATTCCTCGCTGACTAATAGAGGAAAAGAAGACAAAGGAAAAGCAGCCGTATGATATTTAAGCTTTGGGCCACTCCAGTTTTTGTCGGAAGGCAAAATTCATGACAAAATCAAATATTTGGATCAAATAAATATTTAGATTACTGTCACTCAAGACTTTTCCTCTGGGACTAGAGGCAAGTCTTAACCAGCAACGTCAATAAAGACAACCGTGCTATGAAGGGTGACCCTGAAAACAGCAGACGGGCTCTCCCTGCAAACAAGGGGCACGTCCAGATTTTTAAAAGAGTAAAACACGGGGGAATCATCTTCAGGTCAAGGCCTTTCCTCGTACTGACTGCAACTGAGCAAACTGTTCTGCCCGCCTGAATTTTACTCAGTTCATCTCTTCAGTAGACAGAACTCCGACCTCTCAGAGTAACGTAAAGCACGTGGAAGCCCTGGAACTCGGCAGGTACTCAGCAGATCGGCCTTAGTGTCATGCAGGTCCAAGCAGACGAGCCAAATGCTTGCAGGTGCATTTTCTCCAAACCTCCGTTGCCGTCTCCTCACCGCCTTTATTTGCTAGTCTCTGAATTCTCCCATACGCGGTATACTCCCTACAGCTATTAAACTCAACAGTAAATTTTAGGAAAAGTGCAATAAATGAACAGTTTCTGTGACAGTGGTAACGGCCATAGATCTAGCCATGGTCACATTCCCAGGGGGCTCCTTATCTCTTCTCCCAAACTCTGGTCTAAACCCCGGGGAGCTGTTCAACAGGCATTCCATTAAGCTCTAATGTTCAAATAATTCCTGTTGTGTGAGCCCAACACTCATGGCAATCATGTGTAACACGTTTGTTTTGTGATTTAATCCCATTATGCCTAATGCAGCTCATGTGTTAGCAGAGCCTTTCCGTACTTAATAATGATTATTTGGTCCACGGACGTTATTTCAAAATCCAAGAGGCATAACCGTTATGCATGACTTAAAAGCAGAATCACTGCATGGGTAAGAAAACAGTTAGGGGTATTTGGAACTTCCGGGCGCTAAGCCCCCTTGCAGAGCAGATACAGTCACGTGTTTTCTTTTGCTGTGAGGTTTACCGGCCTCCTGTCCGTGGACCCACGGAGTCTGAGACTTAGTGCTGGGGGCCTTCGGTGTGCTGGGAAGGGTGGGAGGTGCAGTTTGCACGGGTTACCTGTGCTGTCTTCCGGGCACGGGGTTGGACGGGGATGGAAGGAGGCGGACAGCAGGCGGCGTGGCGGACAACGTGAAGCGACGCTTTGGGAAGCGCTTGAGTCTGCTCGTCAGGGCTGTGTGTGCCGGGGCAGGGGCAGGAAAGCATCGACTTGCTCAAACACAGGGCAAGGCGTGCCATCCTCTTGGCTAGACCAGACCTAGTCGTCACTGCGCAGTCTTTCTGGCAGAGTCTGCTCCGGGGGCCGCGCTCCAAGCTGCGGAGCCACCAGGCGCTGCGGCGCGGGGCGCTGGCCGCGCCATCCTCGTTTTTACGATCCGTTAGTTGTTCCGTGATACAACCCAATTCCCCTCAGACACTTCAACTGCTGTTTAACTGAAGCTTGGGCACATTTTCCTGGTGGTAAAAACTTCCTCCTGTTCTGGTCCTCTCGGCGCCGCGGAGGCTGCGTGGGGAGAGGCAGGCGTGGCACAGCGCGTCTGCCGGTGCGCGCGCGAGGCTTCCTCCGACGTGTAAGCGATGGTAGCTGGCAGTGTTTGGTACTCATCGGTGGATGTTCAGATGCTTTCCTGTGAGTGTGCGGTGTGTAAGGTTCAGCTGCGTCAGCGAGGCAGCCAGCGGGCCAGCGCGCGGCACCAAACCCGAACCTCAGAGGATGGCCTCGTGTTCGCTTGAGGATGCAGTGCTTCATTCTATCAGTGGGTCGAGTCAGCTTCTTCAGCTGCAGCGTGGATTGAACAGCTGGCTGATTACCAGGGCTGGACCGATGACCACCCGAATGATGGAGCCGAAAGTTCTCCTTTAGGGGATGACGGCTATGACCACATCCTTCAGCCACAATCACAGGGACGGTGCTAGAGTCCTCAGGCCAGCCAGGGTCCGGTTTCCCCAGTTGGTTCTCCCTACAGGTCGTCCCTCCTTACAGGGCGCATGCCCCTCTTCCCCACGTCGGACACAGTCTCGCTGCGCCTCAGCTCCATCCGGACCCAGGCCAGGGAGGGGAGCGACGTGTCAGGAGTGAGGCTTCAGGAGGCGCACCGCCCTCTCTGGTGCGGAGCCTGGACCTTCCGGCCTGGGGCCCCTCTCCCTCACCCTAGTCCCGGCCCTACCCCAGGGCCAACCAGACCTCAGGTCCCTAACAACTCTTGGTCCGCTTCTGACCCAGCCAAGCGTCCAGCCGCGACCTCCCACCACACGCGTGACAGCCAGGGTTGTGTTTGTTGCTGGTTCTGTCCTAAACACCCACTTTCCCTGGAATCATCCCGTTTTTCATACTTAATGCTCACGGCAAGCGCGAAGTGGCCCTTCCTGTCCTGGATACTCAGATAAGGGTGAGAAAGTTGCTTCAAGCCTCACTGCTGACAGTAGGCGACCTGAGTCTTGAATCGGGCATGAGCTCAGCCTGCTGGTGTCCTGGTTCTGACGAATGGCTCTCAGGGACAGAGCCTCCCACTGTCAGTCTGTCCCCACGCCCATTCCTGGGCCTGAGCACCGACGCTGTCTGTGAGCTCACTGGCACTGAACCCCGCTCTCTGACAAGCGGTTCTGTCTTCAGCCACCTGCTGGAGCCTCTGACGTCCTAACTCTTGGTGGTGGTCCAGGCAGGGGCCTCCGGGCTCCTGGTCTCACCGCTCAGTGACTCGTGACTTGGGCGAGCTACTTGGCTACCCCGAGCCTCGCTTTCCTCACGTGTACAGGGGAGAGCCTGCAAGTGCGAGCCTCAGAGGCTGCGGGACAGCTCGGTGGGGCGTGACCCGCAAGTGCCCTCGGGGGGCACCCGGGCCGCATTCAGCCAGCCCCAGGCAGCACTGCGGTGCTTTCTAATGTTGGCGCTTCGCCCTTCTTGGAGAAAGCCCGTGTGGATTTGCACTGTGTTGGCTGCCGCAGCCTGCTGTCTGCAGGGCCACACCCTCTGGACCACACGTCCCTGGCACACAGAGCGGGGTGTGTATCCAGGCTCCTCCTGAACTCCTTTAGCCTTGACTCAGTGGGCAGGTGCCTTCCCTGGGGGCTGGCGGATGTACAGGACAAGAGACTGTTGAGCGGAAGACGGCCTGAGATACGCCATCATATACAGTGACCTGGCCACAGTGTCACAGCCATGAGCCAGAGCTGCATTAGCCTCAGATCCCCTTCCAGCAGGAGCCTTCGGTGTTCTGTCCACCTCAAGGCTGAGCAGCACAGCTGCCCTTGGTGAAGGACTCTCTCCTGGCCCTAGAGACAGTGCAAAGCCTGGATTTTTGGCTTTGAGAGAGAGAGAGAGAGAGAGAAAGAAATTTATTTGACAAAATTGTCTCACGTGACTATGGGGCTGGCAAATCTGGACTGCAAAGTGGACTGCAAGCTCGAGCCCCAGGGAAGAGCTGACAGTGCCGTTCAAGTCTGAGGGCCACCTGCAAGCAGAAGACCCTCTTTTTAAGGCTTTCAACTAATTGGGTGAGGCCCACCCACTTTCCGGAGGGCAACCAGCTTTACTCAAAGCCTGCTGACTTACAGTCAATCTCATGTTCAAAGTAATTTCGCAGCAACATCCAGATGTCTTTGGCCAAGTATCTGGGTACCACAGCCCAGCCAAGCTGACAGGTGAAATTAACCATCACACTGGGCCTTCGAAATGGCCTGGATGTCACACATACTTTCATTCTTCACCGGGACCACTCTGCCCTCATATTCCTGCCGTGAGTTATTTCAGGCCGGAATCTCTTTGTCAAGTCTTACGTGGTCGTGGTGATTAAGAAAGTATCCTCTTTGAGTGAACATGGGGCTTTTCAAATGCACAGATGGCGTACCCCTGAAAACAGCAGATGCATCTTTGTAGAGTATCCTCCAGACACGGGTGAGTTCTTCTGCGACTCTTACCAGCAGCAGAGTCTCACACAGACACAGACACACACACAGACACAGACACACACACAGACACACACACAGAGGCTGCCTCTCGTGTTTCAAACACAAATGTTCTAATGAGGAAACTTCGTCCTGATGGGGAAGTGAGTGGAATTTTCGAGTTAAACCCACGGAGAGAAAGGACACTCCGCCATTATTGATTTGCTGATTGTGGAAACTCAAAACACAGCGTTTTGTAGGGGACTGACATTCTGCATTTCCCTGCACGTCTGCAAGAGATCGCCAGCCTGTAATAGCATAGTGAGTTATTATGATAGAAGGGAACACGCTGGTGCCTGTGATACGCTGCTGGGATTTTATGGATGTTGGAAGGAACAGAACTAGGATGCTTTAATACTGCAGTTCGTACACGCAGCACAGATTGTAATTGTTCGGGAAACTGCCTTGTTGTACTTTTATGGGAAAGACATACATGACCAAACATTACTTTTTTATGTCAAAAGGTAGTAAAAGGGTACAGAGGCGGAGCGCCCTGAGCGAGCAGGGAACTGCGGCTCGCGGACCTGCTTGTTATAACTTCTGAGCACTTAGTTTTCCCTCGTGGGACTTGCAGCTATTTTGAAAGAATGTGGACGTGGGAGTCGGCGCTCACTGAAAATGCAAACTTCAGCTCTGAAGTCAAAAGCTTTCTGTCAGGCCTGAGCAAGAGGAAAACGTAAAAGGGTTGAAATTTTGCTGAATGGGACCTGTGACCCTGGGAAGCCGGGTGCTTCTCTGTCAAGCCCGGTGTTGCTTCCTCAAGGCTGCTGTCCTGGAGCTGGGTCTGCGGTCTCCCGTCCAGCGCCTCTAGCCCTGACCTGGCTCTGGAGCTCTCTGCGTGTGGTGGTTGTTACAGCCCCCAGTCCACACCATCCGGGGCTCTCTCTGGAGTGGCACCTCCCCAGCTCCCGGGCTCCATCCTGGGGCTCCACGTCCAGACTCATGCTCACAGGCACATCTCTCCCTCAGGGTCCTCTCAGGATCCCTTGCCTCTCAAGTCTTCATGTCAGATGTTCCCTTGCTCTTTGCCTGCAAGACCTTCATTCTTTTATCACTTTGGCCCATCTTCTCCACCTTTACTCTGGCATTTGTACGGCTTCTCTTCCTCAACAGCCATCTCGTCCACTAAACACTGTGGAGTTGGATGGTGTACGAACGGTGGCACACCTTACCTCAGGACCGGACTGATCTCCGAGTCCTCAAGTCCCTCAAACCGTTGGCAGCCAAGCGGACAGCGTCGCCCTCTCCTCCCGTGGCCGATGCCAGCAGCCCCTTGAGGGCGCACCCGAATTAGTGAGCACGGAGTGTCCCTGCCAAGGGCAGCACGTGTGTCCCTTGTGGTGGTGTAGGGCACACACCTGGGCTGACTCATGTTTGGGGAATTTGGAAATAGAATGTTTTATAGCAACTCCAAAACCAAAGTCATTTCGATTCCCCCTGTGTGATGGCCCTTTTTTCTGCTATGTGTGTGATGGCCCTTTTTTTTGCTATGTGGGTGATGTCAGTGGGTGCTGGGGATCAGTTAACATCCCCTCTTTAGGAGAAACAGGTATTTCTGAGGTCCAGGCTGTCAGATCTCAGCTCGGGGGGAAAGGAGCTGAAACGTAGGCTGGAGGAGTGTGTGACCCTCCCTTTCTCAGCCTGTGTGGACGAAGAGAGGAGGTGGGCGCTGTGTGAGCCGCAGAGCGCTTCTAATCAGTTGAAATGGAATACAGACCAGAGCTGGGAGGAGCCCTGCCGAGGCTGCTTTGACTCCGATTAACTTCGTGCCTGATGGCTGAACGTCCGGCTGCCAGCCCTTGAGTCTCTTTGCTTCATGGCTTCTCTGGTTGCTGGCACCTCCTCTGCCCGTAGTAGGTCAGAAGTACTGAGGCGCCTCAGCCCTGGCTCTGCCCTAAACCAGGGATGGTCAAGGACTCTTTGGAATCGAGTGTCTGGCTGGGAGGGCTCTGCTGAGTTCTTAGAACCCCTGGCGTCTCTTCTGCAAATCCTCCTCTAAAACAGCCTTTTCTGAGCAGGCGTTTCCCCTTGGCTCCCCCGGCCACTCTCGTCCAGGGAGGGCCAAGGCCTCACACCATTTCCAGACACAGAATGGCCCCGGTACTTACCACTCAGTCCAGCAGCCTCGCGTCCAATGACTCAGCTTTTTCCAGACTCAGCGGGATGCGCAGGCCGGTTATCCTGGTTCCCTCTCCCCCCCAGCGCGGTGGCCGCGCGCGGGGCAGGTCCCCGAGGAACCGCAGCTCCTCACCTCGGCCCGCCGTCAGCTCCACGTCAGAGCCGCCGCGCTGGGGGCCTGGACGCCCGGCTGCTCAGCCTTGGCCGCGGGGGAGGGGGCCGCGCGGCCGGGGCCCCGCGTCCTCCCCGCGCTCCACGTCCCGGGGGTCAGCGTGCGAGGACAGGAGCGCTCGCAGGCGCTGCGCCTGATGTTCCTGCGGGTGTCGGGGAACATACCGATGCTCCTTATAAAACAGACCCGGGGAAGAGGAAGAGAACAGAGGCGGTGAAACCCGGCGGCGCCGGAAGGCTCGGGACGTAGTCCAGGGTTGCTGCAGACACCGTGAGGCGGGGTTTGCTTTTGCAGGTGGAGGATGTCTGCACTGCTCACCGAGAATGGACTCAAGCTCACCGCTTTCCACGGACGTCGCCCGGGAAAGGAGGCGCGGAGGGACGGGCGCTCGCCCTCCTGGCCGGCACCTTTGGACTCACTCACTGGTTCCCACACAGCCAGGCGGGGCTCCTTCATCTTTAGTTCACTGGAATCCATTTCATGAAACGGCTGCCGAGTTGGAGGCAGAGGCCATCGGCGCCAGATCCGTTTGGAATGACCCATGGAACGCGTCTTCCCGGTGACAGGGCCGTCGATGAGAGAAGATGGGTGGACGGAAGGTGGACTAGAGGGGGTCTGATAGGTGAGTTGTCAGGAAGAGCCTCTCGGGAGGCGAGTGCACAAGGATGCTGCAGGGTGGGAAGCCTGTGCCCGAGCCTGTGCCACGGCCACTGCATCACTCAGGGTGGTGCCTCGAGTGGGCATCTCGGGGAGCGCCCAGCAGAGCGGAGTGAGAGCTGCCTGACAAACCCTGGGGCCAGCATTCCCCCAAGTGGGCTGTTCTCTAAGTGGTTAAGTAAACCTTGCATGCTTTTCCCCCCAAGGGTATTTTGGCATTCAGGAAAGAGAGACTGTTGGAAATTTTAGACTCCAGTAGGAGACGGCACACAAACTCTGCTGTTTGTTTTTCAAGAGAGAAACACAGATTTAAATCTTGTCTCCACTCAGCCGTAAGATTCTTGGAGACTAACATACCCCTAGGCTCCGCAAACTCACTGAGTGCTGTGTCTTAGGCAGGGAATACATTTTGTTCGGGGAACGATGGGCAGAGGCCTTTGTGTTAAGAAGAAGCTCACACCGGAGTCAAACGGGGTGTGATGAAGTGGGACAACGTTTTCCAAAGTTTTATTCTAAATGTTTTCAAAACATGCAGCAAGGTTGAAAGGGTTTTAGTCGACACCTGTACAGACGTTGCCTGGATCGTGCCACTAACATTAGACCACATTTGCTTTGTCATCTACCTACCTACCTACCTATCCATTCATCTGTCTGTCTAACCGTCTATCCGTCTGTTTATCTATCTTGTCTGTCCATCCATCTATCTCGTCTCCCATTAATTCAATTTAGATTTTTAGTGTACTTCCCTCTTCATAAGTCAACATATGTATCATTAGAAGAGTTCAGTATTTTTTGAGAAAACTGATTTTTCCTTTTACGTAAGATTTACAGTCATTGAAATGCACACATTTGTAGTATACACATGCTGAGTTTTGATCATGCAGTTTTGAAGTTTTCCAAATTAGCTGAAAATGACATGTTTGACCAGCTCAGAAGTCAGTCATCCTCAGATGGTCTCCCCTCCCCTGGGCCAGAGGACCGCCTTCTCTCTGTAAGATGCTTTAAGTCTCGGTGAGGCTAGACCATGTTTTCCAACCTCCTCCTGGAGAGCTACTCGCAGAGCCAGGAACCGTATCCCTTCAGACACAAAGGGTGCATTTCACCCTATAACACAGAAAAGCTCCTTTACATCCATGATATTCATTACGAACTTTCTCCCTGAGTCAGATTTTGACCTCTCCAAGGAGATTATTTCATTACCCTGAAATACAGAGACCAAAAGCACTGTCAATCTTATGAATAATCACTGGGAAAAACTGCTTTCCTGTGAATGTTTGTTTTGTCCCTACCCGGGTGGGTAAGCTGTAGACTTATAAGTAAACCCAGAAGCTGGACAAACTCCTGTTGAATTAGTTCAACAAATAGTTATTAGTGCTGCCCATATCCCAAGACTCTAACAGGTGCTGAAAAAGTCAAGAAATAAGAAAGCTTCTCTGCCTCTCAAACTGAAGGGAGAGAAAGATAAGTAAAGAGGTTTCCTTAAAAATGGCCGAAGTGATTGATAAAATAGATTTAAATTCCAAGTGCTGTGGACATGAAGGAGGGAGCATCTCATTTGACTGGGCTGGTTGGAAATGATGACACAGAGATACTGAGGATAGCTGGACTCAGATCTTGAAGGATGGGGAGGAGTTTGCTGAAGAGTGAAGAAGGCTGAAGGGCATTCCTGGAAAAGGAAGCAAGAGAAGCCCAAAACAGAAGTAACAGTAGATGGCACGTTCTTGGGACCGTGATGGAGACAGGAGAAAAGATGGTTCGGAACCAGACGGTCCGAAATTCTGTCTGTGGTCTGCTACCCAGGAGAGGGCTGTCACCGATCTGCTCTGAGTTCCTTAAATGGGAGCCAGATAATAATAGAGCCTCCCAGGGCTAGGGGGGGTGTTGGGAGTAAGGGAATCCAGGCAAAAGGTGAATGCGTGTTGGCGAGTGTCATCAAGGTCGGCGGCAGCCTACACACTCAGCGGGCTGCAGGGCACTGTAGGTCAGAGCCGGATGGAGAAGCACCTCCTAGCTCAGCCTAAGGAGAGTGGAGACTCGGGGATAAGCCATGGGGAGGCATCAGCATTTTCTTAATCAATTGGAGGGTTTTAACTAATAGTCTCTGTGTTTTAAATAGTTAACACCATTTGCCACGTGAAAGGTGGACCAGTAAGGGAGGAGACTAAAGGGAAAGAGGGCATTTGGGAAGCTCTTGCAAGTATCTCTGTCAGAAAAGTACAAAGCCCTCAGTCTCAAAAGTTTTCCATACAAGTCTGTATTCTATGTCTGTGAGTCTGTTTCTGTTTTGTATCTATGTTTTTTTTCTTTTTTTTTTAGATTCCGCATATGAGTGATCTCATATGGTATTTTTCTTTCTCTTTCTGGCTTACTTAGAATGACATTCTGCAGGGACATCATGTTGCTGCAAATGGCATAATGTTGTTGGTTTTTATGGCTGAGTAGTATTCCGTTGTATAAATATACCGCATCTTCTTTATCCAGTCATCATCGATGGACATTTAGGCTGTTTCTTGTCTTGGCTGTTGTAAACAGTGCTGCTATGAACATTGGGGTGCAGGTTGCCAAGGGGGAAGAGGGTGGAAAGGAACAGACTGGGAGTTCAAAATTTGTAGATACTGACAGGCACATGCAGAAGAGATAAACCAGATTATACTGTGTAGCACAGGGAAACATACAAGCTCTTGTGGTGGCTCACAGCGAAAAAGAATGTGACAATGAACATATGCATGTTCATGTATAACTGAAAAGTTGTGCTCTACACTGGAAACTGACACAACATTGTAAACTGACTATAACTCAATAAAAAAAAGTTCAAAAATTAAAAAACAATTTCCATACAAATGTGATAGTTTCAGAGTGGAGAAATTTCAAAATAAGAAAAGAGAAAAAGGAAAAAAATCAGCCTTGGTCCTGCCACCCACCGGCAGGTGTAATGTAATGATGATCACCTTGGTGTGCTTTGTTCCAGTCTATTTCTGTGTAAGTTTTGTTGGTTCTGCGTAAGTTTGCTCCTGCCAAATCCTGCTTACAAACCCTCTCACATTTTATCGTGCACATGTTTCTACATTAATACACATTTCTCTTAATCCTCGTTTTTAAAGATTAGTTATTGTGAATCTGTAATGAACATTTTTGTGCCTTAAATCTTCTCCATATTTAACAGCTTTTTCGGAGGATGGAGTCCAAGAAATGAGATTAAGTGATCAAGCCCAACTTACACTTGAGAAGCCTGGGGTAAATGTGCACGCTGATCATCGACACAAGAGGCTGCCGTGTACTGGTGGATAATTAGGGAACAATTATTACGATTATTATTTTAAAATGTTTCTTTGTTTTAAGAAAATTGCATTGCTTTTTTGTTTTAATTTGCATTCCTTTGAAAAGATCTTCTCATAGCCTCTCGAATATTTCTGTCTGTTATTTGAGTAATACGAAGTGGTGATGCCTCGTTCAGCAGAGCAAATTAAGGCTTGGGGTTCTGGCGTCTTCCAGTTCACGTGTCCTCTCATTCTCCTCACTCATTCTCTCCTCCATTCGCTCCCCCTGCCAGTCATTCTGAGAACCTGAATGCAAGGGACGTACCCTGAGCCCTGTATTTGCTCGCCCTGGTCTCTGCGAGGCTGCAAGCCTTGCTCTCAGGGAGGCTGGACTGTGTGTGCACTGGGTGCAATGGTTGAGACCAGATCACTTTTGCAATTTTCACTCCTGTGATTTCTTGAAAAAACCCCTCTCTTCTAAGTTACAGGTTGTAGGGCTGTAGCTTTATTTTAACGTGATGACCGAGCATGCTCTAGCTTCCAAGTGCTGGAGGAAAGAAAGTTATTTTAATTACTCTGCTTTAAGCAGTGGCCAAATTGAAAACAAGCCAACATTATCACACTGCGATGAAGAACTTGTGGACAGAGAGCCAAGTGTCCCTTCAACTTCTCACCGGTGTTTTACTTTTGGTGAATAAATCCTCAGTGACGCACGCTCTCTCTCTCTCCCTCCCTCTCACCTCCTTCAGTGAAACTTCAGCATCTGATACAGTGAGACAGCAGCTGGGAGGAGGTGAGGCAGTGACTGCACAGCAGAGGCGGCAGGTCAAACTGCAGGTAGGATGTTGGGTGAACGGAGGTAAAGGACGGTGACAGGGAGGGTGTCACTTACAGACTCAGGCTTTCCTAATTAGGGATGGTGACGTGTGAGCCTCTCACTCCCTCGGAACCCCTCCCTGGCCCTGCCATTCCCCATCTTCGCCGTCACTACAGAATACCTCCCCAGGGTAGACGGGTGTTCACAGCAGCAAGTCGTTAGCCAAATTAATTAACTTCTTTTCTTTCTGTATAAACATCCATGCTCAAAGCTAATTGTTCATTTAATGAAAACCTTCAGCCTTAATCAGGATGACCTTACACTTAAGATACAACAACCGCCTTCATTGCTATGAGCCTGCAACAGAGTCAGCGACACACGATAAACAGACAGCGATCCAAGACAAAGAGTTACCGTTAGCAGCACAGCACTAACCGTCAATGGCTTTTTGCAAAGTTGGACTGACTTTGGGATGTTTTCGGAGAGGAGAGGACTTTGGGGATTTTCAGTTGTCACCCTTTTTCTCTCATCTTATTATTAATATTCCATTTTTTGGTTTTCTGCTTCTTTTTAAATAAACAGTTTTTGGAATTCAATCTTTGGATGGTCATCTTTTCTTTAGAGCTAAGCATTCGATTTCTTTTTAAAATGACGTTTTCTTTCTGAATAAAGGTTTTCAGTTGACTTTCAAGCAGAAAATTACTTTCATCGCTTTGTCTATAGAGTAAGATCACTCGCATAATTCATAGAAATTGCAGCAGCAGCCACAAATGTCACTTAAGAAAAGTAAGTCAAGAAAATGTAAAAACACAACATTGTAAAATGACTATAACTCAATAAAAAAAAGTTAAAAAAAAAAGAAAATGTAAAAAGATGAAAAAGCAAACTAAGGGCCATGGACCACGGGACCTGGTGGCCCCCCCGGTGGCACGAATACCCCCACTTACCCAACGCGACCCCCACTCTCCTGGAGCTCTTGCCACTCCCGTATCTTCCTGTGAGTCCTGATTATACTGGGGGCTTATAATTCAGTTGCTTGTTCACTTTTCACAAGCAGATCCCGAGTTCCCAGGTGACACACCACTACCACGTCCGCCTTTGTTTGCCCACGTGCCTAGTGGAATGCTTGTGGACTGAAGGCCCTGAAACCCTTGCCGTGTGGGTAAATGTTTTATTGTCTTGATTCTCGCTACTTCTCAACATGAGTCCGTGTTTGCTGAGGAGAAATGCTTGTTGACATCCTTGAATATTCCTGGAGCAGACAGATAATGTAAACCATTTGCACAAAACCATTTCTGGCAAAAGGGTCCTCAATGACGCCTGTCAAAGGAGACTCAAACTGTTTTTACCCTGGGGTTCAATTAGTTGCAATTTGACTGATATGCTGCGGAAGCGAACGCGTGATCCTTCTTTCTTGGTTGAGTTTTAATTTAATTTGTCCTTTGCATGTAAAGAAGTCCTTTCAGGGCCTTTCTCTTCCAGTTGGGTTCATATTTAGGGTATTTAGAGACTTGAGACAAACATTTCTTCTCATTTGCCCTGCATAGTTATCTGTGTTTAGGTATGAAGTTTGCTTCTTTCTAATGTATATAAATACTTGAGCAGAAGTACATGGCTATATCAGGAAAGTTTATGATAAAACTTTCTTTTATTCAGTCTTTACTATTTAGTTCTAAAGTAAGTTGTGCTTGATTCCTTGGGGGAAAAAGAAATACATGGATATATCAATATCTTGTAGTAACCTATACTGAAAAAATATGAAAAGGCATATATGTCCATGTATGCCTGAAACATTATGTTGTACACCAGAAATCGACACAATATTAAACCTACTATACATCGATAAAAAATTTAAAAAAACCCAAACAACCACAACCAAAAATAAATACAGGGGAAGAATAACTGGAGATTATCTATGTCCTGCACCCCCTCAGTTGGAATGTTGGCCTCTTATGAGCTGAGTGACACAAATGATCAAACTCTGGGAAAATACCGATATTTCTTTAATAACATATTACGAGTGGGCTCTGACACAAATCCTATCTATGATAATTTGCTATGAAAAAGCGTGGTGTTCTGTGTGGAATGAGTTGCCTTTGGACAATCGAAGGCATAAAATGGATTTTAAATCCGGTCTGTTGGAAACACAGCCCTTATTTAAGGAAATTGTTGGAATTTATTTTAAAAATTGTGTGGTTAAATGATTTTTTGTGATTTTTTTTTTAAAACCATGTTGAAGTTTTGACAAGCTTTTGGCCTATCCTCACGATTCCCCATCTGGGCCCTCATAATGATTTCTTAGTTGGTTTAGCATTTGCTCTCAGACATGGTTCCTTTATGCAGAGCCTTGTGGGTCGAGAGGAATAAAAAAGGACTTAAAAAAATTTCTTTTTTTTGGCTGTTAAAAGCATTGTGAGAGCAAGCATTCAATCTCCCTAGGAGTGTAATCAAAGAGGTCGACAACCTTAGAACACATTTCCCCACGCTCTTCATATACCTTTACTAGCATTATTTCTCTGTGTCCTGTTTGAGATCATGGTATTTACTGTCTGATTAATAAAACATTCTGGTTTGTTGAACACGTTTTATGGAATGCTCAGTATGTATCCATTGCTGTGGAAAACGCCATAACACACGATTTTACTTCATCTTGGTAACAACCCTTGGAGGCCTTTAGCCTTAGGAGAATTCTTGTGGGAAAGAGAAACAGAGGCTCAGAAATAGTTAGGTGAATGGCTGGGATGTTGGTTCGCTTGCATCAACTTCCCAAGTTGCAGTTTGTTTCATTATGCAGTTGCTTCTGGGAAAGCTGGCCTGACACGTAAGTGGGGTCGTGGACGGAGGTGCAGGGCACAGTGACCAGCAGACATCTAGGGTCGTTCCTTGTAACAGAGTAATCCCTGATTTGTCTTCAAAGGCCCACGTGTGTGACTCTCAGATTCCACTGAGCACGCTGAGCCTCCTGGGGGTGATGGAGCGTGAAGTTCACGCTTTCCACCGGCTCCTGGCCCAGGAGTTTCATGCTCTGATTTCAAGACCTGTGGTCCCGGCCCGGAGAGTGGTGAGCCCACTGCTCCTGGGGATGGTTTAAAGCCCAGTAACAGCTCGCCTGGTGGGAGTCGCCCAGGGCAGCTTTGCTGGACGGCGGAGCAGAGTCGGCTGGTTTTCGGGGATGTGTGTGGTGTCTGGTGCAACCTGAGCGTCTTTTGATTAAGGATGATTTTGAGTATATGGTTAATCAGGGCTTTACACTTAGTGATCTTTTTCTTTCTTTTCTTTTCTTTTTTACTGGAGTATTGTTGATGTACAACGTTGCGTTAGTCTCTGGTGTGCAGCGAAGTGATTCCGTTACACGTGTGTGTTCCTTACCATTGCAGGCGACTGCAGGGTGTTGAATGCGGTGCCCTGCGCTCTGCGGCAGGGCTTGGTCGCGTATCTGCCTTATACGCAGCAGTGCGCAGCTGCAGCTCTTGAACTGCTGATTTATCCCTTCCCACCCCCTCCCCCCTGGTAACCATAAGTTGTTTTCTATGTGTTTGAGTCTGTTTCTGTTTTGTAAATAAGTTCATTTGGGTCATCTGTTTAGATTCCACACGTGAGTGACATCATGAGATTCGTCTTTCTCTGTCTGGCTTGGTTCACGGAGTCTGATCATCCTGTGATCTTTCGCCGTTGGACAGAGCAGACCCCCCCCCCCCACCGAGGACGGG
The DNA here is from genome assembly GCF_048564905.1 of Vicugna pacos. Taxonomy (NCBI): domain Eukaryota; kingdom Metazoa; phylum Chordata; class Mammalia; order Artiodactyla; family Camelidae; genus Vicugna; species Vicugna pacos. Next base: position 71,587,667 of record NC_133000.1, on the reverse strand, counting down.
CCTACCTTTTGGCTACACTGTCAGAAAACTAGCGATTTGCCACGCAGTTTCTGTTCACAGGGTACATAAGGGCTAAGTGTGGGTTTAGATTCACTGCGAATTTTCACTGCCTTTTAGCGGGTCACTAAGTGCTGTAACAATGTTAATGTTTAAGTTCTGTGGTTCTGTACACTGTGCTGAAAGAGAAAAATAGCAACATAGCCTGGATGTGTTGCCAGAGCTCAGTGTTTCCTCACTTCAGCTCCACACCAAGGTTTGTGAGCCTGAAATATGGCCAGGTGGGCCTGAACAAGATGAATCTGTGAATATCGAATGTCAAAACCACATCCATTAAGAGGTGAGAAGCAACAACTAACCCTACGAGGTTTTGGGCCCACAGATAAGTGGTGGGAGAGGAATTTGATCCTGAACTTTCTGTGAGCTGGAGAACTTGGGCACAGATAGAGAGAAGCTCCTCCCTGATTTCAGATTCCTCCAGGAGGGTTGTCACCAGGGAACTTCCTGACTGTCTTCTGGGCTTGAGACCTGCCACGCTGTCTCAGGCTACAAGACGTCAGATTTGGGACTGAGATAAGCAGGCCTTCCGCTGGGATGCCCAGTGCTTGAGGCTGATGGGCGGGGCCCGGGAGCCTGCCTGGGTGGACCACTGCTGCTTAGCACCGTGAAGTAAGCTTTGCAGGTGACGGTGGCCTCTCCTCGATGCCATTAGAAATCAGGGCCCCGCCCTGCCAGCCAGCCACTTCATCAGAGTGTCCGGTGAACACTTGCTGGCGTTGGAACAGAGACCAGCGTCATTCCCTCACAACGACAAGACATGCCTTTTCACCTGCGGAAAACCACAGCTCCGGGGCGGGGAGGGCTCGCGTGACCAGAGAGGAGCTCCCAGGGCTCCTTCCAGGCAACGGCACTAACCCCATCAAGAGGCCCCGCCGCCTTGTCTAGCCCTAATCCCCCGAAGTCCCGTCCCCAAGCACCGTCACCCTGCGGGGAGGGCCTCAGCGTAGGACTTTGAGGACGTAGCTCAGGCACCGCAGAGGCTGACCCGGCGTCCAGGCGTGCCTCTGCCCCGGGGAAGCAAGCGCGCAGAGCTTGCCTCTCCCAGCTGGTGCCGACCTGTCCCCAGACTGCAGGTTAGCTGCTGGCCCAGAGCCCCGGTGCCCTGACAAACCTCGGAGAAGCCCAAGGCCTCTGGTCTCCCAAGCTCTGTCTCCCTGTGAGGGGAGAGCCGCTCCCGTTCCGACCCTTCACATCTTCAAGTTGAAGCTGGCCGTTCCCACTCCAGGTGTCTTAACCTTTCTGACTGTTTTGGTTTTTGGTATTTTTATTTTGCTCCACAAACTCAGACCTCCATCTCTTCATCCCAGCAAAGGAAAGCAAATAAAGCAGTTATAAAAGAGAAAAAAGCAAAATGAAAAGGAAGGAAGCCCGATATAAAAAGGCCTGGTATCAAGGCAAAGAAGCTACGGCATCTGTAGTTGACGATAGACCACTTTTTTGCATAAAAGTTCCTCCCAATTCTACTGTTACTGTTCTCTTTGTTTGCATTAGCTAGTGAAAGGATGTGAATTAACTAAGTTCCTGGTCACCGAGAAATTGCCATCGACTCAGCCAAGCCTTCCCTGAAATACAATAATTTAGCAAATATTTATCTTGAAATTCCGTACAAAATAATTGTATCCCCCCGTGTCATGTGCTCACACTCTGTGCCCTGAACAGGATGACAGTTGTATCCTGTATCCGATCATTAAATGTGCTGGAATTAGCCTCTGCTCTCAATTAACCACCTTCTTATGGACCTTTTACCATTTTATCCTGTAGCTGAAATAATTAGATCTGCATTTTCAAGGCTTTGAAGAATAGCTTCTGACACTTTGCACTTACTGAGTTTAGCCAAACTTGCTTAGAAAATACAATTAGAAAATCAAAAAGAACCTTGAAGATTCAGATGGACCCATTCTAGACCCACACAGAAGCATGGCACCGAAATGGAGATGCGAGCGCCTGCAGAGCTGCTGCCCACAGCCCCACGTCTGGTGACTTTTCAGGCTGAGCCCTCGAAGCCACCGAGGGAAAACCCAAGAGCCTGGCGCTCCACGGCCTCATGGTCAATGAGTCATCCAGACATCTTGCTGGTTAGCTATCGAGGCCTGTCCTGATCTCTCTGCCTTTTTTAAAAGAAGTATTTTCTGCTTCCAGTCTCCATACATCGTTCCCAGAATTGTTCCCGCACGAATGGTCACTAAGTTCTCTAAGAATTTCTTACATGCTCAGAAGAAACTGGGTCCCATTTTCTGTTTTACTGACAATGGGACCCGAAGGCAGAAGACATTTGAGGTTGCAAAGTCACTTTCTTAAGAGTAAAAGCATTTATGCCAGGTAAGGATAAAATGATGCTAACTTATTTTTAGAATTCTTCACTGTTAGACATTGGATCGCCCCCCCCCCTCCATTCCTATGTTGAAGCTGTCACCCCCCAGGATGGGGCCTGCGGGGCTGTGGCTGACGTCATGACGGTGTCCTCACACAAAGGGGACGTTTGGGCCCCAGTGTGCACAGGGAGACTGCTGTGTGAAGAGGGGGGCAGGGGTGGGAGATGCCCAGGAGCACTGGGAGGGGCAGGGACAGAGCCTCCATCACGGCCTCGGAGGGGCCAGCCTGCGGACACTGTGGCTGTGGTCGTCTGGCCTCTGACCCCGTGCATCTGTGAATTTGTCACAGCCGCCCTAGCAAACGACCAGCTTGCATACTTTCCTGAGGTTGAATTTGTAACGTATAGAATTTCTTACTTTAAAGGGACTAAAGAAGTCCCATGCCTTGTGGATTTAGAAATATTCAGGATACTAAGCCCCTCAACCCTGCAGACGGCAACACTTAACTCTTTGGTGACTTTTATAGCTTTGGCCTAATGTTGGCTCGGCCTCAAGCCAATGGATGTTTGCTAATTCACACGGCTGAACTAAGTTCAAGTGGAAATGCGGCCAGAACACCCCCACCCGAGAAGACAGACACCGGCCAGGGACTGTGCGTGTCTCAACAGTCCTGGGCACCAGCCTGGAGCATCGAGGAGTGAAACCTCAGGTACCCAGGGCTGCACGTGTCTGCTTATTGACAGAGAACAGGAGGCCCTGGCTTTACATCGCACGTATCATCTTCATTAATTTCCCAATTTTTATAACTTCAAGACATCCTACTAGATTTAAGGCATCCTGGCCCTTTGTACCGAGCAAGTTTCTGGGGGCAGGGCATTTTGGTCACAGTCCTAAAATTATCATCTGAATTTATTTCCCCATATTTAGAGCTTTAGACTTTTTGATTAGATTCAATTCATCTCCCTCACCTCCAATCTCTCTAAACCCTGAGGAAAGAAAAGCAAGCACATTTGACTTTTGCTGAAAATATTATCCGGAAGGAGAGACCGAGAAAACACCTGCAAATGGAGAAGGATTTCTTTTAGGTTCTGTGCTGCCTGCTCCCCCGACTCTGCCAGCACTGAGAGGGGCTGGCTTCTTTATTTGCCTGATTGTTTTTATAACCGCAATGCTTCTGGGAACTTCTAATATTCAAGCATCTTGGATGTTTTACGCCATTCACCGGTTTGGACCGAATTTCTTTGTCCAGAGTCAGAGCCCTGTCTGCAGCCCGCGATTCCAGGGCCGAGCTCAGGACGGCGTCTGTCCCGGCGGGGTCCGGAGAGGCTGCCCGGCGAGAGGCAGGTGTGCAGTCAGCATCCAGGTGTGTGCGTTGCTGCGAGTCTGAGCGACTTCACTGCTTCCTCTGATTACGTATCACAGGTCTTCACTCATTTTGTTGATCAAAAGAAAGGACCAAAGTGACAGACAGAAGTTCCAGAGTGGACTGAACAGTGCACTGCCCGCTGCTGGCTTGTACTGCAGGGAGACTTGAAGTCAAGCAAGCTTGTAACAACTCCACAGAGAGACAACTGGGGGGAGGGTGCAGCTCAGTGGCAGAGCGTGTGTCTAGCGTGCACGCGGTCCTGGGCTCAGTCCTCAGGACTGCCATTAAAAAATATAAGTAAGTAAATAAAACCCCAATTGCGTCCCCCCAAAATAAAATAATAAATTAAAAAAAGGTAAAATAAAAAAAAAGTCTTAAAGCAATTTTATAACATCAAAAATAATATTTTAGAGTGGAATGAAGTTGAAGGGAGAGGTGACTTTCAGGTCTCAGTCTTTGTCTGATACACAGGAGATTGGGATGGGCTGGGGGTGGGGTCTCTGGGCACCGTGGGAGGAAAGGGGGTGCTGGGTGCGAGGGGTGGCGGCTGACAGTGCAGAGGGCACGGAGGAAATTACATGGATGGGGCCAGAGGCATGCTTCTGTAGCCACACTGGCCTAGGAGTGACCTCCGGAGCCAGGACGGAGTACGGACACATGGCCCGAGGCATTCTCTTCCCTGCTTGTGGCCTCACCCTGTCTTGTCCACACCCGAATCCTGAGCTGGCCCCTCTGCGCTGCCTCCAGACTCGGACCACAGACTGGGACGGTGGCCCTGAGCCCTGCCGGTTCCTTGCTTGGTGCTGGATGAAGACGGAAGGCGAGTCCTAGGTTCCTGTCCAGCTTGACCTTGGACAAGGTCACCGTTGACCTTGGACAGGTCACGTCTCGCCTCTTGTGGCTTTGGTTTCCTGTCTTATGAAATCTTTCTTGGTGGTTCTTTAACTTTTATAAAACCATGTCTTTCAAATACAATTTTATCTGCAAACCTCACATGTAAAAGCAGAATACAACGTGTGTGCTCCCAGCTGTTGGTGCCTCTCACTGTCCCTCCCGGCCCTGTCGGGACCCTCACCCATCACAGCCCCGGGCAGCTCCTCCGTGACATTCTGGGCGCAGGGGAAAGGATTGGGAAGCACTGCTCTGTAGGACGTGACACTCAAAAAATGCCTGCTGTGGTTACCAGTGGGGAAAGGGGCAGGGAGGGCTAGACTAGGAGTTTGGGATTAACAGACACACATGTTGTTTGTCTATTTTATAGGCTTGCTGTATAGCACGGGAAACTATATTCAGTTTCTTGGAACAAGCCATAATGGAAAAGAAACTGAAAAAACATACGTGTGTACACACATATATATATATATATATATATATATATATATATATATATATATACATATATATATATCTGAGTTGCTGTCCTGCACACCTGAAACTGACATTGCAAACTGACCACACTTCAATAAAAAATAAGAATCAAAAAGCACCACCTTCTAGCTCCTCCTGCGTTTCTCTGGAGAAGGACACTTTGGGGGTTCTGGCCCTCACTGCTCTGCGGGCTCTGCATCCCTCAGAGCCAGGTTCAGGGCTGGGCTTCTCCAAGGGAAGCCAGTAACGCTCCAGGACTGTCTCAGAGGGCACACTGCAGAGGCCGAGGATATCCAGTCTAGAAGTTTCTTTCCCGATCCAAGGTCAGAAAACTCCCCTCGAGGAGGAAAGTGGTTCTCAGCTCCAGCAGGGCAGGGCGGCGGGGGTGCAGGGCAAGGAGGCAGGAAGGGTGGAAACTCCCCATGTAAACTAAACATTGGCATCTCAGGGAGGAGGCGGTGCACGCGGTGTTTATATTTGGAAACCCAAACATGTACATACTGTTTTCACTGTGCAAAAATAGAAAGCAAAGTGCAATAAGAATCTTTGTCTTACGTATGGTGCAGTTCATCATGCTTCTCGTCCAGACTAAGTTTTCTCTTTTAAAGAAGAGCATGTTTTTATTCAAAAATGATGCTGCTTTTCTTTTCTTTCAATGAAGGAAAAGTAGGGGAGCTCAAAATTGTAACATTTAGCGAAGAGGATCATGGGCTTTAAATCTGCCGAAAACACTTATAAAGAGATTTTCAGTTTTCTCTTCCAGGGCTCCCTTGTCAACCTTGTTTATTCATCAATGACTTGGTGGAAATATTTAGTAACAATGACAAATTTGCACAGCCTTTCACGGGTTCTGAGGCACACTTCCTGTGCATAAAGCAGCCTCATTTAACTTGTGAATAACAAACGTGTGAGGGGGTTTGAACCAGGATCCCAAAAGATCTTGACACGTTGAAATGTGGGGCAATTCTGTAATTGGATGGAATTCAATGGTGATAAGTGTATCTGCTCACAAAAACTCCAATGGCGTATTAGATGTGGGAAAATCACGGCTTAGCTATAAGCGTGTGTGAAACAGAACTTAGTTTAGCAGACAAAATGCTAAGTGTGCTAATCATGTGATGGGGTTGCCAAAAGGCCAAAGGCAACTTGAGCAGCATTAATAAAGATATTAACACTAGACCAAGGGAGGTGCTTCTCTTAATACCGACCAGAAAGATTGTGTCTAGAGATGAGAGGCAGGAGATACAACATGGGGTCAAGAGTGTGGGTTCTGGAGTCTGTTTGCCTGAGTTCAGGTCCCACGCCTACTACTTCCTGGCTGTGTGAGACCTGAGTAAGTCATCCAGCCACCCCATTCCTCAGGGACCCCTCTGTTGAATGGGGATGACGGCAGGAACGGCCTTTACAGAGGGCTTTGAGGATGAATGGGATTAGCCTCATCTGGTCAGGCTGCTGTGACAGATACCATACGGGGTGGCATGAACAACAGAAGCCTGGAGGTCTCAGATCAAAGTGCTGGTCAGTTTGGCTTCTGGGGAGAACTCTTTTCCTGTCATGTAGACAGACAGCCACCTCATCACCGTGTCCTCACGCTGCAGAGGGAGCTCTGGTGTCTCTTCTTGTGAGGACACTAATCCTATTGGGTCAGGGCCCCACCCGTATAACCTCACTTAACCTTAACCTCCTCCGAAGTTCCCGTCTCCAAGTGCAATCACACTGCGGGGTAGGCATGTCACGTACGAAGGAACAGAACTCAGCCATCACAGGAGTCACGGACTCAAAGCAAATCTAAAACATTTAGGATAAACTCCCACACCTGGTCAGGACCCACTAAATGACAGTCACTGTTGTCTCCACATCCATATTTGAATCCGGGCACTGCCTCAGCATGGGCTTCAACACACTGGGTTAGGAACCATTTCACAGAAGGACTGTTTAAAGGATGTGACATATCCAACTGAAGAGAGAAGACTGTGGGGAGACGTGCTGGCTGTCTTCAAACATCCACAGGCTGTCAGGTGTGTCCCCGTTACTGCGGGTATCAGAGCGGGAAATCGCTGAGCGCCATGCAGGCTCAGTGCAGGGAATGTCTTTGGAGCAGCTGCCTGCACCGGAGTGTAAATTGACACTTTGTTTCTGAGAGGACAATTTAGTGATCAGAATCCGAAGTCTTAAAACTGTGTATGTCTTTTGAACCTAGCAAGTTCACTTGGAGAACTTTTTCGAAAGAAGCGCATCAAGTGCAGGAATGCGTCCACGGAAGTCGCTGCAGCATTACTAGTGATGGCAAAATGTCAGGGGCAGCCCGACCTTCCCCAAACAGGGGCCTGAGGAGGCAAGTCAGCGCACACCTCGAAAAGAGAGCATCGGGCAAGAATGTAAAGCAACGCTGTGCTCCTAGATCTATTTGGAAAAGTGGGGAAAGTGTTTAAAATAACTACATGTTTGTCAGGAGCTCACGAGTTGTTAGGCGAGAAGAACAGGCCCCAGAAGAAGATGTGGAGACGGATCGAATCTTCAGGAAGTGAGAAACAAAGAAGACAGTAGCACGGGTGTGGGAGCCGGCGCACCCCCGTGGGAGGGCGGCCCCGAGGGCCGTGACAGGATTGGAGTGCTTTGTCCCTTCTTCTGCATCGTCTGATCTTTCTACTTTTTTAACCAAAGTGCAGTTGACTTACCATGTTGCGCTGGCTCCTGGCGCACAGCAAAGCGACCCAGCCGCACGCGCTCTTTCCCGCTGCAGCGCGCACCGCAAGACGCTGAACGCAGTTCCCTGTGCTCTGCGGTAGGACCTTGATTCAATCTTTTTTAACAAACACGGACTGCTTGCATGAAAGGAAATCTATGCTTCAAACATAAAGTCTATTTGGCACTTGGGGAATCCAAGGTCCTGAGACATTTTAGAAAGTGAAATGATGGCCCGGTTTCAGGGGAATTATGATCCTGTTTTGCCGCGAGAAGGGCAGGAGCAGCAGCTGTGGCGGCGGGCTTGCCGGCCGGCTCGCCCCTTGCGCGGACTGCTGGTGCCACAGCGGCCTGGCCCCTGAGTATCCTTGCCTTTAAAATGATTACTTTGGTTAGGATATCTTGGGTCAATAGTCCCCCTCCTGCACAGTCCGAGAGAGCAGCTACAGAGGCGGCTGCTTAAACTAGATTTAAAATGAAATACAATGAAACGTTTCATCTTTCAGCTGCACTCGCACTTCCAGTGCTCCGTGGCCCCATGCGGCTGGTGGCTAGCACATGGACAGGGATGAACTGCGGAACACTTCCCTCAGGGCAGGAGGCTGCCTTGCATGAACACCAGAGATGAAGATGCGTTGTTGAAAGGGCAGGGCTCTGTTGGCAGACCGGCATAGCTCCGAGACCTGGCTCTTGCACCAGGGGACCAGACTTCAAGCTCACTGAGGACAGGTTACTGCCTGCGCAGAAAAGCCACTGTATCAATATTTGTTTGTAAATAAATGGAAAATGTTTGGAAAGATCTGGCACGTGGTAGAGCTTCATGCATGTGGCCGTTATTTGACGGGTGTAATTGAAGGAGGAGGGAGCCCCCGCACCCTTCTTCTCCCAGTATGGATTAGGGAACTGATCAGGGAGCTTTCCACAGCATGCTCTGATAACTATCTCGCGGATAAGGTTACTCACCAGACACAGATGTTCATGGCGTTGCTCCATGCTTGCTGCCCCAGGCAATTTGTCAAGAACTCATCCATCGATCACTGAGCAGGAGAAGTATTCCAGCGGGGAGGTCAAACCGTCTAACCCCTGCCCGTGTTGCATGAATGATCAGTTCCGTCTGCTCAGCAGGCTGGGATGGGTACGCGTGTCTAGGACATGAGTAATTGTTGCCAATGGCTTGTCACGTCTCCAGCATCCCGGCTCTGGAGCAGATACGCACGTGGCAGAGGGAGGAGCACGTGATTAGCTGCAGTCAGATGCTGCAGGTCCCGGATCTGCCTGGGAGACCTGTGGGTTTCCTGGCAGCGCAGCAGTGGTCAGACTCAGCCACTCCTTCCTTCTGCTTCCCCTCTTTGTGCCTGGAGCACCTCTTGTTTTAGGTTTGAATCTCTCATTGGAATTCTGCTGGGGCTACCAGTTCTGCACAGATAAATCCCTGCTTTGTCTGTGTATCTGACATCCCTCCCCACATCCATATTAATTATCCCATTTCTGCCATGGTTTTTTTGGCACCAGGGGTCTTTGTAACAGGGCCCAGAGAATATTCTATTTCTTCTGATTAAATCTGGGCCTTATTGGGTTCTTTCAATTTCCTCCTGTTTATCATTTTTCTTGTCAGTGACATTGCTGTTCCTTGAAATGCTCTCTAATGTGTGTGTGTTTGTGTGTGTGTGTTTAATTACTCACAAAGGAACATACCAGAGGATGAAAGAGATCACTGAAAAAAGCATCGTTGACTTTCCAGAACCTTATTTTGCTCTAAGGGCTTACTTCCTGCCATGCTGAAACACAGCGTTTCCGTTTGGGTTGCCCTGGGAAGATAGCTACTGGGCGGGAGGGAGAGGCAGTCAGAACTGCCGGGTAAAGAAGTCGTTGAATCCATCCTTTCTTCACCCCTTTCCTCCACCAGCATCGCTCACCAGGGTCTCCACCCGGCTCCGGAGACGTGTGGTCCTGGCCTCGTCTCCCTGGACAAGTTGAGCGGAATCCTTTGTCTCTGTGCCACAGCACTTCCCCTGTCCTCAGTCACACGCCACATTCTAAGCACCCTGGTGTAGCCTGCCTTCAAGGGGACAGGTGTCTTCCCGCAGCTAAACTGCTCGCTGCTTTGAGGGTACATAGCGGGTTGCTCTTCCCCGGCCGTTTGGACAGGGTGCTTGCTTGGAGGTTATCCACAGACAGTGTCCACCGTCATGGTTAGTGGGGCACCGTCCACTCTGCCCACCTGTCAAAGGTAGAACTGTTCCAAGCTATGAAAAATGAGAGTGAGCACCAGGCAGAAACAAGCCAGCCACACATCTGAGACCATCCTTGACTGGGAGCCCCCTCATGGCCACAGAACATCCGTTATCTCAGGAGCCACGTGTCTGAAGTCTGGACAAGGCCTCCAGAGGCAGCTGGGGCTCCTGGCTGAAGCATCTGACGAGGTCCTAGAGTCTTGGCTCTCACCTAGTACCCATGCTTTGTTCCACGCTCCTTTCTGTCCCTTTACCTTCCTTAGTCCACTCTCCTAACTGATGCCAGTGGCCTCCCAGCACACGTACAAGAGAACCCAAGCTCCTTCCCACCTTTGATGGAGCCGAGCCCCATGCTCACTGCGTGCATGACCCTCGCCTCCTCCCAGCTCCACTTCACTCCTCCTGCCTCAGACTCTGGCACCTGCTGTTCTCCCTTGTGAATCCTTCCCCTTCATCTTCCCATGCAGGATCTTAATCCCCTCCATTCTCAGCCAAGCTCTCACTCCTTCGAAGCACCATTCTTGTCTATCCCTTATGACAATCACCTGTTGTTTCCCCTGTAGCCCTTACCACAGTTTCATTTTTCAAAAGTTTACTTACTTACCAGTTTCTTGACTGTCTTGCTCACTCAGCTATAGGTTTCATGAGGATAAGGACCTCATCTGACTTGCCCACTGCCACAGTCTCAGCGCCAAGCACTGCTGGCATGGAATGTGCACCCCCGAAATCGTAAACATCGGGAACAGTGTGAGGCCTTGGTCACCATGGGCTTCTAGTCACACCCAGGGACTGATCTGTATCATGGGGCCAAAGGTTTGTATCTGTTCTCCCCTCCCTCACTCTGCTTCCTGCCCACAATTTCTAGAGTATTAATGAGAAAGATGGAAGAGGAAGATTCCATGTAAATGTGGGTCATAGATTCTAATGGACAAAACCAGATTTTATTATTTTCAACCTCAAACATTCGTCTGATCCAAAAAAGTGCCCCTGCAATTATTTTGGTTGTCACATGATTAATCACCTACACATAATATTTATTGATATTCATTTATAATGTTAATGTTTATTCATCAGTCATGAGGCCCCTCTGAAAGCTGCTTATGGATCTGAACTGCCAGATGTCTGGCTTGCTCATGGCCATCAGGCTGCCAGGGGCTGGACAACGACTGGTTGCCCAGACTTTGTTTAGAGAGCGAGTCCTGCAGATGCCTTGGTATTTCAAAGACCTGTCTTACTTCGCAGCATTAGATTTCTTTTTCACTTTGAATAAAAATAAAAAAGAAAGAGTATGTCTAACTGACCTCTAAAAATAGCTCCGTGCCTGTCGTGCTTGGAGTCCGTGGTCTGGGAAAGCTCTTGGGAGATGTTATTGCAGGCTGCGGCAGTGGACCCGCCCTCCTGGTCAACCTGCAGGCTGCCCACTCTGCTTTCATGCACATCGCCACTGCCCAAACGGTCGAGTTCCCTAGAGTCCTAGATGAGTGGCAGAGCGAGGAGGGAGAACAGATCGGCATTCTAGTCAACACAACAAAGCAACACAACCTGGAGCTGCTGGGTCAATGACATTTTACTGAAATGACCTCCTGTGAGTTGGAATGGCCACCAGTGAGACCTGGACGTGAAAACGACAAAGAAATGAGGGCCCGTTAGACTCCAGGCTGGGTTCTCCACCTCCCGGTTCCTGGCTTTGTGAGAACTTACCCCCGTGACTTCCTTTTAAAGACTTTTTTAAAATGGAAGTATAGTTGACTTACAACGTTGTGGTAGTTTCTGGTGTACGGCATGGTGACTCAGTTTTATATAGATTCCTTTTTAGGTTATTCTTCATTATAGGCTATTGTAGGATACTGAGTATAGTTCCCTGTGCTGCACAGAAGGACCTTGTTGTTTATGTACTTTATATACAGTGGTGTGTATATGTTAATCACAAACTCTTAACTTATCCCTCCACACCCCTTCCCCCTTTGGCAACCAGAGCTGTTTTTCTATGTCTGTGAGTCTATTTCTGGTTTGTAAATAAGTTCATTTGTGTCATTTTTTTTTCGGATCCCACGTATAATGATATTATAAGATATTTGTCTTCCTCTGTCTAACTTATTTCACTTAGTATGATCATCTCTAGGTCCATCCCTGTTGCTGCAAATGGCATGATTTCATCCTTTTTATGGTTTGGTGCCTTCTTTAAGGCTGCTGCTCCTCATCTGAAAAGTGGGGGCTAAAATACTGCCCCTCTCAAAGGGCCACACGTAGGATTGAATGTCACTGTTCAGATAGCGCCTTAGAGCTCAGTCATTATTGTTATTACTAGTGTTCTAAATTCTCCCCAGGACTGAATCACACAGCACCGCTCCCTGGGAGGCTGTTGAGACCAGCAGCTACACTCCAGAGCCTCCACTGAAATAGGACCCCTATGGCTGAAGCTGTTCGCGTAGGAGTCACCACTCCAATTCTTGCTTTAAAGGCACCAGTTCCTGGATACTCCTTTCTGCAGGGCAATGGTTCTCAGCGGGGGGATTTCAGCCCTCCCTCCTGAGGGAACACTTGGCCAAGTCCAGAGACATTTTGGTTGTCACACTGGCGTGGAGGGGAGCTCCTGGTGTCCAATAGGGGACACGTGCAGGGTGGCCCCGTGATGGCAGTTTGTCTGACCCGTCATGTCAGCGAGTCCCGGCTGAGAAAGCCTGTTGTGGGAACATGACACCTCCAAGGACCCATTTCTCCTTTTTCTTTCCCCCTTGATGTGACTAAAAGCAGAAATGGGTTATCTTGGAAAATTATCATTTTGTTATCTGAAAACAAACAGACAAACAGAACTGCGTTCTGAATATCTAAATTACACAAGCAGATCCGGGCCTCCAAACTGTTTATTTAGGAGTTTGAAAATATATTGATTTTAAAATCATGCCCCAGAGAACGCCATTCCTTTTAATTACTTCATTAAGAATCACAAACAAGAATACTAAGCCCAGAACACTGCGTAGATTAATGATGTAGTTGGAAGTTCAGTTCCTTCAGAGATCAGCGATTCATTTTCTGAGTATTTAAAATGATTTCACGTCAAAGGGTTCTAAAAAAAGGGGGTGTCACTCAATAAAGAAACAATAAGGAAAAACACGTATTTCAGCACTGTCATTTTCTAACTTTTGTTCCTCATGCATATATTTTCAAGATCTACAGCTTTCCCTTAGCTTTTCAGAGGTCACAGTCCCAGGGTGTACATTACAAGGCTTCACCCAGGTGACCTCTGAAGTCCCTTCCGCACTGAGATCTGGGGATTGCATAGTATTCACCACCCCAGATCCAGCACAGGCTTGTACAGGCCTCAGCAGCCTCGCTTTATTCTTGATCTGCCTCCTGAAACAAAGTGTTTTCCCCTCTTGCCTGGCTGTGTCTTTCCCCTTGATCTCGGCGAGACTCCACTGTCTTTAACTCGTCCCAGGAGTCAGATGTTTTAATGCACTTTCCTCTCTGATCAAACACAGGGTGACACGGACGGGGACGTGCATTCTCAGCTGGCTGGCACCGCTGCAGAATGACTTCAGAATTTTACATTCTGCGATTTGAAATGTCAGATGTGGCGGCAGGGCCGGCAGGAGCCTTGGAGCTGTGTTTTGAGGGCTCCCCCAAAGGTCAGGGAAGCTGATGGCAGGCCTTGCAGGAGCACAGGTCTGGGCGCCCGGGCTCGGTAGAGGCGCGGACCGCCTCCTCGGGCGCTGCACTAGCTCCTGAAATTGGAGACGGCCCGGAGAACAAGCGCAGGCCTGCTGCGAAGTGCGCCCTCCTGTCTGAAACTTTCGTCTCGAGCAGCGCGCGGCCCCGCGACTGAGCTGGGCGTGGGGCTGTGCTGGTTCTTCCTGCTGCCCCCCTGCCTGCGGGGAGGGCGTGGGTCCTCAACGCGGTGGTGAACGACGCGAAACCACGGGTGCGCGGACCCCTTGGTTGATGAGCGTGACCTGTTTGGGGCTTAAACGTGCAATTGCAGTGAACTGCAGCATCTCCTTTGTGTTTCTGGAATAATTCATCAGTCATTTTAGCTTGGCCTTGTTTCCTTTTAAAAGAGTAGTTTCAGTCCCCTTGTTTGCAAGTCGTACAAAACAGTGACCCATCCCGTTCAGCTTCTGGGAGTCTTGCTTTTCCCATCACAGCTCTCTGTATAGTAGGACTGTGCTGTGTTCCACGGGGGAGGTCCCTGCTGGTCTTGGAGGACGCCCTCCCTCCCCGCCTGATAACCCGCCTGAACTCTGCCGCCCCGCCTCCCCCGCCCGGTCGCCCACCTCTAATGTGCACCTTCCTCCTCTGGGGTCACCCCCACTGAGTCTGGGTGCAGGATGAAGGAGAGCTTCTGCACGCCGGCACTCCCAGCGCCCCATCATGACAGCCCCCGATCTTCCTCACACCAGGAGTCTTGAGGATAGCTTTGAGGCCCACGTTGTCCTCAGTATAGACAAAGAACACACCAGACTAATTGGATCCATGTGGCAAACCTGTTGGCCCTGATAACCTGGAACCTCAACTGCTTTCTGATGGAAGAGGCCCGAGAGCTACATGATAAAATCCATTTACAGCCACACGCCTCTTCATACGTTTGCCTAAATCCGTGTATTGTGTCTCTGTCCTTAGTATTTTGAGCTGCAGCCGGTGACACCATTTACAGTGTCCTTCCAGAGGAAGTATTCGTTCTATTGAGGGGTGTTTGGTTTTGAACGACTCCAGCGAGAAGATTAAGTCAAATAAATGAATCCCCCTGGGGGAGTGCTTGGCTGTCTCACGGGGAGGAAGCACCGTCAGCGATCCGGAGAGGTACCGATCAATGGAAAAAACCCCGACAGCAGAGAAAAGTTCACCACCAGCCCACAAGTGTGACGTTTCACGTTTCGGACGGACTGCACTGGAAAGGATGGAGCTGGAAATCCACATACGGACACGCAAGGAGAGTGGTGCCCTTCAAAATGAGACTTTGGAGAGTGGCTGTGTCCACGAATCCCTACGCTTATTGACAAAACAGCAGAGGTGGTCCGGCCGAAGCGCTGCTGTCTGAGTTGCCGAACTCTCCTTCCCATCAGCTTCAAAGGAGACCATGTCTTCCTTCACTCCCAGACAGTCGTCTGCTTGTGTCAATTTGCTCTATTTCAATCCAGGATGAAAACCTGACTGTTGGAGCCCAGCCCGGCCAGATCTGCACTGGCAAATGGGGGAGAAGGAAACGTGTATCTGTTTCCTGGCTATTTCACACAACTCCTTTCTCCTGATCTTGAACGATGTGGGCAACTTGGAGCGAAGGAGGCTTTTACTTTCTCTTCTGGATTTTCCAGGGAAGGGCCCAGCGCTCTTCTTCCCTGGCCTTACAGGGTGTGATGCGGACGCAGATGCCGGGAAAGGACCACTTCATCTTTGAGAACCTCAGGCTGAAGGTAGCATTTAGATTTTGCTGGAAGATGTACGTGTCTTCAAAGCCGTGAGGAGAAAGCCAGTTTCGTTTCTGTCAGCAGGTTAAGCTCTGTCCTCTTGAGTCCTGTAGTGAGGGTTACCCACGGCGCTGGGGGCGGGGGGAGGTTCTGTCATCTGCAGGGCTCCCACGTCCCGGACACACAAGCCTCCACCCGCACTTAGCTGAGGTGCGGGGAGGCGAGTGGAGCGTTCCACCTTTCTTTGCCTGTATTTGAAGCTAGATGGAACTTAAAGGGTTTGAAACAGTCAGTTCTCGTGAAGCCGGTGTGGAGAGCAAAGGGAAGCGGCAGGAGGTGGGGGAGCACCCTCTAATTTCTCACTGCTCCAAGGAGGGTGGGCTGCGACAATTCCCCAAGGCCATTTTACACTCCTCCGAGCTGCCCGGCTTTCTTGCAGGATTACTTAACTCTCTGGTTATCAGATGCATGTGCACGACCACTCTTTACTTTCTGAGCGTGGGGGCCGTGAATGAGCTTTCCTGGGGGGAGGGCAGTACCCACAGCCCTGACCTGCAGCGGCGGCAGGGGGCGCGCGTGCGGAATAAGGTCCGTGTGCTGGGCTCCTCCCCCACCCCCACCGTGGGCCGTGGGTGACAGGGAGCTCTGGGAGCATCGGAGGCCCCTGCGTTTTAAGCACTAAGGGCAGGTGGTAAACGAGCCAGTGCCGTATATTGATATACCGCCCTTCTCTGCACTGATCGGGGTCTAGTAACCCTTTAAGATATTTTAAAAAACTTTATTACTTGTACGTGGATGTAGGGAAAGGTGACACTAAGAAAAGGAAAAAGCATATATATGCCCTGAGTTGCATCGTATTAAGCTGAAAATGGTGCTACCATGTATTGCTTTCAACATTGTTAATTACGGTGCCAGCCTCTCAAACGGCCGGCTGAGGTGGAGAAGTGGACAGGGGACAGGGGTAAAGAGTGACAGTGACTCCCGAATGCCCGGGCCGAGGCACAGAGCAGGGATTCTGCTCGCAGTGGTTGCTGACACCCCATCGGCCAAGGGAAGTCACATGGTCGCCTGAAAGTGGGAGTGGGAGGGGTCTGCTCAGGTGCCGCAGACAGAGATGAGGGCACAGACGTTGCCAGGAGACAGGAAGAGAACTGGGCGGTTGCGGGGGGAGGTCGGTGAAGTCCAAGGGGAGGTGCCCTGTGAGTGGGGCTTGAGTCTGGGGTCCTGACGTTAATGATTTCAGAGTGAGAGCCGTTTCCAGGGATGTTGTCTGTGACGTGACGGTGTGTCTGATTCGGTGACCTCCCCCAGGAAGCCTTCCTGGCTAGATCGGAGAGCTCTCCATCTCTCATTCCACTTTGTTCTTCTTTTATGTGCACCTTCACACTGTGTGTTAGAGTGCAGAAATGCCCCCAATTCTCCACCTGTCCCTATTTCCAAGCTTTTTGCCAATTCACCTTGCAGACCCCTCCCACTCACCCTCAGGTGACCATGTGACTTCCTTTGGCCAATAGGGTGTTAGCAGCTACTGTAAATGGGATCCAGAAAAGCATTTGAGCGGCTGGGGCTGCCCTGGCCCTGCTGTTGCGCCCTGGCCCGGGAACACATCTGAGCTGGCTTTCCCAAGGAGTCAGGATGTGTGAAGTGAAGATAAGTTACCATCATCATCCTGGTTGAGGCCCCCTAGGTCAGCCCACTCCCAGCTGACCCCCAGGCATCTGGTGAGTCCTGCAAAGTCAGCACAACCCTCTAGACTGACCCCACGTGAGACCTGGGAGTACCCAGCACAGACCGGCCCAGACAAACCTGGGTGCTCTGAACCCCATGGCATCGTGAACTAAATGCAGCTCACTTTCATAGTGCATGGTTTTTGTGGTTGTTTGTTCTTTGACATAGTCCGTGGACAGTGGGCAGCTGGTACAGTGTGTTAACTCATTAAGGGCAGGGTTACATGCACAACACATGCGACAAACATTGAAAAATAAACGTGTGAGTTCAAGTAACATCTCAGAACACAGGGAGCTCCCCACCTTGCTCTGCAGCCCCTGCAGCTTGATCAGAGCCATGGCACACAGTCTGAAGTCCTGATTTATAAACTGGTTAATTCAGTTAGTCCTTGTTGACCACCAACGTAGCACACGTAGAATTTAATAAAGCAAATCTGGATACTGAATCGGGTGGAATCGAAGGTGGAAATTATGTGGTTAAGGGGGAGTCAGTTCTCCCGTTTGTTACAGGAATTCCAAGAGTTTGAAGATAAATCTCAATTTGATTAAAGGCTTATTTTTCCATGAAACCAAGAGAAGAATGTATAGAAAGAGGATAGAATTTTAAAAACACAACAGCCTGCTTCACGTTACAAATGCACATGTATTTCTGTTCAGCATTACAGCAGTATTTTTGTGTTTGCCAAATTTGCTACATGCCTCTCTATTTGAAAGGCCAGAGAAAGGTGGTTTTAATAAAGGTTTTCTAATGTAATAGAACAGGCAATAATAACATCCTGTTTGAAATCTCTGGGAAAGAAAAAGGTTTCTTTTTGAAATGTTTTTTCAAGAATTGTTTTCAACTAACTAGGAGCAGAAAGCGCAGCGCTGGGGCCCGGACACGGCTCTCCGGCAACGGCAGAGCCATCGCGTCCGTCTTGCTGATGGACGGTGTTGTTAGGGCTCAGAATTACTCTGCAATCAGATGAAAGATCCAGAACGCTCAGAGCAAAGGGAGGCCTTTGAATGTGTTCACAGAGGGAAGTAGGTTTTCCACGTCTGTCATCAATGAAGGTGGCAGAAGCGTACGTGCACCATCTGTGTCCGTCCGCGTGCGGGTCGTGGAACAGCATCGGTGCCGCAGAGGAAGGTGACGCGCGTTCCTGCAGGGGGACCAGCTGCCCTTTACGTGGAGCAGTTACATGACGCAAAGAGGGGTCGCGCGGCCCAGTTTGTTCCAGCAGACGCTCCCTGGCGCGCGGTCAACCGTGACTTCAGTAATGCATCGTGACCTCTGGGCGTCTCGGGCTGTGCGTCACCCCGGGAGTCCACCAGTGCCTGTGTTTCATTGCCAGTCCAGGGCAGTGAAGCTGCTACATTTACTTTTTATTGGCTTTGTGAATTCGGCTGGTTTTCCTTCATGCTGACCTCGATGTGCTGTAAGATGATCTGCTTCGTAGACCTACTTTCCTAGGAAAACACTGCATTTCAGTCAACTGGTTGTTCCTAGAAAGGAATTCGGGTTTAAACAGGGCTCCTTCCTGCCAGGCGCGTGAGGCCGTAACAACAAGGCTGTGTGTGAGACAGCGTGGGCAGGGGGAGCCCGCAGAGAGACCCCTGGCCTTCACTGCCTCCACTGAGAGTGGCCTTCCTCCGCCGGCGAGGCCGATGGCCTCAGATGCTCACCTGTTTGGTAGCCGGTGGGACTGTGACAAAGTGGGGCGGGTCCCAGGGGCACAGCTCCCAAACCTGGCCTGTGCTGCCACCGCTTCACATTACCAGAGAAGCTGTCTTCCTCCGGAGCTCGGACACAGCCTCCCTGGTGTCTCTGTTGCACCCACACCTCGCAGCCCGCACAGCAGCCGACGAGGCGGTGACAAAACCTGTCAGTCGCGGAGCGTGCACTCAGTTCTCTCGACGTGTGTTCTCAGTCATTTTTATCATCCTCCTTTTAAAGTTAAGGTAACCCAGGTTACACAGCAGGATGCCCACACCCGAGGTCGTCCCAGGCCCAAAGGTGGTTAATTGTAGGAGTTCACTTGGCCTGGCTGTGGTGCCCAGGTGTTTGATCAGACGCCCTGAGGATGCTTTGCAGATGTGGTTGACGTCGCCTGTGAGTTACGGTGAGTAAAACAGATCACTCTCCACTGCGCGGGTGGGGCACCTCCAGCCAGTTGAGGGCCTTAAGCGCAAACACTGAGGTTTCCCGAAGAAGAAGGAATTCTGTCATCCACGCCCCCCGGTAGATGAGGCAGCTCCCAGCACACACACATACGGCGACGTTACGCACGTGTGTTAATGTCTGTGTCTGTGTCCATGCATGTTAGCTGTGTTGTGTATATTGCACATGTAACAACATGTGCGACAGCACACATGCACTGTGTGTGTTAGATATTTAATATCATAATAACATATATTGCAAATACTGGTTTTGTCTCTTTGGAGACCCTTGTGTAGACACCATCCCTCCTTGTGTTTCACAGGTAGCACCTCCAGGCTTCTCAGCATTAGGACTAAAATATGAGAAAACGGCAGAGCACAAACTGCATGAAACCGTGAGGAAGCAGACAGTGGGTTTCATGACGTAGCCCTGCATCTCGTCAGCCCCTTTAACCTTACAAGGGTTCACCCGTGGCACCAGGCCTGGCCCCGATGTGTCTCTCCCGTGCAAAGCCTCGTCTTTACCTTTATGTCCCATGACTGTCACCTAGTCTAATTAACCCCCCCTTAACACAGCCAGACCTGGGCTGGGTCTCCACCTGGATCCCCGCGTGACTGGACAGTCTCCCAGTGCTGCCCTGACTCTCAGCCATTGTGTCCATCGGATTCCGCAGAGAAAAAGAATCAAGAGGAGATACACAGATGTAGAGGCAGCTAGAGACAGCGACAGAGACGAAGGACGGACACAGACAGAGAGAGATGGACACACAGACGTAACTGCAGGGAGCTCCCGGCACAGGCAGGTGTGGATTTAGACATAGATGTGGATGAAGGTAGACAGAGATTTATTTTAAGGAATGCACTTACTCGATTGTGAGGGCTGGCGAGCCCGAAATCCACAGAGCCAACAGCAGGCTGCAGACCCAAGCAGGAGTTGGTGCTGTATCTCGAGGCAGGACAGCCTCAGTGTTTGCTCTTAGGGCCTTCAGCAGATTAGATGAAGCCCACCCGCGCTCTGTGCTGCACTGAATTCAGCTGATTGTAGATTTTAGCTGCGTCTACAGAGTATCTCCCCAGCAACACCTGATCTAATGTTTGGTGGAATAACCGAGAGCCAGAGTCTGGCCAAGGCAACACAGGAGACTGGCATCATGGCATGACTTAGAAGGCCTCCCACCTGGCACCCTGGAGGGGTCCCTTCCGAGGAGAGCTTGGCGGAGTCTGTCCGCTGTCTGTGGGCGCTGAGGCCCTCGCCGCCTTGGCTGGATCCAGCTGGCTGTCTCCAGGGTGAACGCGTGCCTACTGCCCAGACTGGAACGCTCCTGAGACAGACGCTCTTGATGATTCCACCAGGCCTAATTTAGGGCGCGTGTCCTGCCTCCGCATCGTGGCAAAGCTGCGCGAGCCCTTTGTGTCTCCTTTGCCGGAGCTTCCTCTTAAGGCTCCTCGACTGCAAAGTCTCCCGGAGGAGAAGGCAGACATTTCACATGGCTCCGCCGAATGCCCTCTGGCGCCTCACTGCCACCCACTCTGCCACGCACGCTGATGATTTTTGGTCACCCGCTTTGTTAAGAGACGTCTTTGTGGCTCCGTAAATTGCTACCATGATCCAGGAACCAACTGCAGACCGTGGCTTGAAAAGCTCGCTCCAGATCGCCGTGGGCCGCCAGCACCGCCCGCGCTATCCCGCCGTCTCTGCCTCCAAGCACGCTCTCCTCTCGTGTCCTTCACTCCTTCTGAGGAACAGAGACCCCCACGTTCACCCCCAGGTTCCCTACCCTGCCTCCCACCCTGCGTTGGATCTCGCAGCCCGGATCAGTCTGTGCCGGGGTCTCCCCCCGCAGGGGCACATGCTCAAGGCTTCTTAAGTCCGTAATCTTTTTTTTTTTAAGAAGAAAGATTTAAAAAGTGACATGACAGCTGTAGACAATCTGTAAAACACAGATCCAGCTTGTCACTTTCTGTTTTGTGCTCCTTTTGCCAGGTCTGGGGCCAGAATTTGTGCCGCTCTGTGAGCCTTGCCCCTGTGTCCGCCCCCGGCGCTGCTGGGATTTGAGGTGCTCCTCTGCTGCCTGCAGGGGGCGGGGCTGCTCGCCTGGCCCTGGGCGCTGGGTGTGACCATGTGACGTGCTCTGGCAAATGGGGTGTTGCCTGAGAGGCCCTTTGTGCTGGTGCCTGGCCTCTGCTTCTTGGCCGTCACCACGAGGAGCCGTCCAGGCAGGCTGCTGGTGCAGGAGGATGAGGACGCGGGTGTGGCGGGAACTCTGGGTGACTGCACACTCCAGACCCCACAGCCAGCTGAGCCCCAGGCCCAGGGAGCCCGGCCAGGGTCGGAGGAAATGTCTCCCCTAAACACCCCAACTTGGACCATACGCTAAGAAAAGGCTGAGCTTCGGGGAGGCTTGTTACACAGCATCATTATGGCCGGAGGTGACTGGTTCAACAGAGAAGGCGGTATATTTACATTTCAAATGAGCACCCAGACCATCCGAATGTACACGGTTTGTTGGCTAGAATTTGTCTTGATGATACACTACGAGTTAAGCAGCCGTCTGATCCCACGTTCTTAAATGTTTCTTTCTTTTTTCTTTCTCTCTAAACCAAGAATGGATATTGTCATTATTTCCAGATACCTTTTTTGGGGCAGTTTTAAAGATGATCACATTTTTTTTAAAAAAATCTATTAATGGGATATATTATATTAAAATCTCCTTGTGCTCCAAGAGCAATCTTACTTGATCATGAACTATTATCATTTTAATACAGACTTGGTCTGAAACTGCTAGTATTTTCCTTAGAATTTTAATAAGCCTATTCATAGCCTGTCATTTTCCTTTTGGTGCCACTTTTATCAGGATCTGGGACCAGAATTGTGCTGGCTTTGTGAACTGCACTGGAAGTTTCCTGTAGTTTCCTCTGTGCTGGAGCAGTTCACACAGCATGGTGATTATCTGCTCCTTGGAAGCTGGAAAGAGCTTAGCCCCCAAAGCCTGGGCTTGGCACCATTTTGGGAGTAATATTTTGATAATCCTTCAATTTTTTCCACAGTCATTATACATTTAGATGGTATACTTCATCTTCAGAAGTTTTTGGGAAATTACCATTTCTCTGAAAAAAATCATCCATTTCTGCAAGATTTCCAAATATGTTATCCTGGAGTTAACCAACCGTCTTAATTATGAGAGGGTTGACCACATTATTAATTTAATCTTCTATCTAGCTGTTTCCTCACCCTTTATTTGTGTATCTATATTTTCTCATTTTTCTAGAAGAAATGGCCAGATGTTTGGCATTTTAATTAGTTTTTTCCCTCCAAGTATAAGCTCTTGGATGTGTATATCAAATCTGGTTTTCTTCTATTTTTGCTATAATTTTCTTTTTAAAAAATTACTTCCTTCCTCCTGCCTTGTTTTTCTTATATTAACTTCCTGGACTGAATGTTTTCTTTTATTTTCATTTCTCCTTGTTTAATAATAAAAGCTTTTATGGATATAAATCTGTCTTTGAACACAGCTTAATTTTATTTCCCTGTGGTCAGAGTATTTGGCAGGCGTGATTTCTGCCTTTTGAAATTCAGCAAGCTTTAATGTGTGGTCTCATGCATACTCAATTTTTGTAAATATTCTGTACGGCCCTGAAAAAGAATATATATTTTTCTACAGGGAACAAAATTAGAAATGCATTATTGCAGTTACCCTTATGACATCACTCAGGCACTCTACGGGGTTATTTTATTTTCTCATTCTTGATCTGTTGAAAACTGAAGAAGTTTTCTGATAGTAAAATATTTACTTTATTGAGTAAAAATACATTTAAAAAATTTATACACAGGCAAATAAAAATTCCTTTTCATCTTTTCTTTCTCCATTCCCTCAGCCCCATCACCAAAAGCAGAGTAAAATACAATACAATACAATACAATAAAATAAAATAAAATGAAACAAAACTACCATAGGCAATCAGCATTATTACTTTCTGAATATCCTTTCAGAATTTATGTAAATCAAGAAAATGCAAATATACATCTTTTATTTTCCCATCTTCATGTTTCATGTTTATGCTGAACTGTTTTAAAGTAAATCACAGGCATCTTGACACCACCATAAAATACTTTCAAATCATCTAAAAAATTAGAGGATCTCATCAGGTAGCCAATGTAGCAATATTCCAACTAAAAATTAGTGATAACCTTTAATGTCTTCTCATACTGAGCACATAAGCAAAGTTTCCAAATTTGTTCTGTCCACAGCAGCATGTTTGCTTTACATCTGGTTATTTCATCTTAAGTATTTTGTTTTTCCAACATTTCATGATATTTTTTCAAGTACCCATAAAAGTGAAAAGAAATGCGGTCCGTTGTTGCAGACACAAACCAGGAAGGCTCAGGCAAATGGGGACAAGCTGTCACCGTGTCCAGCAACTGAATCTAACAGTAGCAAATATGGTCTCTTGCTCCCTCTCCACAATGACTTCATTTATATTTATTAAACCAGTGTTTCCAGACAGTTTCATTCACTCTGATTCACGAAGCTCTCACTCTTCCACATTCGGCCAGTGGTCATCCCTTCAGCCTGGCCCCTGTATCTTCAGCATCCCCTCCCTTAATCTGAGTGCTTTCTCGGTGTTTGGGGATGGGTAGATTGTGTCCCTGGTCCTGAGAGCAGCCCTGATGGCTTTTATTTGGGAACGTATCTTAGAAACAAAGATCTCCGTACCAGGGGGCTCACTGGTCCTAGAAGCCAGTGCTTCTGGGCTGTTTCAGTGAACAGTCTATAGGGTATTGGAATGGCCAATACTTTAAAAATTACGTAGAATCTTCCTGCAAACCATCATCCAGGCCTGACTTTTTAGGGATGGGATTTTTCTTTGTTTCTTCTATGAAACTTGCTCTGCTTGGACTTCTCAGTAAATTATCCAGCTGAAAAAATTTTTAAAAATATGTTTGCACAGAGCAACAAATAGTTTCTTTTGATTTTTAAAACATGTCCATGTTTTAAAGATTTTCTTCTCAGTCATCTTTAACTTTGTATTTATACTTTCATCACGTCCTCTTCCTTTATTGTATTTTCCTTTAGATTTTTTTCCAAAATGTTTTCTAATTTCCCTTGAGAATTCCCCCATAACCCAAGGGTCTAAAAGGGTGATGCTAAATTTTCTAATATTTGGTCATTTCCAAAGGATCTTTCTGTTATTGATTTATAGTTCTGTATGGCCAGAGAAATTACTCTGTATGATTTAAATTCTTTTAATCTTGTGAAGTTTTGTTTTATGGCCCAGAATATAGTCTGTTTTGATGAACATCCTATGTGCACTTGAGAAGAACTTGCATTTTGCTTTTTAAATGGAGAGTCTATGCTGTCAGTGAGGTACAGTTGTTCAGTGATGCTGTTCGGGTCTTTGATTTCCTTGCTAATTTTCTATCTACTTGTTTGATCAATCACTGCAAGAGAAATGCTGACATCTCAAAGAGTAGTTGTGGATTTGCCCATGTTTTCCAGTTGTTTTTCCTTCATGGAATACAGAGCTTTGTTGGTAGACGCATGTGCACTTAGGAGCACTAGTTCTTTCTGATCAATTGACCTTTTTCTAATTTTGATATGTCTGTCTTTACCCTTTATAGTTTTCCTTGGTCTGAAGTCCCCTTTTCCTGGTATTACTATGGGCACTCTAGGGTTCCTGATTAATGTTTACTTGGTATATTGTTTTGCTATCTTTTCACTTCTGATTTATCTACAAAATTATATTTGAGGTAGGTTTCTTGTGAATAGCATATAGCTAGTGTTTTAAAAAAATTCAATGTGTCAGTTTCCTCTAATTAGTGCTATTGTAGGCCATTTATGTTTAATGTAATTATTGAAATGGTTAGGTTGATGTTTCCAATTTCATTGCTCATATTGTCCCAGATTTGACATTTGGGAATTTTCAAATTGGCTACTGTGTTCCTGACACATCACCATCATTCGAGGGCACTTCCTTACTTTCTGCCAGAACCACGAGATGTTCCAGGCTCATTTTATACTTTCTTTGCCCAGCCGCAGAACAGCTATTTGTCTAAAGAGCCATAGTTATCACTGGAAAATGATATTTAGGAACCAAGATATGAGTGCCAACTGAGCTAACGTGCTCATTGCTATTTTAGTTTATTCATTGTTTCTAGGCCTTCTTCATGGACAGATTAAGAAAATATATGTATACAAGTGTACATAAATACATCTATACATGTCAATGTCTTTCTCTCTGTGTTTCATTCATTAGCCCGCAACTTTGATTCCAGTTCAACATGCTGGGGTTCATTTTAGCATCCCTCCCTCCCTTCACTTGTAACTTCTTATTCTGACAAAGACAGTCCTGGATGTTATTACCTAAATCTATTTACTCAGTTTTTCAGTCTTGGAATACACAAAATCTGGTTCTATCCCACACTCCTACGGAAAACAAATTTACTAACTAGAGTACAATATTTGTATGCTGTTCTGTTTGCCTCAATCTTAAAGCCCCTCTCATTTTTATTAATATATCCACCCTGTTTATAGCCAGCTCTCTGGTGTGTGTCAGTCATCCATCTACCATGGCTCTGCTCCAAAGGGGTGGCTTTCCTACTAATTCAGCCCCATCTTCTTTAACTGGGAGGAGAATTTATATTTGGATAATATGAAATAGACCTTTTCTAGAAATGATGAACTAACATGGTTCAAGTTCCAGAAGGCATTGGTCCAGTGGCCCTTCCAAACTCAGCACCTTTCTCTGCCAGCTTCGCATTCTACATGGCAAGTGCCATCCAGAGACCATTTGCCTGACTGGAAGCAACTGAATAAGCATCGGTGTAGTGGGAGGGGAGGGTCAAAATGGTCCTTGATGCTGCAGAAAGAAGCTCTTTGTGGTGGGGACGTTCTTCCCTACTAGGTACGCGAGGGAGGGCGGGAAGGAGCGGCATTGCTTCATTTCCTTGAGCATGATCAAGTTATTCTCGGCTGTCCTCGTTTAGCTTTGGATTCTTAGAAATCGCACCTCTGGTCTGGCAGAATGTGTCATTTCTGTATCCCATTTCTTTTGAAATCTTGTTTGTTTCTTTGTATTTCAGTGAATTTGAAGACATTTGAGGAAAGTTTCTCATAAATGTTAGTTTGGTCATAATATTCGTGGCGCCATTTTATTTTTAAAGGGCCACCATCTTAGTCTGATCCTAGAAAGTTCCTGTTTGGTTTCTAATTGGTAACCTTCTGAACAGTCTAGAAGATACACAGCCTTACAGTTTCGGTCTCTTTCTGGAGGAGGAAGATTACTTTGCGACTCTCTTTTGGGGACGTTTAGAGCCACACCGTTTACCGGGGATGTGAGCTGGCCTACGTTATCGACGTCATCTACCGGTTATTCCTGGTCTTGTTGAAACTGAGTATCCAAGAATGGATGCCTTTAACACTCCCATAAGCATTTAATGCTGAAAACTTTGTGTCATTTGTTTTATGGGGTCTTTCCATGAAAGTAGAGTCTATTTCTATCCACCGCGCAGACAATGGGGAGCTTCCCAACCTCAGGGTCCCTGTATTATCATAGATGTGTTTAACTGAGAGAGACATTAGCCTGACTTCCAACTTAGCCTTCTGTTTAAAGACAAAAACAGAACCGAATGCAAATGGTGCTATTAAGTTGAGGAGATAATAAATACATGGAGTGGGATCTAAATAAATACTAGTGCAAATGTGATGAACTTCAGCAACTACTTTTAATGACTATCAGTTGCGACTTACTATAACCTGAAATTTGTTTCTCAACTTGAGAGAGTAGAGTTCTCTAATGTGTTACTTTAATATGTTCTCAAACACACGGAAAATTTGAAAGAATTCTACAGTGAACACCTGTGTACCCAGCTCCCAGTTGCCACCACTGGCCCTTTACTATACCTGGCTTATCTCATGTCTATTGCTCTATCTGCTCATCACTGTTTATTCTTTTAAATGAATCCTTAACTTGGAGTCAGACTTTATATTGAGTGATCCTTGGCCTTCAGGTAAACTTGAGATCAATGTTCCTTGAATAACATTTGCCTGCAGCTTCTAACTCGAGCCAAGTGGGCACCCCAGGCCCACTCACTACACATCGCAGCACAGCACTGGATCGGAGGCAGCCATGAGCAGAGAGGACGCCACCGTGGGAGGCAGAGGGGACTGGGTCCTGGGGCGGAGCCTGGGTCGGGGGACAGCCGTTGTTGGCGTCTACTCAAGCAACAGCTCCGAGGCTGCCCAGATCTCTGACAGCTGCCACTCCACCCCAGCTCACCCCCAGGCCACCCCGAGAGCCCACGTGGGCCACGCCAGTTCTGCACTGTGATTCCACAGCAGGGCAGGGGTGGCAGAGGCTGAAGGCCGCCGTCGGCCGCGAGGGAAAAGGAGAGTCGCATCCACAGGCGGCCTGTGGGAGAAAGCTGGGACCTCTGCCCACAGTGGGCACGCACCAGGAGCCCCCATGGGCCCCACTGTCTCAGCACACTGCCTCCAGAGCAAGGGTCCTGGCGCCGGGAGAGGGGAAAACGCGGACTGAAGAGGAGCAGCGCCAGCCCGGGCCGACCCTCAGGGCTTCTGCTCCAGCAGCTTGAGATCCGACTGTGCCCCCAGAAGGACAGGTACGGCCCCTGAGCCGAGGGGACGCCCCGCCTCCTGCCAAGGTGACAGCTGGCAGCACGGCCCGAGGAGAGCCACGCGCCGCGCCCGCGTCAGAGCCAGCCCTCCCACGGCCCGCGCAGGGCGCCCCCACGGAAGGCCGCGGTCCGTGACCGCTCCGCCTGAGCTCGCAGAGGCGGAGGAAGGCCAACAGGACGAAAAGGCAGAGGAACGGCTCTCAAATGAAGGAGTGAGAGAAAACCCCTGAAAAAATAAATACTGAATCAGAAATAAACAATCATCAGATAAACAGTTCAAGGCGTTGGTGATCAAAATGTGAAGTGGATCAGGAAGAAGAATAGATGTACACACTGAACATTTTAACAAGGAACTAGAAAATGTTTTTAAAAGACCTAACCATAAAGGGAGAATTCCAGGCAGGCCCGGGGACGGGGCGGCCCAGCCACCTGCTCAGAGGTCCCACTCCGGGTGGCAGCGTCGGCGGGACCTTCCTCCAGGCTGTCCTGACGCTGCCGTCACCACAAGTCCTTCTCGGGTGACCTGGAAGGCAGAGACATGAGGGAATCGTCCAGGGTGTGTGTGACTGTAGCCAGTTGGAAAGGGACATTCTTTTTGACACTTTATGGAGCGAATGCTTGTTCACCTCACAGTGGCCATTCTCTCTCTCCTAAGAAGTTGGGCACCTCAATGCCCTCAGACGACACTGCTGCCGACGTCAGGCTTCGGGACCCGTGGTTATTTCCGCAGTCTGCTTCCCTGGTACCTGAGTGAGGCCGATCACCCTCAATTCTGGGATTTCCCTTCGGCTTCCTTTAAACGCAGAGGCGTATGGGGCTCCGTGTTACCCACTTTCCAGTTGTCCTTTTGAGAGGTGGCAATGCCTCGATCTGAGAGCGCTGTTTGGGTTGTTAACACCGGTAAAAACTAACTTCTAAGGTGAGTGGCTTGAACACACAGCCAGGAGCTTGCTTCCTGGGTGCATGTACGGCAGCGCCAGGTGGTCGGCACCCGGCTTTGCGCCAGCCCTCCTCCCGTGGCGTCACGCGGGCGTCTGTGTCCCTGTCTGCACCGGAGAGCCCCGCAGTGGCCCAGTCCCGATGGGCGTACGATGGGCACACACAGCACGTTGTCTGGTTCGCCTTCTCAAGTCCTCCCAGGTCGCCTCCTCGTCATTGAAACAATTCTGAATTAAGACGAGAGCGTTATTCATCGACAACTTGTCCAGGTGATGCCCCATGTGCTTTCCACTAATGGGACGGATGAAGCTTCCAGTGTGGAGCAGTGGGCACCTGGCTGTGGCAGGTGGGTTACGGGTGTTAAGATGGCCCCTGCACCAACCCCTGTCTCCTCTGCCCACCTAAGACCACTCCCCAGAGGCGTGTTTCTTTGCGTTACAGAGACGTTTACTGAAATGCACATCTAGTAAGAAGGCTAGCAGCTTCACCTGCAGTGATCAGCAGCCTTCCGGGTGTTGGCTGGGTGTCCTCTGAAGGCAAGGCGGCCGTGTTGGGGGGGACTATGTCGGTGGCAGAGCACCTCCAGGCAGACAAACCTGGAAACTGAAAGGGAAAGGGCTGTGGCATGAGGGTCTGGAGTGTCACGTGCTACAGGGGTACAAATCCAACCCCTGAGGCCCACAGAGAAAGCGAATGTCTCTCCTAAGCCCCGCAGCAGGGTGCATCGTAGGACACGCACAGGCCCCTCGGAGAGACTTCAGTTCGCCGCTCCACAGCCCCCTTCGTCATAGTGCCCCTGCGATGAGCCAGCACACGGGGAGACAGGCGAACACGCGCACGTTCCTTCTCATCTTTTCCGCACTGAATGTGATGCTGATCTGCCGAGTGACTACACCCAGTGGGCGCGCCGTGTACCAGCCCCTGTGCCAAATCCGAGGGAGTCTCTGTTTTCTCCTTCTTCAAGTCAACCTGAAAGGCGAGAAGCAAATGTAATTCATTTCATTCGTGTTTATCGCATTATATCAACACAAAAATTCTGGCAACACATGAAAATAATGCATCTGTGATCTCAGTTCCTCTGAACGTGATGGACTTGGCTAAAGGAGCTCAGAGCAACTTATGCTTCAGGAAGGAGGAGGACATGTCTGCTCGTCAAATGTGCATTCTTCCCACTTACAACACATAAAGCACGAGTTCCTGCCCTTGAAAGAAGAACCAGCAAGAGGTCACTTCGTTCCTGCTGATTCGGGGCTAGTCTGGGCAGGGAGGTCGGGACAATAATCTCAGAAAGAGTGGGCTCCTTTGATGTGACTCTGAGGGGGTGGGGTGGTGTCACCAGCCCACACAGAGAGGCGGCCCTAGTGTCTCATGTCACTGGGGCTGGGGGTTGGGTCCCCTGCCAGCACAGGGCCTGCCCCGAAGGGCGGTTGGCCTTGCCGGTCTCTTGAGAAGCTTTGCTGAGACATGCTCGTCGGTTCAAGAATTTAGTTTAAGTCATGTCTGCTTGGAGCATCCGTCCTCTGCCTCCTGTTCACTGTCTCTGTAAACTCGGTGTCTGCGCACGTGGAGCAATGGTCGTCTCCCAGTGTCTACATCCAGTGCTCCATACGGAGGACTTTCCGCTCCTTGGTGCTGACTAGCGGGCAGGACAGCAAAGCAGCGCCATGTACAAGTGCATTCCTCTCCCCCGCCGCGCGCCATGCTCCTTACGCAGGGGGCGAAATACTGAACGTGCAGGCAAATGATTTCTTACACACTTGACTTACATTTGAAGCACAAGGGAGGAACTCACATTTTAAAGGCGGACCATGGGGGAGCCCTTGGAATCCATATTTGCCTTTCTCTGGTTGTAGGGGCTTCACGATAAGAGGTTTAATAGATTTAATTCAGTTACTCTGAGGTGCCACCTGCAGCCCTGTCCTCTTAGGTGTTATGCAAATACTGTTAATTACAAGCCCAAGTTAGGATGTTCGGGGGAACAATGTAGGAAGCTGATTAACACCACTCACTGTTTGCCACCAGAGGCTTGCCGGGAGCAAAGCCAGCACCCTAGCTTGGCAATTCCACAGTACTGCCTGCGTGAGGCCCAGTGTCTCTGAGAAGCAAATAAGGAGCAAACCCGGAGGCATCTCGAGTGATAGAGAAGCTTACGCCTCACGCTTCCTGGGGGCGGCGTGCACACGCGGGCAGTGGCGTTGGTGACGGGAGCTGCTCGAGTTCGTATCAGAGGCGCTGGCGGCACTGGTCCCGTGAAGCTGGACGTGACCGCACTGATATTCCCACCCGTACCAGGAACTCCAATCCCGTTCCTTCTGGGGTGTTTTAAAGACCACACTTCTAATCATAAAGCCGTGTGCACCGGCGCCTAGTGAGTAACTGGGTTAGGTTAGCATCCACTGATGAGCGGCTGAAGCTGGGACGCAGCTATCACAGCAAGTGTCATGCTATCATCCTCACGGAGAATCGTCCCTTGGCTGGGACTCGGCCCAGCTTCCTGGGTGTCCCCAGCTCTAAGATACATTGAGATGTGGGCTTCTGATCGCTTCAGCTCATAAATGTGCTAATTAGGAGCATCAAGTGACCAGGGAACACATCCCTAGAAAAGATTTACAGGCACATAAAAATAAAATTAATGGCACCATCAACACTAGCAGGAGGTGCTAACGCTGAGGTCAGCACACAGCGTCCGAGGCAGCTGGGGAGACGGAGACTGCGAAGGGCCTGGTTTGTGATCCCGAGCCAGAGTGGAAAGGGTGCCCTTTGGGAGAATGCAGACTCAGATATGGGCACCACCGGGAAAGCCAGTCTTGCCGGCGGTGCGGCTAGTCAGCTGCGAGCTGCTGAAAGCAGCGGCTTTGGGGATGATGTGCGGGGTAACCCGGGGCACATGCGGTTAGCTCAGCCTCCTGGTGGCCCAGGGGAGGAGCCCCTCCTGGCACGCCCAGCGGACGTCCCAGCGGGCAGAGCTGGCCCTGTGCGGATGGGGCTCAGAGGGGCTGTGCTCGGCTGCGGCTCATGCCCGCCTCCTCTCTGTGCACACTGGTGTTGGGCGTGGAGACTATTTCCCTGTGGCTCCTTATTATATTTGCATTTTCTATTATAAAATAAAATATCTTTTAAAGAAGGGCCACGGAGAGGCTTGGAATTCCCACTGGACAGAGATGTCGAAAGCCACAGAGGTTACTAATTGTTACCAGTGGACAGAACATAGGTTAAAAATACATGGACAATGCGACTGTCATTTTTTGTGTGGTGTTTTTATGCAGAACGATTTCCCTTAAAGTCAGCCTGAGAAATAGAAATTAGAGAAGCAAAACATAGAAGATCACAAGCCATTGAGAGGAAAGCGAGTCTGGCTACGTGCGTAAAGCACCAGTTTGACACAGGCAGCGGCAGCGTGTGCTGGCTGTGGTCTCGGCACAGGAAGGTGCACCTTGAGCTAACTCGGGCGGCCGCCGGGTGCTCATGGAGCTGGGTGGAGACGGGGCTCCCTGGGCTGCCCTCGCCCCGCCACGAGGCCATCGGGAACCAGGCATGGCTGGTGAGGTCCCTCCTCCACGCCCTCGGCACCCCTTTCATGGGCTCCTGGTTTGTTTCTTGGTGTTTCTGAGTCTGTGATGTCTGTCAGCCTCTCCTCTGGTGCGGCCAGAGGCTGCGTCTCCATCTCACTCCTTGGTACCTGCTCCTACCTCGCTGTGACCTGCTGTGGCCCCGATCCAACCTCATGGAATTTTCTGGCTGCAGATCCCACTGTTGAAGGCTTTATTCTCTTGTTATTTCCAAGTACAATCTCCCGAAGGGGGCTTCTGAGAGGGCCAGTCCATCTTTCCACACCAGGCGTCTTCAGGGGTAGCTGTCAGCTCAGGTCAGCTCTGGTGTCATCCCTTGGTCCCACCGGGCGGTGGCTGGCGGGGTGTCAGCAGAGAGGAGGGATCAGAGCATGCAGGCACCTTTGCTGGCGTGTCCAGCAGGGCAGGGCAACCAGAGAAGGCTACGTGAGCATCCTGCGGTTTCCACAGGAAGCTGCCCCTGGGGGGTGAGTCTTATAGACAGGAAAGACCAAGGCATTTCCCAGGGGACCAGAAGGGGTGGGTCCTGTGAGGGCGCCGTGAGCTGAGCTGGACCGCAGGGTACTGGTCTTCAGAATGAGCGCCTCACCTAATCAACTTAGAGATGTCATTGTTGAGCTCAGTTTCTGGTAGGTTGTGCCTGAGCCAGAAAGTCAATCCGACAGACAGGGGGCCAGGGCTGTGCACCCGGAGTGGGAGCCTTCTCCACCTTGCAGAAGGGGCCGTCTGGGCATGCTGCACACAGCTTGATCAACAAACGTGAACAGATCCAATGGCCCAGCCCCAGCGTGGAGACGGACCTTTGCAGACACCTCCTGAACGCTCCAGAATTCCTCCCCACCCCCCACGCCACGTAACTAAAATCCGCTGGACTGCAAGCTCCCTTCTGTGCTGGTTTCTACCCTCAGAGCAAGGAACCAAAAGACCCGAGCTGACAAAAGAATGGAAAAATAAAATATTTTAATAGTATCCATGTTTGTTAAATTGTTGCGATTCAGCCCCACTCCTCCCGCAGCCTGCGGAGTATTTTGCAGTTGTCTCAAAGCTCCCGGGAGGAGAGCCGTGACAGACTCCTCACAGGCGGGGGGTCCTTTCAGGGTGGGCGCTGTGTCTTACTCACTCCCGTGTCCCCAGAACTTGCTAGAAGTTGCATCTGGTGCACAGGAGAGACGTGATGGACACTGAACGAGAAGTCCGGTTTGGTTCCTCGGCTTCTCTGGGTGGCGCTGCAGCAGACTGACACCCTCCAGGGGGAGCGCTCTGCTCAGCGTGCTGCTGGGACTGGGGTATGTCTCAAGGTCGAGACCCAAGGTCGTCTTGTCGGTGCTGGAGTGAAGGCCGCTGAAGGTCTGGGGACCAGGATTTGTCCTGCAAGTTGCAGCTGCTGTTTCTGGAGCTGGTGACAAAGCAGAACATCGGAGCTGGAACCAGGGCTCCCAGAGCAGAGAGGGATGGGGCTCAGATGGTCGGAGAGCAAGTGACATCTGGTTCCTTTGGGAAAGACGACACCAGCTACTAATCACGTGGAACACTGCTGCTGTTTCCATTTATCAGTGCGCTGTTAGCTGAGTGTCAGAGAAGCTGGCCGTGTCTAGGGGTTTTGTGTAAAGAAGTGTCAAAGTCAAAGGCAAGTCACAGGGTCGGGGGCGGCAGCTCACGTGGGGCGTTGGTGGCACGGGGCGGGGGGCAGCCCGCGGACCTGCCTCACGGGTCCTCCTGACGGCATTCCGCAGCGCCTGCTTCTCCGTGTTCAGTGTTTTCCTCCGAGCTGGAGGAAGACGGCTCTGCCCTGCGGGTCTGGAAAGGCATTTTTGAACTTGCCTTCCCATAGACTTTCCTGGTGAAGCTTTCTTTGATCCCAAAGGCAGAAGGAACTGCTTTTCTCCAAGGGCCTCTAGAAGCCTGCTCATAGCATACATCAGCTTCTTAGGGCAACTGTAACAAACGGCACAGACGCAGAGGCTGGGACAACAGGAACAATTGTCCCACAGCAGTGGGGGCTGGCAGCCCATGCCCAGGGGGCCCGAGGAGGGGCCCACCCCACCCCCCGCCCCAGCGTCTCCTTATCTCTTCACCCTGTCTTCCTCTCTGTCTAGCTCTGGGTCCAAATTTCCCTTTTGGCAGGGCACTGATTACATCGGGCTAGGGCCTGCCCTGATAAACTCTTTCCAACTTGATTTCCTCCCTAAAGACTCTGTCTCCAAATAAGGTCCCGTTCTAGGTGCAGGGGGGTTGGGACTTCCAGTGAACTTGGAGGGAACACAGTTTGATAGCTCTCCATTCTGATCACTGTTTTCCTCATCCTCTGCTCCTCTCCCCTCTGCAGACTGTGGGCCCAAGGCCAGAGCCTGGGATTAGGTCTTTGTGTCTTCAGGACAGTAGTTGGAATCTTCAAAGTGCTCAGAAAACATGCTTCAAAAAGAGAATCAATGAAAGGTAGGTGCTCAATGGCTATTGTTGAATGAATGAACTGTTCACAAATTTATACTAAGCTGCAAATGACTGATATGAGACCCTTTTTGAGAGCGGGTTTTGTTTGGGTGAAGAGCTGGTGTTCAGCAGCCAGCAAGGACTGTGGGCTTCAGACAGAAGTGGGAGGGAAGCAACTAACAGCAACAAAGGAAGTACACCGGGACAGAGTGGGGGTCCCAGGACGAGAAATACTGATTTTTAGTTTTTCCTGAGGCTGGCCCTGCATTTGGTACTTTCGAGAATTTTAAATCTTAACCTTATAACAAAAAATAAAGTAGAGTAAAACTCACCTTGTGCCGCAGGCGGAAGCGGTTGGTAACCAGGTTAGACACCCTTGATCAAGGCAGGGCTAGAAGCACCGTTTCCATCTTCCTGGTCCATCTCAGGGGATGCTCTCCAAACCCTGGGCTGTTGATGGCTCAGCGAAGACTTTGAGGTAACACTCATTGTTGTATGACATTTTCATCCGGCTCGTCACAGTTTCATCTTTTTCACTGTATAATATTCTAACAGGCCAGTCACATCCATGATTGGATGAGCCTGCATAGAAAAGAGGACAAGACATCTTAAGGGAAAAATTTTAACTTGAAATTTAAAAGACTTTCACATATGCTAATGACATACAAATTACATACAAATCATATGCAAATCGGTCTCTCATCCATCCAGCTCTCCTTCTGCTTTGATGTGGCCCTCGGGAAGCACCCTTCTGGAGACCATTAATCTAAAGAGTTGATTTAACAGCTTATTCACTCTTTAACTTTTTGTTATCTAATTGCCTTCATTAGCTGGGATAACGCATAAATGCATCCTAGAATTTCATCAATAAGAGCCCATAATTTACACAAAGGGATCTTTATTTGTTGAGTAGTTATAGACACACATATACACATACACACAAAAGCTCTGTTGTGAAAGAGGTTATAGAAATCAGAATGCAAATAGAAGATGCATCCATAATAGCTATCACTGTCAAATTAAGCACCTGGATAGCAATGCCATCTTTGCGCCATCCCTGAGAAGGGCCCTTGGAAATGTGTTACTCTGTGTCTTGCTAGAGCAAAACAATCACATTTAGGTACCAAATACATATGTCTGACAAAGTGCTGTTTCAGCAGAGAGTGAAATCACACGAACTCTCTCACGTGAGCTGGCGGATGGCAGGCCAGTTGTCTGTAGATATTCCTGAAGTATTTCTAAGGTCACTGCGGGAGAAGCATTGCCAGGCTATGGGACAGCCCTGTCTGTTCAGGGCACCGAAAGCACCCAGCAGACGCCTGTGGGTGGAAGGCACCCCGGCAGACCTGTTTATATAAGGCCTGTGGCTGCAGGGGCCAGCGTGGCAGCAGCTCCAACAGCAAGTTCGACCAACAAAAACGCCGTCTTGATGCTGGGAGCGTAGTGTGAGCACCCCAGACTCAGCCGGCTGGCATCCCCCATGACCCCCAGCTTCTTTTTGGCCTGAGCGACTTAGCAAACACTCAGTGAGCACCTCCTGGCAGGGACACCCCACAGCATCCACGTGGGGAAAGCACAGTGGTGAAGATGTACCCTGGCCACCATCAGTTCAAACCACCTTACGAGCCAGCATCCTAGTCAGTTCATGCGTCCACACAGAGCGCTCCCCGCCGAGTCCTTTTTCTCCGCGGCAGCCAAGAGCAGGAAGATGAAAACACGGAAAAGCAGTCAATGGGAGCCTTTCCTCGTCGCCCCCAGTCGTGGTCCTGGCCGCTCCCTGTAGAAGGCAAAGGGAAAGGATGCGATGGGCCCTGTTTAGAAATCTGATCTCCTCAACAGGCTTATTGTGAACCGTGCGTGGCACCTCCAGGAGGCCGGCAGCTCTCGCACTCGTGGGCGTGTCTGCACTCCTGCTGTCCCCTCTGCATGCTGTTCACCAGCGCTCTCCTCTCCCTCATGGTTTACGACAGAGCTGAATGCCTTACTGCCGAGTGTGAAAGGGGAGCGCCTCAGAGCAGTGGGCCCTTCGCAAGGGGGCTGTCATGCCAGGCACTGTGCCCATCTGCAGCCAGAGCCAGCCAGGCCAAAACACCACCCAGCAACTGGGTGCTTTGCTTAGTTCCGCCCAGTGCAGGCTGAAACCCAAGACAGCCTCGCTCCAGAGCCTAGGCTGTTAATCACTAGGTTACGCTGCCGTGTTTCTCAGTAGACTCACACGGTTTCCTAGAAACTTCAGTAATTTGCTAGTCCAATGCAAGAATGACTGCAAGGATGAGGCACCGGAGATGATCCAAAGCAAATTCGGTCCCTCCGAACTGGGAGGAAAACATACAATCGAAAGTGCGTTAAGAAATAGGAAAACTTTTGCTTACAATCTCAGCGCAGGCAGTGGTGGACCCATTTGGTTGTCGTCTGAGCGGCCGTGGAGGTGGGTTCCGGGCCGTCGGAGACACGAGGTGCATTACAGACGAAGTGCAGGCCAGTTTTCCCCGGGACCAGACTAGAGATTTCAGCTGAAGCAGAACAGAGAACGCCTCAGGTTTGAAGCCTGTAGCCAGGGAGGAAGAGCAGAACCAAGGAGGTCCACGGCAGTCCCTCCAGTGCTTCCCGCAAAGCCGCCTGGGATCTGCGGGGCTGGCCCCGGGGGACCGGGGACCGGGGCCCACGGGCTGGGCTGCAGCGAGTCTGCAAACCAGCTCCGCACTCCTGGGAGGGGAGAGCGTTGCAGCAGGTCTGGAAATCCTGCTGGCCAGCCCACCCTGAATACCTAAGGTGCCTGCGGAGGGGCTGGGGGGCCTCCTAACTCATGGTGAGCTTTGAAGCCCCTTACGCTGTCGTCGGCACCTGCTCCCTGCGCCGCTCTTGGCCCTCTCTCACGCTCACGTGCATACTTGGTTTTCATTCATTTTTCTCCAGCCGAGCTCAGTCTTTCTAAGAGGACCCAGTTTTGCCAGTTTTGAGTCTGGCGAGGAGGAGTTGTGGCAGGAAGAGTTACTGATTTCGAGTATAGGAAGTGTGGTCCTGGAATTGGTTAGCCGAGGTCCGGTCTGGCCGAGCCTCCTGGATCCTGTCCGGGGGCCACCGCTTTGGTCCTTGTGTCTCCCCGTCTCCTCCCTTCCCTTGTCTGTCACGGGCTTGGCAGTTGGCGGGTACTGGTTAGGTGTCCTGTAGAATTTCCCAAATCTGTGATTGCACAGTATTTCTTGCATGATTAGACTGGCGTTTGGGGGCTTAAAACGTCCTTTGGAAGACACGCAATTTGGTTTGCCTTTGTTTGGTTTTGTGTTATTTGAAGATAACGGCTGAGCCTTTGTTCTGCGTCACTATCCAAGCTGCTAATAAACCCACGTCGGTGCCGACAAGGACACACGTCTCCACCAGCTGAAGCCCTGTTTATGAATGAGGAGGGTCTGCGATCACGTTCCCTCACGGTGGCTGGTGGTCACAGTTTTCCTTCTAGTGGCCCCTTCTCAAGTCGTTTGATTTGTTTATTTTTCGGGATAGACATCAGATTTACCTGCTTGGATCACGTTCTCCTGCTTTTGCAGATGTGTAACGTGGTTCCGCCCAGGACATCACCCATGTTACGGCACATGCCTGTGGTTGGCGTGGCACACGCCCGAGTTAACACACGTTGAGTCACAGATCTGAGTGACTGAGTTGGCACGTGGTGAAAATTCTGCTGCGTTGGTCAGGATTTCGGCCAGCCATGTAACGAGGTGCTTCACGTGCTGCGGACAAAGCAGGGTGACACAGACTGTCAGGTGGAATGCATCTGGTGGAGTGACCGTCCCCAAGTATGGGTTAGTGACGTGGGGTGAGCCCAGGGTTCCCCAGCAGGGCTTTGCTGGGGGTTCTGCTCTGTTCTACGTTTGTTGCCACACCTTGTAAAAATGCAAAAGGTGGGAAAGAAAAAGAGGGGGTGGCCCCAACCTGGCAGAGCCACTCACCTGTCTAACTCCTCAGGTAAAAGTAGCAAGGTAGCAAAATGATCTTGACAAACAGGGAATTTTTAGGCCAAACTAGAAATAGGAATATAAATGTACATCCTGGTTCCAATTTTATGCAGTTGCCACAATGAAATACTACAGACGCGGTGGCTGAAAGGACAGAAATGGACCGTCTCCCGGCTCTGAAGGACAGGAAGCTGAGATCAAGGTGTCAGCAGGGCTCCTTCCTCCCGAGACCCCAGGGAGAATTCATTCCAGCCTCCCGTCCGGCTTCCGGCGCTCTGCTGGCCACCTTTGGCGTCTGCTGCGCGCAGGAGCAGCGCCCATCTCTGCTTCCATCCTCCTGGTGTGTGGTCTGCGTCCAAACTGCCCCTTTCCATCAGCACGCCAGTCACGCTGGATTAGATACTTACTCCACTCTGATGTCATCTCAACCAGTTACACCTATCACAACCAAGTGAGGCCACACTCAGAGGCCCTGGGGGGCCAGGGTTTCTGTGTTTGAATTTCGAGGGCACACAATTCAACCCCTAACAGTTCTGCTCACGACAAAACTGCACAGCATAAGTCACGCGAGCTTTGCCTGTGCCTGCAAATCACAAAGGCCTGGAACTCACGCAGAGCCCGGGGCATGGCTTGCCTCTTCCCCATGACGGTGGGGGTCTGCACTGGGAGGACTCACTGAGGACCCCATGGCTGGAAATCACCCGAAGTCTTGGTCACTGACGCAGCCAATGCCTGGGCTGGGACGGCTCAAAGACGAGGGCTGCTGACCCGAGACCACCTGTGTGGCTGGCCTTCCTCCCAGCACTGCTGCCTCCAGTTATCAAATTTCTACCTGCCAGTCCAGGTTTGCCAGGTGAGAGCGCCAGTGAACTGGGCAGAGGGGGTGTTGCCTTTCGTGATCCGGCATTGGAAGTTACAGAGCATCACTTCCTCATGCTCCCAGAGCCATGGGAAGAGAATTTGATTACACCTGTTGATGGGGAGTGGCTGTCATATTGTGGGGGGACACGTGGAACAGGAGATAGTGAGGTGGCATCTGGGGAATGTACAACCTGCCACCAGCAGTCCTCCTCTTACCCAGAGTTGTGAGATCGTCTTATATGGCCTGCCTTTTGGGATTTCCTTTCTCCTTCCCTTCCTTCCCTTCCTTCCTTCCTCCCTCCCCCCTCCCTCTTTCTTTCTTTCTTTCTTTCTTCCTTTCTTTCTTTCTTTCTTTCTTTCTTTCTTTCTTTCTTTCTTTCTTTCTTTCTTTCTTCCTTCCTTCCTTCCTTCCTTCCTTCCTTCCTTCCTTCCTTCCTTTCTTTCATTTTCTTTCTTTCGTTTTCTTTCACTTCTTCTGTTAAACAAATAGCATATTCCCCATTTGTTCTTAATTCAGCTTTTCCATAGGAAAAAAATCTATTTGACTGAATGATCATCATAATCTAATATTTTTTCCACTACTTCTAATAATTCTTCTGAGGACTATTTCTATTACTTCTCTACCTTTCTATTACAAGCACTGCTGTAACCAACTATCTGCATGTACCTCACTGGGGTCACATGGGGTGTTTCTTTAATATCTGGGTTGCAAACATTCAGAGCACGTGGCTTATGCTGTAGAGTCCTACAGAAATAATATTTATCATTACGTGACCTCTCTAACAGATCTTAATTTAAGTTTCTGATACTATATTTTTTGATACATTAGGGTTCATAGATCTTTCTGTTTTCCATTTGGATTATCCCCTTTATCAACATTTCGTAACGCCAGCCCCATTTAATTTTGTTCTTGCATATCCTAAAATTACGTTAAACTATACCAGTGCTCTGCTTTTTCCTTTGTATCTGTCTAATTTTTTGCCCATGTTTTATCTCTCCCATCTTCACTATCACACAGTGCATCACGCCCCTGTGGTTGTCTAACATGTCACTGGGCTTTTGGGACACCTGAGGGCAGTGTGATGTTTGTTTCTAAGAGCTCATTTATGGCCTCTGTGCTTGTGGCAATTTCCCTTCTGATTGCAATAAAAATGCCGTGGTTCCAGATGTTTATTTCCTTGATTTTCTCTGTGTGTTTCAATGTGCATCTTTACGTCATCTCCATCAGTCATGCGTGCACTCTCCATTCTGTGCAAAAGCAGTGTCTTTGTTATTCCTCCTCGCCTTGCCCTTCCCCTCTGCGTTCTGGAGGAGATCTTCCAGCTCACCCCACAGCGCTGAGTTATTTTTGACCGTACCAATTGCCACCATCTACTCTTCCCCACACTGATTTGTTGGCTTTATTGCACTTGAAGTATTTTAATTTTTCACTTTCTCATCCATGTCCCCTTTCTTGTAAGTTTTATGGATTTTTCCTTTGGCTTCCTGGAGATCTTTGTTGAATCCCATTAAGGTCGTCAGATAATCTAGGTGGAGACAGACTCTCAGACATAAAAACAAACTTAGGGTGACCTGGGCTGGAGGCAGAGGGAAGGAGGGACAAATTGGGAGTCTGGGATGAGCAGATACAACTACTGTGTACAAAATAGGTAAACAACAAGGTCCTACTGCACAGCGCAGGGAACTGTGGTCAGTATCTTGTAATAACTTACAGTGGTAAAGAATGTGAAAAAGCATAATACACGTTCTTGTGCATATAATTGAATCACTATGACATACTTCAGAAAATAACACAATGTTGTAAATCAGCTGCACTTCAGTTTTAAAAAAAGGCATTGTTCTAGGTGTTGTCAATTTTCAGAGGCCTCTCCTGGCCCTGACAGCTTAGGGGATGATTTTGCGGCCCTAAATAAAATCACACAACGTGAGAGCCGTGGGTTAAGTTTTA
The DNA here is from genome assembly GCF_048564905.1 of Vicugna pacos. Lineage (NCBI taxonomy): Eukaryota > Metazoa > Chordata > Mammalia > Artiodactyla > Camelidae > Vicugna > Vicugna pacos. Next base: position 71,546,036 of record NC_133000.1, on the reverse strand, counting down.
TTTGGGTCAAAATGAGGACTACAGCCCGGGACACAGCATCTCAGAGAGCTCTGAGGAGCGTCTCTGAAGAGCAGGGGGAAGACCCAGTATTACACATCATTTCAGTGAAGGGGGACGTGCAGAGGCTGCTGCTAGTCACCAGGAGCAGATGTCACCGTTAATGATTTTGGTGCTTTTCTAGATATGAGGAGACTCAAGAATTAGGGCTCATAAAATCTTCTCCTCAAAGTATCTAATTACCTGAAGGCCTGTTCTGCCAGTTTTCCCAGAACACAGAGCACCCCGTGTTTGATATCCACCTCGAACTCCTCTCAGGGAGTGTGGAGGTCAGCGGCTGTCGCGGTTCATGATCTACTCCAAGCAGGGTAGATGGCAAGTGCCACCGTGACCCAGTCCTCGTAGAGGCAAACGGCGAGTGCCAGTGCTTAGTTGGCAACTTCCACCTCCCTTACCTGCTGGGTCGTCCCTGTGTCCTCTGTGTCGGGGCACCTGTGCATTTACTCATCCTGAAGAGAGATGAGTCAGGCCCAACGCTGGCCAAAGACAGGCGGACCGAGGGCCCGCGCCGGGGTGCCCAGGCCCCATGTGGGGACAGACGCCCTCGGATGGACGAGGGGGCGCAGCGGAGACTGACGGAGGCGGCTGGGCTTCAGGCCGTGCGGTCCGGAGGGCGCGTGCGCTCAGGGCCTCGCCGGCCCTTGGATGCTCTGGATCGACGAGGTGCACACAGGTCTCCCCAGGCTCGTCCCCGACGCGGCTCTTCCTCTTTCAGAAATACTTTCTCATCGGAGCTGCACTGCCCAGAATTCCCTGTCTCCTGAACCTCGATGTCCCTTCATTTTTCTTCTTTTCATGCAGATGTAGTGAGAGTAAGAAAAATGGGGACTGTGGTGTTGTGTTGGTTAGAGGGAGCTGCACCACACAGCCGCTTCAGAACAGCACCCATGTCTAGCTGAGGGTTGGCTGCCAAGTTTTCTGTTCCCTGAGCAGGGAGTAGAGGGGAGGAGGGAGAAGTGTCTCCGTATCGCTGTCTGTCTGGCAGTTGGCTCTGTTTGGGGCAGGAAAGAAAACATGTGTAAGATGCTCATTTCAGTGCATCAGATTAGGGCCCTGGGGACAGAGTTTTCTAAGATCTGTGTCACAAGTGCTGTGTGCTTTGCCGTCTTTTGCTTTGTCTTGGGGGGCTGTCTCGGAGACTACTGGCTAGGAGTCATGCTTAATAACGTGTTTCTTGGTAGACATCCTGGGAACCCCATTTCTCTATTATAAGTGATTTTCATTAGATACACACTTAAACATTGTTGGGTGTCCGAGCGTTGTCAGGTAGCATTAGTTCCATTGAATAGTTCAGTGCACTCACCGGGGAATCACTAACTCGTGCTGGGTGCTCGGTTCCATGGGGCAGGCTGGCTGACGGAACCCAAGAAGGAAGGAGGGAGGGAGGGATGGAAGGAAGCAGCGGGGAGAGGGGGGAGGGAAGGGCAACCAGGGAGCGAGGTCTGAGTCCCTGGTTCCAAAATCTGCACGGTAATTAGAAACACACATGAGACGAAATAGAGCCATTTTCTACCTGCAGATCAATGTAAATAAAAGTCCTAACTGAAAAAGAAAATGCAACTTTAAAATGAGCCAAGTGCATTTTGTTTTCCGTACATACATGCTAATATTTCCTAGTGAAGAGCTGCCGCAGCCAGAATACAAATTCTATCTGGCCAGTCTTGTTGATGTTTTTGTTATAAATTTAGAAGCATAGGACATACTATGCTTTCTATAAACGTCACAGCCTGTTAAGTCACTGGAAAGCTGGCAAAACGCCCCAGCCTTTCCGTATTTCAGTAATAATTCCCAGGCTGTTCTTTTGTGCGTTCCCTTCTCTTGCCAAGCGCCTGCACCAAACAATCCATTTATTTCACGTTAACTTCAGTCGTGCTCTGAGGACTTCATCCACAGCCTTGCAAGTATGCAGTCAGCCCTGCCAAGGACTTCTGCGTGTTTCTGCTTTGCTTCGGGTTTATCTGCTTGTGTCCACAGCTTTCCAGTCCAGACTCGTTAACTGATGCAAAAAAGGATGCTTTGGAGCCTTCAGCCTCCTCCTGTTAATAGACGGCCTGTGAACGCCATGTCTTTGCAGAGACGCCCTGTCCATACAGAACTTTCCTCCGGCAGGTCACTGAGAAGCCATCCTCACAGAGAAGTTGATTTGTGATTTTCCCTTCAGGACAATCGTTGCCCCAGGTAAACTGTGACTTTGTGCCAGTGAGTCAGACGAGCAGCCTGGAGCGTCCCAGCGTGGGATTCAGGTGTTACATGTGATTTTTTAATGAAAGTGGCTTCATTTGGCTGTAAATCTGTGGGGCCCTGAAACTGTCCTCACCGTGTAGAGTTACTGAGGCCGACGCTTGGGTAGGGCGTCCTGTGGTTTTCCCAAGGCGCACGCTGAAAATCACAGGGTTTTCTGATGGCCAAAACAATAATAATAATAATAATAATAATAATAACAACAACAACAACCACCTTTAGAATTACAATGTGTAAATTTTGGTCAGAAATTCTACTCACAAAGGCATGTGAGCTGATAGCTTTTTGTGTCAACCTGAGAGTCTACGAGACAGTCATGGCCCCAAGAGTGTCGGGAAGACACGGGTCTAAATACTGTTCCAATTAACAGTGTTAGATAGAGATTAATTTGTTTACCATAGATTCACAGGGCACCTGGAACATGATTGTTCATTACAAAGAAAAAAACCCCGCATTTGACTACGCTTAGGTGAAATGTTAATTCTGGAGTTGGTAAGGCCTGGCGACGCTTGAACAAGCTAATAATAATCTAACAAAGATTTTTAATAGCATGTTGATGAGTAAGACCAATGGGAAAGTGTTTTCGGTTACGCCAGGCAGGCCGCACGCTTGTCCCTTGTACTATAAATAAGAGAGTCAGCGAAGTCACTTGCGGTGTTGAACGCTGGAATTATTTCCTGTCTGAGGTCACTAAAGCTTATTCTGGATCACAGGTTAATGACCCAACGGTTTCTTTGTAGAAGGCATGAGCTGTGCGGGAGCGTGTGTGCTAATGATGTCAGCGGCTAATTCAGCTCCTCTGTTCACTAGGTCTGGGTCTATTTTGAGCAAATGATACCAATAAAGTTGATAGGAGAGGCGGAGAGCTTTGCCCGCGACGCTGGCACTTGAGTGGCCCCGTGGGCTTTTCTGCACCAAGCAAAGAAGTCTGGCTTTAGTCATGAGAAACGCTCAGTGACAAGGGTAAGAGGAAGGACCGTGAATATGAGGCACCCATAACCTAGAAAGAGGCGAAGCAAGGGTGCTGTGAGCGAAAACCCCAGGGGATGACTGAGTCCAGAAACACAGTGAAAAGCAAGCCAGCTGCAGTTTCACTCTGTGTTCTGCTTAAGCCTAACGATGCTCTGCCTGGAGACGGGGGCACGGAACAAAGGGCGCCTGTCAGCGCTGGCAGGCCCCGCCACAGCCTTCCCGGCCTGCAGCGTTCTCGAGGAACACGGACACTCAGACTGGCGTAAGGGCCGGTGATGGGGCGTTCTTGTAGACGTCCCGTCTTTCCAGATTATTGGCAGGGCAAAGTGTAACTCCTAGGATGGGGGAATCTCTGGACATTGTGACACTTTGAAACCAATGTTCGCCCTCAGCCTCTGAGGTGCTCCGGGCTTCCCCGGCATTATCTCATCGTGCAGACCCGCAAGTCCCACACTTTCTCTATGAAGAGTGCTACCCCTCGAAAAGAGTGCCTGGTCCCAGCACTTTCACTGGGAATCCCTTCCAAACTTCAGGGTTCCTGCTGCTGCTATATAAACCTTTCCAGAGCTTTGAAAAGACTTCTTTTTTTTTTTTTAACAAAGTCAACAGAAGTACAGTATTGAAATGTGATGAAAATACCGCCCAGGTGCACACACACACACTCAAAACTCAGACTCATCCAAGTGCCTCGATTTACGCTCATGTATTAAAGCTGTACTTACAACAACAACAGGTAAAATCAAGGTGCATCTAAAAGATGATTCTTCGTGACCACGCATGAGGAGCCACGTGTACAAAGAAAGCTTTCAATTAAAAAATATATACCATACAAGTGGGTCAGGGGATAAGGAAGAGTTTATTGACACAGGAACAATCTCTAAGGCTTGAGAATTTAATTACTTAGCAAGGATCAGGAAGATGCAGGCGACATTGCAAGGTAACTCTGGAAATTTTTTTTTTAAAATACATATTTGTGTACACGTATATGCTATTAATAGATAATAAGCTGATTCTACCTCAGTATTAAGAAGATAAGACAACTAATTAAAACACCAGAAGATTTGAAGGACACTTTACAGAAGAAGATGTACAGATGGCCAACAGGTACGTGAAAAGATGCTCAGTGTTACCAGTCACCAGGGAAACGCAAAGTAAAGCCACTGTGAGGTACCAACGCGCACCCACTGGAGAGTCTGCAGTCCTAGCTTCCTCACCTTTCTTTGCCATCTCCTCCCCCTTTTATCCCAGATAACGATCCATCTTGTTTCTGACACTGCAGACTGGCTCGCCTTGATAGAGTTTTGCATAAACGTGCCTTCTTTACTCCTTCATGTCTGGCTCCTTCTGCTCAGCAAAACGATGCTGGGGGTCACTCACCTGGCTGCGTGTGTATGGACTTTATTCCTTGTCACTGGTGAGGAGCATCCCATTGTACGGATACATCCACGTTTGTTCACCTTGCTGACGGGCATTTGGGCCGTTTCTGGTTCAACTCGAACACAAATAAACTTGCTGCAAACATTTGTGTACAAGTATTTGCGGGGCACAGGGTTTTATCTCTGTTGGGTGAATGTCTAGGAACAGAACAGCTGGGTGACGAGATGGAGGTATTTCTAACTTTTAAAGACACCGTTAAACAGTTTCCCGAAGTATTGGACTGACGTCAACTGCAATGCCTCCCACCCAATCACGCTCAGGCTCTCTTGAACTCACCCCACAAGGTTTTTAATCCTCAACACCCTGTTTAAAGTTTCTTGCTGTCAAATCGATGCTTTTGCAATATAAATTGGGTCATATCCCGCCCCTGCTCAGCAACCTGCCGCGGCTTTTGTTGAACGTGGAATCACGTGGACCTCCGTGCTACCTGACCAGCAGGGCCCCACGTGACCCGGGCTGCCTGCCGCCCGGACTGCTCATCTCATCTGCGCTCAGGACGCACTTGGCTCCCCGCTGGTCCTGCTGCTCCTGCACTAGGCCAAGCTCGCCTGGACTCTGGGGATGTGTGGGAAGCCGCGCCCGCCCTCTCCTTTCCCGGAATGCTCCTTACTCAGCTTTTCCATGAAGCACCTGCTTTGTTCTGTCTCAGATACCTGATCTCTTCCCCGGAAACTTCCCTAAACACCTGATCTCCGTGACTCAGCCTCGCTCACTCTGTCCTCACTTCTCCTTCCTTCACGGTGTTCTCTCCACTTGAAATGACACCATGTTGGGCTGGCTTGTCTGTCTCATGAGGACAGAGGCCCGCAGGGCTGGTGACCTCATCCCTCAGATGGTCCAGGCAGCGCTGCACACAAACCGCCAGAGGAGCCACGCTGGGCCCCACAGGCCTTGGCCTTTGGCTCATGAGAAGTCCATGGGGGCCTGGGCAGTTCCAGAGCCCCAGGCCACGTTCCAGGGTGTAGGGGTCAGCCCGAGAGGTGCCCCACCACTTCCTGCTGCGCCACCAGGAGGCACAGGCAAGACCCTGGAGGGAGTCAAAGGAGGAACGAGGCACTAGATCTTACAGCCCCGCCAGAACTGACACCAGTTACTCCCGCTCATACTTCGCTTACGGAACATGCCACAGGGTCACACGCAGCTCCAAGGCTGTGTGGGCTTGAGGAGGGGGAGAAACGATCTGGGGGTGGGCGGCAGACGTGCCTACCCTGCCTCACTGGCCATTGGACCCACAGAACCTAGAACTGGGCGACCAGGGCTTGGCTCACAGCTGATCCTCAGTAGATACTGCTCAATACGGGTAAACACATCCACATGTTGGTTTTCCTTGCCAGGGAGGCACTGTCCCCAGGAAATCCAGAAGAGCTGACTGCCTCCGTCCGTCCTAACTCCCTCCTTTTGGTGCACTGTGTGAGACAGGTCCTCCTCCGCTTCACTTGCTCTCCCATGAGAAACGATGCTCTTGGTGATGCACTGGGCTGCGGGGGGTCGTGGGTCAGTCCTGCTCTCTCCTCAGCTCTGTCAGACGAGATGGCAGCAGGGTTGACGTCAAGTCTTCCTCAAGCAACAGCTGGAGCTGTGCTGGCTGTCTGCTCAAGTGACCAAAATGCATGGTTTATAACAAAGATGTGCAAGGATGGAGGCAGCACATCCTCTCAGAGCCCAGACCGGGCTGAGCGTCACGTCTTGGGCTCCAGTAACTTCCTTGCTCTCCTGTCCTCCCCTGGTGTGGGTTTTATGTTTTTTTATGGACAGAAAGTTTTTTACAATTTTTGGTCATCATGCTAGTTTTTTGAGTTGAGTCACTGTCACACTAAGCATTTTTTTAGGAGGGTAGAATATTAATGTTTATAACTGTAGGAAGGAACACTTGTCTTGTTTACACAACCATATTTTCCAGACGCAAAGCATCGTCACGTACAGGATCAACTGAATTACTTGGCGACACATCCCCATCGTTTCTATCTGACACATTTGTCACACGTTTGTCAACCTAAGTTATGTAGACTGGCAGGAAAGCTGTCGCTCCTTTGAAATTCTAGCAATGATAATCGTACAGAGACCAAGAAACTGAGGCACATTCAACCACCAGTTGATAAAATGCTTGTGTTGAAAAATAGGTACAGAAAAAAGAGAGGTGTGGCGCCAGCACATTCACAGCCAGCCCTCCGGTCGCGCGGGAGGAAACGGCACGTCCTCATGTGTTTGGTCAGATGAGACACAGAAGTGGGGGGGACAGGCCCGGAAATAGGGCACCCCTGCTCCGTGCAGCCCAGCCGGAGGGAGGGGCCTTGCTGTCCCCACCGCCGGCCTCTCAAGCCCCTGAAAAGGAAGAGGATGTGGAGGCGGGGATCCTTTAGTAAAAACTTACATATCTATTTGGCACAATACGAAGTAGAAATACTGATGGGAGAGCACGCTCTGTGAATACTGCGTCTGCAGCGGGTGGAAGGGTTGCTGGTCCCCTTCTGAGTCTAGGTTAGGAAAAGCAGTGTGGCCCCCTCCCCACCCTTCCCCGTGTGACTGCCCTGGAAATCCAGCCACCAGGTTGTGTGGAAGCCCAGACACCATGAGGGGTCACATGGGGGTGCTCCTGACACCTGCTCCAGAAGCAGCTCCCCCACACATGAGGACGAGTCCCCAGATGACACCAGGTCCTGGGCTTGGAGCATTCCAGATGACCTCCAGGCCTCACAGAGCAGGGCTGAGCACCCCCCACCGCATCCTGTCTGAATTCCTGACCCAGAGATGGTGCGGGAGCTGACAGATGACTATTGCTATATTAAATCACTACATTCGGAGTCATTTCTTATGCACATTAGGTGACTAAAGCCGGCTTTGAAAGTCCCTTCCTAGAATGCAAATTACAAGTAAATGTAATTTGTATGTAATTAAATGTGAAATACATGCAAATTACTAGTATGTAAATTGCCTCGCCTTAATTATGGTCACAGAGATTAGGAAAAAAATATGGTATTTGCACACCAGTTTTGTTCTTTAATTCCAGCTCTAAAAAATGTATATTTATTTAAATAGTTATGAAAATTTAAACATAATTTAAACATAATTTGGGGGAACATTTGTATTACTGATGCTTTTGTTGCATGACGGATAAAAGTGTGTATACATATATCCTCCATATGAAATGTGCACGGTACCCAGGTGATCTCCAACCAGACAATGATCCAGCGCAACGACATGTATGTGACATAGGTACTAAGACAATGTCGTATTCATTGTAAAATTTGACTCAGAATTGCAGTACACATGGAAATTTAAGCCACAGATTATGGGCAAAAGTGGATTTCTAGCATGGCCGATTCTAACTCACTTTGCAGAAGAGCCGACCAAACTGCAGGGCCGCTCATTAGCAAGCCTGAGCCCCCACCGCTCTGAGACCCCGCGGGGCTGAGGCCGCGCGCGACTCTTGTGCTCGCAATCGCGCTCTCAGTGAAGTCTGACTCTCAAAATTCAATGTGATTTAATTTTGTAGGTGAAGTATTTCTGCTTCCTCTAAAACGACCTCTTGGATGGGATGCGTGAACACGCGACAAGGGCCCAGGAGGACCGAGCTGCCGACTTCTCCTGGCAAAGCCCCTGCCTCGCCCACCTGACCTGCGTGACGCCGGGCGCGCGCAGGCGCCCCGTGGGTAACCGCCTCTAGCCCACGCTCAGATGTGTAGTCTTTAAAAAATTTAGCATCTGAGCCCTGGTTGCTTTTAACATTCTACTTGGGGCCATTTCAACGTATCAATGTCTATCCTGGTGCGAAAATAGCAAAGCAGCAGCGGCTTCTGCTTTGAAGCACCGTTTTCTTTCCCCTCCCTGCCGACCGTGGCCCAGCGCGGGTCCCGGCAGAACCTGGGGTCCTGGGGGGTGTGGGGTGGGGACCCTGCGGAGGAGCACAGAGGTGTGTCCTGCTGACGCCACACCTTCTCTTGGGGACCCTGGTGGCAGCCACCCTGCCCTTACCCGCCGTCCTCCTGGACAAGGTGTGCTCACCTGCTGGCTTCACGGGCTGCACGCCGACGCCAGAGTCGGAGGTGGGGCGTGGCTCTTGCTGTCGCAGACTGACTGGTCCCACGCAGAGAAACAGAGGTGGCTTCCCTAAGGCCAGGTGATGGGTCAGCTGGGACCCAAAGAAGAATACGCCTAGGTCACCAGTCAGCTGCGGCTGGTCCCCTGAACCTCAGGCATGCCTCTAACGCAGTGGAATAAAAGCCGGCGGCATCCATGAGAAATGCCTGATTAACCAGAAAAAGACCAGTGTCTGCTATGCCCGTTCTTAAATACCCGGGGTGGAGAGGGGACCAGAAACTCACAGCGAGCCCAGCCTGTCCCCAGGCCCGGCTCCCACATGGCCACGTCTGCTCTGCGCCCCATCTCCCAAGGCAGGGGCACCGGGGTCCCCTCATCCTTGGAAACGGTGCGACTGCGTCCCCAAGGAAAACAGTACTGGCTGAATGAACTGTCCTCATCCGCCTGGTCCTCCCCTGCCTCCCTCCCTCCCCCGTCCTCCCCTCTCTTGCTTTCTGCTTTGCTTCCTTTCTCCTCTGTCTTCTCTTAGTCAGCGTGCTCAGTGTGTCCGTGAAATGCGCTCCGAAGATGTTACTCTGAAGCACCCTCTGCCTTAACTCAGCCTGGGCCTAACTAGGGCCGGCGGTCCTGTGAGCTCAGCGTGAGGCCCCCGCGCAGCAAGCGTCGTGGAGCGCAGAGGCTGGCCGTGGGCCACAGCCTGCCCTTCCCCAGTGCGGACACAAATTGGCCTCCTTTTCTGGCACCTGTCGAAACCTTGCCGGGAGCCAGGGACAGCCTGGCCTGCTGCGGTTTGCCTTTATCTGCGAGTCGGCATCAAAAAGTACTGCCGCGGTTGGCTCCTGGGCTGCTTGGATTTTTGAGGTGCTTTTCATGCCAGTTGAAACGATCATTTTATCAGTGACCTTTGCGGATGAGCTCTGGAGTAAACAGGAAAATACTCAGCCGCTGTGAATTATGTAATACTCTGAACTCGTCTAGACAGTGTGAGGAGGGCAGCAGATGGAGCAAGTTCTTAGAAATGGGAAGCAGTTTAGCAAAGAATTCTCGGCCAAGACGATCTCCGTCTCTCTCCTGTCACCATCTTTCTGTCGCCCTCCTTCAGCCTTTTGCCCCTCCACCCTCTGGCCCCAAGACACAGAGGGGTCTGCCTGGAGTCGGTTGCGTCTACCCTTTTGACTAATTTAGAAACGGGGTGCAAAGTCGGCTACGGGCTCATCCATCATATTTCCCCAGCCCCCTTGCTGCCTGGAAAACTTGCAGTAGGTGGAGGGTCAAGGGTTTTTCCAAAGCAAGGAGCACCGGCGAGCGTGGGAGGGACGACTTGATCTCCGCAGGGGGAGGGTTGAAATGGAGGAGAACGGCTAAGACCCCTTGGATCCCAGTGTTTTAACAGCAAACCGCATCTTCAAGGGCTTTCCTCTTCCAGGGACGGAAAACGGCACGTTAACAAGCCTGTCTTAGAGCGATTCACCCGGCGGGAGTGCAGTGAGAAGGTGAGAGAAAGACAGGCTCAACAGTGCAGTCATCACATCCCGAGAAATCAGCTGGCGGTCTGATGAACGAACAAACGTGACACTCCTGTCAGGAGAACTTTATCCCTGAATGAGGATAAAATAAAGCAGAACTCTGTGTCAAGGTCCGTTTGATGGTTCAAGAAAGTATGAAGTGGGGCCCCGACCCCTGCAAAGCTCACACACTCACTTGGGAGCAAAGCGAAATGCAGATGAAGGTGGTGACCAAACCATGGAGGATGGGGTCCCCTCAAAGGACCAAAGTGACAGGCTGATGGCAAAGGTCAAGTTCCCTTTGTGCCGGGGACTCAGAAATGGTTGGCAGGGGAGGTGGAGGGGAGCTGGCCCCGGGAGGAGGTGAGCCAGAGACAAACACAGGGCAGGGCACAGCCTTGAGGACCGGAAGGAGATCTGAGGACAGGAAATGACGCGGGCCAGGCGGAGCGAGGAAGGAGAGGAAGGGCGGAGGCTCGGCTGGGTCTGCAGTCCACGCCGTGTCTGGAACGAGGTTCGGGCACTCTTGATGTCTCGAGAGCTCCACACGGCCGTCACGTGTGTGTCCTGCAGGACATGTGCCCTGGGGGCTCCCGTGCACCCACGCGGGGTTGCAGCCACCACCTGTCTGGCTCCCGCTCTCTTCTGTAGAGGCTGGGAGGCCAGTGTCTTTGCTGGGGTCCCCTAAGCAGACCTGGAGACAGGGATTTGTGTGCAAATAGTTTACGTGGAAGCAGGACAGGGGTGGGTGGGGGCAGGCGGCCAACAAGGAATGACTCGTCCAAGCACAGGCAAGCTCTTCTGCACGTGGCCATGTGCTCAGGGGCCAAGGGGTGGGGACCAGGCGGGCTGGGTGGGGCGATCACATACCCACCCCGGGTCCTGGACCCTCTGCGGCCAGGCTCTCCCGGGTCGTGAAAGCTGAGGGCAGATGGATGGTGGTAGGACCTGCTCCCGCGGGCGGGCCCGGAAGGCTGGCGTCTGGGACCAGGCAGGGAGCCCCTCGTGGCACCAGCCACACGCGCAGCTCCTGGGGTCTGGCCGGGCGCACTTGGAGAGCTATTGTGGAATGAATCATTCCCCGAATGAAAACAAAACAAAGCCAAATCGCCATTTCTATAGAGCTTCTTCATGGACTTTTCCTGACTGTGGATCCCAGAAGGCTCTGATCTGTTGCCACCTTTGGGTACCACGGATTACCTGGGCCCCTCCCCGGGCGTCACTGCTCCTCTGCCAAGCGTGTCGGGGTGAGGTGGAGGGAGGGGAGGGGACTGCCCTGTTAGGACTTTCCAAAACTCCCCACGGAGACAATGGTAGCAAACTGACACGGAGAGAGACACAAGCAGAAGGATGCTGAGGAAACAATTTGGGGACATCAAAATGAGTCTCTGAACAACTATTTCTTGGAAATGTAACACCTTATTACTTCCAGGGAAGGTGAACTCTGGCTCTCGCCACCAGGAGGAAACGCAGTGATTTCTGGAAGCGTACCAGGACCGATGCTGACAAACCGCGAGAAACAGAGACTGTCCCTAAACAGAGACTGGCCTCAGCCATTTCTGTGTCCCCTTTAAAAGAAGGCAGTGATTCAGTTAGTGGATTCAATTAAAATTGACCGAGAGCCCCAGACGCCCAGGGTCAGGTGTCCTGTCCTCTCCAGCCTTCTCACCTTTCACTGACTGGGGATGAACCTCCGCGGGGCTGTTGCTGCAGGAGCCTCAGCACGGGCTTCACACGACGAAGTGAAAGAATAAGCGTGACCAAGTCTTCCCAGAAGCCTTTGAAAAATAACCTCCCTTCTCCGCAGTGCTTCCCGAGCCGCCCATCGCCCGTGTCACGTGGCACCCTTTCCTGCGCTCTCAGGACCGGGCCAAGCACGTCACGTTTAGAGGTGAAGCCAGCGAGTCACTAGCAAACCCAGTCCCTTGAGGGCCACGTGCGGTCACGTGAGCAGCTTGCGTCTCCTGGGTCAGAAAAGACTTTCACGTGGAACAGAAGCAGAAGGCAAACAGGGACGAAGGGGCCGTGGGACTTGGTGCCCCTCCCAGAGCTATGCATCTGGGACCTGGGAGTGTCCACCTAGGTAGGTTTCTAGGTTACATAGTCAACTAACAGGGGACAGATTTACAAACAAAAATGAAGAGAAAAGATGTGCGTCTGTTTCTGACACCCAGTGTTTAGCCAGTTCTAAATATAACTGCGAGTAATGAAACTGCAAGGCATTTTATCACTTAAAATGTCTATCAGAAAATGAGATTCTGTCATTTGCAACCATGTGGATGGACCTGGAAAGGTATTCTTCTCAGTGAAAGAAGTCAGAGAAAGACAAATGTATGTTTTCACGTACATGTGGAATCTAAAAAAAATTAAAAAGGAACAAATATAACAAAACAGCAAGAAACAAATGCAGAGAACAAACCAGTGGTTATCAGTGGGGAGTGGAGGGGGGCAAAGTAGGTGAAGGGGATTAAGAGGCACACACTGCTAGGAGTAAAATATATGTTACAAGAATATACGCATGACTGGGACGTGATACTGTATACCAGAGACGGACACGTTGCAACGGACTATACTTCAACAAGAAAATAAATAAATGTTACAAGAATATAACATAGAGCACAGGGAATATTGTCAATATTTTATAATAACTTTGTATGGAGTGTAAACTGTCAAAATATCTGATCAGTCTGATGCACACCTGAAACTAATATAATATTACTGTAAGTCTACTTTATTTGAATAAATAAAAAGTATACATCACATACAGAATTGCTGCCTTCATGTTTTACAGGACGAACCAGCAAAAACACCTGGCAGATTGCCCTCACTCCACCCCCCACCCCCGCCCCAGCCTCCTCCCGCACCGTCTGGAGAGCCTGGAAATAGGAAGAAGGCGGCTTCGTCTCGTCCTCCTGATGCCTGAGGCTGGGGGTGCCTGCGTCATCACCGTCTGCTTTGTGGAGGAAGAGCCCCTGATCTGAGCAACCCAATTTGCAAAAAAGCCCTCTGTCCTGGCTCCCTCTAGGCTGTCATCATACAAGTGCCACAGCTGTGGTCCCCGAGCTCCTTCCGCACTTACCCAGCTCTCACAGGCGCTGAGAAGACAGGACAGGTGAACGCGGTTGGTGCTCTGGACGCCTGGGATCCGTAGGAGGGAACAGCCGCTTCCCCCTCCTCCATCTTCTCCTGGTCAGGCTCCCCTTGACTCACAGGACCCAGCTGAGGCATCCTTTCTCTTTGGATGCCCTTCCTTCCCGGTTCCCCAGAGTAGGGGCTGTGCGCCTCTTCTGTCCTCATGACACACACAGCTCATGGTGCGTTCTTGTAATTGCCCTTGGCTTGTCTGAATTCCTCTCCCCCTACCTTTGCAAGTGGGAGCTCTTCCATCCCAGGACTGGCCACACAGCAGAGAACCCACAGGTATTTTATAACAGAATGGAGGAAATCAGAAAGTACAGTACACTGGGACAAGCTGCCTGATGGGGTGTGTGCAGTGAAGATTTTCCTGGACCAAGGATGGTTTCGAGGATGAATAAGAGTTTGTCCAACAAAGAGCAAGGAGCAGCCTCAGAGGCAGAAAGCCATGCAGAGGCACCAGCTGTGAAACAGTGTCACTTGGACTCCAGGGCAGGTTCCCGCCACACGCTGCAGGACCCTGGAGGGAGAGAGGAGGACTGGTCCAGAGGGCAGGTGGGAAGGTGGCCAGGGCATTGCAGAGATAACTGGGGGCAGTGTGGGGGGCGTTGGGTGGTACCCTAGTTCTGAGGCCGTCACTGACTGGTGGAGAGACAGTCAGGTCATGTAACCTGACGGCTCGGACATGAGTGTCGCCGGGGAGCCCACTCACTGTGTCCTGGAGGAACTCTCCAAATGGACCTGCCTTGGTCCAGGCCCCAGAACACTGCTCCGTGGGTTCTGGTGGGCCTCCCTCTTATTCAGCAAAGGCTGACAGGCAGTTAGAGCACCATTGTAACAATCTGTGCTGAATTAACTTGTGGAACCATCGCCACAACCCCGTGAGGAGGTCCTGTGTGACCCCCCCGTAGGCGTGAAGGGGAAGGGACAGGTCTGGCACTCGCGCTGGGGCATTCCGAGGTTGCTCTGACCAGCAGCCAGCTTTGGGGAGAGCAGGTGCCCTGCCCCTCCCTGCAGCGCACAAGCACCTTCCGTGGTGGCCGCGCCCCGGGGAGGGACACAGATGAGAGCGCGGAGAGACACCGGCAGTGCTTTCACGCAGACGGAGGCGGCCCTGTCACTTTTATGAACCATCGCGGTTACCACGTGACTGATGGGCATCATTTCATCCTTTGCGTGAAGGCTTCCTCGGTAAAAGAGTTCCCGCGTTCACAGCCAGCCCCCCTCTTCCTTTTACACTCCAGTCGGTTCCTCTCAGGTTCCTTGTCTGTTTCTAGCCTGGTTTCTGCAGTTGTCCAGAGCTTCGCGTTCATTCCCTAAGAGCACAGGACGGGCTGTCCGGGGCTGGGGGAGAAGGGCAGCCCCCGTGTGAGGGCCGCGCGCCGAGGATGCGCCGAGCCCGAGGATGCGCCGCGCTGCCCGCGGCCTTCTGTCTGCGAGCCCGGCTGCGCTCGCCGCCTGGCAGTGGGCTGCTGCCTCCCACTTGAAAAACCGCTTTCTCTTCTCTTCACGTCACGTGTGTGCTCACCCAGAAAGAGGAGAGTGACTGTCCGGACGCCACTGTCCTCTCCTCCGGGCTGGTCCTCGCCTCCTGGTCTGGGTGCCCCAGGTGGTTTCCTCGCAGCTAACGCCTGATTATATTTCAAGGGACTGTTCTGTGCTGTTCCCGGGAACCTGGCCTTTCTCTTTCCGTCTGGAAGGAGGCCGTCATGTCTCCCTCTGGGAAGGAGAAGAGAGGGTTTTGGAAAGAGTGGTGCTTTCCCCGGGCCAGGTGTTTGCCCCGCGTCCTGCCGTGAACCTGCCTGGCAGACGAGGACACCGTTCTCTGGGACTTATTTCTGCATTTCCTGTGTAATTTACTCCAGGCTGGGATCTTCTGAGAAATTATGATGACAACTAGGGTTTTTCTGTTCTTCTTCTTCTCATCTGTTGGAAACAGACACACATAACAGCCAGTCCTACTGGCTGACAGAAATTGGCATTAGCCATCACACTTTATCTTGGTATGACCGTGTGGTCACTCAGGATGCTTGCTCTGTGAGTCCAATCTTACTGTTTTTAACATTTCCAGGCAATCAAGATACTTTGAAATCAGACGACCTCAGGTCAAGTTCTCTCTCAGAATTTTATGAGCCGTGTGATCTTGGGGAGGTAATAACAATAAAGTCATTCTAATAACTGAGTGGCATGTGTTGAACTCTTTCTCTGGGCCAAGCATGGTGCGAAACACGGAGCAGGAATTGTCACGCTTGCATCTCGTGGGTAACCTGGGCAGGTAGGTGAGTCACGCACCTTACCTGTCCCATGTGGCTTTGATGTGGGGTAATTAAGTTGCCTCACTAAACCCAGAGATGGTTCTGGGCATCAAAACAAGTGGCCTCCATGAAAGGACTTTGTTCTTTGCAAAGCAACACACAGATGTACGGGGCTGCTGTTTTGGCTCCTATCTGTGCACAGTGCTGACTCACTGTTCATAGTCCAGGCAGGCAGAGATGTTCTGCCAAGAGCAGGGCAAAGTCGACACTGCTCAGCTCAGCACACACTCCCCGGGGGGCGCGGGTGGGAGGGGAGGGCTCCAGCCACCCCCGTGACTGTGAGCAAGGCAGCCCAGCCAGCATGGGCGAGGGTTTGGCTCTATCACCCATGACCCTGCGTCCGACAACCTGCAGGTGCTAATCAGACGTTCCACTGTCCGAAACCTTGGAGCGTTCACTCTAACAATGTCTTCTTAATTTTTAATAAAACAGCTGACACTTGTCTGTGTATGTAAGTCTGAAACAACAATTGAATCTAATTGTAATGACCACTGGTGACACCATTTTCTCCACTGTGGAATTTTTTTTATTAAGGACCAATAATTCCACTTTAAAATGTTGTTGGACCACTTTCTGTGTTTTAGTCATGCATTTAGAGCTAAATTATTGTGGCTGCATTTATCTTACTGTCCCAGGCTATGTATTAAATGCAGAATATATATATGTGCTTTGAATCCGGCTATAAAAATTTGCCACTGGGTATTATAATAAAATTCTATTTTCCAAGAACAAGCTTTGATCAGAAGGCAGGATTTTATTAAAGAATTGCAAATGCTTTATGGCCCTTCTTATGTGTGTGTGCCTGAGTGTGTGTGTGTGTGTGTGTGTGTGTGTAGACTTAACTAGTGTTTGGTTGAATTATGTTTCCCCCAAACTCATATTTTGAAATCCTCACCCCCAGTACCTCAGATCATCACCTTATTTGGAAATAAGGTCTTTGCACATGTAGCCAAGATGAAGTCATTGGGGTGAGCTTTAGTTCAGCCTAACTATGTCCTTATAAAAAAGGGAAATTTGGACCCAGAAGCACGTACACTGAGAATGTCATGTGAAAATGAAGGCAGTGACCAGGGTGATGGATCCACAAGCCAAGGAACGCCAAAGACCGCCAAAGACCACCAAAGACCGCCAGCAAACCATCACAAGCTGGGGGAGGGGAATGAGGCAGATTCTCCCGCACAGCCTTACAGGGAGCCCACCCTGCCCACACCTGGATCTGACTTGTGGCCTCCGAAGCTGTGAGAGAATAAGTTTCTATTGTTTAAGCCACTCAGTCTGTATATTTCATTATGGCGGCTCCTGCACACCAGTATAAATTTACAGATGATGGATGGATGGTAGGTACAAGACAATAGATGCATAGATGATAATGAGATGATAGACTCAGCAACCTGCTGTGTATCTACAGTCCTTTTCTTGTCCGTAGGTTTCTTGTCTGTAGGATGAAGTAGAACATACATTCAGACAAGTGCACATGTAGCAAGTGTACAAACTGGTAACTTTCTCAAAGTGGACACATCTGTTAACCACCATCCAGATTAAGAAACAGAACATGACTGGCACCCAAGAGGCCACTGTCCCAGTCACAATCCACCACCCTCCCAGAGGTGCAGCTGCCCCCATCCCTATTCACATTGATTAGTTTGCTGATTTTGAAATTTATAAATGCAGCATCATAGAATGTGCACTATTATGGAGCTGACATTTCCTCCTCACTGTTGCGTTATGAAATTCACCCATGGTGTTGGCTGTAGCTGCAGTTCACTCATTTTCACCACTAGATAGTATTCCATTGTATAAACAGATCACAATTTACTTGTCATTTTATGACAGAAGGTCATGATGGCAGTTTGCAACTTGGGACTATCACAAATAATATTGCTGGAGGTACTTTCATTTAAGTCTTCGGTGCTCATCTGTGGGCATTTTGGGTGAACAGATGCTAAGGAGTGGAATTGCCACACTGCAGAGTGTGCATATGTTGAGTTTTAGAAAATACCACCAGTTTTCTACGGCAGTGCCAGCTCTGTGTGCTCTCCAACTCTCATTCTGCACGTTCCCTTTTTCCTCTCTCTCCTCCTCCTGCTTGTCCCCGCCGTCCTTTCTGTCTCTGTCTGCCTTTCCTTCCCTTTTTCTTTTCTATTTTTTGTAGCTGTGGTCATTCTGGTGAATAGGTTCTGTTGCATTTTATTTTTATTTCCCTACCGAGTTTAAGCATCTTCTCGTTTTCTCATATGCTCTTTGGCTGCTTGGACAGACTCTTCTGTGAAGCACCATTTCAAGTACGAGCTCTTAAAAAAAGACAGTTCTCTCTCTTTATTTTTCTTTTAGATAAGCAGGAATTCTTCATTTATTCTGACAAGTCTCTTGTTAGATATAAGTATGGCAGAATCTTTGCCCACTTTGTAGTTTACATGTCCAAGTTCTTAATCGTGTCTTTTCATGAACAGAAGTTTGTAATTTTAATAAAGGAAAGTTTATCTTTTTTCCTGTTCTGGGTAGCACATTCTGCATTCTGTTTAAGAAAATTTTCCTACTCCAAAGTCATAAAGATACTTTACATCCCATGTTTAGATCTACAAGCCATCTGGAATTTATTTTTGTGTACATTGTAAGATAGGAATCAAAATGTATCTGTAAAAAACACGGACACTCCATTAATTCTGTAGCATTTATGGAAAAGATCGTGCTTTCCCCGCTGTACCACTGTGTCACCTTAAACCTGTATTAAACAAATGTATATGAATGAGCATTTTTCTCAGTTTGCTTTTAGTTTGTTTATCCTTGTGACAGTAACACACTGTTTTAAAATTGTAGCCATGTAATAAGTCTTGATATCTTCCAGTGCAAGTTCTCCAATTTTGTCATTCTTTTTCAAGATTGTCTTGCACTCACATTGTTGAAACACATGATGATATTTTGATTGGGATGGTTGAGTCTACAGTTTGAGTCATCGATGACTTTCAGTGCCTCAATCCATGAACATAGTATATTTGTTTATTTATTTAGGTATTCTTTGATTTATTTCTATAAAGTTTTCAGCTTAATTACTTTTGTCAGATTAATCGCTAGTTGATGTGTTTTTGATGCTATTATGTTTTATGTCATATCCTATTTGCTTATTTTTCTGGTATGTAGAAATACAATAGATTTTTGTATGTGAACTTTTTTACCAGTGGAATAGATAAATTGGCACGTTAATTTTAGCAGTTTGTCTGTGGAACCTTTTGGAATTTTTTATATGTATTATAATGTTGTCTGTGAGTAAATCCACATTTGCTTCTTCTTTTCTAATCCTCATACATTTTCTTTCCTTAAAACATTGGCTAAGAACTCACCAGAGCCATTCAACAGAAGTGGTGTTAGCACGCGTGCTTTCTCACTGCTGGTCTTGGGGAGAAGTATCTCAATATTTTACAGTGAAACATGATGTTTTTCTATAGGTTTTGCTGTAAATCACCTTTATCAGATGAAAGAAATTTCCTTTTATTCTTGGTGATTTTAAAATCATATATGTATGTTGAATTTTATTAAGTAATTTATTTGTATCTATTAGTACAATCTAATGTAGTGAATGGCAATGATCAATTTCTAGATGTTGAATCAACCTTGCACCCCCAGAATAGGTCTCGGCTTGGTTCGGTGGGTTGTACATTTTATATATTGACTGATTTAGTTTTCTAATATTTTGTTTAGAATTTTTGTATGAAAATGATGACTTGTAATTTTCCTTTTTTTGTAATATCGTCCTTAAATTTGTTACTATTATTATGCTGACTTTATAAAAAGCTGAGAAGTGCTCCCTGTATTTCTATGACCTGAAATAGTCTGTGCAACATTAGTGTTTTTTCTTCCTTAAAAATTTAGAGACTTTTACCAGTCAAGCCATGTGACCTGGATGTGTGGGAGAGTGGGGTGGGGGATGAAGGTGTTAAACTGAGTGATAAGTTTGTTTGCAAAGTATAGGGCCCCTCAAGTTTTCTATCGATTTTTATCTTCTTTTTGATAAGCTGTGTTCTTTTAGGAACTTATCTTTTTCATATACATTTTCAAATGTACTGGTATAAGGGTTATGTGTAATACCCCTTACAAACTTTTCAATGTCTGTAAGTTCTATAGTGACTTGCCGTTTTTAGTGATTTCCAAATTTTGGTAGTGTTTGTCCTCTCTCTCTCTCTGTCTCTCAATCTTGTCAAGAACATAACAATTTTATCATTCCTACAAGAAGAGCAACTTCCTGACTCACCTGTTCTCTCTCCCGTATATTTGGGTTTTCTTCATTAATTTGTACTCTTGTAACTACTGTTTCTTTTCTACTATTCCCTTCGTGTTTAATGGATTTGGGTTTTCAAACTCCTTGAGCATTTACAGAGACTATTTAATATTTAGCCTTTCTTCTTTTGTAATACATAAACTTAGCTGTAAACTTCCTCCTAACTACAGTTTTTACTTCACCCCACGAGTTTTGTTATGTTGTATTTTACTCTAATTTAGTCAAAAATGTTTTCTAATTCCCTTTGAGACTGCTCCTTTAACTCACAGGTTTTCTTCACGTCTATTACTTGATCCCCAGCATTTGGCAGTCCCTGACTGTATATGTGTATTTACTGGCTGCCGGCTTATTTCCACTGTGGCCGCATCACACAAGCTTTTCATGGTTTGAAATGTGTTGAGATGTGTTTTATGTTTGCAATTTCAGCAAATGTTTATGGACGCTCACCAAAAAAATCGTATTCCTCCTTGGCGGGTCGGTGATGCTAATTTAATTCTGGGTGCAATTAGAGAACACCCGTGCCCCTTGGTCCACTTCTTTGGCTTCCTGGAGATGTGGAAGAGAACTTTAAAGCTCTGAAAGCTTACGCAGCCGTCAACAAAAGGACAAGCTCTGTTAGAGGGACGTGGTATCAGTCGAGGAAGATGGCAGCTGATCTGTGAGCAGTGAATTTGTGCTCCCTCTGAGGCCTCTCACACCCCTGGGGGGGGTCTCTGGTTGGAACAGACCTGCTCTCCTTGGTAGAGAAGTACAGAAACACTCTAGGATGCTGCAAAAGCGTGCTTCCCTTCCTGCGGTCTTCCGAAAAAAATTTTGTTCTGTTTTTGTTAATAGAGGTACTGAGGGTTGAACCCAGCACGTCATGCATGCTAAACAGGTGCTCCACCGCTGAGCTCTACCCTCCCCCATTCCTGCGGTCTGAAGTCCTTCCACTCATCCCTCTGTCTCTCCCTGTGCCTCCACTCTCTTCGGTCAGGCTCCCAGCAGTCCTTCTCAGAAGGGACCACAAAGCTCAAAGCTAACAGACTCTTGCCTGGTCATGTTGTTGCCTCCAATCTCTCATCTCTGCAAATAAGATTGATCTTAAATCCACATCAGCCACATCACTCTTTCAAGTGGCTACATACAGTACACAGTACAGTACACGGCAAAGTCCAAACATGTCACCACGATTTCCGAAGCCCTGTGACCAAGCCCTACCCTGTACCCCACCTCCAACCTCCTGCAAGTGTGCCTGGCCCCCAGCCGTTCGGTACAGCCCCTCACTCTCTTGATCTTATGCAGTGACGTCAGCGTGGAGTGCTTGCTGCTCCTCACCAAAGCCTGCTTATTCTTTTGCTTCAGCTCCTTCCCAGCATCCTTTCTGAGCACCTTCCTAAACCCCTTCACAATCTCATATTTTGTCCCTTCTCTGAGATCCCATCCTGTTCCGTTCCTACTGCTCCTGTTTCTCTTTTGTGTGTGGTGTTTCGTGTCCTTCTCTGCCTGACTCCCCAGAGGGCCAGCTCCTGAAATAAGGGACCCTTGGTGAAAGCAAGCTCACCAGGATTTACGTGCATCTTTGCAGACTCACTCAATGAATGAATGTGGAATGGAATCCCCTAGAGTCTGCTATTGCCCATAGTAACTTGGAAAGTATGTGCACTTCTTAGAACCAGTTTTTCAAGTGAAATGAGTCATCTGAAGGTCAGGCTATCTCAGTGTGAGATTTGGTAAGTGCGTCTACAGTGTCTACAGCAGGAAGCACTAAGAAAGCAGTAGCTCTGGGTCGGGGCTAAACAGGATTAAGTAGAAAGGGAGGTGTGTGTTGCCTTCCAACTTAGAAGATTAGAATTTCCACTTTCTCTGTATTAAAAATAAATCTGCTGTGTGAAATCAAAGGATGTGGTCAGGGAGTGTCCCCTCCCGCCTGCCCTTGGAGAGCCGAGCCTCTTGACGGTGTTTCAGAGTCTGCCTCTGTAATCCCGAGTTCAAATGGATCAGCTGCTGCTGGAGATGCTTGAGGCAGGAGTCACTGGGTTGGCTGAGAAGTGTTGTAGTGAGGAGTTCAGACGGTCTCCTGATTCCATTTCACGTGCTTATCCTTTTCTGGAAAGAAGAGGAGAAAGTTATTCTATTACGTGTCATGGTGCAACGGGCTTCTCATCCACCTGGCACCAGGCTGGAAACCTTGGCTCAAGGTTCAAATTTACATCTCTTTCATTCACTGCCTCAGTTTCCTCTCCAGTGAAGTGGGTGTGATCACAGCACCTCACAATGTTAAATGACTCCACAGACGAAGTGCCCGGAATGGTTCCCATAAGTATGGAGAAGGCGATGATCGCTGCGAAGAGGCAGGTCTCCTGACTTCTATCAGCCCTGAGCTTGCTCCTCTGTCTCCCTTTCTGCAGAATGAGCTAAGCTCCGTGGCCTTTCAAGACCGTGGCCACAGCCCCCGCCACTCACAAAGACTTCGCACTTCCACCCCGTGAGATCAGCTCTTTGAAGACCAGCACGCTACCAGATTCTTTTGCGATGGTTCACGTCATGTGTCAGCTGGACTGGACGTGGGGGGCCCAGATTAAGCATCCTTTCTGGGTGTGTCTGTGGGCGCTTTTCCAGATGGGATTAGCATTTGAATTGGTGGGCTCAGTAAAGCAGCTCGCTGTCCCCTCCGTGGTGGGGAAGGGGCATCAGCTAGTCCACTAAGGGCCTGAATGGAACAAAAGAGGACGGAGGAGTTTGCTGTCTTTCCTTCCGGTCCGCCTGGTAGAGCTGGGCGTGTTGTGGCCCCCTGCCCTCCGGCTGCGATTCCTGCGCACCTGGTACTCAAGCCTTTGGACTTGGACTGAATTACTCCACCAGCTCTCCTGGGTCTCCAGCTTGCAGATGGCACATCAGGGGACTTCTAGCCACCTACCCATCTATCCATCCATCTGTCTAGCTAGCTAGCTATGCATCCAACTATCCGTCTGGCTGGTTCTGTTCTCCAGAGAACTCAGACTAATACAACTTTCAAGTAGGTTATATTGAACTCCTCAGCCAAATTTTAATCTTAAATTATTCATTTATTAATTCGTTTTCTCAACAAGCATTTATTGAGACCATGTTCCTGGCTTTACACCCTTCTATTCGATCAGCACACCTTGATTACCTGTGAGCTGTATCCTTACAGTGTGATGATGAGCTCACAGTCTAGAGGTCGTCATTCTAGCATCATAACCAGCACTTACATTGCATTTAATTGCATCCTAGGAATGTCTGCATTTGGATTTCTTCACTTTTGCTAAATCTTTCTGTAGGTATCTCTTTACATATATATATATATAAATTCCACTTGCATATAAATTCTATTCACATGTGAATTCTATTTATATATTTATATTTCATAGATTTCAGACTGCCCCACGTATTCTTACCCATTAAAAATTTTGGTTGGTTAACACTTTAGCATTTTCACTACACAAGAAGGAGTTTGTCTTCAAAGAAGCTTTGAAGATGACACATACCAGAGGCCCCTCTGTGAAATTTACTATGCTCATCAGTATGTCAGAGGGTCTAAGCCAGCTCTCAGCCAGCTCTCAGTAAAGAAGGTGATTAACTTTGTGTAATTCAGCAGGGTTCACATTTATGTGGCCCGAGACAATTTTCCCTAAGATATGCAGTGCTACCGTTATTACGAGTAAAATTTTTTGTCTCCTAACAAGGAGTTATCACATGATTTTGTAGAACGGAATGTACCCACGATAGATGTGGAAAGATAGGATTATAAATAAATAACCATGCTGCCCGGGCAATTATGCTATTTGTGTAAACCTATGTGTGTATATATGAAAGTTAATTATTGATTACGCATATTGTCTAAATTCCTAATATGCTGTTTATTCAACCTCGCTGATAGAAGTTAAAGAACCCCGGTGACATGTTAAGACACATTCCTGTAATATTCACGTTTAGCGCCTTTATTATCTGCCTTTTCCTGAAAATGTTAGGAGCGTATCTGATTTGGCTGTCATTAAATCTGATCAGTTAATAATTCAGCGACAAATGAGCCATCATCGCCTTATTTTGGTCCTACTTTTATTTCCCTTTGAATTCTCATGGTAAGTAAGGCGCCCATTCTTTGGTTTTCAGCCAATCAGAGGAAGGTATAGGCTTTTCCATTAATCAGTGCACTAAAACGGCCTCTCAGATGTGTGAACTTTAGAAAGGTCAGTTTCCTTAGGAAGCAACAGAGCCTCTGGTGGTAGACAGAGTCATGGGCGCCAGAGACGTCCCTGTCCGTCTCCAGGACATGTGGGGCCAGGGCAAGTCGAGGGCTCAAGGATGGGGAAGGAACAGAGTTGCTAATCAGCTGAGCCTGAGGTGGGGAGGGCCCTGGGTTATCCAGGCGGCCCAGCACCATCAGAGGGATTCAGAGTCGGAGGGCCCACGTGAGCCGGGCTCCGCTGCCCGTGGCTGGCTTTGGGGAGGTCAGGGTTCCACACAGCGTGGCCCCGCTGGCATCTCGGCTGTAGCCCGATGAGACCCGCTGCCCGCAGAACTAAGAGGAAACGCAGGAACTCACCGCCCGGCTTGCGTCATTCATTCCAGCAGCTGTAAGACACTCACGTGCCTTCAGTGTCGTCTGGGGAGGAAAGTCGAAGGATGTGATTCTCCTGGAAGCTGGTGATGGTTCAGGCCATTTAGAGAGAGGTTTCGAAAGCTTTGTGCTTACTAGAGTCATAGGAAAAATGCCATGGTCCACCAGGCCAAGGACGGCACTTCGGCAGACGCAGCAGTTGGTCCAGGTCCCGAGCCCAGCGGACCCCTCCCACCTGCTTGCCTGTGATCCAGGGATCCATCCCCACAGGCTCCGGCTGCAGTTCCAGCATCAGCCCCGGAGGTGGGGAAGAAACTCAGGTGGACCCTCGAAGCCAGCAGCTCTTGCTTCTGCTCGGAGCACCCCACCTCACTGTGGCTGAGAGGTCATTTCTGCCATTCACAGGTGAACTACCGGGGCCCTAAGCTGTCCAGTGCTCCTGTTGGGAACCTCGGGTACTTGGTGCACCTCCCTGAGCCTCCCTGTTCTCATACCTGTCTAAGGATGCAGCCTGAGGCCAGGCGCCCCCACTCCTGCAAGTCCCTCCTGACACCAAACGCCCTACCAGGGGACTCCCAGTCCCCTAGGCCATGTGTGGCTGCAGGCACCACCTGCCGACTGCAGGGTCAGAACGTGCCAGTGGGACTGGGTGCTGCCTGGGCTCCTGCATCCAGACTCCCAGCTCCCCCTGCCCCATAAACCTGACCCCAAGCCTGCCTCTTCCGGATCCAAATCTTTTCCTCTGCAGCCGCCCTCACTCCCTCACAGGGAAAGCCCGACCCTCGTACTTTGACCCTTTTGCTGCCAGAAGGATCACCCCCATACACTCTTGGTCCTTTTGTGTCTGGGTGAATTCATTTTGCATAAGGCATTCAAGGTCCGTCTATGTCAGAGCATCTCGGAACTTCATTCCTTTTTATGGCTGAATAGTATCTCACTATCCAGGTGGCCACAGCCCCTCTCAGGTCGACTCTAACTCCTGCTCGTTTCCAATCACAGGTGTGACCCAAGCTCAGCGATTCTAAGTCAGATCATGTCGTAACTACCCAGGGAGCCAACGCCCCTCTCCCTGCAGTCCTAAAACCCCTCCCCCAGTCCTAAAACCCCTCCCCCACTCCTAAACCCTTCCCCTAGTCCTAAAACCCCCTCCCCAGACCTAAAACTCCCTCCCGCAGCCCAAAACCCCCTCCCCCAGTCCTAAAACCCCCTCCCCAGTCCTAGAAACCCCCTCCCCAGTCCTAAAACCCCCTCCCCAGTCCTAAAAACCCTTCCCCCAGTCCTAAAACTCCCTCCTCCAGTCCTAAAGCCCCCTCCCCCAGTCCTAAAACCCCTCCCCCAGTCCCAAACCCCCTCCCCCAGTCCTAAAACCCCCTCCCCCACTCCTAAACCCTTCCCCTAGTCCTAAAACCCCCTCCCCAGTCCTAGAAACCCCTCCCCCAGTCCTAAAACCCCTCCCCAGTCCTAAAACTCCCTCCCC
The DNA here is from genome assembly GCF_048564905.1 of Vicugna pacos. NCBI lineage: Eukaryota > Metazoa > Chordata > Mammalia > Artiodactyla > Camelidae > Vicugna > Vicugna pacos. The sequence goes on along the minus strand of NC_133000.1, from coordinate 71,520,025 downwards.
CAGTCCTAAAGCCCCCCCAGTCCTAAACCCCTCCCCCAGTCCCAAACCCCCTCCCCCAGTCCTAAAACCCCCTCCCCAGTCCTAAAACCCCTCCCCCAGTCCTAAAACCCCTCCCCCAGTCCTAAAGCCCCTCCCCCAGTCCTAAAACCCCTCCCCCAGTCCTAAAACCCCCTCCCCAGTCCTAGAAACCCCCTCCCCAGTCCTAAAAACCCCCTCCCCAGTCCTAAAAACCCCTCCCCCAGTCCTAAAACCCCTCCTCAGCCCTAAAGCCCCTCCCCCAGTCCTAAAACCCCTCCCCCAGCCCCCAACCCCCCTCCCCCAGTCCTAAAACCCCCTCACCAGTCCTAGAAACCCCCTCCCCAGTCCTAAAACCCCCTCCCCAGTCCTAAAAACCCCCTCCCCAGTCCTAAAAACCCCTCCCCCAGTCCTAAAACCCCTCCCCAGTCCTAAAACTCCCTCCCCCAGTCCTAAAGCCCCCTCCCCAGTCCTAAACCCCTCCCCCAGTCCCAAACCCCCTCCCCCAGTCCTAAAACCCCCTCCCCAGTCCTAAAAACCCCCTCCCCAGTCCTAAAACCCCCTCCCCAGTCCTAAAACCCCTCCCCCAGTCCCAAAACCCCCTCCCCAGTCCTAAAAACCCCCTCCCCAGTCCTAAAACCCCCTCCCCCAGTCCTAAAACCCCTCCCCAGTCCTAAAACTCTTCCCCCCCACTCCTAAAACCCTCTCTCCCCACCCCAGTCCCAAGCTGCATGGCTTCACAGGGCTCCTCCATGCTCTCCCCTCCCCAAGCAGGTTTTTTCACTCCTTTCTCTCTCCCTGGAACCATGTGGCACCACTGCAGACCCCCATCTCCTGCAACCTCTGTTGTAGCTTTTAACTGGATTCTTGCCCCCAGCCCCAGTACACTGAAATCTGTTGTTTTTCCAAAATATACGTAATCCTGTAATTCCCTTAATTAAAAGCGTGCAGTGTCTCCCTATTACCTATCGACCAAGGTCCAAACGCCTAAGAAAGACAGTCGTGTTCCTTTGCAATCTGCTTAAAGCCTATTATTTCTTAGCCTCCTCCTCCTGGTCTATGCTCTTTATCAGCGATTCTCACCCCGGCTATGTTTAGAATCACATGTGGAGATTTAAAACCCCAAAGCATCAATGCCCAAGGCCGCCCAAAACCAGACTCTGGGAATGGGCCCTGGCTGGTATGAAAATTAGGAAAGGAGTAGACAGGAGTCCTTGAACCTCAAGGTCTCTGGCAGGTGGCGTCTTAAGTCCCCACCCCAGCAAAGAGGCATCTCTATTTGTGGGGAAAATGAAAGTGGAAGAACATTCTTTTCTTCACCAAGGCAGCTCTTCTTGTAATATCCATAATGGGTTTCACTTTCATTCCAGCTCAGTAAAGATGAGAGTGAATGTAAGAAGGCCAATAAAATATGATCTTCCAGGAATTAAGACTTGCCAGGGGCTGCATTAACTTAATTGGTCTGTATTAATAGAATGAAGGAAAGTAACACAGTGATCTTCATGATGTATCATAAAAAGATATTTGTTGTGTAGATTTAAGAGAAAATCGTAAAGTAGTGTGTGCACGTGTGTGCAAGTGTGAGTGTACCCATGTGTGTGTGCAGTTGTGTGGTGTGTGATCTGGAATTCTCTTCTTCACACTCTGTCTCGAAAGCCCAACTGCACTGATTTCTCAAGTAGGCAGTTGCAAATCCTCAGTGTGAATAAGATTTAACTGATATTCTTAATGGTGATGAAAACTATTAAAAAAAATCCCAAACAAGTTAAAAGGAAGAAAATGTTTTACCCCATATTTAAACTCCTCCCTAATCTGCCAAGATGCCACACTGGATTTTTCACCATATTCTCTACATAGGTTTATAATTTGACTCTTTCAAATAGTCAAATATACTACATTTAGTATTATCATTCTGACAGATTACCATTTCCCCCAATAAACCAGCAGCTGGCTACAAAGTGTTTCTTAGCCTTTAATTCCAAAAGTATGTTAAAATGCATATAGATTGCAAAACCTTTAAAAACAATTCTTTTGGCAGATGCTGGTGGCAGTGCAGGTTGTAAATTGCCTTGAATTCTGACCCGTTCCCCAGTGAAAAAGCTCCTAGTACAACTAAGAGAGGAGCACAGAAGTTGCACAAACCACATTTGCAGTGCGACTAGTGACACGGTACCTCCACCGCCTTCAGAATGCCGGAGAGGGACCAGTGACCCCGGGAGACTCGGGTGGGGTCACTGTCTGCTCGGGAGGAGGCGGAGGGAGGCAATGGGACAGCCGTGGATACAGGACAGGAGAACAGAGCCTGGAGACACTCGCCAAAAAGCCCAAGGGTCACTGTGAGACCTGCTGGGGAAACAGCTGAAGCTCTGCAGACCCCAGCTTGTGGGTGAGTGCACGGGTCCCCTCTCCAACTGACCAGCCACGCTCCCTTCCAGACAGAGTCCCGCGCAGAATCAGAACCGAATCAGCAACGAGCGGGACGGAGGCAGTTGGAGAGGGGGCCACCCCTGACCCCTGGTCGTTCAGGACAACAACAGAAGGGGGCGCTCTAGAGCCAGGAAGCTGGAAAAGTTCTTCAAACCCATCTTCCTCTCAAAAACAGGAAAACTCACCTCCAGCGGAAAGGAGCAACAGAAAAGGACTGAAGTACGACCCTACTCCGACATTCTCAGACAAGGCAGGCGAGGAACAGCCACGGTCCTACAGACGGCGAGACACGTCCTCAAAACCCATGGGAAGCGGAACCCGCCACCCCTCAACGGGCCCTGAAAGAGACGAGGAGAGTAACAGGAGAGACCCCGAGTGACACGGCTGCGAGCTAGTCCAGCTCGGGAAGGCGGTGACAGCGGTCGGGGCTAAGACAAAAAAAATCACTGTAGAAACACAGCACCTTCATCGAAGGTGAAACGAAGGGGGTATTTTAAAATCCAGAAGAAGGCATTTAAGGGAACAAGTGGGGAAATTTACACAATAGGCAAGGAAGTTTCAAAATAAGTCTCACAGCATTTCCTAAAGAAGAAAGCAACGAAATAAAGGGTAAAAACTAAACTTGCACCAACCTGCCCCGAAATAACAGGACGGCGGAAATGCACCGCCCGGCGGGGCCTTCCTGGGCCCGGCGGCCCGCGGGGGCAGGGCGGGTGGTCCGGGAAGGGGCCCGGCTCTGAGCGCGCCTGGCTTTGGTCTGAGAACAACGTTAGGCCTGGAAACATCCCCGTGGAGAGGACACCAGCGAAAACAGCCAGGCTCTCAAAGCCCTTTATGGAGTTTTAAACGCGGGGCCGTCGCGGTGCTGCAGTTTCTACACGTAGGAAAAGTCGTTTCCGTTTCATAAGGGATTTTCTGCAGACGCTCCATCCAGCAAAGGAGCCACCGCAGGCGCCGGACACGGCGCGCTCGGCGGGCCCTCTCCCCAGGGCGTCACCCAAGGACCCGTCAGGGGCGAAACGGCCCGGCCCGGCAAGGTGAGCCGGCTCCCACGGCCGTAAATTGAGAGGCTCCGAGGAGTCCCCGGCCGAGGCGGGGAGCTCATTTTCTCCCCTTAATTAAAAGAAAACAAAGCTGCGTGGGTGGAAGTGTTTACTTGTACTGCGGACATGCACTTCCTCTTTGGAAATGTCATTGGATTCAGGGAATCAATAATGTTCACACCTCCCTTCCCTTCCCGCCACGTCCAGTTTGAGATTCCCGCGGTGAATCCGGCATTCCGGGGGCACCGTCTCATTCACCGCAGCTCGCGGGTGCTTCCTCGTCCTCGTGAAATAAGAAACCAGGAGAAGCCATGGGGCAGCAGGAAGGTTTGCATATCTTCTTCAGGTGGGACAAAGAAAGAAAGAATGTTCGGAAAGTTCATTCTAAGTGTCTCCAAAACAGGTAAACGCTCTGGCGCCAACGCTGATCACTTAGTAAAGCTCCTTCTGTGTGAAAATAAACAATGAACATGCTGGTGGGGACACTCTGATAGATTCTCTTAAAGGCAGGAAACGGTGATAGAAAAAAGAATTTTTCATCTTTTAGGTCGGAAAACAGACAAGTTTTAACTCTTCTATGAATGTTTAGGGATGGAATTTCCCCAAGAAACGGGCTTGACAAAGGAAATAAATGTTTTCTTCTCCTGGAAATGAAATTGGGAAGAAATAAATGAGTTATTTACTTACTTACCTAATAAGTGAGCAAACTTTAAAGTCCCATAGCTGATTTTCCAGAAAGGGTATTATAAGCAAGAGAATTCCCAGAAAGGGCATTGCCACTAAAGTAAACGAGGAAGTATGTGGTGCAGACAGTGCGTGAAGCCTGCCCATGCCTTAGACTTCCAATGAACACAGGGGTTGCTTCAGAAACAATAAAATGTACTGCGCTCAAGTTGTATGTCGTCCGTCAGCAGAGGACTGGATAAAGAAGTTGTGGTGTATTTATACAGTAGAATACTACTCAGCCATAAAAAAACACTAAAATAATGCCATTTGCAGTGACATAAGTGTCATTCTAAGTGAAGTAAGTCAGAAAGAGAAAGAAAAAATACCATATGATATCACTCATATGTGGAATCCAAAAAAAAAAAAAGAAGAAGGCACAAAAGAACTTATTTGCAAAAGAGAAACAGACTCACAGACACAGAAAACAAACCTACGGTTCCTGGGGAGAAGGGCCTGGGGAGGGATAAATTGGGAGTTCAAGATTTGCAGATACTAGCTACTAGATATAAAATAGACAAACAGCAAGTTTCTTCTGCACAGCACAGGGCACTATATTCAATACCTTGTAGTAACGTATAATGACAAAGAACATGAAAGCAAATATGTGTATGTGTATGTATGACTGAAACACTGTACGCTAGCAATTGAAACAACATTGCAAACGGACTGTTCTTCAATAAAAAATAGAAAGTCATATGCTGATTTTGATTCTCAAACATTAACGTTTAACTTCTGAACTTCGTTGGTAGTTGTCGAAGTATACCAGTATCCTAATGACTTATTTTGCTTTGATGGAAATGGAAGAACAGTGGGAAATTAAGCAAGTATTTCTTTATGAAAACTCAAGGAACAGTCAATACCTCTTCCTTCGTGTCTTCCTTTCTCAGCTCACCGCCGTCTTCTGGGTCAGGGAGGGCGACCCCCTAGGACAACCCCAGGACCCTCTGCGGGTCTTCCTGGAGCCGCACACACATGGCCTGTGGTTTCAGCTTCTGCAAGTGCATGCAGACAGCCCTCCCTAGAGCCTTAAAATGACCCTCCCCCACACCACCATGTCCTACGGAACCATGTCCAAACCGTTCCCCAGCACGTCAGCCTCCAGCATACAGGACTAGTCGGGCAGCCCCATGGTCAGTGAGGTTTCCCCTGACTGCCGTCCACTGGGGCTCACCCCTCCTACCTCAGGGCTTCCAGTGAAGCCATTCCCCTTTCAGGAACACCCTGCACCCATTCCTGCCGAATTGTAGCAAAAACAAAAACCACCCACAGCACTGGCCTTATGTTTATCCTCCATTCTTCTAACATGTTTTCTAAATTCAACAAAGTTTATAAATGTATAGTTAGAACATTCAAGAAGAGGCCGTTTCTGCCCAGTTTTCTGGGCACCTGTTTCCATGTCCCACGTCTTGGAACCCTCCGATGACTCAGCTGGACCTGCCCTCTCCTCTGCCTTCCCCCGAGGAAGTGTCTCTGTGCTCCCTGCGCCCCCTATGCCGACCCCGTGTGCTCCTTCTGTCTTTGTTCAGGAGCCTTGAGGGTCTACCTCTGATTCAGGTGTGTCTCCATCAGGGTGCGGAACCAGGACACGTCCAACTCTTTCTAAAGACATTTGAAACAACATGGATGGACCTTGTGGTGTGCTAGGTGACATCAGTTGGACAGAGAAAGTCAGGGCTAGCCTTATCTTCAGAATCTGAAAAGGCCAAACTCCTAAAAACAGAGTGATTCCCAGAGGGTGGGGAGGGGGACCTGGGGAGGAGGGTGCTGTCGACCTCAGTCACCAGTGGTTTCTCTCAGAGCATCCCACATAATCTACGCCCTTCCCAACTATGGAGAAGGCTGGATTCCTTCCGAAGGGCGGACACACTTAGGCTGGTATTTGCCTGTGTTCTGAGATCCATTTTATTTTCCTTTGACTTGGCTGAGTAGCACTCACTAGAAGCATTTCATTCAAACAGCTTTTTACAGAACAAAGTACTGCATATTTTAAAGGCTGAAATCCGACAGGGGATGGCTAGTGGCTTGGTGCTGGAGGGTCGGGCGTGAAGGCTCAGTGCCACTTGGCAGATGTCTGGCCGGTTTGCCTTCTCCCTGACTTAGGCTGGACATCTCGGTGCTGGAGATTTCTTCCGGAACTAGGGTGTATCTGCCCAGCATTAGGTCTCGTATAACTGGGAAGATGAGTGGTGAATAAAACACCTCGAATGATTCAGGTCCTGGAGCGTGTCTGCGGAATGCAACGCAGTAATTGCAGGCAGCGTTCCAGGCCATCCTGCGAGAAGGCAGTTGGGACCCAGCTTACTGCTCTATTTTTAATAAGTGAGGTCAGGAAGTATTTATATGTGCCCTTGGGGCAGCCCCACCATCAAAACAGGAACGTACAAACTTACACTTCGGTGACCCCGCTGCTCACCAACTTGCAGTTTCATTACATGTAAGCATTTTATTCCTTTGGAACAAGGCAGCAGAGAAGAGAAACAAAAGAAAGAAATGGAAGGAAGAAAGCAATTTGCTTTTACTTCCCTCCAAGACGGTCATTGTCTTCACTTAAAAAGAGAAGACAGGTCAACAGACTTGGTCCATGCAGTCAGTTATTCAGGGATTAGGCGACAAGGCGGGAACGTACGCGCACGTGGCGGAGTGAAAGAAGCCCGTCTGCAACGGCTGTGCGTTACGCGATTCCAACCATGTGACATCCTGGAAGAGCAAGACCGTGGAGACGGCGAAACATCGGAGGCCGCCAGGGCTCAGCGCACAGGAGGCACGACGAGGAGGAGCACAGAGACCACCGGCGAGCCGCGGGGGGGGGGGGGGGCGCAGCCCCGCACGTGTGCGCGGCCGGCGTGGGAGCAAAGCTGGGAAAGGGGGCGGGCCGTGGGCCCCGGGGCGGGGCGGGGGGCGGGCGGCATCGTCGAGCCAATCTCTGTAGAGGGCAAGTCTAGACGGTTTCTCCACGACAAAAGAAACACCAACAAAGCAGCTCGTTTTCGAATATATTAATCAAATATAACATTCAAATACAAACTTGACAGGTTCAAACTTTTCAGGTAGCTTCATAATCGTGAAAAAGGGGCGCTCTGCTTGCTGCGTGCCTGGGTGGCCAGTCTCGACGTCACTCCCGCCGCGTTCCGTCCGCCGGCCCCGCGGGCCCTGGCGCTGCCCGCGCTCCGTCCGCACCGGCGCTGGTGCCGCTCGCCTGCGGCTCGGGGCCGCCGGGGGCCCGGCCAGCTGCCCGCCTCAAGTTACAGCCGGAGAGAGGCTGCAGCGTGAGTGTCACCACCCAAACAAGCAGGACTTTCCTCCGAGTAAAGAGCGAAGCCAAATAAAACAACATGCAATCGTTCCCAGTGAGAAGGGTTTAGACCAGATCTGCAAACAGGTGTGTCTGCAACCAGGGCTGGCCCCCGAGCGTCAGCTGACCTTCCCTCTTCAACCTGCGTGAGCCCTTCCCAGATGGTGACTGTGAACATTTTGGGTGAGGACGTGCGTGGGCCACGGGGTGGGCCGAGCCCCAGGGAGGACAGCGGCTGTCCTGCGGACAAGGCTCAGGACTGCCTCTGTCACCCGTCTTCTTCTGGAGCTCAGACGGGGGCCGGGCACACACATCGCCTGGGGTAGCTCGGGGCTGGGCGTCCCTCTGCTTGTCGTCTGTGCGGTTCATTCTGTGAGTCGGTTCAGGTAATATCTCTGGGCAAACATCCCCACCCCTGAGGCCATCAGGTGGCTCTCACCTGCCTGTCCCATCCTACCTGGGTCCTGGAGCAGAGGTCAGCCCTGCAGCCCTGTGTCCCCAGCACCCGCGAGGTACCTGCCACATTCTACGTGTTCAACAAACCTTCTCCTTCAGGAAGAACTTGAGACGAACAAGAGCCCGGGACTCGTTCGGCAGGAGGCTGACACCCCCAGCTAAGCCCCCACGTCCTTGACCACAGGAAGCAGGGAGGCCTTGCCGTGTCCACGCTCTGGCTAATCACTCCGCACAGTCTTCCTCTTTCCTCCTCAGGGTCTCTTGTCGTCCAGAATTACGGCTTTTAAGTGCTTCCTGTTCCTCTGTCCCCCTGATATTGGCTCCCTTATTTATAAAGGGGGCCGCCTTTTTAGGCCGAGTCCTCTATCAGCCGGCTGCAGTGCCAAGTTCTGAGACAGATGCTGTTGAAACTTAAAGAAATGTTGCCTATCATAACCCCACAATTTCACATTTTAGCAAAAGCTGGTCACTCTATATGAATTTTTACCTTGCTCTCTCATGCTTTTAGGACAATGTCTTTTATTGCAACGTGTGCCCTGTTAAAAACGGGTATGCTGTGTCACTAAGGGCAGATGTTGCAGGAGAGTATCTAATAACAACAGGAAAAACAAGCAACAGGGTGACACGGCTGCCGCCCCCCAAACAAGCCGCTGCCTCCAGCTTCTGCCTCTACAGCGAGGCGGCTACGTGGATTTCAAGGTCCTCTTTAGCCCTTGCATTTATGATGCTTGAATGATTTGACTCAGATTCTAGAGTGACAGCTTAACACTGTTTTTAATAAAATGCTACATTCCTTTTGGCATTAACTCCACACAGTCCCGTGAGCAAAGCCCAGCAGAGCAGAGATAAGGTTATACGTTCAGATGGCAAAGGATTCCAGAAAGGCCACGATGAGGACCGTGTCTCCCGAGGCCCGCGCTGTCCATCACTGAACAGGACCGAAACGCCGGTGAGCCCGGAGCGCTGCCCGCTGTGCTCAGAAGTGGGTTTCTGAGCAGCACATTCAATGATGGATTTATAGCGCCCTGTCGCTCCGCTTCCTAGCTTTACACCACAAGTGCCATCTGGGATACACGAAGTCACTTCTCCTCTTGTGGGAATTCTGATTTCCTCCAAGTCTCTGAAACAAGACGCCCAAATAGCAAATGGAATCACTTCCACTGCCCTTCTATGCTGAACTAAGACAGAAACAAGTGCGTCTATCCCGCAAGCACGTAAGGACGGCGGTTTTTGGTGCCTTGGACGGCTTCGGGTTTGCGAAGTGGCCACAGACCAAGCGAGCGAGCAGACACAGCGCTTCCGACCTCAGCCGATGAGCCACGGCAGGCCTTTTACTGTTCGGGTTACACTTGATTTTGCACTAAGGTTTTTCTACTTGTAACCATCATCAGTGTCTAGAAAGAAGAGTACATTTGAAGGCAAAAAAAGGTTAGAATTTCATGGTTTTGAATCCAGTGGTAAAAATGGGAAATCAAGTTTGTGACTTTTTATGAATATGTTTTTGTGTTTATAAAGGCAAAAAATTTACTTTAACTAATGGCTCAGAAATGTTCAGAAATAGGGTTTGGGGGGTTTGGATAAAGACCACGCAGAGGAGTATTTCGACTTTCCCTGTGCTTGAAGGCAGGCCACACGCACCTGTTCGGCCCTGGTCTCTGATGGCATCTGGTCATTCCTGGACGTGGTCCAGGGGCCACGGGAGCCTTACGGCTGAGCTCAGAAGGTGGCAGAGAGAGGCAGTCCAGGGGACTGCTCGGAAGCAGCTCTGCATCGGTTTTTACTGGTTCTGCTACTTATTTGGCATCAAGACATGTTACCTCTGCCCTGAGCCTCTGCCTCTGTGATGGAGGATGAGTAACTGCTTCTTTGTAAGCCGGTGATGAGGGTGGCCCGGGGCTGCGCAGGTGACGAGTCAGCTCAGGGCAGCGGCTGGGCATCCAACCTCACGCAGAATCAACCAGGAGGAAGACGGGCAAGGAATGAGGTTCCCGCTCCTGGGGAGATGGGAAGAGAAACTGAGAGCAGGAATGAGGAGGGGCTGGAGAGGGGAACTGTCCAAGGAAGGGCCACGCTGCTCAGAGGAAGGCCCAGTGGTGGGCAGTAGCCTCCACGCTGCTTCTCCTCTCTCAGATTGCCTGGTGACACGGCCCTGTCTCTCTCTTTTTTTTAAGCATTGTCATTGGGTTTCTCCAGCCAGTCGCTCCATCTCCAAACTGACGCTCACTTTTGTTTTCTCATTGGGGCCATTCTTGGTTCTCCTGTTTGCAGGAGACCCAAGGTGATAGACCTTTACCTGCACCTGCCCCTTGTTCAAGGTGCTGTCTCTGGTTGGTCAGCACAGGTAGGCTGGAAAAGCTTGACGGACAGGCTGAGGTTATCAGCCAGAAAGGTCAGGCGATGTGGTTAGGGCAACCTCTGACTGGAGGAAGGGGAGATGCAGGCCACGCAGCAGAACAGGGCAGTGGGGGGACCTCAGAGAGCAGTGTGTTCCCGTCACAAGGCGGACGGCCACCCTCCCCAGATGACAGTGTGGTCTCTTTTCTCCCAGATTTGGTCATGGCTCTTCCCTGACTGGATGGCTAGTCTTTGATGGACAGCAAGCAACTCTTTGAATAATTTTATCACTTATATATGTGAAAGAACAGCACACAATACCAAAGAGAAACTCTTTATGATTCTGAGGAGGAAAAAAGTAAGTATAATTTTTAAAACACCCTTTAAGGACTCCGAGTGGGCCAGAGCACAAAGGCTCTGTGCTGGCTTAGGGAGCAAACAAAGAATTCTGGTGAAGCTGTAAACTCTCACACTGTAATGAGGCAAGTGTGCAAAACGCTGCTTTTACAGGTGCTGATGAATCTGCAGGCAGACAGAAAATAAGAACTTATGTGTTTAGAAAGTTAATTATTTTATAGAATCCAAAGCTGTCGCCCCTTGCCCTCTCTCCTACTCTGGACCAGCAAAAGCACAGATGGACCATTTGTTTCTCTGACTGCTTGTGCCATAATTTTACTTTCCATGAAAGATCATGTCACAATCAAAGGCTTGCTGGGTGAAAATAAAGCTATTCTGTGGGTACTTTCTTGGGATGTTTCCGTGACTGATTTTCCGGGCCATTAATGTATTTCCCACTGACTTAGGCCACGAGTGAGGGTGCTATTTAAAACCTGAAATATTACAAAAGGGTTTTCAAAGGAAATGTAATTATATGATCCATTATCCAGGGAATGTGCCAGATTTTTAATCTCGTAACATCAGAGGTGTAGTTTTTAATACTAGATGTGCCTGGGGCTCTGCTAAAATGCATCATTCAGAGCAGTTTGGATTAAACCCTATTTTGGTGCTTTTTCCTCAGGAGCCTGATGCGCCTTGTTTTAGAAAATGGAAGTAAAGTCAGTTACAATGTATCAGTTTCTGGTGATCAGCATAATGTTTCGGTCACACACACCCATATATATATATATTCATCTTCATATTATTTTTCATTATAGGTTACTACAAGATACTGAGTATAGTTCCCTGTGCTGTACAGAGGAAATATTTAAAATCTATTTTCATATATAGTAGTTAGTATTTGCAAATCTCAAACTCCCAATTTATCCCTTCCTGCATCTGTTCCCCTGGTGACCATGAGATTGTTTACTCTGTGTGAGTCTGTGTCCGTTTTGTAGGTGCAAAACAGTGAGTTCGTTAGTGTCCACTTTTTAGATTCCACATATGAGTGATCTCATATGATATTTTTCTTTCTCTTTCTGGCTTACTTCACTTAGAATGACATTCTCCAGGAGCATCCATGTTGCTGCAAATGGCATTATTTCATTCGTTTTTATGGCTGAGTAGTATTCCATTGTATAAATATACCACAGCTTCTTTATCTGTTGATGGACATTTAGGTTGTTTCCATGTCTTGGCTGTTATAAATAGTGCTTCTGTGAACATTGGAGTGCGTGTATCTTTTCAGATTAGAGCTCCCTCCAGGTACGTGCCCAGGAGTGGGATTGCTGGGTCATATGATAAGTCTATTTTTAGTTTTTTGAGGAATCTCCATAGTGGCTGCACCAAGTTACATTCCCACCAACAGTGTAGGAGATTTTCCTTTTCCCCACACCCTCTCCAGCAATTATCTTTTGTGGACTTTTGAATGACTGATGTACTTTTGATGACAATGGGGGGAAAAAGTGGGTTTTGGAGTACATTGCCCAAAAACCATATCAAAACATATTCTTGAAATGGTTAAACATATGGCTCATTTCTGTTGCATCAGCAAACCAGGAAACCCAGCAGCAGGAGGAGGCACAAGTTGTTTCATTTGAGAGAAAGAAAGAGAGAAAGGAAGAAAGAAAGAAAGAAAGGAAGAAGGAAGGAAGGAAGGAAGGGAGGGAGGGAGGGAGGGAGGGAGGTGTGAACAGTGCTGTTGGGTGAAAAGGCACAGATGGATGAGGGTGCCCACTCCATCCTGGAGAAGGGAGCGATGGACAGACCACTGCATCACCCACTAATCTCTTAGCTAACTTTACAGAAAGACATGTTACATGTTTCCTTGTCTGTCAGCACGGTGTTTCCTCATTCCACTCTGTGCAGATGGGGGGATTTTTCAAAGCAACTCTTGGATACCTCTGGACTCTTCATCAGGCAACACATGTTTTGCCTCCATTGATTTGAACCATGGCTGAATATTCATCAGTAAATCCTACCCTCCCTGTGAGAGGGAACAGCAGCGCTGCTCACAGGGAAGTCTGTGGTCTGGGAGGAGGAAGTGAGACGGGGCCACTGCCTCTAGCTGACGCCCAGTTCCCACCAGAAATCACCAACAACTGGTGGGAGAGATGGAGAGTGAGGAGCAGCTGGAACATTGAATATTTAAATATGGGAGTAATATTGAAAATGCTAGAGAATCTCAGTATTGCAGTTGTGAGCCCTGCCTGAGGGCAAGGTTGAGTCACAGGATCATAAAGAGGTGGTCTGATCTGTTGGTTTTCAAAATATTTCTCATCAGCAGGTGCTATTCGCAAACAAAACCTTAGGTAGGTCCCTAATGTTGCAAAATAGACAGTGAAGATAAAGGAGAGTCTGCTCCAGTGAGAGCAGGGCTCAGCAGGGGAGCCAGAGCTGTGCATTCTAGATGGTCCTAGGTGCTTCGAGGGCAAAACAGCAACCCTCGAGGGCAAAAGAGCAAGGGGGTGGCTGAACACTCCTGGGCTGTCCAGCAGCTCAGCCCGATGGAAGCAAAGGGCTGCGGGAACCCAGTGTCTTCCAGAACCACAGTGGGTGTTCTTTCTAGCACATGCTGTGTCAACAAGACATGTTTGTTAAGTAAGAGATATATTGTTTAAGAAGCAGAGCGACCCACATCTCAGTTTAGAAAATGTTCCATTCAGTGGTCAAATTCACACACCAGGTGTTAAAGGGGTTCCCCTTTACTCATCCAGACAACTTAATTCTCATGAGGGAAAATGTCATTTAGTGACACTGGGTAAACAGGTGGTTTGGTACAGGTGTAGGTAACAAGCAACTTGATCTTGTTTGTTAAGTTAGTGTGTGCACGTTTTGGGGCCTGGGGACCCCAAAGAGCAGCATACATCGTTAACCAGTCTCCCCACCCCAGCACCCTGGCCCACCTCTCTGGGTCCTACCCCGTAATCTTCTCATGACCAATGTACTATTCTCCGTGTCAACCCTCTTCCCACTGTTTCTCCCAGGGGAACACTGTGTCAGTCAAAGAAAAGCTCCTCTTTTTCCTTTGCAAGGTGAGTGTGCAGGGCGTGTTCAGTCATGGGGCCGTGGCTGGTCAAAAGCAGGTGCCAAGGTGGTATAAAGACCCTTGCACACATGAGGACGAGGAGTGTTGGGGGCCCCTCCTCACCTGCACCCTGTCTCTCTTTCTGCGCCAGCCCCTCTGTGTGACTGAAGGGTGGAACAGCCACACACAGAAATCTACGGGTGATGAAACGCGCGTCGCTCGGGACAGAGACGTGTATGTCCTGGTTTGGATGTTACAACGTAGTCGTGTGATGTGTAACCATAGAGGGGAACGGGTTTGTGGCTGTCAGAGGCCTCTCTGCCTGACTTCCGTAGCTACTTGTTAACCTACAATTATGCCCCTCCCCCACGCAAAAAAAGTGGGGGGAAAAAAGCGCCTGGGAATCTCTTTCTTGGTTTGGACTTGCTCCACCTTTCTGGATACCCCACCTCGAGCCAGGCCGCCAGGCTCTGGGAGACCTTGATGACAGAGCAGCACGGAGCCTGGAAAGACCGAGAGGTCCCCGAACCCCTCCTCTGGGTCCCAGATCCAGGCTCTCCGTGCACATCAGTCATGGGGCCGGATGCCCATAATTTTAACGCATCTTTTGCTGTTTTGCATTCAGTGTCCGTGTCCACATCTGTGTAGGACAGGTCTCTTGAGATGGAAATTTTTCCTTTCTTAATGAAGATTACGTGAGAAAACAAACTCATAGTTTTCAACTTTTAAAACACGCGGCTTTCTAGGTACTTTTCGGTGTCTTACACGAATCTCTGTGAAGACAACAGAGCCAGTCCGAGGGTGCTTTCTGGGCCCCTGTGGGGCTGGGGGCGGGAGTCTGAAACTCCTCCTCTCGGTCTGATTGGCGGTGTGGGAAATCGAGGCGCTTCTTCCCATGGGCGTTAAAGCCCCGCGTGTAAAGCGAGTAGCACCACAGGATACCCGGGAAGCCCGGCAAGACGTTTTCAGGTTCTTCCCCCAATATTACTCCTTGGAAAACCATTTATGCACGGTCTTCACATTTGTTATATTTATGCTTGTGGCATAAAATGTGTATTGGAGCTTTTCCTTCTGAGATAGCGAAGCGCACGTCTGAACCAGGAGGCGGAACTAGAACACCTGCACCGCGCCCCGAAGACACCGCGTCTTTGGCGTGTCGGCTCGGCCACTGTCAACGCCTAGTGTATCGTCACTGATGATGCTCAGACCTGCTCGTAGAAAGGTTCAGGTGTTAAAAAAAAGACCGGAAAACGGTGTTGTATAATCCTCGAAGTCTGACTGCAAGTGAGGCGTGTGCAAACATTTCTCAGGGATCTGAGTGAACGATGACCAAGGAGCGCCAGTACAGGGGAGCCACGAATCCCGGTCTTTGAAGTCCGCTCGGAATTCGAGTGACCGTGCGGCCACCAGCTACCTTGGCGCATGACCGTTCAGTAACGAGAAACTCCACCTCCCGTTAGGAGCCAGAGCAGCACAACGCGTCACGACACAAAAGCTACGCACCGTTTACGTTGCCGTCCGCGGAGGCTCCCCGAGGGAAGCGCAGGCCGCGCGGTGCCAAGTCAGCTGCGAGCTTTCCGCTCGCGTCGGGCGGCTGCGTCCTGGCGGCGAGGGCGCTGTTTGCTGACAAGCGCGCTTACGTTTTGTTTGACGTGGGCCGCGGTTGCACCGCGTCTCCTGCCTTAGAAGCTCGGGCTGCACTTAACGAAGTCACGGGGGGACGTGTTTTGGAAAGAAATCAGTAATGCTGATACACATCTTAAGTGTTTAAACCAGGCTGAAACAGTAATAGCGCCCCACGGCCAAAGGCAGCTTGTGAAACGGCACCGCCGCCCGGACACACCTCGTTTGACCCCCACGCCCCGGATGACCGAAGTAGCAGGTTAACAGCTGCTTTTCAGACTTGAAAAAGCGTTACTCTTACATCAGCCCTGTGGTATGCTGATGAAAGAAATATGACCAATACCATGTTTTTCAAGTTTTCATCTGAAAATGGACATACCACGAAAAAGGGATTCTGGCTCTTCGTCTGACAAACCCCCGGACTTGAGCATCCAGCCCCTCTGGACGGCAGGCCCCAGCCCGCGACTCAAGAGTGACGTGCAGAACTGTGATCTCCAAGCTTTGCCCATGTGAAGGCCGTTTTTATAACATCAAAACTATTTAGACCAGCAGACAGTACCTTCATTCTCCACTGATGAGAAATACATACGTGCGTATCACCTGGACGTCTATTAAGTGGATGTGTGATGCGGTAATCACAGTGTCACCTCAGAATTCTAAAATCGCCAGCATACACGTGTGTGAGAAATGGAGCTTCCTCCGTCTGCAAAGTCCTGAGCTCCGCAGTCCTCGGGCGGCAAGCCCCGTGCCCATCAGGCACTTGGTGTTGTAAGCGTACTGTGTTGGCACATGTACGTCACCAGTGAAGGAACTGAGGCCCTGAGAGATGAAGTACCTTGCTCAAGGTCACAGGGCTGGAGAGGGCTGGACTACTGAGCGCTCGCGAACCCCCCCCCCCGACCCTAGCCTGCCGCGTGCCGGGCCAGGCGCCGGGCGCTGCCCGAAGCGCCCAGTGCAGGCGTCCTCGTGCCGTTCCAATGCTTGACCTGCAGTCAGCTCTTCCTCCCCAGTCACCGGGGTCAGATGAGAAGCCCACACCTGTTCACTTGTTCCACAGGCACTGACTCACTCAGGTGCAAGGATGGGTTCTGGACCTCTGCGCAAGGCGGGTAAGCAAACCATTAACTGTGTTGGCAAACCTGTCATTGAGGAACAACACGCTTGTGTTTTGAGTCCCTGTGACTGCAGAATGCCCCAGATAAAAAAGGTAGAAGGCTGTGTGTGTTTTTGGGGAAGCTGGCTTCAGATGAGTAAGCAAAGTGATGACTTGAAACATCTTTCCACGGACCCTGCTGCATTGTTTATCAAGTGGTGTGAGTGCATCAGTTTAAGGAGATTTCCAAGGCAAACGGCTGAGACTTTCCACATGCCCTAACGTTTAACAAGAAATTTCCTGCCCAGATTTTAAGGTCTGGCCATACTGTCAGCCAGCAACACCTCTGTGAGGGTGCTCACTGTTACATAATTTAGCTCCTCGGAAACAATTTTGAATGTCTCAGCTAGAAGAACTTTATTTTCCACTGTAAACATGGGGCAGATGTAAGACACTGATTTTAAACTTACACCAAACGGACACTAACTTACCTCTGATGATGTTTGCACCATGTATACAGCTCTGTTGTCTCCACTCAAATCAAAATGAAAATCAGATTACTTGGTTCTTCCCGCCCGTAGCTCAGGAAGGCAGTTTTAACTATAGGACTCGCTTGTTGGAGCGCAGGGTGGGGTATCCCAACAACCGCAGGTGCACGTGAGCTGAGCACACGTATCTGAGCTCAGTGCCACGTCAGGCTGGTGTTTTGTCTGATCAAGCAACCCTTCCTGACGCTGACCTCCCCCCGCAGGTACTCAGGTGCGTTCTAGATTGAAAAGTGCATTCGCACACATTACCGTCATGCCGAGTCATGTTGAACCACTCCAAATTAGAATATTTCAAATTAGAATATTAGAATATTTCAGTGGTTCATGTTGAACCACTCCAATTAGAATATTTATATAAATCCTTTTATGAAAGTTATTTGCGTATGGGATGCTGTTTAAAAGAAAACACCATTCTTAATATTTTTTTAATCACGTTCTTTATTTACGAAGTTGAACCTTTACTTCAAATAGTCCACAGGAGACCACATCTTCCTGCAGGAATCTGCTGACCCTGTGATATAATCTTGCAGATGCCACCTGAACCCCCTTTGCCAAGTTCTACTTGCTGTTTGAAGTTTGATCAACAAGTATTTACTGACACTTCATATAATTTAACAAGGTGCAGAAATTTTTTTAACAATGTTTTTAATAAGCAGGAATATGTCTTAATGATACTTAGATTGAAAAATAAATAAATGCTTCAAGAACGTGTCTTGAGGTGCAGAAATATTTCGTGCATACTTAGCACCAACAACAGCGCATGCTACGTTGACTTCACTAATTGAAATGGCATGCCGTTTGCAGCAACGTGAGTGGCTCTGGAGATCGTCACACTAAGTGAAGTAAGCAGAAAGAGAAAGAAAAATACCATAGGATATCACTTATACGTGGAATCTAGGGAAAAAAAGACACATATGAACTTATTTACAAAACAGAGACAGACTCATAGACATAGAAAAACAAACTTACGGTTACTAGTAGGAAGGAGGGGTGGGGGGGTAAATCGGGAATTCAGATTTGCAGATACTATCATGTATAAAATAGATAACATTATATGTCATATTTTTATTATCTTATATATAATAAATTATATTATTACGTATAGTTTATGTAACATCTATTATATTAACAAAAATGAATACGTATATTATAAATTTATTATATAAATATACATTTGTTATAATGTATAACATTACATTACATATAAATAGATAACAAGGTCCTACTGTAGAGCATAGGGAACTATATTCAATACCTTGTAATGGTTTACAATGAAAAAGAATATGAAAAGAAATCTATATATATCACTGAATCACTTGGCTGTACACCAGAAACTAACACAACACTGTAAGTCAACAGTACTTCAATGAAAATTTTAAAAGTTTATCACGCAAGAGCACGTAAACGTGTTTTCCTCGCTGTGTGTTTGCTGTGCAGAGCTAGACAAGCTGCAGGTGCACAACACCGTGGCTCACGACGTTTGGGGGCCACCTCCCCGTCCGGTGACTCCGGAGCGTCGGCTCTGCTCCCCGCCGCGCACAGCGTGCCCTGCAGCCCGCGTCACCCTGACAGCCTGCGCCTCTCGCTCCCCTTCCTCTACATTGCACCTCCCCCTTCTCTACAAAAAGAGCACTTTTTAAACTTTTCAACGGCCCCACATTTTTCCTACAAATTTTATTCACAATGTCTGTCAACTCTTTCACTCTTGACCAAAATAATATATTCCAGCTTGGCCTCCTGACATTTGTTTTATATTATTTTTTTTACTGACATATTTAGTTGCTATACCTAATTTGTGGCTCATTACATCATTTTGAACAAAAATCGAAAGCAGTCATTTTTTTTTCCAAGGGGGCATATGTTCCAAAACATTGGACAGACTGGAAAAAATGACTGGGAGGTGTTCTTGCCTGTGCTGACAAATTAAATGGTTATTAAAGACCCACGAGGTCCCAGACAATCAGTGAGTGTCCCCAATGAAGACTTTATATCCTAGCGGTGGGAAATCCACCACTATGAGTAGAAATAATAAATACACATATTCTTTGCAAGTTACAGAGGGACCTTTGTTATGAAAAATCAAGTCAAAGAGGGGAAACAGAATTTGGGTGACCTATGGACAAAGACTTGAAGGAGACGGGGGCTGAAGGATGTCCAGGGCATGTCCATTGAGGTCAGGCCATGGCCCCAAGGTCAAGTGCATCAGATTTGCTGAAATAGTGGGGACAGCGAGGGACAGAGAGTTAGGAGAGAAGGCAAATATTGCCAGATGTTGGAGGTCCTCACTCGCCATCGGAAAACTCTTGGCTTTTTTTCCCCTAGAATGGACAAGGGAGCCAAATGTTCCCTGAGAGAAAGCGCTCAGTGCAGAGGGAACAGGATGGCACAGCCTGTCCATGGGGGGTTGTTGAATCGTGTCCCCCAAAACGTGTCAAAGTGCTAGTCACAGTCCCTGTGAATGTGACCTTACTTGGAGGCAGAATCTTTGCAGATGCGATCAGGTTAAGATGAAGTCACTGGGGGTGTGACCAGTGACCTTACCAGAAGAGACAGACCTGCAGGGTGATGGCCGGGGGGTGGGGAGATGGAGTCAGAGACTGGACCACAGCATCTTCACACCCGCATCAAAGGTCACTCCCGGGGCTTGGAAGAAGCGGGGAAGCCTCCTCCCTTAGCGCCTTCAGAGGGAGCTGGGCCCTGCAGACACCTTGATTACAGACTTCCAGGCTTTGAACTGTGAGAGAATAAATTTGTATTGTTTAAAGCCCCCCAGTTTGTAGCACATGGCCACGACAGCCTTGGGAAAGTCACATGTCGCTGAGATGAGGGTGGGGAAGGAGGGGTGGATCAGAGATGCCGAAGGCTGCTCAGCTGGCCTGGGTCCACGTGCTGTGTGTGCCTGTGAGCTTCCCGGAAGACCTGTCGGCGGCTCCGTTTTCTCTCGCCGCACTCAGATTTCCCCTGCAGATGCCTGACGGTGGGGAGATGGCACGAGGCACAAGTGGGTGTGTTACAGCGAGTGGCAGGAGGGGCAGCAGGTTTTAATAAGTTGAGCTCGGACCTGAAGGTGAGTGTCGAGGGAAGCAGTGGCGTGGGGGAGGGCTGAGAAAGCCTGCGAAAGAGGGAGGAACACTGAGCTGGGGCTCCCGCTGGAGCCAGTGTGCGTTTTCCAGTTGCTGCCACAGTACTTCACATATAACTTCCGACCAATAAATCGACTACTTGAAATAATATAGCCCCAAGCTGTATCACTTACAAAACAAGGGCCCTGGGTTTAAACATTGTAGGAAAATGTAATTTTTTATAACAGGAAGGAGCCTCAACAAGCATCTGGCCAGACACCCACGTGTTTTTAGACGGGAAATACGCAGGGTAAGCGGGTTGCCCATGGTTATATGGTGATTAACGGCAGAAGCAGGAGCAGAATTCAGGTGGCCAAGTGGCCTGGAGCTGCCACCACATCTGCAACTTCCTGGCCTTAAAGGTCCATTGACTGTCTCATGCTGGAAGTGGCTCAGAAATGCAGTTCCTTGGATGTGTCTGCTAACGTGTCTACTCAAGATTATTTAGAACAGTCTGCTTTACAGGACATGTTTTAAGAATCAGATAACATTAGAATAAAAAGTAACCGTATTATTATGTATTCTATTATATCTATGTTCTGTTTTAGCCTATTTGGTTTTCCCACTGAATTACATCTTTTTTTTAAACTCTTGTTATTCTTCCCTTTTATTTTATTTTTTAACTGAGGTATTGGGGATTGAACCCAGGACCTTGTGCGTGCTAAGCATGCCCTGTACCACTGAGTTATTTCCCTCCCCTCTAAATTACACTGTTAAAAAAAAAAGCCACTACAATGGAATGGAAGCGGTGCCAAACCATCCATTGCAAGAGGTTTGTTCTTTTTCATTGCTGTCTAGTGTTTCTTATACATGTCTTTTTGGTGAAAATAAGTACCCGCTTACGTTAGGAATTCATCCATGCCTCTGTGCATGTAGGAGAATTTAAATAAGGACAACTTTACGTATAGCAAAGTTCATCAAAATATTGTTTACAACAGGAAAAAATAGAAACAGCAGAAATCAATGTGGAACATAGAGAAAAATCAAATATGTGGTCTTGGAAACTAGTGCTCATATTTGGTAAATGTCAACGTCTACTTTTTTTTAACACCATTCATCAGAATTACAGAAGCAAAAAAATAAAGCCATAATAAATTATAAGAAGACATAAGCAATACTTACATCTGGACAAGGAAAGAATTTCTAAATATAAAAATGTATTAAATGGACCATGATGGACTTGTGGTTGCCTCTGGGGAGGGGGAGGGCAGGGATGGGGACACAGAGGTCAGGGTTAGGAGGTATGAACTGTCAGGTGTAGAATGGGCTACAAGGGTATATTGTGCTACACAGGGACTCAAGCAAAGATTTCATAGTGGCTATCGATTGAAGATAACCTTTGGAAATTGTGAATCACTATATTGTACACCTGTAACTTATATAATACTGGATAACTATACTTCAATTAAAAGAACACAGTGGAAAAGAAAGTTTGTGCATATAGCAATTTTAAATTTCTGCAGATCAAGACACATAATTAACAAAATTACAACTCACATAATAACTCTGAAAAATATGTATTAGAAATATACCACAAATGGTTACTAACCCTACTATAACTAAAGTTCACATACAAATTGGTGAGGAAAATGTTACCAGCTCCCCCAAAAGTTAGCAAAACCATAAGAATGGATTTGTAAAAAATAAAATACATTTAGTTAAACATAAAAACATGTCAACCTTACTAGAAATCAAAACAGAGCACATGAAAGCATGGGGACATCATTTTTCACATATCGAATGTTACAAATATTTAATTATCTTAACACTGAGCCCTAGAGAGATGGACAGAGAGCGGCATTCTCACAAGCTGTTGGGACAGCTTGGGAAGCAATTAAATAATATGTGTAAAAAACCTGAAAACATTCAGAACCTTCGAACTGGTATTTCTACTTTCAGAACTCTGTCCCTTGGGAACAAAAATAGGAATGAAAATGTATATATGAGAGATTCATCAAAAGATTATTTATCACTGCAAAGGAAAAAAGGAAAAGTGATACCTAACAATCAGAAAATAAAGGAAGAAAGGACTGTGTGACCTTACGGTGGGGATATGATATAGCCATTAAATGATGCAGTCATGGAAGGAAGGACAGACGTCTCAGCAGAACATCCATCGCCCCTTCTGGACCAGCCTGGGCAGCTCTCTTTTTATAGAGTTAAGTGAGTGGCAAAAATCTAGCAGAATGTCCAGCAACTGTGTAGGTTCTCTCAAAGATGTGCACAGAGGTAACAGTAACATTTATTCTGATAAACAAATTACCCTCATAATAAAGAGGCTTTGCGTGTTATTCTGTTTATTCATAGCATGACCCCTACCATCATGATTCTTATCTCATAGCTGAGTGGCTCAGTGCTGGGGACTGTCATCTACCACAAGACTGGGACTACAGCTGTGCACAAATCCAGGAGCCACCAGTCATGGTGTACACCAGCCCTAACAGTGTGTGCACCTTTATGTGGAGGCTCAGTTTTTTATTTGATTTATAGTCTCAAGCAATGAAGAGGAAAATGTTAATTTTTATACAGATGCTATTCATAAAGGAAACAAAATAAATGAGGTGCTAGGGAAAATCTAACAAAATATGTTTAACATCTCTATAGGTAAAATTATAAACCTTTATAAAAAGACATTTTAAAATCCTGTGAACAGATTGAGAGATGTACCATGTTCATGAATAGAACAACTCAATATCTTAAAGATGTCCAGTCTTCCCAAACTTACCTAAATTTTAAAAGAGTGGCCCATGAACTTGTCAAACTGATCTAAAATGCATGAGTCCTAGGTGTAGGAAAATTCAAGATGCTTCTAAAGAGGAAGGTGAAAGAAATGTTTTACCGGACAGTGAGTTTTGTTGATAAAATACAGTAATTAAACAGTGCGGTAATGGCTTAGGAATAAGCAAATGAGACAGTGGAAAAGAAGAGACGACATGAATTTACCCATGCCAACATGGAGATTCGCTGCATCAGAGAGGTGCTAATTCAGACCAGCGGGCAAAAGTCAAATATTCACAACGTGCTTCAGAAAGAGAGTGAAAAAAATGAAACTGAGCCCCTTTCATACACCAGACACAACAAGTGAATTAAAGCAGGTGAGTTAAAGCCCAAAAGAAAAAGAATCAGAAGAAAGAAGGAAGGAAATAAAGGAATAAATGCTTGTGACATCAGGAATAGGAAAAAAAGAAATTTTAACACACAAAAAACCAAAAGTCCCAAAATCCAAAAGAGAAAATTGATCAGCTTGATTCTGTTAAAGTTTAGAATTGCTGCTCATTCAAAAGACAACATAAGGAAAGTGAAGAGACAATAACCAACCAGGAAAAGACACTTTTGTAAAGAACTCGTGCTGAGAATGTATAACAACTCCTACAGACCAGGGAGAGAAGACCAAGAGCCCAGTGTGAAACGGGCAAAAACGTGCGATTGGCTTTACAGAAGAGGAGCCGCAGCAGCCACTAAGCCCAGGAAAGTGCTCCTGGCTCCTTAGCAGCCCCAGCGAGTGAAAGGGACAGCCTGCAGACAGCACTTCGCATCCACCACACACAGGACAGTACTGAGACTCAGTGATGCCCGGCTGGTGGGAGTTCTCATTTGTACATTCAGTTCAGAAAATAACTATTACATGTGTGTTAACGTTGACGACGGGCAGAATTAAGGCAGGCAAGGTCACCCCTACGTCCCGAACAGCGTGCGTGAGAGCACATATGTACGCACAGGGGTTGTTACCAGGACTTCCATTGTTCAAAGTTGCTTCATTGTTAAACACATTTTTTAGAAAGTAATGTTAAAATAAACATTAAAAAGAAAACTACAAATAACCTAAATTTCTACTGGCACAAGTGAAAACCTGTTACATGTTTATTACAGTTGAAACAAATTAATCACAGCTACATGGACCAAAACATATGACTCTCAAAAACATAGTGTTGAATAGGGACAGAAGTTAGGTTAGTAGCTGATGAGGGTCAGAGAGAAAAACATCACCAGTGGCTCCTAACGGGCCGAGGTTTCTTTCTGGAGTGATGAAAATGTTCCAAACATAGACACTGGTGATGATTTCAAAACTTTGTGAATGTACTAAAAACCACTGAACTATGTATTTTTAAAGTATGTGAATTATACCTCAATAAAAGTATATGATGCATTAAAAAATGCAAGTTGCAGAAGAATATAAACTGAACTACAGTGTTTGTATACTGCTTAAATATAAGCTTAATGTAGAAATATACTACTTAGGTTTGCATACGTATGTGGTAAAATCATAAAGATAATCAGAGAATAACAGAATAAAGTTTAGGATGGTGGTAGGACCAGCCAATGGACTGGAAAATATTGGTAATGTTCTTTAATAAGCTTGTAGCTGAGTATACCAGTTTCAAATTATTATTTATAACTGGCATGCATGTTAAACAGCTGTTTGTGTGTGCTGTGCTGCATGATGTAAAAGAAAGTCCTTACACTAAACAAACAAAATCCCATCCAAAGTGTGAGAGAAAACTTGGAAGAGGAGAAACAATAGCTCCTTCTGAGAGGAAGTGTGGAAACATGAAAGAGAGAGCAAATATCTCGTGTATTACTTGACCAGGAAGCGACTAAAAATATTAAGACCAAAGTCTTGACGTGGAGGGAGGGGATGGCGGTGGACAGAAGTAGATAAATTTGTGGGGTTTTTTTTGAAGGACAGTCAGCTACAATGTTCAGTTTCTGGTGTGCAGCACAATGTCCCAGTCATGCACACACACATATATTCGTTTTCGTTATACGTTATGGTTTGCAGGATGTTTTGGATGGAAAATGAACCACACTTGGTACGGGATTGGGTTTAGGAGGGAGACCCACAGCAAGAATGACTGGTAGGTTCCACCTTTCCTAGCTGGATGTTGGGGGACCTACTTACCAAGCTAAAGAATACCCCCAAATAGTGTCTAGTCAGCACACTTTCATTTTCCATTGTAAGAAATTAGCAGTAAGGAAAAGGGCGAGGACGAGACAGCGAATCCCGATGAAACTGCAGGGAGGAAACGGCACGTAGTCGTCAGAGTGGTGTGTTTGAAGAGATTGGCGATATTACAAAAATTTTAAAGCGTTATGGTTTCCGTTTTGCACAATAACACACGTGCATGTAAAACGACCGTCAGAACACCTTTAAAGTGCTGACAACAGCTGTCTCTGGGCGCTACACTTACGACTTATTTTAATCTTCTTCTATTCACTTTTCTTTTGTCTAAAATGTTTCCACACTAAGCAATGATTTCTTCCATAATCAGAATATACACGTAGCATTTCACATGGCAACTAAAATCATTGCCAGTCCCTTCCAGGGCATGTTAAGGCACTGACGTTAGGTGGGTTGCAAAGTCCCACATGAAGCTGTGTGTGTGCTGTGGGAAACCAGCGGGGTAGAGAAACGTATGCTTCTTATGAAATAATTATGTGGCTGGGGGTTAAAACCCTCTTTGGGCAATCAAGTTAGAACGTCCCCTCAGACTTTTAACGCAGGATCATGGATCCAGTGCCTTCCGGGCAAAAGGATCCCGGGGGATTCAAAGTGAGTGCCCCGCACCTCCGGCACTGACCCCCGTAGAGAGAAGGCTTGTCAGCTACCAGAAATGCCTTTGATCTGGGGGGCCTGCAGCACCGCTGGCCTTCTCTTCTCCTTAAATGGGGAATGCCAGCATCTTGGTATTTAGCCTCGTCTTCCCATTCTCCTTAATTGTCTCTATCCACTTCCACTGTTTCTTCTTTTTGAAAGAAGAACATCTTTTAGAAGAAGGGTCATGCTCTGGTCTGTCTGTTCAACGCCGTGGGGTAACCACAGTGTTGCTAGAACGCTCCCTACAGAGGTCAAGTGCTTTGATCACCGCCTGTTCTTCCAGGTAAGGTTCAAATCATCAAAAATAGCTGTGTTCAAACGCACAGTCCAGGGACGATTCATACTTTCTCGTGGTAGATTTTTTTTTTAATTTAAGACTTTATCTTTATTTTTTTTTTGAGTTTTTGTTTGTTTGTTTTTATTTGCAGGGGGGAGATAACTAGGTCTGCTTATTAATTACTTTTTTTAATGGAGGGTTTGGGGATTGAACCCAGGGCCTCATGCCTGCTAAGCATGCGCTCTGCAACTTGAGCTCTACCCTCCCCTCTAAGACTTTATCTTTTAAAGCAGTTTGGGATTTACAACAAAACTGAGAAGTTATAGAGATTTCCTCCTGTCCCCACGCATACGCAGTGTCCCCCAATACCACGTGGCACATCAGGGGGACAGATACACTTCTCACCGCGAGGAACACGCTGTACTCCGCTGAAGTCCACACGCTTTTATTGTCTCCAGAACTTCGGCTTTTCCAGGATGGCATACTGGACTGGTACAGTGTGTAGCCTTTTCAGACTGGCGTCTTTCATTTAGTAACGTGCGTTTAAGGTTCTTTGCTATCCTTCATGGCTTGACAGCTCATCTTTAAAAAATCAGTAAACAATACTCCATTGCGTGAACGTACCACAGTCTGTTTATCCACTTAACTATTAATGTGGATCTTGGTTGCTTCTAGTTTTGATAATTCTGAATAAAGCTGCTATAAATACTTGTGTTCACATTTTATATGGACATAGTTTCCAACTCCTTTGAGGAAACACCGGGAAACATGAAGCCTGGACTGTGTGGCAAGACTGATTAGCTTTGTAGGAAATGACCGAACTGTCTCCCACGGCAGGCACGCCGTCCTGTGTCCTCGTCAGCAGTGAGTGAGAATTCCCGTTGCTCCACGCCTCACGGCGCTCCGTCTTTGTCGCTCATGTCCCAGATTTTGGCCACGCTCGTGAGTGCGTCGTGTATCTCCTTGTTTAATCTGCATTTCCCTGGGGACAGATGCGGAGCGGCTCTTCATGGGCTTATTTGCCATCTGTGTATTTTCTTTGGTGAAGCATCTAGGAAGGTCTTTGACTTGTTTCTTAACCAGATTGTTTATTTTCTGATTACTGAGTTTTAAGAGCTCTTTGCACATTTTGGACAGCAGCTCTTTACCAGCTGTGTCTCTTGCAAGTACTTTCTCCCAGTCTCTGGCTCGTCTTCCAGGTCTCCTGATGCCGTCTTTCGCAGAGCAAACGTGCTTGATTTTAAGGAAGACCAGCTCCTCAATGACTTCTTTCATGGATCGTATCTTTGCTGTTTTATCTAAAAAGGCATGACCACACCTGGTGTCATCTCGGTTTCCCCCTTTGTCAACTTCCATAGTTTTCTATAAGCACAAAAGATGTTTAATCAGAGGAAAAAGTGTATCCATATAATCCAAAAAAGTAGCTGAGCGACCCTGACAAGAACATACTGACGACTCCGTGGTAGGGCCTTGAAGGAAGCGCAGCAAAGGTCAAGAGTGAATCCACAGATGTAGGTTCCACAGGCCCCAGGCTGGCGGAAGCCGTCTGATGACGCACAGGAAGAAAGGCCAGGCTGCAGGGCTTTGGAGGGGAAGGCAGTGCCAGTGTTACCTCGCGTCTCTATTCCAAGATGATGCCAGCATCTGGGCCCACGTGTTGGGGGCACCGATCAGTGCCTGGTGGAGCAGCGTCGGCTCGCTCTCGACCCGCAGGATTGGAAGGAGTTTCTGAGCAGCCGCACGCAGTTGCATCCCTTCCAGGCATGACATGAACAGGTTCTAACAAGCTATTGGCTTGAGAGTCAAAAACGGGGAGGGGGTGTAGATTTTGATCCAACTTCCCAAAACACAAAAACTGAAGGGGTAAAATGATATTTATTTGGGGAAAAAGCTGGTTAAGGGGTTCTAAGATTTATGACAAAACCGTGAGATGGAGGGGATGGATGGAGCCCCCCTGTGCAGACAGGAGACCCCAACAGCTCCGAGCCTGGGATCCCAGGGGCACCGACTCACTCGTGGGTCTCTGCCTCTCCCTGTCCCACACTAAGGACCCCAAAGCTGGAAGCCCTCTGTCCACTGATGACAGCTACTGCTGCACCACCGTGGAGGGCACCCCAGCCCAGATAGGAAGGGGTCCCACGTGCTGGGCTTCCCTTCCTGGTCTCAGCTTAATTGGCATCTTCACGACACTGTGAAAACCCAACCTGCCCTGCATCGTCCTTCTGGCCCAGGCAGGAGCCCCTCAGGGTCTACCTGCTCCTGTGGGGTTAGGAGTTCTCCTAACTGGTCCTTGCCTTGTCTCTCCCAAACACGTCAGGTTCTTCCAAGCATCCTCCCACTGTAAACCCGAGTCTGTCTTATCTGAACCGCCTTCCATCCCGAGGACGCCAGCTAACCCGCCCCCCTGAGGATGCGGCTCATCCTCCACCCGAGCTTCCCTCGGAGTTCTGCGGCCTCCTTGACCCCCCGCGGCTCCTGCCAGGACAGTGCTTTCAACCCCCGGTGGAAGTACTTCACTCCTCAGATGTCACCGTCAGGGACACTGCTCATCTTTCACGCCCCATCTGGGCTTCACTCCAGCCTCCCCGTCCCTGTGAACCCCGCACAAGAGCAGACTACTCACGCCTAGATCAACGGCAGCGTCCGCGTGGCCAGGCCCGCCTCCCTGGTCACTCAGCATCGTTGTCCCGGCGGCTGGTTCCTCCCACAGGCTCTGCTGTCTCCTCGGGCTTCCCAGGCTGTGCCTTCCCGGTGTCCCCCCGCGCCCCCGCCCCCCCGACTCGGGAACGTGAGTGCTCCTCCCCAACTCATCCGTCTCAATGCAGTTTGCGCCAGTCCCGCAGATTTAAATGCTGCTGTGTCCCTGTGAGTCCCAGACTGAGACTTCCGGTCCAAACCTCTGTGGCAGTCTGCCCAGCACCTTCCCTCGGGATCCTGACAGTTGTGTCAAAAACCTCCAGCATCTCCAGTCAGCCTCCCTCCCCAGCCCTCTCTCGCTGGCGGTCGCCCCACCTTGGGACAGGGCGCTGCCGTCCATTCGCCAGTTCCTGTGCAAGACTTTCCAGGAACCCTTCTGGACTCTCCTGCCCTGCCTCACAGCCACACCATCACCAAGGTCTACGGAGCCGTTAGACATTAAAGTGCATTACTTTTACACCTTTGAATATTTAATAGATTCTTTTTTAAAATTCGGGGGTGAGGGAAGGTAATTAGGTTTATTAATTTTTTTTTTAATGAAGGCACTGGGGATGGAACCCAGGACCTCGTGCACGCTAAGCACACACTCTACCACTGAGCTACACCTTCCCCTCTTAATAGAGTCTTGTGTTACAAAATTCAGAAAATCCAAAAAGTAATAAAATGTGAGTTCCCCATCCCCCAACTTCCCATCCTCAGGAACCCAGGTCCTTGCTGTGGCCAGCTTTGTGAGCAGGTTTCCAAAATGTCTTCCCACGTTCACACACATATTTTTTTTCTAAATAAAAATGGTATCACTCTGTTCTACACACTGCCCTGTAACTTACTTTCCCTGTGCACACTGCATCTTCGGCTCTCACAGTCCATGCGACTTGCATTGCCTGGATCACGCCACAGTCGCATAGGATTGCAGACATATATGATTTGACCAGTTCTAAATTATTGGCAGTCAATTTGCTTCCAAATTTTGGCTATTCCAGACAAGACTGTAATGAAGTTCCTCCAATACATATTATTTCACATGAATATCAACTTCTATTCTGAGCAATAATGCAATAAATACTCTTGTAGATAAACCACCCCATGTATGCATGAGTGATTTCTAGAAGTTAAATTGTCGGTCAAGGAAGTGGGCTTGTGTCCCTTTGACACGTACAGTCCAGCGGCCCTGCCCGGGATCTGCTTCGGTGCGCACTGCCGGCAGCCTCACGTGGGAGCCTGCCGGACATTCTGGCCAACATGCCGTGTTGTCACACTTCTCAGTCTGCCAGCCAGGTATGTAAGTGATTGTACCACTCTGTGGTTTAGTTTGCATTTATCTTATTATGAGAAGGGTGAAGTGAGCTTCTATAGGCTTAAGACTCTCCTGTGTTTGTTTTCAACATCGTGACCTCTGTGTTCAGACCCTTCACCCATGTTCATGTTGGTTTTGGTCTCCTCATTATTCGCCTCACAGAAGGAGCCTTTAAGGCATTAAACAAACGCGTAAGAAGCTCTTCATCTGTGATACTGGTCGTGACTTCCTCCCAATTTGCTGTCTGCACTTTGATTTTGTTGTTACCATATTTTTCTCCACAGAACACTACTTCAGAAAGTTAAATGCGTCAATATTTCTTTCCTTTTCTCCTAAGTCCTACAGTTTCATGGTTTAATATTTGAATCTTTGACTCATCTGACATTTTAGTGGAAGGAGACAGGGTGCAACTTTAACATGCCTTCAGATACAGTTTCCAGTTATGCCAGCACCATTTATCAAATAGTCTATCTTCTCCAGAAATGAAATAAAATGCCGACTTTAGGAGACACCCTCTTCCCCTGTGAAGCCGGATCTGTTCCTGCACTGAACACCAGGGGCCCCCAGCTCCGGTTATATACACACCGGCTCCCTCTCTCCCCGGGCTGTGAGGGTCCTGAGGATCCCCCACAGGCTGGGATTTTACTGTGCTTTCCTTCTGAGCTGCTCAGTTAGCCTGTCACTGTGACACGCTCGCTGGCAGAGGACCTGAGCTGCTGGGGCCACAGCCCTGTGCCACAGGAAACAGCAGCACACTTCTGTTCCTCTCGCCTCCCCGCCCCCACACACCTCCGGGCTGACACGGAGATTCCCTGTGGCAGTCCCCGCAGTGGGGCTGGCAGAGCGGGTGCGCCAGGCTCGGGGGCGCCGCCTCTTTTGTAGCAGGAAATAAGCAAGCCTGCTGCTTCTCCTGGAGGGAGTCATCCAGGACCTGCACATTTCACCTACCAGCAAGGGGTCTCAGAGCCGGAGATGCCCGTGGAGGACGGTCCTTCCCGAGGGGCACAGTGGGGCAGCTCCTGTAGGTCTGCGTCTCAGTGCCGACAGGACCACACATCGTGTCTAGCACACACAGATGGCTAAAACATTGATCAATTCGATAGAATCAAACATTTTGTTAGTTTAGCATGGATTTACCATCAGATAACGTAACTGGGCACCACCTATGAGTCTTCCCACCTCAGCAGACAGTTCCTCACACTGTAGACCTTCAGGATCAGTAGTTATATCATTAGCTTTAAAAACATTAACCCAAAAATAAACCAGATAGAATTTCTAGTGTTTGACTAGTTAAAAGTGATTTCCCTTAGGTGAGATGTCGACACTTTATTTACCGTTTTTGTTTCCCGCAGTGTTCAGCTGATAACTTGGCAAGCGCAGGGTTTAAGGACCCTCAATCTCTTTTAAATGGATGTGTCTTGTTTCTAAAATGAGCACTTAGTTATTGTTGCTAAAATGTTTTAATTACGCATTGTCTTGTTTGAAATTGTAATCCAGTCATGACTAGAAACAACATCCAGAAAGCAAACTTGGGGAGACAAAATGGGTTCCCCCTCCCATGGAGTTAGCTGGAGATCGCCAGCACCACTTAGAGAGAAAGGTGAACTTGCTTGAGAACTTAAAAGAAGAAAAAGAACTGATGGAAAACAGCAATGAGACACAGTAGCAAATAGTTTTACTATAGTTAGGAAACATTTTGAAATGAAGGACTGGGACTTTGATACCATTAGAAACGGGGTTGCTACTGTAACTGAGGAATGAATGAGGACGGAAGAGCCAGGAGAGGGCTCCCGTGAGAGCAGTGGGGAGAGCTCTGATAGCTCAGGGCGATGAGCAGATGAGCTTCAATGGTAACTGCTCAACGCCTCACATCAGTAAAACTAAACTAAACTAAACTAAACTAAACTAAACTAAACTAAAATGCCATTTAGAACAAGATCGATTTTAAAGTTGCCTCAGTTCATCCCTCCTTTCGCCTAAGTGCAAGCACAGTCTGACCCAGAAGACAGTCCCATGTAACCCAGATGACCTTCTTCTCACTGTCTCTTCTTTTTTTCTGGAATTTTCCTGAATGTTATCTGATGTGACATGAGAAACTCTCTGGGCTTGCAGATGAAAATGGCTTTCTCTACCATATATTACAGAGGCGAAAACAGCTGCATTAGGAATTAGAAAACAGCAGTAAGAAGTCAACAAAAATGCTGGATGATGGTTGTAAAGACATGTAACAATTTTTGATTCTGAATTACATGTGACAATATTGTAACAAAAGGCACAAGAAAAAAGAAATTTCTCAAACATAAATCACTGAAGAAAAATCGTGCTTTATTATTTAGATAGAAAACCGAAGGGGCAAAAACCGATGCTCTAGACAGTTCCTAAACTGTTAGATACTCAAATACTTCATGTATGTTTAGTAATTCAGTGCTTTCTAATTTTTTTATTTTAAATTGAGAAAGATATAAATTCACCTGCATAATAAAGGATAATCCTACTTTTCTATTACTCTATAACTGAAAAATAATGTGACTTTAAACGATGATGCTGAATGACAATCTGCATAATAATTTCCTTTTTAATTTATACTGTGAGGGGTACAGTTGTCATTTTGAAATTGTGATCCACTCCGACTGTGTAAAACTTTTAAAATCAGGGACATCCCTGCCAAAATAAAAACAGAATAATATCAAGTCTCAAAATACCAATGTGTGTCATTTTCTGTGTGCTGTTTAATAGCAGTGAAAAATAGTGCTTTTACATTCTTGCTAGTAACTACCTAAAAAGACATTCTTGTAGTATAAACGTAATTTTAAGAAATTTTCCATATATTATTCTTTTTTTCTCTTTTAGAAACAAGATAGATGGACACTTTAATAAAGGACCGGCAGACATGAAAACCCCGGCTGACAACAGTGAACACGTTTCACTCACAGGGTGATTCTTAGAATGTCTTTATCTGAACTGAAATCTCCATTTAACACTTCACAGTCAGTGGGAAACAGCGAAACGTGGCACCTGCTTTAATTTCACAAGTTGTCGCTCTATTTTCTTGTGAACCTCAAGGGTCCCTATTGCCTCAAGTTTCTTGAGTTTAGTGAATGTCATTTGTGTTACCAGTGTTCTAAACAAAAAGCATCCTACGTGTATGAACAGCTAGTCATTCTGCACCCTTGCATGTGGGCTCACAGGACAGGTTATAGAGTTATCTGGAATCGGAGTGAAGGACCTAGCTGGACTCCCACTTGTGTCCAAATCATAGATTTATAATATTGGCCTCGTGGAAGGATGACGTATTTTTTATTTATCTCGCAGCTCAGCGAGAATCAAAGGCCACAACATGTAAATACGCTGAGGAACTGTCCTCACCCGTCATTCTTGTTAGCAGCTGTAGTATTTTTGCTGTTTTATATACTGGGGTTTTTCTCGTTCATGCATGATAAAGGTACTTAAAAAAATGTTTGGTGGCAAATAAATCATGTCCTCTGACCTCTTCACCCTACGTGGATGGCTTGGCTCAAACACCATCACTCCCTTGACTGTCTCTGGCACTGGCATTGCCTAAAAGCTGGAACTGAAGCAGTTATGAAGGAAAATGTAATTTATACATTTAGCTTTGATAAGGAAGCCATGAATTCATAAATTCAAACTATTTTAATCAAAAAGGTAGCCACATTTGACACTTCACTGCCATTTGTCACTTACAGCTTTAAAAATAGTTATTTATAGTTTTTAAAATATATTTTCTTTCCTTCATACTTTTTCAAATCTTGTTTCCAATATCTCTCAAGATGACTGTGGCTTATTCTAAAAAAAAAAAAAAAAAAAAAGAGGGAGAGAGAGAGAGAGAGACTGACTAGGTCAAGTTAGTGGAGAAATACAATAAAAAGTTTGCTTGCAAGAAAAGGACCTCTCAGTTGTAACCCTTAGATTTGCTCAAGTAAATATTCTGAAACAATCCTGTTTACATTCTTGGGTTTAATTCATTGGCTAGATAAACTCTTAAATGAACATTGATAAATATTTTTATACAATAGCTGTTCTGGGTAAATAAAGATGCAAATTGAGATACAAAGTGTATTAGAAAGTGTGAACACAACAGCTTGATAACCAGTCCATTAAAAAGAAGTTCTTAAGCTTACTAACACAGTCATTCCTCTTTTGTCATCTGTCCTTAGTCACTCATTGTTGGTATCTTTGTTTTATCTCAGGTAGTTTCTATCGACTTATTTAAAGATTTGAGCAGAGCCAGTGAACGTGAGGTTGTAACCAGCTTTCTGTCAAAGCAGGCACCAGTCTGGCTGTGACAAGTCGCCTGGTAGCTGGTCCTGCCTTGGGAAAAACCATTGCCAGTTGGTGGCAGCATTCACAAGAGTGGGTCACATTTCCTCTCTTATCTTTAGGTTGCATTTCAAAACAACTCTAGAAAAAAAAAAACCAGACTGAAATGCAAGCCTGGAACAGCCCACGAACAACTGCAGAGGAGAGGAAGGTTTCGAGTCCACAAAACACTGGTGCATCTGGCAGAAAGCCGGGTAGCCTGCGCCTGATTTGCCTCTCTGGGCAGTTTGCAAAAACAGGGCGAAAGCTTGCTTCTAGAACAAACAGCGGGATCAATGAACTCGGGCTGATCCTTCCCT
This sequence comes from Vicugna pacos, assembly GCF_048564905.1. Lineage (NCBI taxonomy): Eukaryota > Metazoa > Chordata > Mammalia > Artiodactyla > Camelidae > Vicugna > Vicugna pacos. The sequence goes on along the minus strand of NC_133000.1, from coordinate 71,485,442 downwards.
TCCTAACACTTGTGCTCCGTTCAAGGACACTCCCAGCTGGCTCCCCTGCTCACCCCCGCTCTCCGCCCAGAAAATATAGCTGTGTCATTTTAGAGACTTTTTAAAAAAATGTCATCTGCTCATGAACTACATATTGAGAAGCAGACACTTTTGTTCTACTCTGCAGGAAAAAACAAACACACACAATACAACAGAACAAGCAACGTTTTAACCTAGCAGCTAGAACATTAACAGCGAGCACATCAATTTAGTCATGCAAAGTACCAGGCTATTAGGTGCCAGGGCCAAGAATTCCAAGGAAGAGGGATGTTCTAAGAAGGAAAACTTTTGTTTTTTTAATGATTCGGTAATATTATACAGTCATTAATGTGAAATTCTTATTTCAGTCATGGAAACTTGGGGGAAATTTTTTTTAAAGCTAGATACATTCTCAAAATTCAAACACAACAAAATTCAGGGGTGAATGAATAAGAATCTTAAGTTACTAACTGCAGTCACTATGCAATCAGTTGTTTCTGTGTTAATATTTCTTCAACATGATTTTATTTGAAATGAAAATATTTTGAATATTAGATTAGCTCTTCTCGTGCCTACTCCATAAATGAGCTTTTTCCCAAATAGTATTCATTCCATTCATACACTTTTCAGAATAATTTTTATTTTAAGTGTTACAGTAGTTTGCTCTAGCATAAACACAAATGAGAAATCATTTAGTTTGGAAAATCCCTCTTCCCCAAATGAGTACTTAAGAAAAGGATTATGTAAAATACATCAGCATTTTTAATGAGCAAAATAAATCTTGAGGTGGAAAGCCTTTATAACTTCTAATTGACACAATCTACGTGAGCGCATCACAAGTGAACAGTCCGACAGCAACTGCGTTCCCGCGTGTGAATTATCCTGTTGCACAGAGCTGGCGGGTTACAAAATCCTTGTGAAATTTCAGTTGAAACATATTAGCAATATACTTGCGAGGGAGGAAAAAAAGCCCAACTAGCTACTCAAGTGCAGTAAGTCCCTGTATGGACCCTAGATAGGAAGTCATCTGCAGGGTTCATTCATCACAGAAAGGGATATTTATTAAATGAGCAGCTGAAACACTTTACTTAGTACGGCAAAACTCATGAAATGTTGCCATTCTTTTCAAAGACTACGACATAAACGTCTGACATTTAAATCTCTACTGCTAAAATACATTTTAAATTAAAGCTATTCTAACTGGCTATATAATATTTCAATTTAATGATCTGCGTAGTCAGTTTGTAGATGACAGTCATCAGATAGAAAATACTGTCAAACTGATGTAGGGTTAAGAATTAAAAAGGCGGGGGCGGGGGACTCTCAAGCACTGGAATGCTACCTACTTTTTCCTCCTATACATACCTTTCTTCTATGAAACAGGGGAGAGAATGAATGACGGTCACTATTATTATTACTATTATTTGCATTACTATTATTTGTATTATGTATTGATGATACACTTTTAGTATCTACATTTTTAGGAAATTGATTACTTTATAAAAGGTATAAATTATTCCAGAAAGGAGTTTTTGTTTTAGTAAAAGAATCATTGTGTAAGATTCTATGTTAAAAAACAAACAAACAAACAAACAAAAAACACTCCTTGCTAAAAGATACAGCTATTTTGTTATCCATGAAAGGAAAGAGAACTTCCAACACAAGATCTTGGTCCATGAGAAAATATTTCATCCAGGCTCTTGCTGGCAACCGGCCACAAAAGTAGCACCCAGCTCAGTGCAGAGAGGAGGCTGGCAGATGTTATTAGCTGACTTTTGCTGCAAAAGTATGGGAGAACAGTTGGAAAATCACAAGGTGTCAAACCAGCTTTACATAAATAAATCGTTTATTTGGCCCCTCAAAGGGAGAAAGACAACCAGTTCCTTCGTTGAGGAAGAAGACTGGGCTACTTCTAATTTCAGAGTTCTTTTCTGCTGGCTTCATGGACTGACTTCTTAATGAGAATGGAAACTGTACTCCCCCACACTTGTAGTCAGAGGTTCTAGGACCTCAGAATGACAATTAGTTTGCAGTTTTGCTGCAGATCTGTGTGACCTTACTGTATAAGAACACCTCCCATACAGGTGATAACGCTTCACTCTACCTTGTCCGCCCCAACCAGTGACGGGGCAGTAGTAGCGGGGACAGTGCCAACTGCCGACGGACAGCTTCCAACACCTCAACTTGAACCCTGGCATTGAACACCCACCAGCTCTGAGGGAAGGACCAGACCAACCCAAGATGGACCTGTTAACATCCGATGGGTACAGTAAATATTCAATGAACATTTGAAAACTTAATTGTGTAGGAAAAGCCAAAATCAAAAAGAAAAGATACTTTCTCAGAAGAAATGATTGTCACATGATGCTGCAAAGAGGTTGCCCCACCATCGTTCTCTGCTAGGCAGGGTTACTGAACACACAGGTAGTCCCCCTGCTGTAAATCAGCACTGACTAATGAAAGTGGGCTCCGTTTGCTCCAGCTTCCAGATGAGAATGCCTTCATCCCTCCTTTCTGAGCAGGCAACATCTGTTACCATAAAAAAGGGCAACGAGAGCTAAAAAGGACAGAAAACCAGGTAGTGTCCACAAGGGTGGTGCCCCCAACATACACACAATCACACACACACACACACACACGTGCATGCGCACACCCACGCCCACACATAGAAACACACACAGGTACACACACTTAAAACGGCACTCCTAGCGGTATTAATTTTTAAAGCATGCTTTAAAATGAAGACTCGACTTTAAATGTACCTCTTTGAGGCAAATTCTATGATGCTACTTGTGTCATTGATTATTCTGTTTGTTACTCATCAATAATCATGACTTGCATACACAACGAAACAAAATGTTAGGAACTGTAAGTGGGGGTCTCTTGGCCCATAAAATTAACTAGTAATATTTTGTCACATTTTTACAAACATGTTAAAATATATATATCATCCTTTCAAAAATTACAATCTTAAATTATTTTTCTTAAGTTTGACTTCATTGTATTTAAAATGCTTTTATAAAGTATAGAGAACATTCAAAGACAAACTTCCAGGGTTTAATAAAAAATAGCCAACATTATTGTTTCAAATTATTTCATGAAGACACAGGTGCATTTAAAAAAAAAAAAGACAAGGGCTAGTTTCCGCAGGATCCGGAGCCTGCTCAGATCCGAACTCGGGGACCCCGACCCTCACCGGCAGCCCTCACGGTCGTTTAGGAGATGCGATTGCTTGTACGGTGGGTCCTATTTGTATGTGACATTGAAAGTCACAAAAGCCACGTAGGTGTAACAATTCGAAGCTCTTCTTCAAGGGCATCCTCCGCGCGGCAACCACCGCCGGCTGAGGGCGAGCAGGTCCGGCGACGCCCGCTCCTGCGCCTCCCGCTCCGGCGCCTCCGCGCGGTGCGGAGGGTCTGCCGGGAGGACGGCAGCCGCCGCGGGGACCCGGCTCCCGGGGCTGTTTGCCGGAGCCCGCCCTCTGCCCGCCACTGTGGAAACTGCAGTTTTCTACTCCTGCTCGTCCTTCTTTCTCCCATTACATCCCCAACAGACGATTTCAACTTCCCGAGAACCTGACAAGTGAATGGCGCTGATGACGCCCCGGAAAGGGCCCACGACCGGGTGCGGAGGAAGGGCGCCCCTGAGCGTGTGGGACCCTGCGCGGCCTGGGGTTGGGGGCGCCGCACCCGCACTCCCTCCCGCATCCCGGCTCTCCTTCCAGGAAGGGGCACGAAGCGGCTATCGATCCAGAGCTCACCGGTGACTAATGTGATGCTCGTAAACAAGCCGCGGGCCGGGCACCCGGGAACCACCCAGGCGCAAACCCGCCAAGGCGGGCGGGCGCGCGCCCTTCTCAAGCCTGGGCGCCGGATCTGCAGACTGAAGTGTGTTGGGGGAAGGGGTTTCTCAGAGGGCAGCCAAGTTCATTGCCCGTTCTAGGCCCTCGCGAGTGGGGCAGCGGCGGAGCGAAGCGGGGCCCGAGTGGGGTGCAACCGCCCCCTCCCCTGCACGGAGCCCTGGCGGGCGGTCTCCGCCCTTGATCTCCGCCGGCCCCCGCCCCCTGCAGTGTTCCCTCCCCCGGTCCCCTCCCCAGCGGAAGCTCCGAGCCCAATTAATTGAGTCAAAGGCGGGAGGGCAGGGCCCTCCGCGCGGCGGCCGGCCCCCGCCCCTCCCGCGCGTCCCTTTTCCCGCCCTGGGTGGCATCTCCTCCGCCGGCATCCACAACGAGCCTCTGATTAATGAGGCTCGGGCGGGCCCCCACCCCGCCCGGGCCCCGGCCTCCGCGGGAGGGGGAGGGGACGGCGGGAAACGCGGCCTGGGGAGAAAGGGGGGCGGGGCGGGGGCGCGCGGCCCGCCCCCCCCGCGCCCGGCGCCCATTGGCCGCGCTCGCCGTCCGTCGGGGGGCACGGCGCCAATGCGGGCGGCGGGGCGGGGCGGCCGCGCCGTGTGTGCCTGCGTAACGCCGAGTCACATGTTGTTTTGCTCTTCTTAGTTCAGTCACTCGGTGCGCGATGTGTTACTCACTGTGCGGCGGGGACCGCGACGAGCCCGGGTCGCCGTTGGCAGCAGCAGCAGCAGCAGCAGCAGCAGCAGCAGCAGCAGCAGCAGCAGCAGCAGCAGCAGCAGCAGCCCCAGAGGCGGCGCGGACCCCGAGTACCCGGGCACACCCCGGCACCCCGGAACGCGGCGCGGCGGCGAGACCCGTGCGGCCGCGCGCGCCTTAGGCTCGGCCCCGCGGCTCGGGGACCCCGACTCTCGGCCCAGCCAGCGAGTCCCCAGGCGCCGCCCGAGAGCCCGGGAGGCAGCAGCCGCGGGCAGCCGGGCCAGGGGGCGGCCACCGCCCGCGCCGGGCATCCTCTGGGGCCCCGGAGCGGGGAGGGCGCTGCGCCACCGCGCGGTGCCGGCCCCCGCGGGCCTCCCCCAACCACCCCACCTCCTGGGCCCGAGGGACGCGGGCGAGCAGGGGGGGAGGGAGCCGCCCCCGCCCGCGCCCCCCTCCGCTACCCCCAGCCCTTCCAAGCCGGGCCGGGCGGCGCGGCCTGAAGCGCCCGCGATGGCGAGCCCGCCGCTGCACGGGCCCCCCGGGCCGGCGGGCGGCGACGGCCCCAACCTCAACAACAACAACAACAACAACAACCACAGCGTGCGCAAGTGCGGCTACCTGCGCAAGCAGAAGCACGGCCACAAGCGCTTCTTCGTGCTGCGCGGGCCCGGCGCGGGCGGCGACGAGGCGACGGCGACAGCGGGCGGGGGGCCGGCGCCGCAGCCGCCGCGGCTCGAGTACTACGAGAGCGAGAAGAAGTGGCGGAGCAAGGCGGGGGCCCCGAAGCGGGTCATCGCGCTCGACTGCTGCCTGAACATCCACAAGCGCGCCGACGCCAAGCACAAGTACCTGATCGCCCTCTACACCAAGGACGAGTACTTCGCCGTGGCGGCCGAGAACGAGCAGGAGCAGGAGGGCTGGTATCGCGCGCTCACCGACCTGGTCAGCGAGGGCCGCGCGAGCGCCGGCGACGCGCCCCCCGCCGCCGCCACCGCCGGGTCCTGCAGCGCCTCCCTGCCCGGCGCCCTGGGCGGCTCGGCCGGCGCCGCCGTGGCCGATGACAGCTACGGGCTGGTGGCGCCCGCCACGGCCGCCTACCGCGAGGTGTGGCAGGTGAACCTGAAGCCCAAGGGCCTGGGCCAGAGCAAGAACCTGACGGGCGTGTACCGCCTGTGCCTGTCGGCGCGCACCATCGGCTTCGTGAAGCTCAACTGCGAGCAGCCGTCGGTGACGCTGCAGCTCATGAACATCCGCCGCTGCGGCCACTCGGACAGCTTCTTCTTCATCGAGGTGGGCCGCTCGGCCGTCACGGGCCCCGGCGAGCTGTGGATGCAGGCCGACGACTCGGTGGTGGCGCAGAACATCCACGAGACGATCCTGGAGGCCATGAAGGCGCTCAAGGAGCTCTTCGAGTTCCGACCGCGCAGCAAGAGCCAGTCGTCAGGCTCGTCGGCCACGCATCCCATCAGCGTCCCCGGCGCGCGCCGCCACCATCACCTGGTCAACCTGCCCCCCAGCCAGACGGGCCTGGTGCGCCGCTCGCGCACCGACAGTCTGGCCGCCACCCCGCCGGCAGCCAAATGCAGCTCGTGTCGGGTGCGCACGGCCAGCGAGGGCGACGGCGGCGCGGCCGCCGGGACCGGGGCGGCGGGCGGCAGGCCGGTGTCGGTGGCGGGGAGCCCTCTGAGTCCGGGGCCGGTGCGCGCGCCCCTGAGCCGCTCGCACACCCTGAGCGGCGGCTGCGGCGGCCGCGCGAGCAAAGTGACGCTGGCGCCGGCAGGGGGCGCCCTGCAACACAGCCGCTCCATGTCCATGCCCGTGGCGCACTCGCCTCCAGCCGCGACCAGCCCAGGCAGCCTGTCGTCCAGTAGCGGGCACGGCTCGGGCTCCTACCCGCCGCCTCCAGGCCCGCACCCGCACCTGCAGCACCCCCTGCACCCCCAGCGACCTTCCAGCGGCAGCGCCTCGGCCTCGGGCTCCCCCAGCGACCCTGGCTTTATGTCCTTGGATGAATATGGCTCTAGCCCCGGGGACCTGAGAGCCTTCTGCAGCCATAGGAGCAACACGCCCGAATCCATCGCCGAGACCCCCCCGGCCAGGGACGGCAGCGGGGGCGAGCTGTATGGATACATGACCATGGACCGGCCCCTAAGCCACTGTGGCCGTCCCTACCGCAGAATCTCAGGGGACGGGGCCCAGGACTTGGACAGAGGGCTGAGGAAGAGGACTTACTCCCTGACCACACCTGCCCGGCAGCGGCCAGTGCCCCAGCCCTCCTCCGCCTCCCTGGATGAATACACCCTGATGCGGGCCACTTTCTCCGGCAGCTCGGGCCGCCTCTGCCCTTCCTGCCCCGCGTCCTCTCCCAAAGTGGCCTACCACCCCTACCCCGAAGACTACGGTGACATCGAGATTGGGTCCCACAGGTGCTCCAGCAGCAACCTGGGCACGGACGACGGCTACATGCCCATGACCCCTGGCGTGGCCCTCATGGGCGGTGGCAGCGGAAGCTGCAAGAGTGACGACTACATGCCCATGAGCCCCACTAGCGTGTCTGCCCCGAAGCAGATTCTGCAGCCACGCGCTGCCGCGACGGCCTTGCCCCCCTCTGGAGCTGGAGTGCCCACGCCCACCTCGGCGGTCAGCAGGGCCTTTCCAGGGAACGGGGGCAACTACAAGGCCAGCTCCCCGGCCGAGAGCTCTCCCGAGGACAGTGGGTACATGCGCATGTGGTGTGGCTCCAAGTTGTCCATGGAGAACGCCGACAGCAAGCTGCTTCCCAACGGGGACTACCTCAACATGTCCCCCAGCGACGCAGGCACCGCGGGAACCCCGCCGGACTTCTCTGCTGCCCTGCATGGCAGCGGGGAGATGCTGCGGGGCGTCCCCGGCTACTGCTACAGCTCCTTGCCTCGCTCCTACAAGGCTCCATACACCTGCACAGGGGACAACGACCAGTACGTGCTCATGAGCTCTCCCGTGGGGCGCATCCTGGAGGAAGAGAGGCTGGAGCCGCCAGCCAGCCCGGGGTCCACACAGTCGGCCAGCGCCTTCGCAGCTGGGGCAGGTGGCGGCGGCCACACCCAGCCGCCCCACCCAGCAGTGCCTTCGCCCGGGAGGCCGGGTGGCAGCGGCAGTGGCCGCCCAGAGAGCTTCCTGGGCCAGCGCTGCCGGGCCGTTCGACCCACGCGCCTGTCCCTGGAGGGGCTGCAGACCCTGCCCAGCATGCACGAGTACCCCCTGCCGCCCGAGCCCAAGAGCCCCGGCGAGTACATCAACATTGATTTCGGCGAGGCGGGCGCGCGCCTGTCACCGCCCGCCCCTCCGCTGCTGGCCTCGGCCGCCTCGTCGTCTTCGCTGCTGTCCGCAAGCAGCCCGGCCTCATCGCTGGGCTCGGGCACCCCAGGCACGAGCGGCGACAGCCGACAGCGCTCTCCGCTCTCCGACTACATGAACCTCGACTTCAGCTCGCCCAAGTCACCCCAGCCGGGCCCCCAGGGCGGGGACCCCGTGGGCTCCTTGGACGCCCTCCTGTCCCCCGAGGCCTCCGCCTACCCGCCGCTGCCCCCGCGCCCGGCCGCCCCCTCCTCTGCCCTGCAGCCGCCACCCCCGCCGCCCCCGCCCGGGGAGCTATACCGTCTGCCTCCGGCCCCCACCGCCCAGGGCCCTAGCGCTGCCTCCTCCTCGTCCTCGGAGACGGGGGACAATGGTGACTACACCGAGATGGCCTTCGGCGTGGCTGCCACCCCGCCACAACCCATCGCGGCGCCCCCGAAGCCGGACGGTGGCCGCGTGAGCAGCCCCGTGGCCGGCTTGAAGAGGCTGAGTCTCATGGATCAGGTGTCGGGGGTCGAGGCCTTCCTGCAGGCCAGCCAGGCCCCAGACCCACACCGGGGTGCCAAGGTCATCCGCGCAGACCCACAGGGGGGCCGCCGCCGCCACAGCTCTGAGACCTTCTCCTCGACCACCACTGTGACCCCCGTGTCCCCGTCCTTCGCCCACAACCCCAAGCGCCACAACTCGGCCTCCGTGGAAAACGTCTCTCTCAGGAAAAGCAGCGAAGGGGGCGGCAGCGGCGTCCTGGGTGGGGGCGAGGACCTCCCCACGTCCCCCCGCCAGCTGCAGCCACCACTCCCCCAGCAGGCGCGGCCGTGGACTCCGGGTCAGCCCGGGGGCTTGGTCGGCTGCCCCGGGGGCAGCGGCTCGCCCATGCGCCGGGAGACGTCTGCGGGCTTCCAGAACGGCCTCAACTACATCGCCATCGACGTGAGGGACGAGCCAGAGCGGTCGCCGCCCCCGCAACAGCATCTGCTCCCGCAAACCGGAGACAGGAGCGCCTGGGGCCGGGCCCGCGGCCTCGGGGGGCTCATCAGCGCGGTGGGGGGCGGCGGCGCCGGCGCGGCGTGCGGGGGGCCGGGCCCCGGCGCCCTGCCCTCCACCAGCACCTACGCGAGCATCGACTTCCTGTCGCATCACCTGAAAGAGGCCACAGTTGTGAAAGGTGAGGCCTGCGCGGCGGTGGGAGGGTGGGGGCGTCGGGGGTCAACTCCTCTTTCCTTGGGTTCCTTGACCCAGATGCCGGGGAGCGGGCGCCGGTTTCCTGTTTTGTTTTGCTTTTGGCCGCACGTCGGCCCTCTTTCCCCGGAGGCCTTGCCTAGAGCACTCGGCCGTCTTTGGGTTGCATGCGCGGCTTCCTGCCCCGGAGACTTTGACTTGCTTTCTTTGGCCCAGCCCCTTTCTTCTTTTCCACAGCCCCCCACCCCCACGCGTCAGCACCCGGTGGACCCCCTAGGTCGGCCGCCCCAGCAGGTGGCACGGGGGGCTTCTTGTTCTGAGAGGTGGGGAACGTGCTGGGAAGGCGCCTGAAGTTTCACAGGCCCGGGCTCCAGTCCTCACCTTCCTCTTTGTTTTCCTGGAGCCGGGCCCGGTGATTCTTGCTCAGCCTCAAAGTTTATAAAAACAGGCCCCAAAGTTGTTTAGGAAGTGAACGTCCATTTTGGTCTCTGCCGCGGGGAACAGTTAACCGTTTAAAGTTTACACGTCAGCTGGGGGAGCTTTTCCGCCAGACTTTGTTCTCCTGAGGGGCTGACGTGGTCGCACTGCTTACACACAGCGTACACGCAGCGGTCCTCAAACCTGCATGAGCCTGAGATTCTAATGCAGTAGGTCTGGGGTGTGGCCGAGGACGTGTGTCCCTAAGGGGCCCCCGGGTTGTGCCGGTGCTGCTGGTTGGGGGCCGTCCTGGGAGCACCTGCCCCAGTTAGATCCCCTGCGGAGGGCTGAGAAGTGACCTCTGGGGCTTCGTCATCCCGGGTGCAAGTCAAGGAAAGTGTCCCATGGGCGGAGCCCAGACACCAGCATTTTTTGGTTGCCCAGGTGATGTGAATCTGTGCTTCAGAGAAGACGTTGGAAGAGGATGGCACCCATCTTTTCAGAACAGTTGGATGGGATGGTGCCCCGAGTACTGTTCTAAACGTTCTCATCAAATATCCATGAGGAGGTTGTGCTTTGCCGCTGGTGGTACATCTGACTGTCTCAGACTCGGAATGATGAGGTGGAAGAGGGGGGCGGGGATGGGCATTCTGTTCAGGAGAGTTCTTTAATTTTGCAGCTGCTTCCCTGCAGGGTTGCGGGTAAGATAGAGGCTTCGTGGGAGCCACAAAGCCCGCGGTAGTGAGCACTCTTTTAAGTGGTGTCCAGTGCTGGCCCGAGGTCAGCAGTCTGCAAGGGTTAAAAGGTGATGATCGAGTCGGCTCTGGGGTTCACACACCTTTTGTTCCAAAAGTAAACAGACCTGACTAACGCTGTCTAAATCCAGCCTATGTTTCATGGTACCCACGGGATTTGAAGTTCTAGCTGTAGGGGGAATACCCTGTTATTCTAATAGAATAGGGGAGAAGCTTTTTGCTTTTTTATGAAAACCACAGAACATAAGATGGAAAGTCGCAGAGGATTGTCAGGAGTTTGGCGCTTCCGCATTTAATTAAGTCAATCAGAAGCTGTCAGGATGTGTTTCATGAATGGTGACTCTCAGCGGAAGGTCACTTTGCTGGAGTTGTGCATTCCAGGTGCATCTGAAGAATGGCTCGTGTGTCTGGGAGTTGAAGGATGGTTAGCTGCTGTCCCAGGCGCAGGCCGGAGAAGCGCCCCAGCACAGCCGCAGCTGAGTGGGGGTGACAACACACAGGCGAGCGGATCTGCACCACAGTGAACAGGAAAGTGCATTCTGCTGAAATCTGACTCTCATCAGAAAAACAGCCTGAGAACATAACACCTTGTACTGCTGCTGGTGGAGTAGGCAGTGAAAACCTGGGCTGGATTGAGGAGGGCCGTGGGAGTGGGTTCTCACAGTGCCAGGAGGCGTGAGCTGGCCCTTGGCCTACAAGCCTAAAAGAATTCGAGGCCTTTCTGATAAAGTAGGTATGTCCAGAAACGGGATTCGTGTACGATACAATTGCCTTTTTCAGATGAGGGAGAATTTTCAACTGCAGGAGATGAGTTGAGAGAGAGACCTGATTTGCCTTGTTTTGTTTCAGATTTTCCCACCAGGAGAAAATTCCTTTCAACCTATAGGATTCAGGATTCTGAAATCAAAACAGTGGTTTGTATGTTTCAGGGTGGCTGAACAAAGCGGAGTGATGGCGTTTGATTGTTGTTTTTCCAGAGCTGTGTGGGCATTATGGCAAATACCCTCTGAGGAAGGAAAAAGACTATTTTTAAGCAAAATAGATAACTACAATGGATCCATTGTGCCAAAACCACATTAAAGAGAAAAAAAAAGGACTGCACGCTAAATGGATTTCTAGTAAACTCATTTGAGCAGAGAGAACAGTAGACTAGGGGAGACGAGGATGTCATCTTAATTAATGTGGCAGCCAAATTGCGTTCTGCGGAGCCAGGAAGGGACCCTTGAGAAGCTCAGAAGGAACACTCACTGCTGTGTCACTCACGTATGCGCGTCGACGTTGGTTTGTGGTGCCCGTAAATAAAAAGTTCCCGGGAGAGAAGTGTCTTCCAGGAGCATGGTTAGTGGAAGCAAGACTTGCAAGGCATTTCTTTGAAGATGAGATGGGAAATGGGCTTCCTGGGTCATTGGGTGCCCTGCCCTGGCTCTCAGAAGTGGCATGTGTTTCCACATCCAGCTCCTTGGGTTCCGCATGGGAACCCTTCATTAGTTATGCTGAAGCAGAATCATTTGGGGTCATTTGGGTAGTGTTCGGTATTTGGATAAGCAGTGACCAGGAGGTAAGGTTCCAGCCATGTTTACAGCTGTTTTCGGCAGAATTGGCAATGGGGGGTGGGATTTCAATGCTAGAGCCAATTAAAAAGTTAGTACCCCTTAGTTTTACGTACAGATACATGTGTGTGTCTGTATGCAGTCCAGAGCAGGTGAACATGTAACCCTAAATTATCCGTCTCACTTAAGAGTAAGGAGAAGCTTCCTTGCCGTGCATTTTGTGAGTATGCGTGTGGAAAAATCTAACCTATCTGTTCAAGTGTCATTGTTTGGAAACTGGAACGATGCTTCTGAATTTACTGTGCTCGGAAAGTGTTTTTCTCTTTTTTTCATTGTTTTAAATTGAAGTATGGTTGATTTACAGTGTTGGGTTAGTTTCTGGTGTACAGCATAATGATTCAGTTATGCAAATATATATTCTCTTTCATGTCCTTTTTAATTATAGGTTATTATAAGATATTGAATATAGTTCCCTGTGCTCTACAGCAGGACCTTGTTGTTTATCTATTTTGTATATAGTGGTGTGTATCTGCTAATGCCAAACTCCCGATTTCTTCCTCCCTCTCCCCTTCCCCCACTGGTGACCATAAGCTTGTAAAACAGCTTTTTCAAATGAACTTTATGAATCTGGTTGTTAGGATTACAGCGTGGTGTAGACCATAAACTGTGCTATTTCACTGTTCCTCTTTAGTAGGGTGTTTGTTCTAAAATTGGTTTATGTGTATGTATAAGGCAGATTAGATAAGAATTGCCCCTGAAAGCATCTGTATTTAAATTTGTTTGATGAAAGGACTATTTAGTCACATCCCAGGGTGAAAGAATTATGGGATAAGAGAAATGTTTCGGAAGGAAGGACGCAATCACTGTTTATGTTTCAAAGCATCGCCTGTTGAAGTCTTAAAGCAGAGGACTTACATATTTTTAGAGCTCCAGTGAGATGGCTTGACAAACCACACACGCTTTCTTTTTTCTGCCCTGCCTGCGTTTCCGCTTGGCTTGGCTGGCTCTTGTCATCAGGAGATAGGCGTGTGCGCTGTTCCTGCCCCTTCCCCGGGAACGACGACTAAGGTGCTAATGCAAACACACCGGCTTTCGTGAATGAAAGTCACGTGACTTGTTCTAGTTCCTTTATTGAAAGAGAAACGTTTACAAAAATAGTGCTTCGGGGAGGGAAGCATGCCCTGTGGGACACTAACCCAGGAAGCAGGAAACCTGGTTCCTAGCTCCTGACCTTCCTGAGTGGTGTGTGAGCAGAGGGAAGCCGTCCAGCTGCTCTCTCACTTTCTCTGTCTGTGGAATGGGCTAGTTGGCACCTGCTCCTCTGGGTCCCAGGGCCGCCGGGAGGCCCCGGAGATTGTCAGCGTCCGGAGCGGTTAAGGTCTTCTACAAAGGAAAATAAATCCAGGAATGCTGTTGATACTCTTTGCCTTGAAACCACGAGTACATCCAGGAAAGACACTTGTGTAAATGGGTGTTCTTAGATTCAAAACCAAACCAAACCAAACAAAAAGCTCATAGCTGTCTGAAAACAGAGCCGGTACCTGCCTAAGAACTGCAGGCCTCTTCTGTTTGAGCACTGGTTCCACTCCCATCTCCAGGAGCCACTGTTCATCCTCCTCTTAATTTAACTGGAGATTTTTTTATGCGTAACTATCAGCAGTAATGAAGTAGCATTTTCAATTACGTAGTAAAATAAGGATGAAGGAAAACAGCCTTCTAATCCTGAAACCGTATCAGGACTGCACTCTGACGACCTTCTGTGGTTTGCTGTGTATTCAGAGACACTGCCAGGATGCGAATGGGTAAGCAGAGCGCAGGGTTTTTAGAGGGGCGGCGCAGGGTTTAGAGGGGCGGCGCTGGCCCTTGCTACTCGATGCCTTATAAGAAAAACAGCTTAAACTTTCAGCTGTTGAATCGCCCATTGTTCAGCCTGAGGCTTCACTCTTCGGGGTTGATTAGGGTGATCACTCCTGCCCTGTTTTGATTTGTCTGGTTGTCAAGCCGGGTCGGGAAAACCTCCAGGGTTTGATTTGCTCTTCCTGCACAGGCCCACTTCCCCCCAGAGAAGGAGTTTTACTAGATCATGAATGCTTGATTTTTTTTTTCTGAACGATTAGTATTAAAATGAATCTCTTTCTTTCTCTGAAAAGAACTTGCAGAAGTTTCGCTCCCAGCACGGGGATAATGGGTTTTCTGTTAAATTCCCACGAATGCATTTTCTGTGGAATCCGAGTTCTAAGAGCCGGGGAACTTTTGGTATCAGATTTGGCAGGCGGAAAGGTTCTTTGTGTTGTTTTTCTGAGGGGGGGCGGTTAGCACAGAACCAAGTGTTCCCAGTTCACCTTAGAAACTTAAGGGAAAACGTCCCTGTGCTCTTTTATCTGCAAGGCCAAGTCCCCGGAGACGGCGGGGGCACTCGGGGAAGGAAACCATGGTGCCCCGCCCCCACACCCAGTTCTTCAGTGCGGCCCCTGTAGCAGGTGATCTCTGCAGACTCTCATCCACTGCAGGTTAGAGGAGAATGCGTGTTCATAAGATGCGGGCATTTTCGGAACCTCCCAAATCAGCAGGGATAAACATGCCGTTCATCAGGTGGTAGGTTTTGCGAGAACAGCACCATCCGCATTGAAACGGGAACATTCTTGCTGTGTCAGTTTTATTAATTTGCACGCGCTCGTCAAGATGGCAGTGATTATTTTGAGTCAGTCAAGGTCGATCATTGTGGACAGAGTTCAGGGGTAGGTTTTTTTCTGGAGAGAGCTGGGGAAGTCATCACTCAAGACCCAGGGAGTGCTGAGGTTAGTAATTGCTACTGATTGTTCCACTTCTTCCTGCATGGTTGCAGGGACTTCAACTGCGTTAAAATAAAAGGCGCCGACGAAAGTTTGAATAGAGAAAGTTGGAGCACGTGCTGGATACTGGCAAGTTGCTCTGTGGGTGCAAATAATACAGGACGCGCTGTGCTTGGTGGTCTCATTTAACTGACTTCATTGTGTTAGAACTGCATCCATTGAATTCTGCTGAAATAGAATTAGGTTAGATCTTCGAGGCTGCCCATTTACAGATGGTAGGATAGTCAAGTTAGCAGTTCTGATTTCTTCTTGATTGGACTAGAAAATATTAAATTTGCATAGAGTTACTTCTGCCTGCCCTTTGTAAAGTTGATCCGGCAAATGTGTCTTCAAACTCGGCCCAGTTTTCTCATGCCATACGTGATAGTTATGCCCAAAGAGGAGATTTAGAAAATGCTCTTTGCTTGTTGTGCCTTTACCGAAATTTGAAATACTTGGTCAAATATTTTTATCTATAATACACCTTAGAGATGAATGATCGCATGCACAGCGTTTTATAAATACTGGGCTTTTTAGTATCAATTTTAAAGAGTCCCAAATTTTCTAGAAATAAATAATTATACTGTTTTGGGACACTGTGCATGTGTGGCGAGTACGTGCGTGTAGGACCATAATACCTCGCCCAATCGTGGTCCGAGAGGCTGGATGTGGATTTTTTTTTGTGACTGAAGCTTCAACACTGAGTAGTTGTGTGTTCTCTAATCATGTTAATACTTTATGACCGTAAGTATAACTGTAGTTTTACCATTACTTTAATCTGCCCACATGGTATTGGTAGAAATACTTGAGTGAATTATGGTGTAGTGTTAAATTCCAATTTTTTCAATGTGACAGAATTAGAAATTATAGTAGAGTTCATTATATTAATGATTTTAATAGTTACCTTAAAATCTATATGTATATCTTAAGAATGACTTCTTTCATACAGAATCAGTGCATAATCTTTAATATTTATGTGTGCAACGTCATGCTTTATGCAAATTTAGAAGTAGTTGCTTAAATCCGTCCATCTTTGACCTCCAAATTACAAGTGTAATCAACAGTCCTGAAACTTGGTGGACAATGAATGATTTTGAAAAAATTCTGCGGAAGTGGAGATGATGAAAATGGAACCATTACTCTGATCAATATTGAAAGATAATTGCATGCCCCTCCCAACTTTCAATCAAAAGAAGTGTTTAAAATTCAAAAGGGGTTTTTCTTCACTTTACAGTGTTAAGATATTTTCATACATAGAATCTTACATAATACTCCAGAGACCCCATGATGTATCCGGGGGCACCCAGATCCCCATTTTTGGAATAAGGAACCTGCAGCTTAGAGAATCCCAGCGACTTGGCCGGGAATCCCTGAGCCAGAAAGAGTGCTGGTGGGTGAACGACACAGAGGCTGTTTCAGCGCCTGACCCCCGGCCGGGGCTCTGCTGCAGTGAACGCCGTCGTCCCCAGGGCCCGCGCTGTCTGCGCCGGGCGCTCTTAGACAGCAGTGACCTTGGGGTTTCACTGTAGACCGGCCTCAAGGCAACTTTCAGGTTAACAGTTTGGCTTTCATTTCATTTGGTGATAGTTACTTAATTTCTCTCTTTTTTCATCCCCACATTATTCATTCAGAGTGAAACGGGGACAGCTAAGCAGGAAGACTGGATGTTGAAGGAGAGTTCCCTGATTTTTTTTTTAAATTCTTATTTTTTATTGAAGTGTAGTTGAGTTACAATGTTAGTTCCAGGTGTACAGCAAAGTGATTCAGTTGTACATATACATAAACATATATGTATATGTTTATATATATATATTAGTTCAGATTCTTTTTAAAAACTCATTTCCATACTTGCCGGTTTGAAGAGCTTGGGATTCCGTATTGTTTTCCAGACTCTCTTTCCGTTGGTGAATTTTAGAGCTGAGTCACATGGTGGTTAGGTCACCTGTTCTGGGGGACCGGAGGCTCCCTTCCTGGACATCTACTGGCCTGCAGAGTGGAAACTTTTATTCCTCCAGCTGTCTTTGTCTCAGAAAATCAAACTGTATATTATACTTGATAAGATACGTCCCTGCCAGCACCAAGTACACGAAAACTCCCGCCACCCGGCGTGGGGGCCGTCGGGAGAGCAGATACAGGGTCACTTCGAGTGAGAAGGGCTGGCAGGCATCGGCGTGATGTAATTCTTCTGAAGGTTGTGAGCATGGAGGCCCAGGGAGGGTGGGCATCCTTTCAAGGTCACTGATTTAATTAGCTGGTGGAGATGTTGGTAAATACTGTCAGAAAAAAAGAGGGTTGCTCTTGTCTCCATAGCCTTTGTGTGCCGATGAGAAACTTTCTCCCAGCACACGGCCTGTTCCAGCTAAACCACTTCTTATTCACAGAAGTGATATTGGCCTTTTTCTTGGGGAGCATTTCAGGAGACTGCCACCTGCAGGCGCTGCGAGGGATGCTGAGCGACAGAAAGGGGACACGGAGGCCCTCCAGTGAGGAAGCCCCTTGCACATCAGAGAAATAGGCTGCCCGCCACCGTGTGGGCAGTGTTTACTGATGCTGCCCGAGAGGGAAGGTTTGGCAAGCGTTCAAGGTCGTGTGCTTACTTGTTTAAAAAAAGAAGAAAGAAAATTCTTGAGATAATTTAAATAGAAAGGCCTCCATGATCTGAGGAAATACAGGTCCTCATTCTGCGTAGGTGTTTCATCCTGGGCCACTGACCCAGCGTCTGTGGGTCTGTCTGTGTTTTCAGTCTCTGCTTGAGGGACCCTTCAGATGCGTTTATTCTGTAAACCACGTACTCATGATTAATAAATCCATTTACTGTTTGTGAAGAAATGAGTCATCCCCCTGTGTAATGATGAGTTTACCTGAAAACCAACCACTTGCGAATTTGCCTGAGGACCGAGAAGCAGCTGGTCGGTTGTTGCCAGGGGGTGGCCTTCCGGCGGGCGGCCCTTTCACCTGTGCCCTTCCTGTGTTTTAATTAAAAAAATATATAGAGAGAGCTTACTTTTTACGTGTTGAGAACTTTTTTTCAGAAGGGTCCGCCTCCTTCAGATGTGACCCTACCCCTCCCCAGCCCCCCTGGAAAGGCACAGAGGAAGAGGTGAGCCACCAGAGCGATCCCCGAGCTTTCCAGGTTCGAGAAGATGCAGCCAGGGATCTGTGGCCTCGTGTTCTGGGGAGTGACTCAGGATTGTGTTTATAGGAGCTGTCAGTCTCTCCAGCATCCGAGGAGAGAGGACTTCCTTCCCGGCCGGTGGCAGCCCCAGGGCCACGCGCCCGCCGTTCCGAGCCACGCGCACCAGTAACGTGCCCGGTGCTGCTGTCCACCGGCGGCACGGGATGAACAGAACGTGAGTGCTCTTCCTCCTCCCAGGAATTAAGGCAGTGCCGGAACTGCCCCTCGGGTTAAGAGGAAAGCAGGGTTCAGAGCCCCCCGTCTTCCAGCACTGGCTCTGTGGGCGCTCGCCCCGTCGGGAGGGGAGTGAGGGGGCTTCTGTGCTGGGCGGGGCTCTTCCTGAAGAAGCCCAGCAGCCTCGCCCCGGACGAGGTCTGCACCGTGAAAACGTCCCTTCCTCCGGGGACCGGGGGCCCGAGCGCTGGCTGCAGTACCCAGTGCTGGCGGTGGGGAGCCACCGAAAACAGAGCCCGAGGTTAATGGCCAGCTGCTGCCCGTGGATCCCCAGGTCTGCCGTGGAAGCCACCCTCTCCCATCTCGGGAGTGACGCGCCTCTGCCCGGCCAGGCCTCCCGTCCCTCCGCCAGGGCTCCCCGAGCCCGCGGTTGGTGGATGGATGGATGGATGCATGGGTGGATGGGGAATCGTGAGGTGAGGGAGAAGTCTGGCAAATAGGCCAGGATGTTCTTGCTAAATTTAAAAGCTATGCACATAGTACTTGAGGAACTCCAGGCAATAAGCAGGGTTAAGCGGGGCGTGGATTAGAGGGTGCTATGAAGCTGGATTTTGTTTGCTGAAGATCGGAAGTGGAGGTTCCAGGACCCTGGTCCGCCATAGTCACCAGGAGGCTCCAGAGCTGCTCAGACAACAGGAGTTCCTAGAAAGGGGGACTCCAGGGGTCAGTGTCTCACACCACAGCCTGGATGCATTTTTTTAAATTGAAGTTTAATATAATTGATTTACAATAGTAAGTACTCCCAGACATAGGAAACAAAATTATGGTTACCAAAGGGGAAAAGAGGGGAGGGATAAATTAGGAGTTTGGGATTCATGGATACAGAATAGGTAAACGACAAGGTCCTACTATACAGCATAGGGAACTAGCTCCAATAGCTTGTAATAGCCTATAATGAAAATGAATATATATGTATGTATTATGTATAGCTGAATCATGCTGTACGCCAGAAACATGATGTATTTTTTAAAAGATAAATTGCTAATGTGATTCGTGGTGGTGGTAGGCTTCTGTCTTATTCTTATATGATGTAGGCATTTTTAGAATTGTTTTCCAGCATAAAAGTGACCTAAAATAACACTTCTCATATGCAAATGAAACCAGAAACCCATAAGCTCCTCATAAGCTCTTCTGGTTACATTTATCAAATAAGTTTGGTGAACCTACTCTCATTACTTCACCAAACAGACTTCTAATAAATGTGTAGTTCAGTTGAAAATATTTAGCAAAATATGTTAGTTGTAAAACTGCAAAATCTATATTTCTTCGTCCTTTAGGATATTATAAAACCAAGAGTGTCCATTTATTTCAGTCAGTTTCAGAAGACTCTGAGTAAACAAAATACTTTACGCTTTAAAGGAACGGTGTTGGAAACATTAGCTACGAAACATGGACGAACTCCGGTCAATAAAAACATTAATGAATTTTTCAACATTCTTTAGATTTTATTTGTTTTGAAAAAGTTTTAAAATAAACACTTTCTTTTGAAGTTTTGTAGCTTCCAAATGTGATGTCATTTTGGTCCTTAGGGTCGTACCAGAATTATCAAGATGCTGTAGAACCGACTAATCTCAATCCCGTTTGCTTCTCGCTGTCGTTTGCAGTTTAACTTGTCAGTAGTACTGGTTGTTCGTAGTCCTGATGAAATAACCACTGCGGTAAAATACCCACGTTTCCCTGGCACGGAGCATTCAAATTCTAGGATAACTCAGGGTGACAGGCACGCATCTTCCTGACTGGAGTCGGTGCCATTGAGCTGGAATGTTCAGAATCCACTGGGGCTTCGGCCGTTTCTAAAACTGGAGCGTGGCTGACGTTTCCGGCCAGTCAGTTGATTGCGAGGTCAGTGTGTCCCAGCACAGGAGTAGGTGGGAGGCTCGGGATCCCGAAACAGCCCCTGTCCCCAGGGGCCACGCCCACCAGCTGTTTCCCAGGCAACTAGTCCTCAGCAGGTGCCCACCCTGGAGAGGAGACAGAAGACAGAAGACGGGCTGTCCCTGCCTGGGCTGCGGTGCCCCTGCTGGAAGGTTCTGGTGGGACCCCTCAGACGTCTCGTGCCCCCCACCTGTGCTGGAGATGCGTCTGACGGGGTGGAATTTCCATGGCAGTTTCCTTCTCTGGGGAACCCTAGGTTTGATTTTGCTGGGCCCTGGCTCCCAATGGCAGCCTCTCTGAGGTCTTGGCGGCCTCGCCCTGTAACTACCAGCCTTTCTTTGTGTGCCCCGTCTTTGCTGTCAGCCCTTGTATTCCAGGAACTTCACAGTGCTAGGTTACGGGCCCCCCTTCCCTGCTCCCCCTCAACTCTCGCTTACAAGGAGGCGTCCCCTCTAGTCTGTGTGATCGGAATCTTTCTGTGAACGCATCCCTGCTTTCATCACCTTTCCCTCCGCGCTCGCCGCTGCACGCGTGTGGAAACTCACACTTGAGATGTGTTCAGTGCAGCCGCCCTCCCACCCCCGTGCCTGTCCGTGAAAAGTGAACATTCGGATTCTAGTTAATACTTTTCTCATCAGGGTCCACAGGCATTTAACACGTCACACGTCTGCTTATGTTTTAGCTGTCCTAGGAATGTCCACGTAGCGTTCTGTTTTCTCAAGACACGTTTGCAACCACGTGCAGGCACCTCTGAGTCCTTTTTAAAAGTGTATTTTTTTAATGTTTTTTTTTCCCAAAAAAGCAAACAAACAAACGACAGGAACTTCCCATAAGGGCTTCTTGGGAGGATGGAAAGGTGGGCTGTGGGGCAGGAGGGGCAGCAGCAGAGAAGGTTCAGTCTCCCCTCAAGTTTCAGATTTAACCAAATCATTACATTTTCGGGTTTTTTTTCATTACAGAGATGCCAATTGTTGCATGTTGCATACTTTAAAACTATTTCACCCATTTTAAAAATATTAAGGTACAGTCTAGAAAGAAAGAGATTAGGCTTTCAAACTTAAAAAAAAACCAAACCCAAAACAAAGGTACTGACTCTTAAGGCCTGCCTTTGAAATCTGGGAAATAAGCATAATGCTGACATGTGTTCAGAACATGTAGCGTCGCAGGTGCTCCAGGAAATGAAGATAAAGTGGGGGAGGGGGGAAGGCGGCAGCCTGGAGGTGGAGAGGAAGCAAGTCCTGCAGATACTTGGTAGGGGGGTGGTCCAGATGAGCAAAGGGAATGACTAGCTGTGCAAAGGCCCTGGGGCAGAAGACTGCTGGTGGGGGGAGACCCATGTAGCTGACAAAGGGAGCAGGCGACGATAGTGGATAATGTGAAGGACTAACAACTGACCATGAAGTGTGGAGCCCGATCAACCGCCTTAAACACTCTGTTCATGTTTAACAGCCTAGGAGGAAAATGTTTCTTTGGAACAGTACGTAAAGTGTCTTAACACTTTTCATATGATTTTGCCGTAGCGTCTTTTTTTACTTGGTGAGGTAGATGTCCATTCTTGACTTTCTTTCTCAAAAATAGAGTCTCAAAGGTGAAGAGACCTAGAAGTTTTCCAGGGGAAGGAAGGCTCTGAGAGGTCGCTGCGGTGCAGAAGGCAGTGGGAAGTTTTCAGAGGATGAACAGTGGAATCCGAGCACAAGCGTT
The DNA here is from genome assembly GCF_048564905.1 of Vicugna pacos. NCBI lineage: Eukaryota > Metazoa > Chordata > Mammalia > Artiodactyla > Camelidae > Vicugna > Vicugna pacos. Next base: position 71,463,825 of record NC_133000.1, on the reverse strand, counting down.
TAGTCGTTGAATGACACACTCAGCCACACAGATGTATTTGGAAGCACCTTGTAAAACATGTTTAAGTGATGTTTCAGCTTCAGAACCTCCTTGGGGGGAAGGTTCCTGCTCTTATCTTTTTTCTTTTAATTGAAGTTTAGTTGATTTACAACGTTGTGTTAGTTTCTGGTGTACAGTGTTGTGACTCAGTCATACACACACACACACACACACACTCTTTTTTATATTCTTTTCCATTATAGGCTATTACAAGCTACTGACTAGTTCCTTGTGCTGCACAGTAGGACCTCATTGTTTATCTGTCTTATCCTTATTTTTAAAGGAACAGCCCGAGGGCGAGGGGATCTAGCTGTGGGCACCCCACCCCTCTGAATGCCTTGCGGGGTCTCTGCGGGGCTGTTGGGAGCATTGCTCCGGTCCCTTTGCTGATACCTGGTTCTGTGTCTTCCCGGTACCACCATGCCTTCCTTTAAAAAACTGGGTCAGCTACTCCCTACTCCCCACCCCCAGGGCATCCGCACAGCGGGCTTTCCTGTAAGGAGCACTACATTCAGGCTCTGCAACAAACTGATTTCTTTCTTCAGCTGATTTGGAAACAAAATGATAGATTAATCAGCATTCCATGCATCCCGGGGAGACTGCGCCTAACAGGAAAGCTCTGCCGGGGCGTCTGGCGCTCAGGGTGAAAGACGTGAAGAAAAGCTAGTAGTCAGAGACCATCTCCTCCTCTTAGCCTGTCTGTGGGGAAAACACACTTGATAAATGGACTTGTGTGTGGTTAGTTGTAGCTTGTGTCATTTTAAGGACCTGACATAGGTTTAAGTCTATGTTTAGAATGTTGACTTAGTTTTACTTAATTTTTCTGAAATACGTAAAAAAGCACGCACGTGTGAAGCGTCTCGCAGAAGCGCATCCTTCCTCGTGGCTCATTCGGCTGCGTTAGTGGTTGCTCCTTCCCGCGGGCCTTGCTGCTGCCTCTTCCAGGCCGGAAGCATGAAACGTCAGTGATCACGGGCAAGTGTGTTACTGTAGGAAACACGGGTCCCTTGAGTTCTCTGGTTCATGAAGGAATTTGTGGGAACTTGGTGTGTCAGGGACCAGGGCAGGGAGTGGTAAGTGGCAGCGGGTTACGTGTCGGGAAGGTCTGTGACCAGCACCCGGGGCTTGGCGAGGACGCACGCTGCAGGGGACTGCGCCCCTGCCCCGTGTCCGCCACACTCACCCTCCTGGCAGATTGCCAGCGTGGATTTGTAAATGACTTGATTTCACGCATAGTCTTACATGGGTGCCAAGTGTGTAAAGGATGAGCCCGTGTGCTGTTTCTCTCGGTTACTCACTGTTTAGGTCCCTTTAGCTTCAAAGTGCCCCATTCCTGTTCAGTTCAACAAGTAGAAATTGTAAAATGGCCCTTTGCTGTCCAAAAAGAATGGAAAGTATGTTACTTTATATGAATTCATACATACGGAGTGTTGCAAACTCATAAAGCTGCTAAATGTGAAAGGGCGGAAGTGGTCTCCTGGGACGGGCCACGTGGGTCCGTGCGATGCTCTCCTGGGAGGCCGTGGGCCGTGTCTGTGGGGCGCGGGGCACAGTCGTTGTCTATGAAGGGTCCGTCTGCTCCGCCTGGACTTTGTCTCGGCTTCTAAAGAGGTGATTAGGAAGTCACCTCTTATTTAAACCCATTCTTTTCTAAAAATTGTATATCAGTTCTTATTTTTTTTAGTTGAATTATAGTCACTTTACAACGTTGTGTCCATTTCTGGTGGTCAGCATAAGGTTTCAGTCACACGTACACACACATGTTCATTTTCATACTCTTTTTCATGATAGGCTGTTACAAGATGTTGAATAGGCTTCCCTGTGCTGCGCAGTAGGACCTTGCTGTCTGTCTGTTCTATGTGTAGTAGTTTTTGTGTCTGCAAATCTCGAACTCCCAGTTTATCCCTTTGTACTCTCTGTCCCCCCGGTGACCAGAAGTTTGTTTTCTATGTCCCTGAGTCTGTTTCTGTTTTGTAAATAAGTTCATTTGTCTTTTTTTCTATATTCCACATATGAGCAATCTCATATGGTATTTTTCTTTCTCTTTCTGGCTGACTTCACTTAGAATGATGATCTCCAGGTCCATCCATGTTGCTGCAAGTGGCACTATTTTAGTCTTTTCTATGGCCAAGTAGTATTCCATTTTAAATAAATACTATATCTCCTTTATCCATTCATCTGTTGGGGGACACTTAGGTTCTTCCACATCTTGGCTATTGTAAATAGTGTTGCTGTGAACATTGGGGTGCATGTATCTTTTCAAATTAGAATTCCCTTCGGATATGTGCCCAGGAGTAGGATCACTGGATCATGTGGTAAGTCCATTTTTAGTTTTTTAAAGAATCCCCATACTGTTTTCCACAGTGGATGCATAAATCCATTCTTAAATGTCTTCAGGAAGCCCTGCCCAGCTTTTGGTGCCCGGGAATGTGTTGAGGCCAGTTAGCACTCACAATCCAACCTTCTTTTACTGCAAGGAATGTTGTCTTCATGCTGAGTTCATCATTTCCCTCTTTTCCAAGCCTGCTGCGGTTTGAGAAGCTCTCGTTAGGTGGCTGCACTTGGCCTCTTCCTCGCCGGGGAAGAGGGAGGGGTAAGGTGGGGTGATCATCAAGGATGTCCCAGCAGTGCCCCGTGTCACCGTCTGGACAGGGCTGGGTGCCCTCCATCCCCGGGCATGAAGGCCTCCCACCAGGAGGCAGCAGCTGGTGCCCCCTCCCAGCCCTGCGTGCGACAGCTGGCTGTCCTCGGCCCAGAGGCGATGGGGGCCATGGTTGCCAACCTTCCAGCTCCTGCGCCTCTCCTGAGGGGCCTCTGAAAATCCCAGATCCAGGGCCTCTCCCAGCAGATGAGCGTGTAAGAATGTCTAGGTTAGGTTCTGCCAAGGCTGAGACTCAAGTTTTGAATGACACAGAGACGTTGCGGCATTTGGGCTGAGGGGGCGCACGGTAGCTTAACCTGGCCGGCGGGGGCGCTGTCCGCACTTCCCCGGGGAGGTGCGGCCATCAGCCGCCGCTGTCTTACTTCATTTTATTTTGTAGTAAGTAAACTTTATAAAGACGGTTCTGTAATTTAGCATCTTCCACTTTTCATCGCTACTGAAATTTAGCTCAAGCGTATGTCGTCTGGCTGTAAATCGCCCTCACTGGTGATGGAGGAATTTAAATGCTGACGTGCGCTTCGGGGCAGCGCTGTGCGTGAACCCGCGGGCGCGGAGGCTCTGTGCCCGGAGCCCAGCGAGCTGGCAGCATCCGGCCCCGGGGAGCCCCGGGCCCCACGCGCGGGACGTGGGGGAGGCGCCCAGCCGCGCTGGAGAGCTGTTAGCGCTCAGTGGCCCAGAGTCGCCCCCGACCTAGGGAGGAACCAGCTCTGCTCCTGTTCCGCTTCTGCCACGGCAGCAAGTCTGCTGTTTTCCCGGGAGCTGTTTGCCCTTGCGTCTGTGCGTCCACGGCTGTTTACTTGCTGCTGGAAGATGAGTTGTGGGTGGCGTCGTTCACGGGTGTCGTTCTGAGCCCGTGGCCGCAGACGTGCCCGGGGAGCCCGGCTGCAGCCGCACGGACCAGCGGCGGGGTGGGAGGGCCGGGCGTCCCCGGCCGCCCCCTCAGGTCTGCCTCGTTCACAGCGGAACGAGTGGTTGCGCGTGTCCGTCACTGAAGGTGCGCGGAGCAGGGATGGGGCCCCGAGGTGCCAGTCACGGCAGCAGCGTGTGCTGCTCCGTATGTGAAGAAACGATGTGTTTACACTGTCTATTCAGACGGGCGCTACATACACCCCATTTGGTAGTTTCCTCATGGCCCAGGGAGGAATCCACGGCAGGGGAATGAGGTCCCCATTTTCCTAAGCGGGAATAGGCTGGTGGGCACTGGCCGAGACCCGGACTCCGGCAGGGACCGTGGCTGTCACACCCACGTGGCAGAGAGTTGGCTGGGGGAAGGCATGTGGTTTTCAGGCGTCTGGACGGCTTGCCTGGGGTCCTTCCTGAGGACCCAGGCCATGCCCCTGAGACGCCCGCGGTGGGCGGGGGGTCTGCCTGCTCCGGGACGGGACTCCGCTCTCAGCTCGACTGCGCTGCCAGATCCCGCATCCAGGGGCCAGGTGCCCACGTGGACGAGGTGTTTCCTTCCCCAAGAAAGGGAGCCAGCATCCTGCATCAGGGAGATGTCGTGGTGGTGGGTAGGAATAGGTTCCCCTTTTTCATTTAATTCTTGCTTTTTTTCCTTTATTTTTTTCCTGTGATGACAGGCAAGCACGTCACAACACTGACTGTCATTTATTTTAATGGAGGTGTTGGGGACGGAACCCAGGACCTCGTGCACGCTAAGCACTCGCCCCCCCCCCCGCTGAGCTGCCCCTCCCCCCACCGCACTTCTACTTTTCCAAATTACCGCGTTAGCATTAAATGTGGAAAAGCTCAGGGTCCTGAAGGCACGCCTTTTTAGCTGCACTCGTAGGTACGGTTCCCCAGTCAGTGATGTCATAGAGGGGCTTTGAATTGCATTTGGCGTAATTTCAGACTTCCGGAAAATGCTTATTTCAATTTCAATAATAAAAACAAAAAGGCATCAAATTACTAAACAAAAAGAACCCAGGAGCACTCTTAACTATTTAAATAATTGAAGAAAAGAATTGTTCACTTTAAATAATACAGAACAACAGAATATTTGGGAACGGATATATTTTAAATAGATTGTTATTCTCCGTTTTCTTAGCTTTATAGGAAAACAACATTTAGTTTTGAGAACTTCCTATGTACACAGTGTAAACATTTTTATAATGTACAGAAATGCATATTTTTACACCAGTATAAAAATCATAAACATAATAATGTGTTAAATCTGAGGAAAGAATCACGACCTTCATAGAATATTTGTGATTTTAATGCAAGTTATATCAATTGGCCGCAATATTCTTATTGTTTCAAAGGGCAGAAACACAGTGCTTACAGTTATGCACTCAGGTGGCCCCAGGAAGAGAAGGGGTTTGGACCTTTTTTTGAATTGCAGGACTTCCCTTCTGTTAAGGTTGGAGGAGTAACACTGGAGGATGGACTTAGTAGTAATCAGGTTTATCCAGCAGTTTTGTGTCATGCATGAAACACTGAACAGAAGAGTGAGGAAAACTAACTCCAAAAGCGTGTGGCGGCTTCGCAGCTGGCGTTGTGACTTGCCTCCTCGTTCTCAGTAGGGTCTGCAACGGGACAGCGCACTTGGAAGCAGACGGGGCGTCCTGAAGGCAGTAAGCTTGCTGGGAACGTTCCAGGCGGCATGGCATCCGTTAGTCTCAGGTGTAACATGCACATGGAAGTTTATGTTACCATTTTCAGACTTACCCCTCCCTCTCCTCACTGTCTTCCTCAAGTCCTGGGTGGCACAGCCTCTGCCACCGCCCCTCACCCCTGTCGCTCCTCTGAGACGCAGCCATGGCCAGAGGAGTGAACGTGGCCGTGCTCCGGAAAACCTTTATTTGCAGAAGCAGATTTGGCCTTGCTTCGCTGACCTCCCTCTTAGAATGTCCCTCTCGTGTGAGGTAAGAAGGATTTTCTTCTCTCTTGAGCCTCAGACCGCCCTAAAGTTTTGTGCGCCTTTAGAAGAGTTGATTCCACTTTACTTCCTGGAAGAAATGGTGTAAACCTAGCGTGGGTTCTTATTTCAGTCTAACTCAACGAGTCTTCAGGAAGGACCTCGCAGGCACCTGCAGATGCTGCGTCTGATGTGGCCCAGCCCCTGGACAGCAGGGGAGACAGGCATGAAGTCAGCATCCACAGTCTGCAGGTTTGGTGTCTTGGGGTAGTTTATGAATGGCCGATGGTACCATGTCAGGGTCGGAACTTCAGGGCCCAAGTGAAAGTTCCAGACCTCCTGTCACTGGTCCCCCAGACCCTCCAGTCTTTTATTTGCCGAAACAGACAGAGAGGGCCCCCAGTGCAGCCGAGAGGAAAGTTCTGGGAGAAGTGAAGGACCGTCCTTTCCTGCTGACCGGCTTTGAGGCACCGGTGATTCTTCACCTGCTTTTCACCCAGAAAAGGTCTGACCTCTTAAAAATTAAGAGAAGGCTCCATCAGCAGATTCGGGGCACTTTTGATCCCGGCCGCTACCGTCACAGGTGCGGTGGGAAACCCTCGCCACAGAAGGTTGCGTATCAGATGCACACGTCAGGCCTTTTAGTAACAAGTGGAAAAGAGACAAAGACTTAAGTGTTACAGCGTGAAGTCGGTGCGCCTTGTGCAGCTGGAGTTAATGCAGGCTGCTGCGAGTGGAACTTTGGTGACACGGAGGGAATCTGAAGTCTGGTAGCTGACAGCCTGGGACCCTTGACTGCCATAGTCTTTGGTGGTTAAAACAAGGTCTTACGTGAAGGATTAATCAAGAGCTAACGAAGGAGAGATGCCTTTTATTAACCCAGCGTCAGAGGAAAACTTGGCCGTCTCATCCTGTTTCATGTTGTGTCATTAACATCAAGTCGCAACTTGCTGTTAGGGAATTTTTCATCACATGCATTCAGGGTGAGATGAGCTTAACTGTCAGTGGAAACGATGAGCTCGTTTGCAGGAAGGCTCTAGACCTGCACAAGCAGCCGCGGCCACAGCGCTCGCTGCGCCCTCTTGTCCTGGGGGGTCTGCTCTTCCATGCTTTTAAGGTTTGTTTTTTTTTTTCTATTTTAAAAGAAGACTTCAAGTAACCGTTGTTCTTAGAATCCCTGGCTGGTTTGTTATCACACCCAACCTTACTTTTTTTTTTCTTTTGGTACATTCTGAGGGTGTTTTTTGCTTTTAGTAAAGTTGGGAGATACTGAATTATCAGGTTTACTTTTCTAGGAATTTCTCGTGTAACTGAAAAGTTTATTTTCTCCTCTAATTCTATGTTGAACAAAAAGTCTAAATGGACTTGAAGGGCGTGTTTCGGCTCACAGAGGGTTTATTTCTTTTTTTATCAGAGTTGCTACTAGAAATGCAATTTTTAATGTTAAGAACTATATTATTGCATTTTGTCGTGCAAGTCGGTGTCTGCGCTGCTCCTCATGCAGATATGCCTGAAAATATGAAGTCTTTGTACCTACTGTGTGGGTTTGGATTCTGTTTGGTGCAGCATTGCTCACCAAAGGCCTGGGAGGCCCACCCGTTCCCTTCCGCTGTGCCGTGCCCCAGTCCCACGTGAGCCCACACGAGACTCGGTCTGCATCCAAACCCAGATTCTCATGAGAAATCATAAAAAAGTCATGAGTCAGAACGCACGTCCAGAATGCTGCTCGAGTCTATTTACCAGAGTACATTTACCTGATTTATTTCTAAAATCTTCTGGATCCAGTGCTCACTGCGTTTTCCACTAACGTGTTTGAAATCCTGGAGGCCAGCTCAGCGGTGGTGTGACGTGTCTGTGTTCTGACGTCAGTGCCGCCTGTGGCACTGCAGCTTTCCCCTTTGTCTTCAGGACAATTTTAGTGGTTTTTTAGTGGTTTGTTTGTTTTTTCTTTCTTTCTTTGTTTATTTGTTTGTTTCTTTCTTTCTTTTTTTGTAAAATAGAGCAAATTGGAGGAGGGACCTTTTGCCGGCAGCACTCGTACTCGTTTGCATTCTGATTCCTCCTTTAAATAGGAAGGAAAGGGGTGGAATTAGCGCTGGTCCCCAAGGGGTTATGATCCCTGGCCCAAGGGACTGTATCCTCACATGAACGTCATTTGTCAATGAGGCAGTGTAAAAAGAAAAGGTGGGGAGCGGCCAGGCTGCGTGACGTGTCACATGGAACAACTTTGGTCCTTTTGCTGAAAGTGTTTTCCTTTTTAATCAGTGACTGTATGGATAGGCGTCTCTGTGCCTGGCCATCCTTACACGGCAGTGTCTAAACTGCGGAATGTTAGTGTGCAGTTATATGGCGTTCGAGCTGTATCAGCAAGTTTGCTTTCAGAGGCGTCCCTCCAGGAGCAGGATCAGACCCGGCGTGCAGTTCCGCAGCCGCAAGAGCAGTGCACGGTTCTGGCCGCATCTCTTCTCTGCGTTGCCGCGGCGCCTCCTCGGTTCAGAGAGTGTCTCCCATCTCACTGGTGTTCACTGGACAGATCGCAAAATGAATGATTTGTTCTTTGTCTCTAGTAGAATTAACCTAGATAATGAAATAAATAAAAACTTGCTGGAAATCTCTCCATTCAGAAGCGGAAGGATTTCCAGGTGAAGGTACCAGGCTGGCAGTGTTAGGCTTTTTGCCCCCTAGTCGGCTGAACCATCTGCAGAGGGAGGGATGGTTTAACTTACTTTGAAAGTAAATAAAGAAAAGGCAAACGTGTGCTCCCATTCCTAGCTCTTAGCTCCTGCCTTCATCCACTTTTCCTGGGACACGGATGCGGGATGCAGGATGCAGAATGCAGGGAGAGGAGTGAGGTGTGGTTCCCGGGTGGCCAGCCCCGCTTTGCTGCCGGGATGCCCACCTGACCGCAGGGAGCCTGCTCGGGGCAGGCGAGCCCTGTAGCCCGGGCATCTTCCCGAGCGGCTCCCCGCGCCTTTCCTGCAGCTGGTCCCCTCCTGGCGGTCCTCGCTCAGGGATCTTGCCGGGGCACGTGTGGGAGGATCTCTGAGTGAGCCGGGGCTGAGCCCCAGGGATTTCAGTGGCAGGTGACTGAAGTTCCCAGGCTGCGGAGGAGGCTCGCAGGTCTTGGCGTCCTCTGCATCCACGGTGTGTTGTCGTGTTGACGCCAGGGCCCATCTGCACATTTGAAGATGTGCTGGAAGCCCGGCGCTCCTCCTGCCCAGACGTCTGTCTCTGTGCTGGTGGCTGCCTTCTTGCTGGTCTCCCGGGCCTTAGCCTGTGACGTCACGTGTGTGTGTGTGTGTGTGTGTGCCCGCGTGTGTGGGGTCGGCCTCCTTCCCCAGTCATCCATTGGCTCCCCTGGCTCACGTGTCAGACCATGTCCCTGCCCCTTCCGCTCCCCGGAGCCCTGGGGCGGCTCGGTCCACCACTCAGCATCTTAGGGAACGACGTTCCTCCCTGTCCCAACGTCGGATTGCGTCTCTGGGTTGCCAGCAGCCCGCACTTCTCCTGGGCCCCTGGAGGAGCTTTGTTCTCCCTCTGCTGGTAACTGCGGCCGGGCAGCCTTCGGAAGACAGGTGTTTGCAGAGCGTGGGGCACACCTCAGAGCGTGGCCTTCCTGCCCTGCCAGGAGATCGGTTGTCCTGTGACTCCTGCGCCGGCGGGAACATTGTCCCCATCCGCGACCACGTGCCTCGCGGAGACCCCGCCCCGGCGCAGAATTGAAAATGATGCTGGAAGCTCAGTGTGCAGATAAATGCGTGACAGTGATTTCCTCGCCTTTTAGCTGCGTTTTCTTTCATAACGCTCGTGCCCAGAGGTCAAGGTTTTCACAATTGTGTTGAACTTCAAAAAAATAAAATTACACGTTTGACTTGGTCAGAGTTGATGAAGTTCTCATGATAGGAGTCACTTCATAGCAATAAAGCGTCCTTAGAAACAGAGTGAACATGTCCCTGAATTTGCAGAGGGTAAAGAGAAGGAAGTTTTCAGCAATAAGTAACCCTCGTTTATATGACTGTGCATTTGAGTTTGAAGGATTAAAGAACTCACTTGCTTAGCTGTTTTCAAGGTAGTGGGGTTTGGGGTTAACACGAGACAATTTAGGCTCATTCAGCTAAACGTCAGTGTAAAAATAAAGTCAACAGAAATCTTCCTGCAAGTGGACTCATGGAGTCTTGACTGCCTCTAGGGGCGAGGGGCGCTTCTCATGAACAGGACTGCGTGACAAAATGCGCTCATCTGGGGTGAGGCGCCCGTCCAGTGGATTTTAACAAATGCTCATATTTAAGGGATAAAAACCTGCAGGCTCTCGCCGCAGTCTCTTAGGACCAGAAACCACAGGAGTGAATAAAGTAGCTGGAGACACATCTTTCCTTCAGAGAAATGTTGGGGCCCTGCTCTCCAGTAAGTGTCATTTGCTGAACAGTTAAATGAAACATTTTAAAGGACATCAGCCTTTTGAAAAATAATAGAAGTGGCACTGCCTCAAAGTGTCACACATAGGGGACTTTTGAAAAAAGTCATGGGAATATACTGTCTTTGTGTTGTAGGCTGACAGCGCGTGTCTGTAAGGCTCCTGTTCTGGGGGGCACCGCCCGACTGCAGAGCAGGCAGGGGCTCACCCTCAGCCTGGGGGCCCGCTGGAAATTTCTGTCTGGCTGGGGATTAGTCCTCTGAGCTCAAGATGAACAGAAAAGCAAGAGATTCACAAAGAATGTAAATCCAGGAGGTGGTGGGAGCCTACAGTCAGAATTCTAAGTGATTTTAAAGGCGTTTTCAGAGATGCAGTTTGAGTGACTCCAACTGCAAGGGAAGACAGCATTCCTGTCTACGACGGGGCGTGACCCGCCGGGCACGCGTGTCACTGAGTAGTCACCAGCATGAGGAGTGACCAGCAGCTTGGCATTTTTGTTAAAAAGCCAAAAAGCTTTAAAAACAAAAATGGGGAAAAAAAAGGGCAGCATGCTATGAAATATCGATGTCTCCAGTTGCTATGTCCCATGAAGGAGGAATAGACACATAGATTAAAAACATGCTGAAAACATTGGGAATTAGGAAGAAGTTAAGGAAGTTGGCTCCTTCAGCCCCGAATGGGGGAAACGGCGGGTTCTGGTGGGGGTCCCAGCACATGTGCAGCCAGCTCAGCTCGAGGGGGCCCGTGGCGGAGGGAGACGGCACAGAACAGGAGCTTCTGAAACCGTGCGTCACCTTAGGCACAGGGTACCTTATCCGGTGGGAAGGGTTTTCCGAGGGCAGAAGCGTGGCCGTGATTACTTCGTCCACGTTCGGACTGTAACACACGTTTGCATCGTCAGTGTGGTTGACAGCACGCTGTGACACGTGTCCTGGTTTTTGTCCTCCCTGAAGCCCTGAGAGGAAGGCAGTGGTCCCTCCCTCTCTGTCCCCACGAAGAGCCCAGACCCAGGCGGTCGGGGGCTGTCGCCAGGTCGCCCGGCTCCCCCTCCAAGGGTTGGGTCAGAATTGTGAGCAGTTTTCTTGCGCTGAAAATAGGACCCTCTTCACGGGCCTCGCGACTTGCTGTGAGTCTAGTCGCTCTGCCCCTTGGGAAACCGGCTGGGAATTCACCCGTTGAACTCGTTTCGGGAAAACGGAGTGAGTAAGAGTTTGCGTCCCAAAGGGGATCATTTCCTGAAAGTGGCACGGATCCCAAAGGCCGGGGAAGAGGGACCTTGTCTGTGTGTGCACGGCCGTCCCACTGACGTCTGTCTTTCCTCTTTCAGAGTGAAGATCTGTCTGGCTCTGTCCCCACGACATCACACGTCAGAGAAAAACGTTCAAAGAGGACACTCAGCGTTTCTTTTTTCTTTTTCTTAATCCAAAGCTGCTTCCTGTTTTCTTTGGGATCTGAGCAATTACCACGTGTGGAAGCATCTGCCACTGTCAGGCGTGGAGCCACCTGCCTCTCTCCCGCGTTCCCGCAGGGGGCGATCATCCTCGTGCTGTTCCTGTTGTGTTTTGTTTCGTTTTTTGATGAAATTAGCGGAAGAAGTGGTTCACAAGAAAATTGGATGTCTTCACGAGCCTTTTCGGTGGTGGCTGGTGTCTTGAGTTCTTCTTTACTTTCGTCCGGGCAGAGCAGGTCTCCCCTCAGCATGCTGGGAGCCTCTACCCACAGGCACTAACGTGGTGAAATCTGGAATTTACTGGCATCCGCTCAAAACTACCACCGTCCTACCTCAGTTCCAGGTGAAGCCGATCGGCGTGGTCGGGGCCGGCGGGGCCTCACGCCCCTCTGCTGGGTCCCCAGCGGCCCTCGGCTCATCCGGCTGGTCCCGTATACGCGGCTGCTCGTGGACTCCAGTCCAGGTACCTGCGTGCTCACTCACAGACAAAGCCCAGTGTGGGACTGACGTTTCTCCGCGGGGATGAAATTTGAGATTGGACTTTGAAGATGAATTAATAAATAATAATTATTATATGTAACTGAAGCAAACCTACTTTTGGAAATCATCAACTCTGTTGGGTAGTGGGGGGTGGGAGGGGAGGGTCTGGGACAGGGGTCAATATCTCTTTTTACCTTTAACAGACTTGTTTAATCTTCTCCATGTAGACGTTTCTGTAGGTACTTCAAATTGCAAAAGCCTTTGATCCTATTTACAGCTCAAATGTCTCTGCTATCCTTAATCTTGAACTTGCATTTCTCTAACCAAAAATTCACGTTAGGCATGTGGGCGGTTCAAGGGTGGTTAAGGATTTGGCTGATTTTTTAAAAAAATGTATTATCTTTACTGTGATGCTGTCACATCAGCTGGCAAGGCTGCCCTGAACAACAACAACAGAACACCAAAAACAAAGACAAAAAGGAAAGGAACAGACGAAAGAGGCATTAATGGCCCCGTGTTATTAATAGATGACGAAGAAGAAAAACAATCGCACAGGACACGTTACTTGTCACAAAAACTCCCGACAGGGCTGCCCTTGTTTTGTGTGTTTTCAGTGTTCTGAGAAATACCAGTATTGTGACAGTTCTTGGCAGGTGTCACTGAAAACTGCTGACCTCGACCAGCAGAATGTCACCTGATCTCACTGCTCCCTTGCCACTGGAGGGGAGGGGCATGTAGAGCCCCCCCCCCCCCGGGGTGCGTCCCCAGTGCCTCTTCTCTGAGAGTCCTATAGAGGTTACACGAATTCATTGGAGATTTGAGGTGGGTTTTTTTGGAGAAAAATATATATAAATATATAGATATATATCACTATAGAATAATGCATTAATAAAATGAGGCTTTTCTAGAGGAAGACCAAAAAATTCAATGTCTTAAAAATATATTTAATCGCAATGCAAAAGTCTTCCTCCCATGCTGAACTTTTAGAACAGAGGATTGTATTGCAAGACAAAGTTGAATGTAAAGTGACTCCCCTGACCGTTTTTAAGGTTTTCCTTCTCTGGAATCAGACAGCCCAGACGTGCACAGGAGACCACACAACATTAGTTGGAAGGTCATTCTTCAGTGTGTAATATACAGAGACTTTATTGAAATGTATAAAATGTCCTAAAGTTTTGGTTTAGTTTTGGGACTAAGGATGGATGGGTGGTCCTTGCTACAAAACTCCCCCCAGGAGGTGGGACTGAGCTGAGCGCAGCCTCTGCCTTGTAGTTAAGTAGCTTCCCTGTCCTCAGTGTAGCTGAGCTGCCACCCCAGTGGTTCGCGTTCCTCCTGCAACTTAAAACAAGCGAAGTAAGAAGTTGACACTATACTAAATTTCCTTCTATCCTGTACATTTCAAAAAAGGCATATGCAATATTTACATTTTTAATTTAGTTTACAGAATGGAACCAAAATGTATAAATGTTATGTTTGTTAAAACTTCACGATGTATATTGGGTCTTTGTACATTTTGCCTGACTTACCTTAAATTTAAAATATTTTTTGCTATATAAACTTTAATAGTTATTAAACAGTGTTTTCTTTTGGGGTACGTATTGTTTCTGGATATCAAGATGTTAAATATATTTCTTGCTATTGTGACATGACAGCAGACTCTCGCTCTGTCTTCCCGCGCCCTCACGGTACACACGGGCCGCCGTGGCGCCGCGGGAGGCGGGACTCGGCGGGACTGCGGTAGCGTGTCGTGCGTAGTCTGTTCCCATCACGGATGCTCCCCTTAATAGCCATATTGCAGTACAATAAAGTACATTATTTATGAAGCGAAGGAGGCCTGGGGGCTGCTTTTTCCTGTGTGGATGATGAATTTGACGTCAAGCCAACCCTTTCAGTGCTTTGGAGTAAAGAGGTAAATATTTGGCTCCTTAAAGACGCTTGGTCCCCTCTTAAAGGTTTTGTTCTGAAACTAGAAAATACCCCCCGAATCACAAAATTTGCCAGAAGGGGCTGTGTTCAGAAAACAAAGCCAGAACCATGTCATTCACTTCCCAGATACTGGAGTGCTGTGAGCGTGCTGGGGCTGTACGGAGCGTTCCAGACCTGGGCAGGTCTTAATTCCTCCCTCCCTCCTAGCAGCCTCCGGTGGTGGGAGTCGCCAGCCCGACCTACAGGTGAGGAGACGGAGGCACAGGGGGTGCCAGGACTTGTGAGGGGCGCGTGGCTCGGGCGCGCAGAGCCGGGCAGCGGCCGCGGCAGCACAGCCCCAGCACCTGGGCGCCTGGGCGCCGCCTGCTGCCTCCAGGATGCAGAGGACCGGGCCATGCAGACATCAGGTCCTCAGAGCCAGGAGGTACCACTCAGGAGGCAGAAAAACGACAATTGTGTCTTGATTTATCAAGGACAGTTTTACCTCCTGTTAGAAATAATTTTTCTCTCCATCCACCTTACCCTCACATTATGGCCATGCAATGACACGGGTGTCATCTCTTTTGAACAAATAAACCCAGCAATATGGGAGATGATTTTTAAATGATGGCTTTTAAATCACAAGACTGGCAAGCACTGTGTGGCATTTGGGACCTCGTAGGTGGCATGTGGCTGTCAGTGCCCAGACGGACCGTCCTCCCGTTAGGCGCTGAGAAGGAGGTATGATCTGCAAGGTTCAGTGTCCCTGAGATCCGTTAACTACTGATGAAGGGCTGGCCAGGGGAGCCGTGTGAGGCAGGAACCCGCGAACGTGTTTGCTCAGAAAAGCCGACTGTAAATAAAGAAGTGAAGAGTTGTTTCAAAGCTCTGTAGGTGCTGGAAACACTCACTGGAAACCAGCGTATAGACTTGGAGGAGAATGTCAGCTTCAGATACACCGAGAGGAAGGCTGAAAGGCTCACTGCGTTGGTTTGGGGGGGGTTGGGTTCTGACCCGTTAGGAGCCATACTGGAAGATGCACACTGGGTCCTGGGGCTGTCTCGGCACCGTCTCCGGCATCTGTGAGCGGACCTGCAGGCTCATACCTGGTCCCGGGTGCCAGGCTGAACGTCACTTCGCAAGTCTGCAGGCTGACCTGGGCAGGCCGGCCACTCCTCTGGGCGTCTTAACTCCCAGCCGACGGCTCCACCAGCATTGACCTCTGTGTCGTACCGCCCTTCAGTGCCGCCGCTGGAAGACAAAGGGCGGAACGGCTTCTTTGGAAACGTGCAGTGCTGCTCTCCGTCCCCTCCCAGGAGGGCAGTGCTTCCACGTTCCTTTGGCTGGTGCAACTAAGCCAGCAGGACGCTGACGATCCCTGTCTCGGCGCTCACCTCTGATGATGGCCCTGCAGAGTCTCACGCGATGACTGGCAGTTTGAACGCGCTCCCGGTGCGTTTTGCCTCTTCCAGCTTGGTCTCTGTTCCTGCTCCACGACCCCAAAGGACCCTGCCTCGCCGTTGGTAGCTCCCTGTTTTCTGCCGGCACCTCCTCGCTTCCGTGCTCGGGCGCGCGTTGATACTCACGCTGCTTTCATGTCTGGTTCCTCTCGGGCTACTTCCCGCGTCCTCCAGAGTCCTCGAGGTGCTCACGGCTTCTGCCACCACGTGGGAGGAAACCCTACCCTCTGAGCCGTGGTTTCGGCATTTCCTTTTCTGTATTTCAGAATCCCCTCCTTTCACCCTTTTCAACTCTAAAAGCTCTTAGGTTTTGACCAGAACTTGTTACACTTCAAGAAATGTACCTCAGCTCTTGGCCAGCCTCCCTGGGTGGCCCAGGCCCTTTTCAGACCTTCCCATCCACAACCCTGAGTTCCCAGATGACTCCAAAGTAAAACAAAAACACCTAATTGATGGATAGAGTTCCACAGAAGGCACGTCAGATGTACAAGCGCTGTGTTACTTAGGATGTGCTTAGCACACGTCAGAGAGAGTGCAGCTGGACGGCTGGTCCCAGGCGTCTGGGACGCCGGGGCCTATCAGCATCACGTGGCAGGCTCGTTAGACTGGATCCCGGCGCTGACTCCCAGATCTGCTTTTCAGCACCTCTGGGGAGAAGCCCGAGAATTTTCTTTCCTAATAATTTCCCAGGTGATGCTGACTCTGCTGGTGTGGGACCATACTCTGAGGACCACTGAACAGGAAAGGGATGTGCTATCTCACGTAACGAGTTCACGGCTGGATTAATCAGGCAGCTACGTGGCATCGTCAGGGGCCCAGGGTCTTTTCATTTTCCTACTCAGCCAACCTAGGGATCTTAGCTTCTACCTCGCAGACTTATCCGCCCCGTATTGATAAGACGGTTGTAGCGGCTCCCAACAGCACATCCTCCCGTGATGATGCCCCACAGAGACAGTCTCCCTTCCTCGGGTGCCCCGTTAGAGAGACACAGACAGGCCCAGAACCAGCCGCCTCCGCCGGCTCTGCCTCCCTCCCCAGTGCCCCAGACCAGGCTCTGGCCGGATGTTGACACTGGTTCCCAAGAGCAGAGCTGCGCTGTGGCTGGCTGACACTGTAAGACATTCACCCTCGGGCAGGGAAGCGCCAGCAGCCCGTGAAGCACCAGGCTGCGAGGCACTGAAGGGAGCGGTGTGTCGGGAACAGAGCGCTGGGAAGCGGGAGGCAGCTACCGGTGCCTTCAGCAGCAGCAAAGAAGGAACGGTGATCAAAACCCCTTTCCTATGCGTGTATACCTCAAATGCGTTATTCCCGTTCGGGCGCACCTGCTCCCAGTCTCCAGTCATTTTGAAAAACGGATTTCTAGCAAAGTACAAGTGGAATAAAGTGATTACTTTAGTGTGATCAAAACCGTGACCACGATGCTGGCCTGTAGTTACGGAATGATTACTTTCGAGGCCCTGGGCATAAGTCTGTCACTCTGTTCTTCACGTATGTTAGTTTTTGTTACTGATTCGACGAGGCATTGGTAGCTGCTTGATGAAAGGTCAAGATACACAGGCGGAAAGCTGGCCCTCTGAAGGTGCGTTGAAGAGCAAGGACCATTTAGGTTGGAAAGAGGAAAACTGGTGATTTATCGCATCCGTTGTATTAGAGGCTATGATAAAAGATTTGTAAACTGACCTTCAAGGGACAGAAGACACTGAGAATTCATATTTGTTTCCACAAGGAATAGTTTGATGAAAATGAGAATTTAAATACCAGTATTAACATCAAAAGAATTTTAGATTACATTCCTTGGAGGCCTTAAAAAATAGGACTTTGTTAACTGTCTTTCTTTGAAAGGATGGAAGAGGGGCAGGTCTACCACACAAGTTCAGCTGGCCCTTCCCCCCCGTTGTCCCAGGGGCGGGGGTGCCGCTGTCCGTGGTGCCAGGCCAGCAGCACTTGCGTGCGCTCAGGGCATGGCCTGGAAGCCTGGCCGGCGCGTCCTGGTCCTGTTTCCTGTCCCAGCTTCTCTGGGGGTGAGGACACTCCTTAGCATTGGGTTTTGGCAGCCAAGACATGGAAGCACCTAAATGTCCACTGACAGAGGACCAGATAAAGAAGCTGTGGTATATCTATACGATGGAATACTACTCAGTCACAAAAAGGAATGTAATATTGCCATTTGCAGTGACATGGCAACTTTGACCTACTTTACTTCATGGTAAAACTATGTACCAGAGTCATGTTTAGGAATTTGGAGGAAAGAGCTAAAAATTTGAATGGAAGAGAAGGCTGTTAGATCAATCTGGACCGTTAGCTATAAAATGATGCCGAGAGAGCATCTCTAATTCACGTCCCTTCAGGGGATGGTAAAACGTGGTGCAGCTGAAGTGACAGGGTGACCTTTATAAAAATGCACGCATGATTGTGTATCTCGATGAAACCATTATCTCACAGGGGAAGCCAACCTCCTTAGCCTCGTGGACACAGAGCATTTTATGACCTGGCTTCTGCCTCCTCCTTCTGGCTCGTCTTCATGGTTCTCCCCCTGAGTTCCACCGGAAACCTTACCAAGTTATGTGACTTGTACCCCGCCGGGGGACAGAAGAAAACAGAATGAACCTGGAAAGAGTGGCTGAACTGGAAACAAATACCTGTGTACCCAAAGACCCCATTTTCTAAAAGATCCCTTGGGAGAAGTTAACGCAAAACATTAGAGGTTGGAAGCACCTTTGAAAATATGCATTTAAACGTTACCGGTTGTTCCCTCATGCCCTCCCCACCCTCCTCTCCTGCCCTCTCCTCTTACCCCTCCTTGTATTTTGTGAGTTACATGATTCATTTGGCACTGCCCAGGTTAAAAAAAAATCTCGTCTGTAATATAATTCACATGATTTTCAACTACCCAACATCTATTTAAGTTGATTTATTTCCTGACACTGGTTTTGAACAGGCTTACTTTCTGACCCTTCTGAAAATGGTCTCAATTTTGTTCCTAAAAACAAGCAGAAAACTCAAAATGCTTTTCAAGAAATGTTATGTTTGCTTTGTTGCCTGAGTCCTCTCATATCTGAGAATATTTTCCTGTGGCTTTTATAGATGAGCCACGGGTTGGTTGGGTGGAATGTTCTTGGTCATATGGTCTTTTTCTCAAGAACATTATGTAGACATCTCCCCACTGCCTACTGGGATTCGGGGTATAGAGATCCCACCCAACTTGATTTCTCGCTCTTACAGTGTTTTCTCTGCTCTGTTTACACTTCTGAAAAGTTCTGCCTTGATTCTTGAAGGTCAGGAGCTTAACCAGGACATGCCTCAGTGCTGGGCATTTTATTTCAAATAATTTCAGCGATTCTGTGAACGCATTGCGTTTGCAGGTACAGAGTTTTCTTTCCTTTTTTAGTGTGTTTCCGTTAATCCCAACCTCCTAATTTATTGCTCCCCACTCCTTTTCCCTTTGGTAACCGTAAGTCTGTTTTTTATCTCTGTGAGTCTGTTTTGTAAATAAGTTCATTTGTAAATCACATATAAGTGATACCATATGATATTTGTCATTCTCTGTCTGATTTACTTCACTTAGTATGACAATCTCTAGGTCCATCCATGTTGCTGCAAATGGCATTATTTCACTCTTTCTCGTGGCTGAGTAGTATTCTAGTGTGTGTGTGTGTGTGTGTGTGTGACAAATTTTCTTTATGTAACTGTCTGTTGGTGGACATTCAGGTTGCTTCCATGTCTTGGCTATTATAAATAGTGCTGCTATGAACTTTGGGAAGCATGTATCTTTTTGAATTACAGTTTTTGTCTTTTTCATATGTGTGCCTACGGGTGGACTTGCTGGATATGGTAAGTCTGTTTTTAGTTTTTTAAGGACCCTCCGTACAGTTCTCCACAGCGGCTGCACCAATTTACATTCCCACCAGCAGTGTGGAAGGGCTCCTTTTTCTCCACACCCTCTCCAGAATTTATCGTTTGTGGACTTTTTGATGAGGGCCATGCTGACTGCTGCGAGGGGAAACTTCACTGTGGTTTTGATCTGCATTTCTCTAATGATTAGTGATACTGAGCATCCTTTCCTGTGCCTGTTGGCCATCTGGATGTCGTCATTGGAGAAATGTCTGTTTAGGTCTTCTTCCCATTTTTAAATTGGGTTGATTTTCTTTTTCTTTTTTTAATATTAAGCTGTTTGTATGTTTTGGAAATTAAGCCCTTGTCAGTTGCATCATTTGAGAATATTTTCTCCCATTCCGTAGGTTTTTTCATCTTGTTTATGATTTCCTTTGCTATGCAAAAGCTTTTCAGTAAAATTGGGTCCCGTTTGTTTATTTTTGCTCGTATTTTTTTTTCCTTGGGAGACTAGTTTTTTCTTTATGTCATGACAGTGTTCTTGTATTTTACTTTTAAATACTTTCAGAAAAACATTCATTGAGTTCTTGCCTTTAGGGGTAAACAGTTATTTCAGTGGGCTTTGACACATCTTCATGTCTGTATCTTTAGCTTGTTTTTATTTGTATTTAGTTTTATTTTTAAATTTTTTTCATTGAAGTATAGTCAGTTACAGTGTGTCAATTTCTGGTATACAGCATAATGTCCCAGTCAGGTATATATTTACATATATTTATTACCATTTTCTTTTTCATTAAAGGTTATTACAAGATATTGAATATAGTTTCCTGTACTACACAGAAGAAATTTGTTTTATATCTATTTTTACATATAGTGGTTAACATTTGCAAATCTGAAACTCCCAAATTTATCCCTTCCCACCCCCTCTCCCCGGATTGTTTACTGTGTCTGTGAGTCTGTTTCTATTTTGTAGATGATTTGGCTTCTTTTTAAATGTTTTAATATCTTTGTCTTCTTTCATCTGTTCTGTATTCTCTATGATGAAAGTTTTCTCTGTGTCAGTAATTCAGGTCCCAGCCATACCTGCCCTGGTCCTTCACCTCTAATGTGCCTATGGATGCTGTACCAGTCAGTGCTGTCTCGGTCCTCAACTCATTGCCTCCACTACTGCATCCCCCCTTTCATCTTTTTCTAATTTTCGTTTACTAATCCATTTTTAAACTCTTAATTTATTGAATCTGGAGAGTCTGCTGAATGGCTTCTGAGTTTGAATTGCCTTGGGGGAACTGGCCTTGTCAAAGGTGCCTTATGCAGGCTAGAGGTGCTCTGTGCCCACCTGAACTAGAGTCAGCCTCTGCCTTCTGCCCGGGGTTCCCAGTGTGGGTGACAGGAGCCCTGAACCCGTCACCAGATGTTAATCCTTTTAGGACTCCGCCTCTGCATAGAAAGTTCCCTTTGCCCTGGGCACCTGCACTCAGTCTTTAAGACAGACATTGTCACTATTTATCAGATCAGTTGGGAGAGACTAGGTAATGCTACAATGACAAGAAGCCACCAGACCTCAGAAGCATCATTCTCCAAAGTGAGTGGGCACGCAGGAGCGGGGCCTGGATTGCCGTGGTCACCAGAGGACTGGGCTGGTGGAGGGACCATTGTTAGCTCCCAAGTCACCACACAGTTAGTAGGAAACAAGGCCAGTTGTCCCCTGATTCTTAAAATTGACACTCAGGAGTGAGACTGTTGCTTCTGCTCACTTCCACTGACCGAAGCTTATCCCGTGGCTGCATCTTCAGAGGGAACTCTTGGGAAGCCACAGGTCCAGGGGCCAGAAGGAGGAGTCCGGAGTCCAGAACTACTGGGGAAGAGTCTTCATGCCAGCACAGCCTGTTTTCAACTCACCTCCGCACGGCTAGTTACCCACTCCTCTGGGTTCCGGAGCAGCCCGCTCACTTCTCTGTTACAGCATCTCCCGAGTTTCATGTATTACCTGTTTGTGGATGTTCCTCCCAGGAGGGAGGTCCTTGATGGACAGGATCAGGCTGTAGAGACAGGAGCCACCAAGGCGCTGTTCCTGTAACTGTGGTGCCGCTGTGCTAAGGCCCTCACCTCCGTCCTCATTTACGTCCACAGGTCCCCCTGGGCTCCATGGTGCCCCGGGTGCTGAGGCTCGCAGAGGTCACTTGCTCGAGGTCACTTGCTCAAGTTCACACAGCCAAGAAACAAGGAATCAGACTTCACTGCACTTAGACCACATCCCTGCCCTTTCCCACTAGGTTTTGGTAGAGCAAACACAACCTCTGATACATAGTAGGTCCACAGCAACAACCTGTTGAGTATTTTGACTGAGTTTGTTGAATATTTGTCTCATGTGTCACTGTAACTGTTCCAGCCTGAGTTGGCTGCTTTAATGGTTACACTGTATACATGCATTGCATCTGATATTTATCTTGTGGCCCTCTGTGTGGACATTCAGAGGAAGAGCACTGAAGGCTTAGGGACCAGCATGCGCAAAGGCCCTGGGTCAGGAACATACTTGGCAAATTAGATAAACAAGAAGGAGGCCAAAGACTGTTTTCTGATCTACTGTTCCACGTTTTACGGTTCACTTTGAACCCTCATCTCTAAGTGAGAATCAGTTATGCAAGTCGTCTATTGAAGCTTTGCCAGTTCAGTGTGACCCTTCAGAGCCTGGCTTTACTGCCTCATACAGAGGATGGATGGGGTAGGAGGAAAGACAGAGTTAAGCCAACAAACAGGAACTTCCCTTGGCTTTGAAGGGCCATTCATTTGGGATGCAGGTATGTTCCATGCGAAGGGGCAGGACACAGGTGGGCTGGACGCCATGGTGGCTGGTGTGTCTCCTAGCAGAGGGTGGGCAGGACGGCCAGGAGCACCAGAAAGGCTGTGAGTGAGGTGATCAGGCCCAGGTTTCTTGGGAAGTTGCCTTAGATTTGCTGTTTCAACCAAGTGATGCATTTCCTTAGTGACCCAAGCAGAGCTGCTTGGGGAAACTCCAGCTGACCACGCAGTGACCCTCTTCCTGGGATGTGCTGTGGAGGCCCGAGGTCCTCAGGGCCCAGGAGCATGGTCCCTGCCCGTGAGCAGGTGCTGACAAGCTCGGTCTCTGGCCCAGTGCCCCGCCGTGACCCGGCTGGTCTCTGAGCTCCTCATCGTCCTCACTGGCTCCCCAGGCGCGGACTTCCGATGAAACCCTCAGGCAAGATGAGCTGGGCCTCCAGCTAACGAGGTCTTGATGGTGAGGTGTCCTCGCCCCGCGTTTCAGGTAGTTCACTCCATGAGTCAGTGTAATCACAGAATTACCAGGCTGTGTGTTTTCTTCCTCCACTGGTACAATTGTCGTTATCTCATTATTATCACCATCAGTGACGTCTGCTCTGAATGTCCCTGCTCTTCAAAAAGAGCAAAACGCACCGACGTCCCGGCCCCATTCTCACAGGGTATGAACATTTATGGGCACGCAGAGGGCACCCCTGTTAAAATGACTGAGGATAAAGTTTTAATAAAGCTGCTGTCTCTCACTGTGTTTGCCCATGACACCTCACTCCCCCATCCAGTGGTACCAGAGGATGCCCAGCAATTGTCACGCCCACAGCCACTTTGCAAGATGAAAGATTGGGTTGATAACTGTGTTGTGCTGAGTGGGCAGGGACACGCTCCCCTAAAAAGGCAAGAGAGGCCAGTTAATTGTGAAGGGCATCAGGGGCAGAGCCCAGGGAAGGGTCTGTCTTTGCGAAGGGTTTTATTCTTGGGGGTGTGTTCAGGCCCCTCTGAGACTCCTTGTAAGGGAGGCGGGGAAGCCTCGGGCTAAGATCCAGCCAGGCCCTCCCTAAGGACCCCAAAGCTGTCAACTGCCTGGTAACAGAACCTTCTTGTGAGCAAGGTCCCGTCTGGCCAGGAGCACCTGCTAGGGGACCTCGTGGGATGCTGCCTGGCTATTCTCCATCCTCCACCCTTCAGGGAGCTGAGCCCCAGGGAGTTGATCCCGTACACCAGACCCAGGCTGGGCTCTTCCTCTTGGCCCTGGGCCTCCCCGCAGAGGAAGGGAGAAGGGATGAACCGCCACCCCCACCCCGGAAGCCCTCCTGCCACCCATTCACAGCCCCAGAGAGGCCCCGCAGCCCTGAGCTTTCCAGGATCTGCTGGAGACGTCAGCTCCTCCCTGGCAGGCAGCCAAGGCTGTGTTTGCTGCTCTCAAAGCAAACCTCTGCTCCTTCCCGTCCGGTCTATTTTTTGAAAACATTCAGCTCCTGGCTCGCTTGCTTCCTGCTTTCATCTGCTTGGCCTGGACCAAGGACGTCCGGCCAGTGGGCAGAGCAGCCCCTGGAGGGCGAGACCGCTGGCTCTGCAAATGCACAGAGGCTGGGGGACCTCTTTCTCCTCGCTCCCCTCCGGGCTACTTACTGAAGTTCCTTGACTTTTGAAGCCTCCCCCCGAAGGGCAGTGTGTCCAGCTTGGGCCATGGCGACATGAAATATTTAAAGTGGTACCTCCACGTGCGGCTCAGTCACGCGCTCACCCACTTTGGTTAGGGGGCGGCAGCCCCGGGCTTGGCCTCCTAAATCCTGGAGTCGCTCTGGTATCGGAACGGAGCCCCTTTCCGGCATCCTTCAAAGGCTAACCGAACACAGCAGGAAGCGTCGGAGAGCCTCTTAGCACGTCTGCCTCATCCTACTCGCACACGGTTCCAGCGGGAAGCAAAGCTGCTCCCAAGCGAGGAGCGTGAGTAACCCTCCTCCACGCTCGCGTTCCCGTCAGGGGCCTGTCATTTCCCCTCCACTGAAAGTTCTCCCCTGGTGACCTGGAGGCATCCAGGTGTGGCGGAAAATACGCTCAACCCCGGGAGTAAATATCCACACCTAGGGGCGGTGAGCAGCTGCGGAGGAGCCCAGCCCTGCGGGCTCAGCTCGCAGCGGCCTGAGCCGCCTGCCTGTGACTCAGGCTGGCTGCGACGCGGCCGCCAGCCGGCTGCCTGGTGCGGAGGCCGCGGGAGCTCCCCTTCCGTGGCGTGCGAGCAAGTTCTCTGGGAAGGGGTTTCACGTGGCCGTCCTCACTCTTTCTGGATCCGCAGTTTTGTCACCCTGTTCTCAAAGCTATTATCTTGGGGAAGAAAAGAAAACTTTTAATTCCATTTGTTTGCATTCAAGATCAGGTAGAAAGGTGAGACTTTTAATGATTTCGAATTAAAAAAAAAGAGAGATTGGAATGCACCAAGATGAACAAGTGAGTAAACTTAAAATATATATGGAAATAGTTTTTATGCTGTTTTCTGTAAAATAACTTCTAATCTTTATTTGTTGCTGTGGATGGAATGTGTGTGTGTCTCTCAGATTCATGTGTTGGAACCTCCCCCCAGAATGTAGCGGCCCTGGGAGGTGGGCGAGGCCTGTGGGTGGCGGGTGGGCCACGGGCAGGATTAGTGCCCTCATGCAAGGGGCCCCGGTCAGCCCCCAGCGACCACAGCGAGGAGTTGGCAGCTCAGAAGAGGTCCTCGCCGGCGCCCGACCGCGCCGCCACCTGACCTCGGAATTCCAGCCTCCGGAGCCGTGAGTAGGAGATTCCTGCTGCAGTTCAGCTGCTCTGTTTACGAAGACTGTGTTACAGTAAGGGGCAAAGACCTTCGTGAACTGCCCGCCGGGGCTAGGGCGGGGAAGCGGCTGAGGTGACGCAGTACAAGTAAAAGCCCAGACCAGGAGGTGGCAGCCCGTGGGGCCTGCAGGTAGCCATCGCAGGGCCCGCCGTAGACACCCAAAGCCTCGCTCGCTGGAGCCCCGCGCGGCGTCGCGTGAACGGCTCTGAGCCCTTCCCGGCAGCGGGCAGACGGGAGCCCTCTTAGCCCTGCTGTGCCTGCAGCTCGGTGGGCGTGCATGACGCCTCTTCACGACGGTAGTGAAGCCCTGGGTCTGCAGGTGTCAAAGCCACACCGGCCACTCTGATGCCATCAGCAGTCCTCACCGCTTTGCTTTGGAGCTCTGGGGCACACCTGAGCTACCTCAGTGACACCCTTTACTGAAAGGTCAAGGTTTGTTCAGTTCTTTGGAAGGTTTTCTTTGGAAAAGCTGAAGTGGAGCGCCATTCCATAATATTTAAGAGCGCTTCTCGCACGTTAATGCGCACACAGGCCCCCCAGGGAACTGCATTAGCTCCGATGAGTCTGACTCAGGGGGCCCGGGGCAGGGCCTCTGCGCTTCTAACCAGCTCCCAGGTCCTGCTGCAGCTGCAGGTCTGTCCCGGGACCACACTTCGGGGAGCGAGGGTGTGTAATGCCAAGCACAGGGTGGGTGGGAAATGCGTATGTGGAAGAGGAGGTAACTCTTAGTGGTCCGTGTTCTCTGCCTCATTCCCTTCCACGTCAAGTGCTGCCTTTCCCTGTTAGCACACGAGAAGGGAGATCAGCTCCTGACCTAGTACTCGGACCCCTGTAACCGCGCGCTGTCCGGGCATCTCTCCTCTGAGACTGACGGGCTGCGGACCTGGGCCCCCTGGGGAGCCGCCAGGGCAAGATGCCCTGCACCCTAGTGCGATCAGTTATCCCACTGATGACACATGTGGTGGCAAGGTCTCTGCAAAACCACCCTGAAAGAGGTGAGGAGCGTCTGGGATGAGAGCCTTTTTCCTAAACATCTCCTTACCCATGTGTCAGAGGTCCAGGCAGGAGCTGCCTTCTGGAGTTTGGGGAGAAGTGATGCGAAGTCACTCACAGTCAAGGCGAAAGCTTTTTCTTCCCCCTGTTAACCGCTGGGGTCCAACTACATTGTAACCACGGATTGCATTTCCCCCTCCCTTTCTGCAGATTTGCCTGAAGGAGCTTTAGGAGTGATCACTAAATCAAACCCCCTTTTCTTCTTTTTGCACTGCTTGGCCCCCAGGGTTCCCACGCTTGGTAAGGAAGCGCAGCAGTGCTGACCCGGGTGTGCGGGCGCTGCTCTCTCCTGGTCGGCATTTGTGCGACGCGGCCTCTTTAGTTGGTGCATTTTGCTCTCCCTGGCCTGGAAATCAGCGTTCCTACCTGTCCCACTGCTCGTCAACTTGACACCCTTCCCCGGATGCCCTCATGCACCCTCATTACTTCAACTCCCCAAGCTGCGTCCTCACCTCTGTCTTCCGTGAGTCTCAACCTCACATGAACAACTCCTGACTTGACAACTTGCAAGTATGTCTCACCGGCCGCTCCTGCTCAACATATCAAAAAAGCAAATCATGCTCTTGCCTGGACCTGCCATTCCTCCTGTATCCTCCATTCAGCTCTTCTTGCCAAGCACTTTCTCCATCTGCCTCCCTCTAAAGCCTGGAATCGGGAATGGTGATCTCACAGAATCATAGGGCACCAAATACCATCTATGTGCCAATGACTCACATCTACCTGACAGCTCCACCTGGGTGTCTAATATGCCTCAAAATCACCACAATCAAAAAAGACCTCTTTATTTAACACAGCCCACCCAACCCACCGGTCTTCCCCACTTCAATGCACAGCGCCACCATCCACCAAACACGCCGAACAAGAAGCTGGGCGCCATCTTGGGTTCTTCTTTCCATCTCACATCCGCCATCCCATTCTTCAGCAAATCCTGGTGGCCTCTCCATAAAGGTATGGCCGCCAGTGACCTAACCCCTTCTCACCGCCTCTCTTCATAGTTCAGGTCACCGTCATCTTTTGCTTGGGCTACACAGCAGCCTCCTAGGTGGTCTCCCCACTTACAAGCTTCCTCTCACTCAGTTCCATTTCTTTCCGCCCCATCCATTCCACCCCATTCTCTACACAGCTGTGTGAGGCTAGGCTACGTGCATCAGATCAGACCGCTCCCCAGGGGCTTTCCAGCACTCTTGAAGTGGAGCCCCAACTTCTTT
This sequence comes from Vicugna pacos, assembly GCF_048564905.1. Lineage (NCBI taxonomy): Eukaryota > Metazoa > Chordata > Mammalia > Artiodactyla > Camelidae > Vicugna > Vicugna pacos. Next base: position 71,436,858 of record NC_133000.1, on the reverse strand, counting down.
CCATGGCTGACAAGTGACTGACCATTTGTGACACTCGTCTATACCAGTACAGGTCTAGATATCAATGTATTAATTTACCTTTAAATGTTTTGGTGCTATGGGAGCAATTGAAACTGGGAAGGGAAAAAATAATTATCTGGTTACTGTTAAATTTAGTATTTACCCATTCACTTGAATTTAAAATACATATGTACGTAGATACATATCTGAATGTTCACACAGACATGATATTTTAGATATGATCAATGTATGTATTTATATAATCAATGGATAAGAATAGAATCCTTTAAGTTTGGGATTAGCAGGTACACACTACTGTATATAAAACAGGTAAAGAACAAAGACCTGCTGTGCAGCGCAGGGAACTGTATTCAATACCTTGTAATAGCCTATAATGAAAAAGAACGTAAAAAGGAAGATACATATGTACAACTGAGTCACTGTGCAGTACACCAGAAGTTAACAAAACGTTGTCAATCAGCTGTACTTCAACTAAAAAAAAATAGGATCCTCCATAGGATAAACAGGACGCAGTGATTTCCTCTATAATGTGATGCCGGCAAACGCGCCCCCGCACCCCAGCTCTCGCTTGCTGAGCCCTTCCGCTTGCTGCTGCGGACGTTTCCGGGCCCAGCCGCTTGCCTGCCAGTTCCTTCCCTGGCACATGCTTGTTCTGGAACCTCATCCGCGCGTGACTTCCTCTTGTCCCGGCTGTCTTCTGCAGTGTCATTCCTCTGGAGCCTGGGGCTACTCTTCGCTGAGGAACATCATGCAGTCTGAGGCTGGAATCCCTGCTTGCTTTTGACAAAGGGAAACACTGACCAGCAGGTTAAGAATAAAAAGCCAAAGATCTTGCAGTGAAGTCATTCTTGAGTTATTCAAGAAATGACTTCTCCAGACCTAAAGAGATGATCTGGAGTAAATATGAAATGAGCTGTCCTGGGAAATTCTGAGGCTAAAGTAGACACAGTTTGATAAAATAATTGAACAGCATCCTTGGGTTTGATTTGCCAAGCCGTGGCGTTAGGTGGTTGGCGCAGAATCTGGTTCCTTGTACTACAGGCTAGTCTATTTCATACCAGGTGATACAGCATCATGGCCACACTGCTTTTGGTGGAGCTAGGGTAGACAAATTTAAAATGATAAAGCATATTATGTGACTTAATGTTAGTGTCTTCGGTCATTTTTTCTTCTCTTATCACTTGCAAAAAAGTCAATTAATAAAGAATGAAAAGAAGATGGGATTGACTAGGATTCAGGAGAAAAGACTCTACTGTGTGACACTGAGCCGACTCTTTTACCTCTCTGAGCCTTACCTTCCTAATACATGAATTATCTCACAAGGGATTGAATTAGATTCATTCAGCAAATATCTGTACCAATCGCCCACCTTGCTTCAGGCACAGGTCTTTCCTAAAGGTCATGAATGTTCTAATAAAGTGACAAGCATGAGAATAAGTCACATAAGAAACACCAAAGACCCATCACCCAATTCACTAAACGACGTTCTTCCTGACAGATGATAGTATCAACCAGCAAGGCATTCGGTTTTTTTTTTTGTTTGTTTTTTTGTTTTTTTTTTTTGGTGCAGGGAGGTAACTAGGTTTATTTATCAAAGCATTCGGTCTTACCAGGCGTTGAAAATGATCCATCGCCAAAATCTCCAACTCCAAAGTTCCCTGCCTGATGACACTAGCGTTGCACCATTTTTCTTTGTCCGCTTCCTCTTTCTCAAGCCTCCTGGGGTAGATTCTTTGCAAAAATGATCCCGCATGCCTCCCTCTCCAGCCCTGCCCCAGACCCAGCCCCTGAGACGTGACTTGGAGGCTTCTCTCTCCATGAAGCAGAGTCTGTTTCTCCACTCCTGGGTCTGGCCCAGCTGTGACTTGCTGTGGCCGGTAGACTGTGGAGGGAGGGATGGGTACCCGTCCCACCCCTGGTCCTCCTGCAGCCTGGCAACTTCTGCTTGCTCTCCTAGAGTCCTGCTCTTGCCCTGGTACAAGCCCAGTCTCGTCTGTTGGCTGATGGGAGGCCGCACAGAGCAGACACCCGTCTGGCCGGTTGTCCCAAACACGCCCGAGAGCCCGGTCCAGATGAGAAGTCACCCAGCTGACGCACAGAGCTAGCCCTTCAGGGCAGCGGGGAAGGGCTGTGCCTCCGTGGCTTCATATGCCTTTCCATCCACATTTCTCCCGAAGCAGATGTGCAAACATCGGTAGAGTCAAGCAATCAGCCTAGGAAGGCTCAGGACAGGCTGCATACTCCTGGCCCCAGGTGACCCGGGGATCCACATTCCTGAGCTCGCTTACAGGTGACACCCCAGTCAAATCTGTACTTTCTCATCTCAGTTTGGGTCTCTGGTGCTTTATTACTCCTCTGTTATTGAGTCCCCAGGATGCTCAAGCCCTGGGTTTTCCCACCAGCCCTGCCCGTCCTGCCACCCAGCATGCGCCCTAGTTTCCACACAGTCCTGCTCCCCGAGAAGAGCTGCCTCTCCGTCCTTCTCCCCCAAAGTCTCCCTCGTCTCCACCCCCCGCCCCGCCCTCCCTTCCTTCTGCCGCCCCTGCCGTCCACTAGCCGTTCAACCAGTACTTGATCTGAGCTGTTCCAGGACAAGGACATCTTTCCTGGTTGAGTCCCTCCCAGCCCCGTCGGGGTGGGCGGGCCGCGCAGCGCTCGCGGGTGAGACAGTGACCGCGTCCTTGGGCCTCAAGTAAAGAAAAAGACCGGAGGCTGGAGCCACGAGCTCTGTTTTGAAGAGTTAAGGAGCGCTTTTGAGAGAGAAACTGTCCACTACAGCTTGGAAGGAGGCAGGAAGAATTTTGCAGGGAGTGAAGGGAGACCTGCAGTGGCTTCGGCCACCCCCAGCCGGTGACACGTTTGCCCTGACAGCCTCCGAGTCACCAGAACAATAGGTCACAGGTCCTCCTGAGCGGCTGCCTCCACCTCCGCATCTGTGTCATGCAGTCACAGCATCTCTTCTGCAGGGGATGCTGACGGAGAGCACTTGGCCCTGCTTCTGGAGGAGCAGGATCAGGGCTCACACGGTGTCTGTCTGATTCCACAGCTGCGCGCAGTGCCTGCCCTCCCCGGGCCCCATTCTCTGCTGTTCTCCTCGCTGTACCCTTCCCGCACCCTTGGCTCCCGACTAGCTTTCCGTCACCTCCTGCGTCTGCCTTTCCTTCCTCTGTGACCTCCTTCCTGGCTTCTGTGCCCATCTCTCTGCAGCCAAATCTCAGAAGCCACGATCTCTCATTGGCAGTTGCCTGCACGATGGCTTAGTTTGGCTTTTCTAATGGTGTCTTAAATTCAACATGTCCAGAAATGGATCATTGTCTTCCCTGAAACCAGTTCCACCTCCTGACCATTTTCTCTGAATCACTGAGGCTAAAAGTTACTTCTGACAGCCCCCTGCCCCACCTCCTCCATACCCAGTCAGGTCTGTGTCTGGGATGTCCTCGAATCCGTCCCGTCCTGGCCGCTCCGTTGACAACACGCTGCTTACTTCACCTGCTCCGCTGGACTCCCGGTTCCAGCTTATCTCCTGTCCAGCTCAGCTCAGGTTACATCACTACCCTGAGCACAAAACCTCAACAGATCCCTCTTGTCACCGAACAGAGTCCAAACGCTCCCTGTTGGAGCTCCAGGCCTGGATCTCCAGCGGCTCATCTCTGAACACCTGTGCTGTGTGACCCAGGCGCGGGAAGGAATCAGGGGCCCCCTGCACCTTTGCCTGCCCTGTCTTCGTGGGTACTGCTTCCTCTTGCCGCCTAACTCTGCCCAGTAAAAGCTTTCCCATCCCTGAAGGCCTTTATCCACTGCTACCTCCTCCATGGACTTCCCTGACCGCCTCGCACACATGACTAACGCATAACACTTTAGGGGGTCTCCTGGTTGCCCCTGAATTGAGGTCCCTGGTCTTTGAGGGTAAGGATGGATGACTCTCTGGTCGAACATGAACCTCGACTCTCATGGATGTAAATGTTCAGAAAATTGACTCAAAATAAAAAGTTACGATAAGAGCATGGTGGTAACTGCAGTTTTTACAGCTCAGGGATAATCCTTCTAGAAACGCGAAAGCGCTCCTGGCGAGAAGAGCGGCCCGGAGAGGCTCACCCCGTGGCTGCCCAGGGGCGAGCCACCGGACGGGGGCTCACACCCAGCGAGGGGCCGGCCTCGCGCTGGTCAGGTGTCCGCACGGCACTGCTGAGTCTCTCGGAGAAGGTGGGTGTTTAGGTCTTCAGGATCGTTTGCTGTGGAGTCGTGGGTCACTATGAAAAGACAGCTGTGTAGGGAACTGCCCTTGGATTTCGAGAAATGACTTCGGTGGCCGGTTTGGCTAACCGGGCTTCCCCGCTGTGTCTCTCCCGGTGGGTCTGTCCTTGAGGGGCAGGGTCACGTGTAACTCGGGCAAATGCATCCTAAGTGTGCAGCGTAGGGTTTAGCCTCTTGGATTTAAGAAAGCTGTTCATAAGAAGAATCCTAGATGTTTGTATGGAAGATCTAACCATTGATACTGGTATTTTGTGAAACCCTCTACCTGGATTTCCTCATTCACTGAAAATTCAGTTAAACTCCATAATATACACATTAATTTTTTTTAAGATGCGGAAACATAATGAGGAATAAAATAAGAGTTTGGGTCAGGGGCCGCAGGGTCCAGCTTCCCCCGCCACCCGAGGCCAAGATATCTTCATGGAAGAGGACTGTCCCCCAGACCCGCACTTCTTACCCCGTCAGCAGCAAATACAAATAAACCCCCACTCTTGTAAGTTGGATGTTTCACGTTCTTATGCTGCATTGAAGACTGGAAACCCTGACTGGGTGTCACAGAGACAAACACACACACACACACACATACACACACACACACGGGGACAAAAGACCTGTGTTTCTGCTCACGCGTCTCTCCCTCTCTCTTCCTCCCTCTCCATCCCCCCCACCCCTCCCTCACCCCCGTCTCCAGCGCCCTCGCTGCAGGCGGACGTTGGGATCCTGTAGATCCGACCTGGGACCCCTGACCCTTCTCTCCTGACCTCTCCACGTGGCTCTCGGGACCACCCACTCCTCCTGCCCGGCCTCCGGCTTCCTCCCTCCTGGACTGGCCTCCTGGCTTCGCTCTTGTCCCCCTTTCGGTGGATTCTTCATTAAGAAGCACGGTGACCCTGTGAAGAAAGCAGGTCAGATGTGTCCCCTCTTCGCTTGCAGTAAAAGTCTCACTGTGTCCCGAAAACCTTTCTGGTTCGCTTCCCGGCTCCATCTTTGAACGGTTCTCCTCGAAGCTGCCATTCCCCTGCCTGCTGGCTTCCCCAGCACACCCCATGGCCGCGTGTCCCGAAGGCACCCACGCGGGGCAGCTCCGGGTCCCCGTCGGCGGGACGTCCTGGGCCGTGCTCCCTCCTCAGCCTCCCCAGCCGCCGCTGCCCCAGGGCCAGCTGTCTCTCCACGCCCCCTTGCTCACCTCCAGGCGTCCTGGGGTTGCCTTCCAGATGGACTTGAACCCTAATCCGTGCTGCAGGGACCTTTTGTGGGGGGCGGGGTGCAATTATGATGGCTGTTCTCTCAGTCAGTACTTCCTTGGCTACTTATTTAAAATGAAGGCTCCGGCCGTCGCCTCCACACTTCACGCGTGTCTTTCCTGTCTGTTGCTTTCTCGTGCTCGCCCCACCCCCCTTTGCGGTCCTGCGTGTTTTATTTATGCATCTTGTGTATTGTCCATTTTTCCTCCCAGAACGTAAGTGACCCGGGGCAGTGATGTCTCTTTCGTCACTCCTGCTATCCAGACCCTGGAAGAGCGCCCTGCCTAGAGCAGTCATTCAATGAATCCTCTGAGAATCTTTTCTGGTGACAAAGTGGGGCATTTCTTTCCAAGCAGGGGTCACCTTACAGGGTCTCGGAGTCGGAAGAGGCCCTAGTGGGCTTGAGCCCTGTTTCTCGGGGCAGAAATCCCGGGATGACCTTCCCGACAGGTAAGCAGTCGTTTCTCTCTCCTCGAGTTATTCTTGTGACGGGGACGTGCAACTGTGTGCAGCCTGTCCCCTGCTAGAGCACCCTGCTCCATTCCACAAGCATTCCTAAGAGAAGGCTGATTTCCAGGCGGATTCCTGCACCTCCGGGGCAGCCCAGCCACCTGTCTTCTTGCTGCTGGGCGGTTCTGGGTGCTGGATGGCTTGTGAGGGAAGTTTAGGGCTCTTGGAAGGGTTTCCCCAGCACGACTGAGAAGCTTCTGGAAGTGAATAGCTCCGTGAATGTAGGTAAGTTCTCAGGCAATCAGCCCAGGACCCGAGAGGTGGCCCCCTGGGGGCGGGGCTCGTGCGGGATGAAGGAAGGGGAGGATGGAGATACCCGAGGCTGATGGCTGGGGCTCCTGGCCCCTGCGGCCCTGAGGCTGGCCCTGCCTCTGGACTCACAGCCAGAGGAGCCATTACACTTCCTAATTAATGAACTGGTTTGAGACAGGAGTTCTGTCACTGGAGCTGGCACAGGCGCGCTTTGCAGGGAGATACACTGTAGACATCTTTCCAAGGAAGTGATGGCCTCTGTCCTCTGCAGCTGACCTTTGGCATGGAGGTCACCTCTCCACGGTGCCCCCAGATGCTCATTGCGTTGAATCTGACCTTCATTCACCTTTTTTGAATTTTCTAAATAAACGCCAAGTAGGGAACTAGAGTAGCTTTATTTTGTTTTCGATAAATCAGCTGGATTTCCTTATTTATACTGATGCCTACATCCATGTGTAAAAATCCATGACATAAATTTTGGAATAATCTGCTCTTTGGTGTATAAACTGAATTACCTTCATTACAGGTGATCAGTTAGCCCTGCATTTTGCATTTTTGAGTCTAAATCATTTCACCCTTGACTTTATGGGGAACAAAGTTTTCTAAAATCACAAAGAAGTATATTTATTTAACATAATGCAAGAAGTTCATGGATTCAGTCCAAAATATAATTCAAAATTGAAAAGGATGTATTGGGCTAAAGTATCCTGAACCCAAGGCAGTAACTGTGACTTGATTGCATTACCCTGGGTAGCAGATGTATGAGCCACATGTGCCGAACTAGAAAATTACTCCTGGCATTACTGTGTAACTGAAGCACCGCTATGATTCTTCAACTTGTAAAGAAAGATACTTCGAGATGCAAAGCGGGATATGGAGGCTGACCGCAGGGCGGGTGTTGGATCCTGAGGGGCTGATCCGTTTTGCATGTTGGGGATTCAGGAACTCCGTGGTCTTTAAAGTTTAAGCCACCGTGATTCCCTAAAATCAGATGATTTAAAACTTAACTCTTTTTTAACTTGAAGCATAGTTGATTGATAATGTTGTGTTAGTTTCTGGTGTAAATAGCTTGTAATAACCAATAACAAGTCAACTTACTCTTAAAATGTGAGTTGTTTGCACATGTTTTCCAAGCACCGCTGGAACAGGAAACAAGAAAAAGAAAGAAGTGGGGTGGGGAGGGAGGCGGCGGGTGCTGAGGAGAGACACAGACGCCTCTCCAGCAATTTCTCCCACAACTCGCCTCCCCTGAGTTGTGCTCTGCAGTCATCTTTTGGGGAGGGAAGCGATGGATGACTGTTTAAAGGCCATACTAGTGTGTGGTCTGTCTCAGGATGCCAGGGAGGGGACAGGGTCGGGGCAGACTCCTCGAATGGCAGGCCCTCGGCTGGGGCCCGGCAGGGCGTGGCGACAGGATGCCTTTGCAGAGCGCAGCCAGCCTGCAGGCATTCCTGATCTGAGGAAAACACTTTAATTAATATGTAAAACAGCAGTGGGAAGAAAAGCCAGGTTAATTTCCAAACCACATCACTACGGGCAGCATTCAGGTTATGAAACCGGGGACCCTGGCAGGAGCTACTGTTAAAGGCACAGAGGTGCTTTTGTGTGTGAACTGCTCTGGAGATGCTCCGAGCCCTTTTATCCGCCCCCCCACCAGTGGCATTCCTCTTCCTGTGCTTAACAACATCGCCTTTGACTGGCAGACTGTTGTTTTCATTTGCAATGCACCCTCCACTTGGTGAAGCCACCGAGGGCCTCCCAGCAGCTGCGGACAATTGTTTGGGACCAGCCTGAAAGCGCGGCCGGGTGTGTATATGTGTGTGAGCGCGCACGCGTGTGTGTGTGTATGCGCGTGCGCTTCCTTTGTCCCAGCTGCCGGCTGCCTTTGGAATGTGTGAAGCAAGTCCTCGTTCTCGGCTCGGGAAGCCGTTCTGTGCTTGCCTGGGGTTGAGACTGGCTCCTTTCCTGGGTCAAGCTCCCGAAGCCTCACCTGTGCAGTGTCTGACATCGTCCCTGTGCTGAGCATCGGCCTCTGGCTGAGAAGTGGCTCCTCCAGGGCGAGGTGTGTGAAGAAGCAGGGCTGGCAAGTCCTCCCAGGACTGAACTGAAACAGCTTCATTCGGTGCTGGGACGAATGAACCCCATTAAAGACCACGAGCAGCTGAGACCTGCCGACCCCTGGATGCCTGTGCCCTCCGGCTCTGCCGTCTCAGTGGGGTGATGCGGGCTGCCTGGCTCTTAGGCTCCCTGGAGAGGAGAAGCCAGAAGCTTGACTCCTGTGCTACTCCTCCAGCCCCTCATTACCTAGCGAGACACCCAGTCCGCGCCACTGGACCCCAAGCATCTTCAAACTGGATACGGACATACTTCTTTGAGAATTAGCAGGTGTCTTGCGTGCCCCAGGGCTCCCCATGCCCTTTAGAAGAAAGGCCAAGCACTCGCTCGGACTCGGGTCCCGTGGGGCTCCTCTCTGGCCCCGGGCGCGCCAGACACCTTGGGCGTGGGTGCCCCTGAACTTGCTCATTCTGCCCTCCTGCTTCTCCCAGTTCACCTGTGCCTCCTTCATAAGCCCGCTCTCCTCTGGCTGGATAGCCCTTACTTGTCCACTGCTCAGGCCCTTCTCATCCCCTCTGGCAGTTCCTTGCTCTGATGGAATCGGGTGCCTCCCAAGAATACACTGGAGCCCCCAGGACCTCCCGCCCTCCCGACAGCGTTCTCCCTGCTGGCTGAGTGTCTGCCTCCTTCGCGTGACTTTGGGTGTCTGCGATCTCCCTTTCTGTCCTGTGTCCTCATCCCTAGACCTCCCGGGCAGGGGCAGCCCCTGGTTTCTACAGGGAGGACTGCCGGGACGTGGTGCCCCAGGAGGGGCTGAGTATGAAGCTGAATTTCATAGCAAGTGCCATGTTCTAACTTATATCCAATATATATATATATTTGGAGTGGCTTGAAGTGTTGGAAAAGACACAGGCTGGGAGTGAGACCCCCAGTCCCCACTGTGCAAGTCCCACCCCCCTGGCTGGGAGCTGCACGTCCCAGTGCACGGCCACACTGCCTAGCCTGGGGAGGTGTTCACTGAGCATTTGTTGGATGAATAGACAGGTGGCCCTGGAGATGTCAGCAGTTAGAGGGACCTCAAATTGGAAAGCCCACCAGACGGGTGAGCAGGCCTCCCCTACAAACGTGTGGGTCCTTGCCTGCCGATTGAGAAGGACTTTTCAGTAGAGGCGCCAAGTGGAAAAGAAAAAAAAAGGCTGTTTTATTGCCCAGAGAGAAAGAAAAGGCGGAATAAAGAAAAAAAAAAAAAAAGGGAAAACGCTTGGGCGGGGAGCTGTCCACCAGGTGGCCGGTGGGTGACAGCTCCTGCCCCAGATTGGCCGCGGGGTCCTCTATTGGAGGCCTCCCGCCGCGTCACCCTCATGCCGGTGGGGCCGGTCGTCCGCGGTCACGGGCTCTTTCCTCCCGTGGAACTCAGCCCTGAAGCAGACACTTTGGCGGGAAAGAGAACGAAAGAAGGAGGCAGAGGGGACGTGCCTGGGACTGAGGCAGCAGTTGCAGGACACAGAATGTCCTGTTGTGCGGCTGTGTCCTCGGAACCAAGGTGCCAGCTGGGCAACAGGAGAAACCACCTATTTTGCTTTTTTTCTTTAACAGCCTGGCACTTTCTTGCCCTTGCTGATCAGTCGGGGTCAGTGAGCTGCCTCGTGTCCTCTCTCAGGGACCCAGCGCAGACCTGTGGGTGGAAGGCGCAGAGCCCAGCGGGCAGATGTCAGGGGTCCCCGCCCTCCTCCGCCCGGGGAGTGTGATGCCTCTCTGCCCCACACCTGCACCCATGAGCCTCCCCACTTTTTCAAGGATGTTGCCTCGTAGGAGATTCCACATCGCATCCCTTTTCCGTTGCTTTGCACTCATTCGTCCACTTGGTTCGCAAGCGGGCGGCAGGCCCCTCCCCCCGGCCCGGCCCGGCCCGCCCCGCCTCCAGCTCCACGTCTGCATCCTCCGGCCATCCCCACCCTGCACCCCAGGGCGGCCGCCTCACCCCCAGGACAACTGCTCAGTGGCGTCTCCTGCCTCACTTTCCAGCTAAGCTGGGAAACAGCGCAACAACCTTCCCTTCTGGCAGATCCGGAGGCCCCTTGTAAGCCGACAGCCTTGGGCCTCTGGGAGGTGTTTCAAACCACTGGCCACACTCTGCTTCTCTGGTCTCCTGTGATGTCTTTCTGGGCCATTCTTTCTCAATGCATTTAGCAGAAGTAAGGATGCGTTTCATTTCCAATGTTTCAAATTTTCCTTCTAAGACTTCATCTTCTATCACTTTTCCCTCCTTTACTAGAGTTTTGTGCTCTTTTTATTATGGTGTTATCCAATGGCCAGATCCACACCCCTGACTTCTCTGTGGCCCAGACTCGCATTGCTAACTGCTTCCGGTGCGAAGGATGGGCCGCTCAGACGCCATGTGCCCAGCAGCCCTTGCCACTGCTTCGCGCTCATGATGTCAGAGGGGGCTTGCGTCTGCGGGGCGTCCATCGCCTCTCTCTTGCAGGCCTCAAAGAGACACAAGCAGACACAAAACAAAACTAAAACAGCCCCTGAGGAATTTCTGTATTGAAAAGTTTGTCAGTATGAAATAATTGTTTCCTTGCAATTTACAGAAAGACTTTAAGTTTACTTTTTAATGAAAATAACTCAAAACTTTTCGGCCCACATTCCCTTCAGAGTTAGCAATTTCAGAAAGAGATTTTCCCAGTATCCACACAAATTTCCCTCAAAATGACTGACCCCATGTGGTGCCAGGCTCACTCCCGGACCAGTCACCTGGGGACCCTGAGGGGCGGCCCAGCTGCAGCCCGGTTCAGGCGGCTGCCCCGAGTGGCGGCTCCCCAGCCCACCTGCAGTGAGACTCTTACTGAAAGGGGGAACGTCGAGTGGTGGAGCGCTGTACGTATCAGTGTACCCGGGGCAAGTACGCGGTTTCAGTGATACTACCCTTCAGGATCATTGTGGATGAGAAATAGCACCCTCTGAGCAGCCAGCACGTTGCCTGCCACGCAGCATACGTGGAATAGAAGAGAGCTGGATGTAATGGGCGGACTGCTTCATCCTGGGCCCCTGCCTCTCCAGGCAGGGGTGGCTCCTTAGGTGTCTGGCAGCAGACAGAGTGCAGCCCCTTTGAGGTTGCTCACCCTGTCCTTTGTCCTCACCCATCTCTTGCTCCTTGACCAGTGACCACAACTTCTCCGTCCATTCACGTGTGGGCTGAGGTTCTTTGTTGGAAAATGAGGCATCTGTGTAAGCAGCACTCATCTAATTCACACCTGTCAGGACTGCCTCCCTCTGGTCAGAGGTGCTGAGGCCCGGAGGGGCTCCCCTCGCTGCTTGCGTTCTTTTCTGTGTGGCTCTCGCTGTTTCCTCCTTGCTGACGACGCTTTCCCCCAGACTCGGGATGTTCACAGGTTACAGCCTCCCTCCTGATGGGGCTGACAACCTCAGCTCCGCAGCTCTCTCTTCAGGCCTCCCCTCTGAGCTCCAATGTGGAGAGCATCTCTGTGGGGCTTCTATTAGGGGAATTAGGGTACCTTTTTTGGGAGGAGAGTCAACTACCTCCAGGTCCTCTGCTCCTCTGTGTGGCCTCCCATCTCTCACAGCCACCCGGAGGACCACAGTAATAGTAGCTGTTATTTGCTGATATTCAATTTTACTGACGAGGAAATCAAGGCTTTACGGAAGCAGTGTTTCCCCGAAGACCAGCGGCGCCGCGCGGGAGGCAGGGCTGGGGAGACCGCCCTCCCCGGCTGGTGATGCCCTGGGCTTCCCTGCAGGCCTGGGCCGGGTTCTCCCGAGCAGGACTGGGAGCATTCAGTTGTTGTTGCTCTAACTTGGATTACGTATGAATTCTCTCTCCCTCCAACATTCAGCGGGATTGCTGGCAGCCACTGAGGACTCCTGGCCTAGTTGTTGCCGTGGGTGATTTTCTCAAATCGCTGCCCGGGGCCGGGGCCCCCGCACCGATTCACCAGCTGAAGAGGCCTTTGTTAGTACAGAGGCAGCCTCAGGTAATCCACCCTTTGATCTGCCTCTGATTCTCAGCCCCAAATTAATTTCAGACGGTGCATAAGGAAAGGTCGAGCCTTCTGGTTTCTTTGGGAGTGGCCGCCAGCAGGGAGCTTGTGGGGTGGGCGGCCCGCTCTTGGCCCTCCCTCACCCCAGCTCTGCTTTCACGGATGGGAGCCTTTCAGGTGGGTCGAGGGTCCTGCTCCTGTGTCATTGGCGTGGTCGCGTGACTTAGAAGAGCCTGAAGTCCCAAGGAGTCCCACGGCCCTACCCTCATCTATCGGAAAGCTCAGCGCCCCCTGCTTCCTTTCTTGGCAGATATCTTTACGTACTTGAGCTGCATTTTAATGGTTTAGAAAAGTTAAAAATAATCACAATTCAGGGGCCCTGCATGGTTTTATAACTTTCTTAAAAAGGTTTTTTTAATCTGTTGAAGTATAGTCAGTTACCATGTGCCAATTCATAGTTTTATACCTTCCCTGCAATTCTGCTGCTGTCCGGTATAAGGCTCTGAACCGGGTGAATGAATGAATGATCCAAACCTAATGAAATCAAACATTTGAGAAGAAAATGATGATGAACATGCAATTCAATATTTAGGGCCAATCAGAACTTCTTAAAAGTTTGGGACTAGTTGAAAAGCACTCACAGTTTATGGACAGAATGTTGCTGGGTCCAAGCTTGTGCTGCTCGCCGCACGACAGACCTATAAACAGGCAGATGAGGTGTTGGGACAAGGAGAGACAGCTTTATTCAGAAAGCCAGCAGGTGGAGAAGATGGTGGACTAGTGTCCCAAAGAGCCACCTTCCCTGAGTTAGGAGTCAGGCTTCTTTGATACTAAAAGGAGAGAAAGTAAAGCCAAACATTCCCTGGTCTCCAGAGGGGCAGTGTCAACTTCTGCCTTCCAGCGGTCACTCGCAGGTGGGCGTGGTCAGGCTGTTCCCTGTGAGCGACACAAAGGTGATTCAGCTTAACGCTCATTTCTCGGGAGGCGGGGCGCCCAGAGACGGGCCATGTGTATCATTTAAGCTTATAAGCAACATCCCTTTAGTGATTACCTTGTAGCAAAAGCAAATAGGTTACAAGGGTTAAAGGACAAGAAACAGGAGCAGTGTGGATTCAGGGCTGTTCTCCCCTAGCACAGCAGTCATCACACGTCTTGGGACACCCGGCACCGCGTGTCACCTGCCTGAGAAGAGTTATGACGGCTCTGCGGTAACTAGTGCTGTTCTCTGAGCCCGGGGGAGGCAGGGCAGGTCTACCTGGACCTGCCCGGGCTCAGGTAGATGACGGCCATGTCTGCGAGGTTTTATTAACCCTCATGGGGAGACAAGACATGACTGTTCCTGGAGCTCAAACCATTTCGTCTGGCCACCTGTTTAAGGTGCTTGTCTTTCCATTTCCCGTGTTTTTTCTTCTTCTTTTTGGGAAGTAGCAGCTGAGGACGGGAGACACCCATCACATTTGCCGAGTGTTGAATTTAAGGAAGCCTAGAGGTGACAGGTGGAAACCTTGGGATTGGATTTTGCTGACTAATAGAAGTCCACGTAAATCAGGCTCGCACAGCTTTTATATGAACACAGCGTCACGCCTGGAGGAAGGAGCGTGTGCTTTATTCTCGCATCTTCGTTCACCTACAAGTTTGCTCTTCAAAGTGGAGCCTGCGCATCTTTGTGGCAAGGAGACGTTCTGCTGTTTTCTCAGATCAAGAAAGTGTTCTTTCTTTTGTAAGAAGAATCTGTTTCCTCTGCTAAACACTTCACTTCCCTTTTCTGAGGATTTACAGAATTACTCAGGCAAAATCAGGTGCAGGGCTTGGCTTCAGGCAACGACCAGCCAGCACTCGGTGTTTTAGAATGATCGCTTGCCGCTCCGGTGCGGTTACAGAGACCTCTGTGGGTCCGCACAGCAGCAGCTGGGTCCACAGACATGGCCACAGGCCGTGGACGAAGGGTTGACAACGAACATCTGAGCTTAAGCCCGGGTCTTGGGCAAGATAGTTCTCGTGAACTCTGGAAAATTCGCTACGTTAAATATTTTGGTATGGTCCAATCAAACAGAGTTTGTGACCTCACTTGACAGTTATTCTGGATGTGCAGTGCAGTGATTTTTCTTATAAACTGTCTTATCAACCGATCGGATTCTCCTATGGGGCCATCAGCTTGGTTTTGCAGCCCTCAGCTGTCCTCGGAGCTGAAAAAATAAAATCCCGCCATGAAAAAAAAATGAATGCACTTTTCACCCAGAGAAATAGACCTGACATGTCAGAGTAGATGCCACAGAAAACCCTAAATTGGTAACACCGGTCGTATCTCCATTTGACGGCGAGATCTTAAGGTAGATAAAGCGAGGCTCCACGTAGGGGCAGTCTGATTATTTAGGTTTCTGCTTTAATAACAAATTCACCATTGCAGGAAGCAGAATAGGAAACGTGGAGCACCTTCATGCGGAAGTGGCTCTCAGACAGCTTCCCGCCTCGGACTCTTTGCCTTGGTGTTTTCGAAACTGCGGTTCTCCACTTGGAGTTCCAAAAATAAAAGCTTTGAGTTTGGCTCCACTTGGGCGGGGCCCGGCACGTTTGCCCTGGTCTGTGTTGGAGGTTCCGTCTGGTGTAGGTGATGCCGTGGTCGTGAACAGGGCCCGCTTCATCGAGCTCGTAAATATCAGCAGAAGCGAGACTGGCAGCACGGGCGTGGTGGCCCCGTCACTCCTGCACTCGCGTCCGGGACTGCATCTGCCTAGAGGGGAGGGTGGGCGTCTCAACTGAGGTTTTCTGGGCGAGCCTAACGAGAGACAGGGAAGGTGTCAGCTCGGGGGTCAGCACAGGCGTCCAGACGCCTGACCTCGCTCCAGCCCCGCACACCCGCTGAAGGTTCAGGCCCACCCCTGTCTCAGCTTGTGTTAGCCGTTAGGGCCACGTGGAGGTTTCAGGGTGCGGGTGCTGAAGAATCTCGTCCAAATGCTCCTCTCCTCCTGGGCAGGGTGCTCAGCCTCCATCCACGTGAACTGAGCAGTTACCCCAGCTCTGCCGTAGGTCACGTGCCTGCACATTCACGTTTGAGGAAGCTCCACCTCAGAAAGGACTCGGATTTGAAAGTCCTGTGACAATAAGTGACGGAGTTCACTCAGATGCTTTTTGGCTCCCAAGTGGTTCAGCTTCATCTTGTAGCTGCCATAAATACAGGGTTTTTATGGGCCAGACATCCGTGAACACCACATAGCGTGATTATAAAAATCTCATGGAAACCAAGTGTTTTAATACAGTCCACTCAAGTGACAGCCACCCTTGTCATGTGAACACAGCCTGTGACTGGCCAAGCAGTGTTTCGTCAGCCAGGATCCTAGTTAGCAAGCGTGTGGTTTTTGGGAAGCACTTGTCCTCACCCTTGCTACAGGAATGGCTTTTTTTCCTGTATAAAAAGGCAGGTGAAGGAGCCATGGGCTGGTTTTTCTTCCCCAGAAGGGGGCTAACCCGTGGGACTGGGGGGGCTGTTCACACAACAGGGAAGAGCCCCTGGGTTCTAGTACAAGCTCACCACTAAGGGAAGTTGCTGTAAGCTTGCATTCCACATAATAACCCCGCCTCCCAGGGCATGAGCGTCAGGCTAAAATACCTTTGTGTGGCTCACAGGGAGCATCCTGACCAGACCCACCTGTGAGTGACCAGGAAGGAAGAAATGAGCACCTCCCGCCAGGAGTGTGGCTGGAACCAGGACTTTACCCCCTCTCCTTTTAGTATAAAAGCAACTTGAATCCTAACTCAGGGAAGCGCTTCTATGGGACACTAGTCCACCATCTTTCCGAAGAAAGTCATTGTTCCTTGCCCCAACGTCTCCTGATTTGTTGGCCTGTCGTGTGGCAAGCAGTATGAGCTTGGACAGGCTGACTGTTTCATCAGGCCCGCTTCACCTGGCGCCCACGGAGGTGGGTAAGACACATGTCACTTCATCCAGTCACGTGACGCTAAAGTTCAGTTAGGGCTGCCGTTACAATCTGGGTACAAAGTGAACTTCATATCAGTCTGTCTTTTCATTTGCTCTGGATTAGTTAAATTGAGGCGGCAACTAGAATATGCTGCCAATGCAGAATACGAATAAAATAAATAAATGAAGTATTTACAGCAGCTGCAATTATTAATTTTAGGATAGAGTAAAGCTCAGAGCTTGGTTTGCTCTAGAGATGTTTTAGTTGTTTTTGTTTATGCCACTTGTTTTTTGTAGTCAAAGAATGATGTTTCTGTTTTATTTTTCTTTTTTGTGTTTTGTGGTATAAACCCCTAGATTTTCCTATTAGTTTTGCTCACAATTCTAACTCTTCTTCCTTAGCTATGTCTTCCTGTATCATTACGATGACCCTTCAAGTGAACAGAATGGTCCCTTTGAACCATGGAATAGGTGAATGACCTTTTGAAATAAATACACGCTCTGGTGCAATGCAGCCAGGAAAACCAAACGAACTGACAGCCAAATAAAAAGGGATTGGCTCCATGGGGGTACACTTGCCAAATCGAGGCTGCGGCCGGGAGACTCTTACGCATTTTCCTAAGTGACTGTTGTGTAACACACTGAGGCTGTGTGGATCTGTAAGTAGCCATCGCTCTGATATTTAAAAAGCCTTGTTCTTTTATTTTTCCTTCCTGTAATGGAGACATGAAAGACCAAGGTTTACATATTGAAAGCAAGAGACCAAATCAAACAGCGGCTTATTCTTTAACGCAAACAGAGCCAAGGCTGTAGGTGGTAGATGTAACCAGGAGCTGGCTCTCTGCAGATAAAGAGGAGATTAGGGGGAGAAAAGTCCCTTCCACTGAAATAATTACCTTTAATTACTGAACTGCTCTTAATGTGTTTCATTTGCACAGAATTTTAAGGGTAAATGATGCTGACAAACACTGATGAGAAAATGGAAAAGACTCATTTAAAGATTTAAGGGGGATGTTCTGAAAGACCGCCCTTCTGGCTCTGACTGCATGGACCCCACTTCTCCTTCAAACCCTGCGGGGACCTCTCCTCCTCAGGGACCCCCCTCCCCCAATCCTTTCCAGCCCCTGAAATCCACAAGGTCGAGCCACCAGGGCTGTCACCTTGTCCCTTCGTACAGCTCTTTCTCTTTACCTGATAACTTGGGGGACAAGAGAGGCTCTATTTAGAGTTCAAATTTGAAAAATGAGATAACAAAACCCAGAGGGCTTTCAGTGACTTTCTTCAGTTTTGTGTATCTTTCCTGTCACACCGGCTACACTGAAAGCAGTGGCAGGGGGGTACTCTGTGTCTGTTTCTTTCCTCCACAGCCCCCATTGCAAGCTGAGTCGATCACGAATGACTGACGGGTGGCCAGGTGACTGCACTTGGGCTTTAAAAGTGGCCTCGGGTATTTGGAATAAACATGAGACACCACCTCTAACAGGTAGTAACGATGGATCCTTTAGCTGACCAGCCGAGGGTAAGCGGGCTGTCTGCAGAGTCACTCCGCAGCCATGCCTGCTGCCAGTTCGCAGAGGACCTGGCCCCTGCTGTGGGCTGTGTGCGTCCAGGGGCCGGGACTGACGGCGTCTGGGAGGCGGTGCGATGCTGTGCATTTTCTCAGGTTGGAACCTCCTGCAGCCCTTCCGAGTCCTCGCAAGTTCCGAGCTCTCCTGAAGAGGACCCACGGTCCGTGGGGTCAGCATCGCAGCGGAAGTTGAATGTTTCCTGATGAGATCACTGGACCTTCACCGCCCCCCACCACCGACTTGGTCCTTTATCAAAGTCCTCAGATAGAATAACAACCCTCTGTTAGCATACATATTGCCAATTCAGCTGCTCTTCCTGAAAGCGGATTCTTGTTTTGGATTCCATCAACATTTTTATAAATGTTCTACAAAGCACTAATTTGCTTTTTCTGCAAAAGCAGTAAGCGTTCTCTTGTATCAGTTCCTGTGAAGTTCTGAGAACTGCTGAACACTCAATTCCCACTGTGTGTGAGAGACTAGCTGTGAATTCTAAGTGCAAAGCTGAGCTTTACGTGAATCACGGTGTTTTCCCCTGGTGGTTAGCACAGTGATCGTACTTCTCCATTAAGTAGTGCCTGGGAGGGTGGGGCACCGTGTTAAGAAATAGACTGGGTATAAACAGTCATTATTAATGTGTGTATGTCGACAGAGTGTGCATGTGGTGCAGAGTACATGTGCGTATATAGAGATGTCTGTGTATTACAGAAGTAGGTACATGCATAGGTGTGCATGTGTACACGCACACGCACACACACACGCCTTACACATATATTTCGGCCCTTTGGGTATGCTCTCTATTTTTTTTGCAAAATACATACCTTATCATCTCAAGAGAACATTTTTCTCACAAAAATGCATTGAGATATTTAGGCTGTTGCTTCAGAGTTCCTTGGGAAAAAAGCAATAATTGTGATCACCTCCGCAAGGTCTCTGACTCCCTCGCGTACCCTAAGGAATTACACTTTAAGGAATTTCATCTCTTCGCCCTCTCTGTAATTCACCGTCAGGTGCGAACAAGGTTCCAGGCACCGCTGAGGCTCTTTTGCCAAATTACTGGGACTGGTGTCGCCTTGAGGACCCTGGCCACTTTCATTTCCTCTTTTTCCGAAGCTCTTCCGCCTGGAACCTTCCACATTGTCCGTCGGAGCCCCTGTGTGAGCAAGCTGTTTCCCTGCGCGAGCTGCAGCCCAGCTCCTTAGAGAAAGAGAGAAAGAAAGGCATTTTTTGTCGGAAAGAGAAGTAACCACAGGCTACTTGCAATCACATTTACAGGCAGCACATTGAATGAGGAATTTTGAATTGGATTTTGTATGTGTGTCCCACTGATTTTTAAAAAGGACACTCTTGTTTCTCATTCTTCAGTTACAATTCAACTGTAGTTGGCTAATAGGTGTGTAGTATAATATGTTGACTTCTTAGGGAAAGCAGATTTTCTTTTGTATTAAAAAATTCAAATAATGGCCTATCATGAAAAAGAACATAAAAAGAACTTATATAAATGAATCACTATGCTGTACACCAGAAACATATTTTTAAAAAAATCAAACGAAATGAGCCAAAAAAAAAATCCCCTAAGTATTGCCAGCAGTCCATCGAGTCCCTTCTCTTCCGTGAAGCCTCTGTGGTCCTGGTGCCGGAAGCCTGGTGCCCACGCCACCTGGCTCCAAACAGGCCTGCCTCCTCCGAGTCCGCGCCCCCCTCTGCAGAGGCCGCGGACACTCGTGCCTGACGGGGTGGCAGCCGCTCGGGGAGGAGGGAGCTGCGCCCCTCGCTGGGATGCGCCCTGGCGGCTCCTGGGCTGCCAGGGCGCCCGAGGGGCCCGGGGTCCTCACGTTCTCGCAAATCCATCACCTTACACACAAAGATTTTCAGACAAAGACTCAGGGAGATCAGAGCAGGTTCACAGTGTTGTACGGCTGACTAACAGAACTGTCCCCTACAGTTCTTCAAAGTTCAAACTGTAACCGCCAGGGACGACCGCTCACTGGTGGCCGCCTCCGGCAGGTCAGATCCGCGGGGTCGCTGCTCCCGCCGGTGTCCTGGGCTTCCCGGCCTAACCAGGCCGAGGGCGCGGTGCGTCAGGGCCGTGCTGGTCCTTATCAGGCACCTCCCTCCCTGGGTGTCCTATGTTGAATGTTTTACGTAATAAGCCATTTTTCCTAAAATATGGCTGGTTTCACAAATTAGTCTACACAATATTAATTTATTACTAATTATTAAACAATAATTTTTTCAGTCTTCAAGATCATAAACTGAGGTCTTTCTGGAGAGAGAGGATACAGCTGGGACTGAGGGGGATGTCACCAACCTGACCAGCGACTGATGCTCTAGCCACGAACCCGGTTTCTCCCTCAATGGACTTGACTCTTGCCGGGGAATCAGACAACTCTGGATCAGAACAGAACTGTCCACTGTGGCCAAATGTCAAATTTTATGGGGAAAAACCAGTGAAAGAGACCCTGTGACTTGTCCAAGGCCACACACCTCATCAGTGGAGACAGACGTAAGGGACGAGCCAAGCTCCCTGACCGTCAGCTGGCTTTTCCAGTCAACTCCAACGTCGCGAGTTGCTTCTAAATCTGACCCAGTTGTGCAAGCTGTCACAAGATGCCGTCATGAAAGGCAATGGCCGGACCCGCTCCACTGACATTTTGTGCCCAGTGCCCGGCGCACAAGAGGGGCTCACCCCCACCCGCCAAATCACAGCGTGAAGAGCACACACATTTCCTCCCAACGACCCCTTTCAGACAGCTTTCATACGGGTCTGAGAGCGTGGACGGCTCTGACCTGCCGGGGCTTGTGACTGTGATGGCCTGAGGCCGAGAGGAAGGAGCGCGTCTATGCCTGCTCGCTGCTTGCTCTGAGTGGCAGGTCCCACGGCCACAGGGACACCCATGAAAGGGAAAACGGAGCTGGGAGGGTACTTCTGACGTCTTCTCTCTGTGCTGTTCATGCCCCCCATGATCGCATGTGGAGAAGCAGAGCCAATATGAACAAAATACATTTACAGAATCCCTACTCAGCAACTTAGGGGGGTACCTGAGGCCGTCCGGGCCTGCCGGTGCAGCTGTGGGCCCAAGGTTCTCAATTAAACCTGGAAAAGCGGTTCAGGTCTATTGCTTCTAGGAAGGCCATAGAAATAAGTATGGAAAAAAAAATCTCATCACATTATTTTCTCCGTGTGGTCTGGTTCCAAAAAAGCATTGCGAGAGGCTCCTGCTGTGAGTTGATCGATAAAGGCAGATATTTGAAGGTAAGATTTAAATACTAGAGCCAGAGTGCTAAGAAAAATTAAAAGTAGCTTTTTTTAGACATGGGACGTAATGCGAAGCATGGTAACTAGAGTTAATGATACTATATTCCATATTTGAAAGTTGCTTACAGAGTAAATCTTAAAAGTCCTCCATCATGAGAAAAAAAAATTTTTTTGTAACTATGTTAAAAAAAAAAAAAAGACTCCTGAACCAGAAGAGAAATGCACGTCTCTAACCTGCAGCAGCGCGGCTCCGGCAGAGGGTCTGAGCTGCCGCTCTGGAAGAATCTGAGTCATCGGTGTGTAGACCTATCAGCTCTTGCTTGTCCGTTGACTATGCCTTTACCTTAAAATGCATTTATAACTTTCTAAAATCTGATCTCAAGTGCACAGATGCCCCTAAGGGATGGTTTAAAGATGTTTGAAGTAAAAAGTCAATAATTTTCTATTGTATTTAGGGTTTATTTTGTTTGCCCCCTCCCACCCCCCAAATTGCTTCCAAGATAATCAGGGAAATCGTGCTGAAATTACTCATCTAGCAACACACACACCATCGTTTATCTTTTTGGTCCAAGGATCTTAGACCAGAAAGTTCTGGAGTTGGAGAATTTGTCTGTTTATCAACAAATCAGCGCACGTGTGGATTGGCTAACGTTTCTCCTGCGGGCCAGGCCGAGCCTTCCCTCCACCTCCAGGCACTTCGCCTAAATCCATTCTTTCTCTCTGTGGGCTGTCTGCTAATCTCTCCCAAAGCATTAGCTGATAATTTGAGGTGTGACCGCTCCCAGGAGTACTGCATTTCAAATGAGGTCTCCAAGCTAGAAACTGCTTCAATTAAAGGATCTGGAGAGGGGAGGAAACTTGTTATTTTTTCACTTACTTGTAAGTTGAGTTCCAGGCCAGCTAACTCCGCCCTCAGCTGGAGCCCCTCCCTGCTCCCTCCCGCGTGGAATTCCCTCTGAGCCAAGAGCCAAGGACTCTGAGAGGCACCGCCTGCCTTGCAGGCCTCACATCACAGTCATTTCAGCCCGAAATCGGATTCACTCGCCTGTGTCTTCCCTACGGGTTGTGGCTGAATGTGGCTGATTTCATCCCGGGTAGAAACATTAAAAGCATCCGATTGCTGAAGGCCGTCTTCCCCGCCTTCAGGAAGGAGCTGGTGTCTCCAGGGCCCCGTCCCCGCTTCGGCTACTCACTCTTTGCAGATACAGGGGTACAGCTTACTTTTAAAGTGCAGTCACAGATTTGATTCCCTCCTTTCCCAGATATTTGAACATACTTAAATATCAAGCACCCGCTGGACCAGGTTACTCACTACGGTTTTCTCTGCCCACGTCTGCATGAACAATACATATGTTATATATACCATGTGCGTTAATATGTGTATAGAATGGGCAGTAGTGTCAACGTATTCTGATGTAGTGGGAGTTACAGTGACAATGATTTCTACGTTTAAGAGCAAACATTTCTGGAGTTCTTTCTGTGGTCAGCCAGCACTAGACATACAGCAGGAATGCGTACAGAGAACTCTTGGTGGTGATGGCTTCTCTTACCACATTTCAGCCCTTCTCCATTTTTCTCCTTCAAAAATGGCAAATGACAAAAGAAGGATAACCACGCACACAGTTCAGAAAGTTATGCTCAGTTTTAGGTTTAAAGAAAAAGCTCTTTCTGAAAGCAAAAGACAGGCAACAACGACTGTATAGAAAGTTTACAACTTCTCTAAAAGTGACATAAAACATGTTAAAAAGCAAAAAAGAAAAGAAAAAGAATCAAAAAGTATTGAGAAAAATACACTCAAAGGAAGGTTAATTCCGATAGCATCTACACGTGGTACCAACCAAAACGCCCGAGACCCGGATGGGCACGGGGGTGAAGAAGTGAGTAATTAATTCACCCAGTGAGATAAAAACACATTTAAAATTTAAAAAAGAAAAGAAAAAGCCGCTAGGGTTTCAACTGTCTATGTTTTGTTTGAATTGGTCGAGGCCTGCAGCCGCCAGGACGAGAGCGAGCCGCCCCAGCGTGGCTCAGTGCTGTCCGGTTGCCGTTCGCGCGCGCACGTCCCGCGGGCTTCGGACGCCGCGGGCGCCTCGCCGCCGGCAGCAGGAGGGAGGGTGTCCCCGGCCGCTGGCTGCCGCGGCCCCGTGATGTCTGTCCACGTCTAAAGATCTCTTTAGGCACATGAGCAGGAATAAAATCAGGAGTCTCGATGTGTGAAAGTCGGTGAATGCTCCCTAACATTTTAGTTTTCAGACACTTAACATTGCTAGAAACTCTTTCAATCATTTCTGAATAATAATACTGTTTTTAAGTTTGGGGGTGAAAAATGGCCCACACCCTGAAACAACACAGCCGTCCTCTGCTCAGAGGACAGGTGGGCGGGAGGATGGAAAGTACCGCAGAGCCTTCTCCCCCGCCTAGGGTGGTAGCCCCCCAGGTCATGGGGGCACTTGCCTAGAGTCCTGCGCCCAGAGCCCTGGGGCCACCTGCCAGGGAGCCACTCCAACACTGTCCTGTTTACCGGGTTTTCATTGTTTTCTTCAGAATGTTGCTCAATAAGCCAATTGTGAATAACACATTTATTTGTTAATGAACGCTTTCCACCCTTATTTGAAAAAAACATTTTCTAATGAGAAATTTTTAAAATTTGCAAAACTAGAGACCAAGGTCTGAGGAGTCACCGTATATTTACCACCTCGTTTCAGCAACGACAAGCTCACGACTCGTCTTGCTTCATGCTTCCCTCCTTCCAGAGCTAGAGCAGAAACATGAAACGCTTGCAAGAGGGGAGAGTCAGTGAACTGATGCTCGGGGCGAGCAGTTGTGTGTGTGTACCTCTGTGTGCCGCGGGGGTGGCGGAGAGATTCGTAGGATCAGGGCTTTATTAGTTCTTCCTCCTACAGGTGTTTTACGTGTGGCATGGCCTGCGGACCCTTGTCCCCTTAGTATGGGAAGCCCGGCTCCGGAAGTTTCAGGTTTCCATTTTAATCTTCAACTTAGTGACTTCAGGCGTGCATCTGAAAGCCGTCAGCGAGCCGACAGCCCGCTTTCTGAAAGTGCGCGCGTGCAGACGGCGGTGCTTGCGCGGCCAGGACGCGCGGTCGGCGTCCGGCAGCCCGTGAGGCGGGAGTGGGCCCTGGTCACGGACGAGCGGGAGCCGGGCTCCGCGCCCCGCGCGCGACCTGAGGCAAGCCACTAATCAGCCTGTGGGCCGCGCATTCCTGCCTCTTCCGTTTGTAATTTAAATTTGTATTTAAATTTCCAGTGGGTACTCTCTGCAGGCGCTGTGCGAAGCCCGGGGGAAGTACACACCCTTCCAGACACGGGGCCCCTCGAGAGGGGCTGGGAGCAGCGGCTGGCTGGCCTCTAAGGTCGTGTCCAACTCTGACAGTATGTTTTTCGGGGTTTATTTTATGTTCATATTTCTTCCCAAAGCACTCATTGTCCCCCGTTACCTACGGGCTCATGCTTTCAAGTCCAATACTTGCGAGTGACACGCTCTGACCTAAATCTGCCTTTCTAACTTGCATTTCTCCATCACCCTTACTGAAAGTCTCACTCCGCTGTTACAGTGATTTCTGTTCTTATTGTCACCCGGACATTGGCTCAGCGAGGAGTCCCCCTCTGCTTCCTGGGCCCTCACTGCTTCCCCCTGAACATCCAGTCTCCACCCGTTTTCAAGAGCCGGCCCAGTTCTCACCATCTCTGTAGACCCCGCCCAGCCATTCCTGCACAACCGCAGCTTCCTTCCCCTTCAGGACAGATGGACACCATCCCTGACCCGGTCCCGGCTCTGGGTTCGCATAGCAACAGCCGCCATCATCCTTCTCAGCTCCCTTTCCCACCAGGAAGTGCGTGGACAGGAAGTAAGTTTGTGGACAAGACTCAGTTTGTGGACAGGAAATAAGTCTGTCATTTGTGAACAGGAAGTTTGCCCACTCATCTCTGAATCCCAGGTGCGTGGCCCAGGGTGCATGTTCAATAGATGACTGAAGGTGGAAAAGCCCGCCTCGTTTCCTGTTTCGTGTTGTCCTCTTCCCCGAGCGTGCACGTGGGGAAGGACGCTACAAGCTTTCCATTCCTTTGTGGCTCCCAAGGTGTGACTTACACAGAAGACCCTTCAAGTAACAGGGTTTCTCTTCCAGCTTATGACCCAGTTGCATTTTCAGGTCTTTCTCAAGAGATAGTAATGTTTTGTTTTGTTGGTTTTGCTTTGGGGGGAGGCTATTTGGCTTACCCATCTACTATTATTATTTTTAATGGCGGTGCTGGGGATCGAACTCCGGAATTCACGTACGCCAAGCATACGCTCTGCCACCGAGCTATGCCCTCCCATCAGGAAGGAATGGTTTTTTAAAATTAACTTTGATCCACTGCTGAAGATTTTGTAAATCCCAGTAAAGGTGTTCGACGACAATTCTTAATTACATACAATTCCAAACGCTTAGATATTTGGAAACACTTGGCTCTCCTTAGCAAGTGCATAAAATTTGTTTAATGATGTTTTCACAGTCTCATTAGAGAAAAGATTCTCAAAAACGCCCCTAAATTATTTTCTTTTCTAACTCTGCTTCAACTACAAGAAAATCTTAAAACCCCCGAATGATGGTAATCCTGGATTCAGAGCCCCTGAAAGGCATCTGAAGCACTTTGATGGGTCCCGTTTTGTTTGAGCCTTCAAATAAACAGTGGGGAAGGAGGTCTCCAGGCCTAAGTCTTCTTTCACACCTAGCAACGAGGAACTAGGTTTAACACTCATCTTTGCAGCACTGCATAGAGCACAGTAAAGAAGCCTCCGTCCGGTTCACGTCGGCCAACCTGTTGGCCACATAACCTGGAAGTTTGAAAGACATCTGGAATGTACACAGTCTGAACGAAATGATGTGAAAAGCCAATATGACAAGAAAAGACAGGGATTCTTAAAGCTGTGACTTTGCCTGCAGGCTGAGCATCAGAGCGGCTGAAGGGTCCAGGGCCGTGACCGGTCCCCGACTCCCTGGAGTCAAGTCCCACCTGCCGGCCAGCGCTCTGGTCCGCTGCCTCACTTCTGGGCCCTGGGCCTCCCCGTCTGTGTCCAGTATCCAGAGTCCAGGAAGCTCTTACACCAGCCCTGGCACGCGATCCGCTCTCTGTGCTCGCTTTGTATTACACAAACGCGTCAGACGCCAAGGTCGTCCCTTCATGCAGCATCTTGCCTCTGCATTTTCCTTGTCCAGTTCCTTCACTTATCCATAGATAAAACAAACTCTCTTAATAATAGCCCTTTCAATAACATTCATGTACCCATACACGTTACTTGCGCGTGTATTACGTGAGAAGCAGCTTGCTGGATGGGGGTCCTGTGTTTATGTAAGACCAGAGAGCAAGTCTCCCCACCTGGGCCCGTGGCTGCAGGCGGCCGTCGGACCCTTCTCACCGTGCCATCCCCCGGGGGCCCCAGCGCCGGAGGACACATTCAGGGAGCATTCATCCTCTTCACACAGACCCTGGCTGGCCTGGCCAGCCCGCACCTGCTGTGACATCCACCAGGCTGGCCTTGCCCCCTGGGAAGCAGGGAAGCCAGAAGATGCTCTCCATCCCGCCCCAAGGCCCCCGCCGGAAAAGGGGCACTGAAGACCACTGCTGGCACCACTCTTGCTATCTCCTTGCTTAGGGAATGTTGTTTCTGTGGATGCTGGATGCCAGCCCCTCCTCCCCACGCATGGAGCATCTGTGGAACAAACGTTCTGAAATAAGCTTCCACTTCCATCCAAAGGCTGTGTCATGGCCCCCTGCCTGCCATCATCCCTACTCTTTTCTTTAATTACCAGATTCTGCTTTCTCTCTGGACCCACCCAGTTCCCCGGGAACTCCCCCGGGGGGGCAGCCAGCCTGCCTCAGCCGCAGCCTTCCCCCGGCTGCGCCCCCCCCCCCCCGTCGGGGCTCTCTGAGACTTACTCCCGCCTCTCTCTATTTCTCCTGTGACAAGATGCGTATCGCTTTGCATCAGGTTGCATCAGATGTTGTCGGAACGTGGAAGAAAACAAAGCGTTCTCCCCCGGGACCCGGGTGCTCCCAGCAACAGACTTGGGGGGAGCCTTCGAAGGGCGAACGTCTGCCTCGGCTTCGTGCAGTCATCCTTCTCACCCCCCGCCTACGTCGTGTTTTCTCCCCCTGGGCGTTACAAACATGCCCTTGGATCCTAAGTGTTTTCTGAGGCTGCAAACGTTTTGCTTGTACAGTAACATTCAGGATTCAGTCCTCCACTTGGTTTTGTTCATGCTTTTCCAAGGACAGACGATTGAAATGCCATCAACAGC
The DNA here is from genome assembly GCF_048564905.1 of Vicugna pacos. Taxonomy (NCBI): domain Eukaryota; kingdom Metazoa; phylum Chordata; class Mammalia; order Artiodactyla; family Camelidae; genus Vicugna; species Vicugna pacos. The sequence goes on along the minus strand of NC_133000.1, from coordinate 71,409,482 downwards.
AGAGGGGCATCTTGTGGAAACCTTCACTCCAGAACTAACAGCATATTGATTATCCTGATTTGCTAAAACAACAACAACAAAGCAAAACAAGAAAAAAGAAAAGAAAAGAAAGAAAAGAAAAGAAAAAGGAAAAAAGTCACTTACTGTGGGAAGACATTCTTGGTGTTTCCAAGATGTTTGAAATAAAAATTTATATGCCCAAAAATGTGTTGTTTTGCTTAACCGAGGAAACAGTATGACTGAATTTTACTTTTTCCCCCTTTTTATCGCTGTTTCTCCTGCTGTTGCGCTTTGATTAAATTTTGGAAAAGAGCTTTTGCCTCACACTGATACTGACTTCTTCTCTGGTGAGATCCTGGTCTACACGCCAAGGTAAGATTTTAGGGGCTGCCAGCCCTCCCCGGAACCGGCTAAGGTCTTTGCTCAGAGCGTGTGACTCAGCTGGACAGGCCTTTGCAGAGGCTGCGGACCTGCCCACTGTAGAGGTGGGGCGGCGTCCGCGGGAGGCTGCCGGCGTGCTAACCTCTGACCGTCAGAAAAGCACACATACAAGTGCGGGAAGTCGCACGCCATGGCCTGTCCCTCTAACTCATAGTTGGGGGATAAGTGACAATAAGATGGAGTTCATCCAGTTCCTTACATTTTATCAGGCTGTATCTGGCTGGATGAACACATTTCTTCTTCACCCTGTCCTGTCCTCGGTGGACAGGGAGCTTCAGCCCTGGAAATGATGCTCCAGTCATTTCTCTCACTGTTTCCTTCCTTCTAATGTTTCTGCTCTAAATCTCTGTTAGACAGTTTGATCCTGGATCCATTTTGCAAGACTGTTTTCGTTTGTTCACTTGTTGGTTTATTTTTGCTTCTAGACCTGGGGGACTGCTTTGGACCTGTCTGCCGGCTGTCTGGCTCCCAGGCTGGAAGAGGACGCGGGGGGAGAGAAACTGCTCAGCGTCTCCATCTACCTTTATTTGCCGGCCCTCCTTCCCCTTCCACGGGTGCTGCTCCCTTTCCCTTCTCTCTCCTCCTTCCTCTCCCCCTTCCTTCTTCAAACTGCAGCCAATCCTAATTTTATGAGTGCAATTTCCTCTCTCATTTTTCGGGATCAAACTGGAACTTTATTATTGTTCTTATTTCTGTTTTCTCCCCGGCGAGCTGCTGTGTTTGTCCATGGCGGTCGCTGTCTTACGTGCCGGTCTCCTCCTGCTGTCTCGGTGGCCCTTGGTGGGTCTGGCTGTGTTTTTATGAATGGGGGCCCGGGCGGGCTCACGCGGGCGGTGACTGTGGGTTTCCTCTGCCGCCGGCACATCTGTTTCCTGAGCCGCCTCCTCTGTGAATGGTTAACTGCAGGCCCCGTGTAAGAGGGTGAGGCCCCAACAGTGGGGAAAACAGGCGGGCGTCCTGGGGCCTCTCCCTCCCCCTTCCCCACGCCCCTCCTGGGCCAAGTGCCAAACCGGGGCATTGATGGCAGAGCTCAGAGGTTTCCCAGCTTCCTCCGTTCCGGGTACCTCAGTCATTTTTCACATCATCCTGAAGCCAAAAGCACATCTTAGATGTCCTCTTCATGAGCAGGCGGGTCCAACTGATTAACTATGAATGTCCTGACAACTCAGTCACCGTTTACCAGATGAGTACGTGTAAATTAACAGAGAAAGCAGTATTTCTCTGCCGTACTACAAGAACCCCCATCCTTAGCGGCGGGAGGGCTGTTTCTGTCGGGAATGGAAAGACGTCAGCCCTGGGAACAGATCGGATACCTCTGCCCACATTTTCTGAGCCGCCTTGATTTTCTCGTTTGCATCGTATCAGCAGCCGCTGGAAACCTAGCTCCTCAAAGTCATGACGTCCGGGAAAGGAATGCAGTGCGGGCTGCGGCCGTGAGCTGCCCATGTAGCTGCCCAGGGGGGCTGTTTCCCCGGAAAATTAAAAATCCCACAGTGACCCTGTGAGATTGCATGGCGTCCTAGGGCCCCCTGGGGTCGCAGTTTGGAAATTTTCCTTCCTGCTGCCTTGCTGCCTCTTCGCCCGCATTGGTGTGAGGGTCCAGGGTCCCTTCAGCCCCGATCTGCTGCTGCTTCTTGTCAGAAACCTCCCCGGGAAATTTATTTTCTTTAGAAAACAGCGTTTGAGCTTTATCTTCGGAGGAAAGTTTCCTCTGACGGTCATTTCGAGTGACTGCTTTGGGGCCAGTGATGGGGCACTGACTGTCACCCTCACCCTCGGCTCTAAATCTGCCCTGATGCTTGGCACGGGGCCAGCTCGGCGTTCGTGACTCTGAGCGTGGAGCCCTGGGAAGTTCTCGTCACTCCTGGTCCACTGCTGCTCCCGCTTCTCTCCCAATACTGTTAACTTTTTATTTACGTATGTGTATCTATCCTTCTTTGAAAAATGGAAACTTGGAAAAGAGACAAAATCAAGACTTTGGCTCAGCTGGCGGCGTTGAAGTCTCTTGGGATTCTGATGGGGGCGGGGACAGTTTCAATTCTTAAAATTTCAAGTGGGAACAGTGGGTTCTGAGTCATACTGAACCTTCCCATTCTCCATATTGTTCCCCACGGTTATTATTCAGCCTGACTTAAATCTTACATCATAAAAATATATAATCTCCACAGTTTTTGCATTTCTAAGGTGAGGTTTTTGAGGCTCAAAACTGGGTAGTCAACAGCATAACGTGTTCAAGAGTCAGTGAGGGCGGGTGCTGGAAATCTGCCCTTTTCGGGGGGAGGAGAAGGCAGATTTCCTCTAAGATAAGCTCAGTCTACAGACGGGAAGTGAACGCCCCCAAACAAAACATCAAGAACCCCAGCTTCCGAGCGGCTGAACCCCTCCCTCGTTTGTCCAAAAAGCTGTTCCATTCACCAGCCAAGGCCGGACCAGAGTTAGATGACCTTGCAGAGTAAAAACCCCACGCATCCTTTTTGGAAAAGGTGAGAGGCACTGAAGGAACAACTGGACGCCCCTGAAGTGGCTGCAGCGGGAGCGGAGGGAAAGGAGGCCGGGCAGGCTCACGCGGGGCTTTGCGGGCAGCCCGCAGCGGGGTGCTCACGGACCTGTGACGGGTCCGGACTTCACCCCACAAGGGCCTTTCGAGACAGAAGGCCTTCACCACGGGCTGGCGTGTTGTCGCATCTCCTCACTCCCGTGTTTCACAGAAGGAAGATGCTAGGAGAGTCTCTGAGCTCCGCGGGGGCGCTTGGCAATTGTACTAGGCGTGGTGACAAGTAAAACGGCCTGCAGCCCTGTTTATGGGCGTCACAACGAGCCATCAGAAGGCAGTCTCTCCCCACCGCACAGACCCCTCCTTCGTGGATTCTGGGTTCCTCGTCCACTGCGAAATCTTTAGGAGTGAATGTTCCGGGGAAATCTGTATTCTGATCATTTCAAACCTGCCTCCTGGGGATTTCCTGTAACACGCCTCTATCTTGATGTCTTTCCATTAACACCTGGATCTGGACTGCGAAGGGCTTTCTGAGCATGTCCACATGCTCAGCGTCCTACCTGCCCTACCTTCCTCTCCCCGCCCCCCGGGAGCTGGTGGCCTGAGTCTATGTCCCTCTCTCCCTCCTCCCCTGGCCCGCCTCTGATGCCTTCACACCACCCCAGGCCTGGGAGCATCTCTGAAATACCCCTGCATCCTCTGCTCCATCCTCTCTGCATCCTCCGCCCGTGTTCTAGCTCGGGGCATTGTCTTTCAGCGGTGCCTGTCGTGATGACCGCACCAACCACGTCCCTCTCCAAGACGCGGCTGTCAGAACCCCTCTCCACAAGCACAGGGAGGGTCAGCTCGCTCCTCTAGAGCCTCGGAAACTCTCCAGACCTGTCGAGAAAAGTCCACATTCCTGGCAACGTGATGCAAAGCCTTTCCCAAGTGTGGCTGCAGCTGCCCGGGGAGCCTCATTTACAAACCCCATCCACTGAACTTTCCCGAACACAACTCGCGTCTTCACAGTCCACCCCCTTCTCTTCCCGGAACGAGCTCCCCTCTGTGCCTGCAGACCCTGTTTCCGCCTGGGTGTCCTGCTCAGACGCCACCTCTGCTGGGAGCTGTGACTCCAGCTTCCAAACTTGCTGGGCCTGGGTTCTCTGCACCCCTCGTCTGTGGCTTCGCCTGCCCGTGGCAAGGAGGAGTGGAGTGGCGTCGTGCTCAGTGAACGTCTGTACCTTCAGCTCTGGTTTAGTTATCCTTTAGCCACATACATTTAGGGTTTTTTTCCTCCATAATTTAGTTATCCTTTTGCTACACTTTGGGAGGCAATGTTCTTCTTTCTTCCAAGTTTGCTAAGCAACATACAGTTCTTCAGAAATCTAGAAATCAATGGACAAGCTGGGAAGTTGGCAGTCCTTGTTTTTTTCATTTACTGAGATTCGCCTGGGAGGAACCGAGGGAGCTGGAAATCTGAGACGCGTGGCAATTTAACTCTTCTGGGGAGAATAATTTCAGGTGCACACGGATTTGTTATAAGGTTTTGAAACATGGGTACGGTTTTTAAAGTCATGTGTCAGAGTTTCAGCTCTCGGAAGGCCCGGATGAGTTAGCCCAGGCTGCAGGGAATCCTGTCGTCTGCAGCGTGTCCCCACACTCCAGGCCGGCGGCAAGCGGCCAGTGTTTTGGGAAAGAAAATGGAAGCATCAAGTCTGGGGCAAAAACACAGTAATTCCCATCATGATGTCTGGAGAGCCCGTCCGGGAGCCAGATTTGGGGGTTTCACGGCTGGTTCAAAAGTGATTTTGTGTTCCCCTAGCTGGGGAGAGGAGAAAGTGTCCAGGTCGGTTGGCAACTATTTTTTTTTTAAATTGAGTTAGTCATTTTACAATGTTGTGTCAAATTCCAGTGTACAGCACAAGTTTTCAGTCATACATAAGCATACATATATTCATTGTCACTTTTTTTTTCACTGTGAGCTACCGCAAGATCCTGTATGTATGTCCCTGTGCTGCACAGTATAATCTTGTTTATCTATTCTACATACGCATGTCAGTATCTACAAATTTTGAGCTCCTAGTCTATCCCTTCCCACCCCCCACCCCCTTGGCAATCACAAATTTGTATTCTGTGTCTATGAGTCTGTTTCTGTTTTGTATTTATGTTTTTTTTTTCGATTCTGCATATGAGCAATCTCTTATGGTATTTTTCTTTCTCTTTCTGGCTTACTTCACTTAGAATGACATTCTCCAGGAGCATCCATGTTGCTGCAAATGGCATTATGTTGTCGGGTTTTATGGCTGAGTAGTATTCCGTTGTATAAATATACCACATCTTCTTTATCCAGTCATCCGTTGATGGACATTTAGGTTGTCTCCATGTCTTGGCTATTGTAAATAGTGCTGCTATGAACATTGGGGTGCAGGTGTCATCCTGAAGTAGGGTTCCTTCTGGATATATGCCCAGGAGCAGGATTCCTGGGTCATATGGTAAGTCTATTGCTAGTCTTCTGAGGAATCTCCATACTGTTTCCCACAGTGGCTGCACCAAACTGCATTCCCACCAGCAGTGAAGGAGGGTTCCCCTTTCTCCACAGCCTCTCCAGCATTTGTTGTTTGTGGATTTTTGAATGACGGCCATTCTGACTGTTGTGAGGTGATACCTTATCGTAGTTTTGATTTGCATTTCTCTGATAATCAGTGATGTTGAGCATTTTTTCATGTGCCTATTGATCATTTGTATGTCTTCCTTGGAGAATTGCTTGTTTAGGTCTTCTGCCCATTTTTGGATTGGGTTGTTTGTTTTTTCTTATTAAGGTTGGCAACTATTTGCTTGAAAAACGGAATCAGTCATGCTGGCCCTGGCTTATTTGTCTTGGGATAGAAGGGGTTTGGGGATAGAAGTGGATGTAGGGAAAATGGGTGGTGAAATCTGTTGACTAAATATATGCATATATATATATATATATTTTTTTTTAATGGAAGACTTGTTAAAAAATCCAACTATTTCACACCACCATCTTGGCATTTTGGTTGCCAGTGGCAGACTCACCATGAACTAACCATTTTCTCTGAAACAAGCCAACTAGCATCCCTCAGACTCAGTTCCTTTAGCTGTGAAATGAGACTGTGGCCTGGGTGAGGATGCAGGAGTGCCTGGTGGAGGGACTATGGGAATTCTGAAAGACAGAGAAGTTCAGTTCTAACGACTTTGACTTTCTGTGCCTCTCATCAAAGGAGCCATTTGGAAGCTGTTTAAATGTGGAAAGCTACCGAGGGTTTGTGGACATATTGGTCCCAGAAGAGTTAAAGGGCAAATCCATCCCAGGGCCGGACACCTGCCAGCCCTCTTCCTGGAAGGCCCTGGTCTCAGAGAGCCTCGTGCCTTGCCCTGAATTTTTCTTTCGGTTTCCTGTTTAAATGTCACCTTATCTGAGGGGCCGTCCCTGGGCACCGCGAGTAAAACTTCCCTCTCCATCCCGTTCATCCTGCTTGTTTTCCATCATAACCCTCGCCACCACCTGCCACGTTGTGTTACTACATGTGACTGAATTGTTTGTCTCCTGTTTACCCCTTCCAGAATGTCAGTTCCATGGGGACAGGGACTTGGCATGTTTCATCTGCTGTATTTCCAGCCCTGGAATGGTGTCTGGTGCAGAGAATAAGCTCCCAGTAATTACTCGCTGAGCGAAGGGCTCAGTAAATGACCACATGAACTTTGAAAACTCTGAAGCCCCAGATTCCAAAGTTCGTTTTCAGGGAAGTCATTGTTCTTGTTTGTGCTGTATCCAAATAACTTTTTTTTATCTCTTTTGAAAGGGATGTATAGCACCTGGCAAAAATGTGCAGGGAATGAGACAATAGTGGGTAACGAGATCAGAGCCAAACGAACCAGGCGGGCGCTGCGGTCTCGCAGACAGAGCCCGCGCACTGGTCGCTCTCAGACAGACGCAGGACGGCGAAGGCAGCTGCGGCGAGGCGTCTCCAGCCGCGTTCTTGCGGGAAGTGCGGGCTCCGGGCGCTGAACCACGGCTTCCGCCATTCAGATGAAACAGAGCTTTTTTCACAGCACACACGAGGCTGAGACAATGGATTCACTTTTCTCAACTTAAAAAGTTCGCCGGCCACTTTCCCTTAAATCTTTGGCGCAATCTGTGGCTTATCTGCCTGAAAGCACTTAAACCGATGAGGAAAAGCGCGAAAAGCCCTGCGCAGGCGGCTTCGCGCGCGCACAGCTGACGGGCGTCCTTGGCCGCCGGCGCTCTGGACAGCCGTCCTCTCAGCTGCGAGCCCGCGTGCTTGCTTCCCGTGGGCTGCCTTTCTTTCAGGCACCCAGAAGAAACCCCAGTGCTGAAAGCGGAGTTGAAACATCAGTATTTCATTCGGACTCGTCACGTTCTGGTGGCGCACTCCCTAACTGTAAGCGCCCCTGTTTAAGCATAACAGCTCACTGAATAATCAAAAATGTGAACTGAGGCTTTTTCCCAAGACAATTTCTGCTCAGAAATGTGTTATTGAAAATAAGGGAGGAAGGGCGCAAATTTACTTGATATTGTTCTTTTTTCTTTTCACTTTTCTTTTTCCGTGTATAAAATTTTTTCTGTTCTCTTTTTTTTTTTCCGGCGTGATAAAGATTAGCTCTTTCCCCAAATTGCCCCTCATAATTGTTCAGCACTTCAGTTGATGCCAGCCAGTCTGTTACACCTTAAAATGTCACCCACAACATGACCGTTTCAATACGGAAGTCCAGATTTGCCCCTAAGCCTTTGGGCTAACATCTTTTATATTTGACCTCAAAAGGCTGTATTTACTCAAAGAGATTTGTAATGAATTGCAATCAGTCAGCACATGGTAACTTTCAGGAGCAGAAACAAGTGACTGCAGGAGCAGGAGGCCCCCCCGTACCCTACCCCAGCAGGTGGATCTGTCTCCGTCCCCACGGCCTCCCACCCGCCCGCCACCGGGGCTCTGGGTTCCACCCTGGGGGCTCATCCCGGGCGGACCGCATCTGGTTTCACCTGCACTGGGCAGTCCTGCCGCATGGGCTTCTCCACGAGGGACTGGGGGCTGCCCAGTCCACTTTCTTGACCCTTCCCTTCATTTTCACTTGTTGACACAGGCTCTGAGGCTCCAGATCTTAATCTTCTATTTTTTCGGATATTGCCCAACTTTCCCCTTTGGCCCAATTGTGCAGGGCTGGCTGGGCGGGCCCTTCCGAGTGTCTCTGCCCAATTCTCCGCCTGCAGAAAACTCACGCTCCCCAAGCCTTGCAGTAAACATCACCTTTTCTCCACTCAACCTGCTGGTGTGCAGAACACAGAGCCACCCCTCCCTGCTTACATCCCACACTTGGACTTGACAGTGGGCCAAGTTCCTTTCCCTCGCTGGGGAGCAGTGTCTCCGCCTCACACGGGGCAGTCCGAGGGGATGGGAACTGAGGCCGGTGGGGACAATGCCCAGGCTTTTTCTCCTCTGGGCTGCAGACACCTGCGTGACATTTATTTTGATTAAGTGAAATTTCATGCGAGGGAAGGTCATTTCTCATGTGTCACATTTTAAAAATGTGATGGTCCTCTATCCGACCACATGTTCCCTTTTGCAGGCAGGTTGTCTGGCTTAAATTTGCCGAGGCCCCCATGTGCTCCAGGGACACCGATCTGCCCCCCAAGGGCTCTGCATGCGGTGCAGTTACCGGTACATCCTGCAGCGGCCCCATTACGCAGATGGGTTGTCCTGGCTCTTGGGGATGGGGGACAAGTCCAGTGCTGGCAGGTCCCTCAGGCTGTGACCCACCACCCTACTATGACCCAACTACCTCCATCTGTTCACACGTCCCCTGCGAGCTCATGTCAGGGGAGGCTCTGCCTCGGTTCTGGACTGAACGTTCACACCCCCACCCGCCCCGTTTCAGCGCTGAAGCCACCGCCGTGCGCGGGCACTAGGAGCTGGGAGGTGGCGGGAGTTAGGTTAGGCCAAGGGCGGGTTGGTGTCGTTGTAAGGAGAGGGGAGGCGCCAGCGCCCGATCTCTGTCCACCACAGGAGGACACAGCGAGGAGGCAGGAACGGCTGCGCACCAGACCCCGGACAGCAGGGCCTGCCCTGCAGCCTGCAGAGCCCTGAGGATGCAGTTCCCGGTGTTCCAGCCGCCGGGCTGCGGTGTTCGTCACTGCGGCGCGAGCTGACTGAGACACCCTGTGACTCTGCCAGGAAGTGCTCACTCCTGCCTTTTTTCTCATCAGCGAATCCATCATCTCCCTCCTCTTGTCTCTTCTCTCCCCCCCCCCCGCTACCTTAAAACAACAGGGACTATACCTTCAAGGTTGGCTCTCCCGCCAGCCGCCACCTGTTTCCTCGCTCTTCCCTGTTTTTGCTGTTGGTCACACGTTCTCTAGCGCGCCTCTCTGCACTCAGCACTTCCTTATCTCCATCACGCCGATGCTGACGGCCTCTCGCGCACTCAGCACATTTATCGGCTACGTCCCGTAGGTCAAAAGCCAGGTTGGGTCTCAGAGGGTACAAAAGAGAAAGGTATGGCCACCACGCACCCGACAGTCTCAGAGGTCATGTCGCTGATTTATATGATGGTTTATTTCTAAGCATCCAGATTCCGGAACTTACAGCTTCTCTGCTGTGTGTGCAATGAGTGTGCCTGGTGGAGGCCTGGTATGTAGCAGGGCTGAATGAGTCGCTTTTGAATGAATGACCCAAGTTTTCTGCAGCGCAGGAGGTGGGGGGAGGGGTCACAGCACTTCGCCGTGGTGAGCTGGCCTGACGGAGGTCTGCGGCGTGTGCTGTGGCAGAGAGCGCGCCTGACTGCGGGTGGGGAAGTGGTCCTTGAGCTGTGTCTTAAAGGATGAAAAGGAATGGGCTAGGTGCAGGGGGAAGACGGGATGGGAACATTCTAGGCAGAGAAGAAAACTGAGCGATGAGGGGGTGAGAACAAGCCTGCTGTACTCAGGGAGGTTCTGGCAGGCGCGAGTCCTGGTTTTGGAGAACAAGGTGGAGCCGGCGTGGAGTGGGGGAGGGGAGGTTACCAAGGTGAGCTCCAGTCCTTAGCTTGCGGCTCTGGCAGCCGTCCAGAGGGGGTGTTCCAGTTGGCATTTATGAAGACCCTGTTGATGGCGGTGCTGAGTTTGTTGAGACGGGGCCAGACTGGAAGAGGGAGACCTTCCTGGTGGCTCCAGCGCGGACCAGTGGGTGCCGACCATTGGCGGTGATGGCGTGATTGGAGAGGAGACCTCGGGGTCACGTGGCCTTGGGGTTGGAGAGGGGACGCCGGCACAGGGACAGGGAGGGGAGGCATCTGCCACGTTCTTGGTCTTGGGACAGGGTTACTGAGCAAACAATTGATTTTGTGTGATTTATCAACCTACTTTCCTCAAAAACAGCCGCTCTGCTGGGGAGGGAGGGGCAGCGGGTTTTCCCGCCCCGAGGAGCCTGTGTGAGGGCAGAGGGCCGGAGGGCTGCGGTGAGCCCCGCTGTCCAGCTGCCCGGGTTCTGGTCCCAGGGCCCGGCTGGCAGGGCCCGCGGCTGTTTCTCAACTCCCCCATTGTCCTGGGCCTGACCTGGCGTGTCGCCCAGATGCCGGCAGTGGGCGGACGGCCGCCCCAGTCCTCTGTGCTGTGTTTCTGTCCTTTCTGGTGTTTTCCAAAGTATTCCAGTAGGAAATAGAATGGATCTGAGTCAAGCACTGACCGGAAGGCACAATTCTAGTCCTGAAGAACCTGTTGCTGGAAATAACTGCTTTGGAAGAAAAAAGAGTACTTTGGAACTAGGTTTTCAGAACTCCCCAGGCCAGCATGTGTGTGGCGGGGCGTGTGTGTGGTGCACAGGCACTGGGAGCAGCCAGGGGTAAAGAAACGTGGAGTTCCGGGAAGAACATGCCTTTCCATCCCTGGGTCCCCCGCCCCCAAGGGAGACGTCTAGGGAGTGTTTGGGGTCTCCAGGACGTAGACCGTGGGAGGCCCCCGGATGTGGCTTGAGGTCCCGTGGGGCTGGAGGAAGAGCTGCAACATCCTTGGAGACAGTGCTCCTTGGAGACGGCCTCTCTGGTACCACGGCCCCCCTCTATGCCGATCCTGGCAGCTCTGCTTGCAGACCTGGGAGCACACGCTCCCACAGTTTAACCTCTTTGCTTGCCAATCCGTGCTTTCTAGCTAACAGTGCCCCATCTCAGACCTCCACCATAACAGGTCTGCACTTGACCTGCAACGCCCTGCTGCCCGGCCCCACGATTATGTCTGCCCTTCTCTCTGCACCCTGTCTGCCTCCAGCAAAGTGCCCTGTACATCCTCCCAGCTGCGGCTTCGTGCCTTTGCTCACGGCGTCCTCCCGGACACAGGGGCCCATCTCCTGCGTGGAGGTCCTGCTGCGGCTTCGAGTCCGTCCCCCGGAAGTCAGATCTCTCCGTTCCTGAGTCACGTGGCTTTAGCCTCTGCCTCAGATGGCTCTCCAGTCCTCGTCCACGGATGTGTTTCTTCACCCCTTCTGGACATGGTCACGTCTTGATGGCACTTTAGTACCTTTCTGCACTCATCACAATATTCTGCCCTGGCAGGTGGTCAGCACCACCGCCGCAGGCGTGCGAGGTTGGCGTGCCTGCTCCCACCTGGCCTCCGACGCTCTCACCACATCTGTCTGTGTAACAGCCAACGGGGACCAGCCACAACCACACACAAAGCTTTAGTTTTTTTCAGCCTCTACTCCAAAACTTTGAAGAAAACTTAGACCATTGAATGCTTAAAATTCATTCATTCAATAAACAAATATTTACTGTGCTCTGACTATGTTGTTGGTACATCAGTGTACGTCCCCCTCTCCCCCCAACCCACCCTCCGCAAATCCCTGCCTTCATAATGCTTATTTTCTAGAAGGGAAGCAGATAATAGCTGTAGACATAATAAATATGTCACAATGTAGTGTGTAAGGGTATGACTGAAAGCTACAGAAACCAGACAAAAGCAAGCCAGGAGAGCGGTAGGGGACACACGGGGGCAGGGGGTCTGTGACAGTGAATCGGGCGGCAGGTGAGGCTCACTGAGACACTCTGACAGCTCAGAGAGACAGGGAGCTTAGCAGGAAAGAATTCTATTTGGAACACAATTTACAAATAAGGTTATATGGATTTTGAACATAATTTAGTTGTATTTATTTTCTTTAACCTTACATGATAACTCTTCTGGCGACAACAAAGAGCTGAACCAAGCAGTGTAGTAGAGGTTTTATTATAAGTGGGAGATTTATAAATCCTACAATAAAAGGCTTGGAATCTATCTTAATTTCCAAGCAAGGATGTGAGTATCTCGTGTTTGTCTGGTGTGTGTATCTGAATGGATCCTCCCTTTGCCGTCACCTCTCTCCCCGTGACCTGGTCCGTCTGGGTGCTGCTTCCCTGTTCTGACCTCCCCGCGTTGCTCTCTGACTCGCCCTCTCCCTGCTCTCCGTCTGCGCGGTGGCAGGAGTCGTAGGAAACAGCATTTGTGCTCCGTGGAGCGTGTGCCACCGCCGCTCTGCAGTTCAAAGGATAAAAAGTTGGTTTTCAAGACAATTAAATTAAAAAATTTGCAAAACCATGCCCCAAGATCACTGTTTTTCATTGAAGGTTTTATTCAGATAATTGTAGACTCAATGCGATTGTAAGAAACAACACAGAGAAAGCCCTGTGTATCCTTTGCCGAGGTTTCTCCAAGGGCGCGCGTTGCAAACCCGTAGAGCAGCGTCACAGCCCGGAGGCGGGCGTCGGCTCGACCCGCCAGCAGTGTTCAGATTTCTGCGACTTTGTTTGCGCTGCTCTGTACAGGACACAAATGCACCCTTGTACAAATACCTGTAGGCGCTGTCATGACCAACAGACTTACTCAGACCTTGTTCGGGCATTACTGACTTCACGGTAGCTCTTCGTTTTGTGTTTCCGCAAAGAATGTTTTCCGACAGAAAGACGCCCCTCTCCCACCCTGTCTCACACTCACTCGCACACACACCACACGGGCATACGCATCGCGCCCCCGCCCAGATGCAGCCACACACGCTCATATACATGCACATCACACACAGACACTTGCACGCAAGTCACCAGCCGCAGCGGGTCCGGGGCGGGGCCTGGTACTCTGCGTTTCCCGCAGGCTGCCGGGTCCTGCTGCTGCGGCTGGTCTGCTGGCCACACTTGAGAAGCACTGTAGTTCAGGAACCACAGACCCACGGCCTGTTCCTGACCATCTCCTCGCCCCGACTCCACCTCCCCCAGCCCCCGAGATGTGATGGTTCTCCTGGGGTCCTTCCTTGATCCTGTCTCTCAGTCTGGTCCCTCCCAGAGACATCACACCCCTTCCTAAGGGGCTCAGCCTTCATTTCTAGGCAAATGATGCCCACATTTGTGGTCCAGTCCCTCTGACTGTGGAACGCCAGCCCCTCCCTGTCCACTGCAAGGCAGCCCCCTTGACCTGAGCACCTGCTTTTACCTTTGACGTGAACCACTCAGAACACGTCAGTCTCACCTTCACATCAGCTCCCCTGTCACCCCGCTGTCCTTTCGTCTGCATGTCACCTTTGCGCACTGGAATCCCAGGGCTCTCTGCCTCCGCCTCCTGTGGCCACCACCTCCCTCCTGCCCCGTGCCTCAGAGACTGGCACCTCAGCTTTGCACAGGTCACATCCCTGCTGAGGCCAGCAGACCATCAGTGGCAGCCTGGATTCAAGCCCTGGGCCCCCGACTCCCGGCCCTGGGCACCCCAGTCTGGTGCAAGGATTGGGATCAGAAACTATAATTCTTAGCATTTAAGGAGCTCTGGGATCTACAACTTCATTGTGTGTAAGTCTCAGATTTGAGCTACCAAATGCTGTTAACCCTCATTCGTTTGTTCAGCCCACGTATGTGACATTCTTACTGTGTGGCGGGCGTTTTTTCTCTAGGTCTTGGAATCTAGGGGAGGGATGGACCAGCGAGAGACTGCTGAGACAGAGACCAACCAACCGACCAAGGGACAAGCAGAGCTTCCCGGCGGCCCTCCCCGGCAGCTCCGCCCCGGTGCTGTCAGCTGCGGAGCCTCCCCCATGTAGGCAGGATGTGGAAAGGATTCATTTTATTTCCTTTGGTGCTGGGAGCGTTGAGGAGCAGCCTCTCCAAGAGCAAGCTAAGAGTCGAGGAGATGACGCTTGGGGTGAGCTGCTGTCAGAGAAGGCGGGGGAAGGGGTCACGAAGCACCGAGGAGCCTGTGGATGGAGCTGGAGGGCGAGACGGGGCAGATATCCGTGGGGACAGCAGTGAAGACTGGGGACTGGTGGTCCTAACAGAGCTGTGGCCCTCGGATCTGTGCTTTTTCCTCTTTTTCTGCCACAGTAGAGTGGGGTTCCTGAGAAAGGGCGAGCCATTGGGGTGCCTGAGGACAGACAGAATGGAGGTCTGTCTTGTCAACTCATATTCTTGTTCCTTTAGGTCCACTTATGTCTTCAAGGTCCGTGGTGACAGGGACGCCATGCCATTTCTCCTGTCTGTCTGTCCTTGGTGTCAAAGCGATTAAGAAATAAAATTCTTACTCAACACTTACTGGTGTGGAAACCGGGGCTCTGAGCCATCAGGCAGGGGAAACGTGTGCGATGGGACACAGAGCTTGCACGCCCAGGCTGAGAAATCGGCCTGCCTGCGAACCCAGCTCGCACTGGCCATGCCGCCCCCTCCTACAGACGGCGCAGTGCGAGTCCCCGATGGGACCTAGCTGCAACGCGGTCCACTGAACTGGGGAACTTGCTATGAAACAGACGAATGTGGTGGCTTCCAGGCCCAAGTTATTCAAACACCTAAGGTCTTGGCTGAGCTGGGGGCTCCTCCTGGGTGCCTGGTAGCTCTCCTGCAGCTCAAACTCAAAAGGGACACGTGCACTTGCCAGGAAACCGAGTAAAACCAGGGCCTCTAGAAAGTTTGATTGTAACATTGGGTACCTGTCCAAGGCCCAGTGACCTTCGCCTCCAAAGAGACGATTGCACAAATGTGGAGCAACGTTCAGGCCTGTGCGAAGGCGGCACGGATAAGGGAAGTCGTTTCTGTTCCCATCTGCCATCGTCCCTCATTTATTTCATTTGAGATTTGATTCAGATATAACATCCACCCTTTTAGAGTGTACAAGTCAACTGTCTTTAGCATAGTCACAAAGTCATGCAACCATCACCACTGTCTCATTTGAGAATATTTACATCAACCCCCAGAGAAGCCCTGACCCGTCTGCAGACACTCCCTGCCCCTCGGTACCCCCAGCTCCTGGCAACCCCCGGTCTACTTCCTGTCTCTACCAAATTGGACATTCTGGGTATTTCCAACAAATGGAGTCCTACACCACGTGGTCTTTTGTGTCTGCCTCCTTTCGCTTAGAATCGTGTTCAGAGGTTTACCCGTGTGGATCGGTGCCTCATTCTTTACGACTGGGTAATACTCCATTGTACAATAGACCACGTTTTGTTCCTTGGTTTTCTTAATAAGGAGATTGTATTTTGAATTACCAATGCAATGTGGCGTTTCTTCCGAACGTGTTGATCCTAACGCAGTAACGCCCAGGTCTTCGTGCCCCCCCCCCGCCCCCACAAGGCTCTTGTGTCGCTTTGGCAATTTGCTCACTTACCCAGGGGCGTTACTTTGCTGTGTGCTCATCCTGCCCGCGTCCTGGCTGTTCTGCAGGCTTGACAGTGGCTCTTATCACGCCCTGTAGTTGCTGTTTTCAGGTTTTCCCTGTGATGCACTCTCTGCACTGGGGAAGCACAGGGTCTTCTGGACTCACCAGGGAGAACAGCATTTTCCAGCTTCAGGATGCAGGCAGCACACACTTTGCAGAAAGCGGAGAGCCAGCCACGGGGTGGGGTGGGGGTGGGGTGGGGTGGGTGGGTGAAAAGAATCAGTCTTTTGTTTCCGATCATCTTTTAAGCCGTGGAGCAGTCTCCAAAGGCACGTGGTGGTCCTAAAACTTCTGCTTCCATCTCCAAGCCTCACAAATTCACAGTCATGCGACGATCTGAGGCTGAGTACCTGGTGGGGTCACACCTTGAATAAACAGGGTAAGGTGGAGGGGCTCTTGCCTGGATGTGACTGGGGATGTGACGGGACCGAATGGATGCAACAGAGCAGTGGGCAGCGGGGCTGGTAAGACACGTGGAGCTGGGGGAGGGGTCGTGTTGGTTAAGAAGACAGAGTCCAGCCAGAGCCACAGCGTGCGCTCCAGCTGGTTCTGTAGGTCACGTCACCACCAGTCGGAGGAAGTGTCACTGCAGACCGAAGTGAGGGTCCTGCGTGGGTTTACAGAGGAGCAGACATCCCTCCGCCCTCCACCCCGGCGCGATGCTCCGCGGGCCTCACGGGCGCAGCCCGGAGCTGGGGGAGGGCGGGCGCGCGCCCCACCGCAGGCTCGCGCCTTTTCTTCCCTGCCATCCTTCGCCCAGCCCGCCGGCCCTGCACCAGCCTACACCACGAAGGCTTCTGGCTCTGGTCGGAACTTCCCCTCCTGTCACAGCTATGCTGTTTCCCTATTTCTCGTTTTGTATAGAAACCGAATTAGTAACTAAGCACATCTCTGAAGAGGCCTGAACAAAGAAATCCAGGTGCCCCGGTGTGGGCTTGTCTTCTCGCCACTGTCTGTAGGAGTGGGGAACAGACAAGACAGCTGGGCCTGGGGTTGTTATGGGGTCTCAATATTTGTGGGATCGAGGTTTGCAAGGTTGGCTGAAGCCGCCTTCAAAACAACCCAGGGAGGGAAATCTGTCCTTGTTTTGGGGACTGTGGATCTTGGCTGCATGGAGACTCGCCCAGGAGTCAGGAAGGAAGCTGCCAGCCAGTGTTTGGCCCCGGGTGGCCTTGCAAAGGCTCCCGCTGGTACAGTTGAGGATGTCCACGTCCCCCTCAATTTCGGGATGGTTTTTCTTCTTTAATTGAAGTACCCTCAGTTACACTGTGTCGCGTTCCAGTGTACAGCACAATGTCTCAGTCATGTATATACATACATATATTCGCTTTCATAGTCTCGGTTGTGTATTTTGTGATAACTGGCTCGGGGAAGGTCACAAGAGGTTGAGTCTGGCTTGAGCCCCAGATCCAGCTGATGCCGGACGGGTACAGCTGGGGCTTGTACGCATCCCAGGCCCTTGTCTCCTCCGGAAAAATAACCGAGCTGCTATCCTCCAAACCTTCCACGAATCATCAGAGGCAGGACTAGTGCCAAGTATCCGCCCCTCCACCAGGCCGAGCAGGTGGCCCTGAAGCCGAGCTTGGCCCTCCTGCTCTGTGGCCCCTCACCTGGGCTCTGGGGAGGGGGCTGCTGAGCACGTCTAGAACGGCTGTTTGGGACCTGACGGTTGGAGGCATTTTCTCAAAGGTTTTAATAAAGGCAGCGTGGCCTGGACACGTGGACACCGGAGAGCACCGACCTTCCTGGGGCGGTCAGGAACAGCAGCCCGGGTGCTGTGGAGCTGGATGCAGCTCTGGACTGCCCTCTCCATCCGAGGGCCTGAGACAGCAAATCCCGAGGCTGCGGGGCCACAAGCAGAGTCTGCCCCAGGGAACCGCTGGCAGCAAACCCCAGGGAAGGCGATAGGCTCATTCAGGAAGTGTTTATTGGCCCCTTTCTTTGCAAGACAAGTTGGTCACTCTGCCTTTCAGTTACAGACAGTGCCACAGGTCCCTAAGAAAGAGGAATTCTACAGGGCTGGGGTCTGCCAGGACGGGGGACCAGAGTGCCCCATTCTGCCTTCATTCCTCCACCCCTGCTGCCCACCTGGAAGCACACGGGGGAGGGTGAAGGCGCAGACGGGGTGGGGCCGGGGCTCAGCGGGGGAGGAGGAGGGGTGTCGGTAGCTCACCGCAGGCCGCCGGCACAATTCACGTGTGAATTACACCCTTTCATGCAGAAGCACTGAGAACGGCTCCAGGTTCTTCATCTCCTGCCGGTGGGGCCTCATTTTACCTGACAGCTTTAAGCCATTTGGAAAAATATCAAAAGGGAAAAAGGATTAGATTTCCAGCACGGGGAGGGCTCGGGGAGGGGGGCCAAGGCCCTCCTGGACGCGGACGTGTCTCTGTAAGGGGCGAGCCCACCTTTCCGACCCCCCTGCAACTGTGTGTTCACTGAAGGAAAGAGGCGACTTGCCCCTGTTCTTTCAAAAGCAAGTATCTCCAGTGGCATTTATCACGTTCTTAGACCTCAGATTGGAAGCAATTCTATTTTGACTTGACTGATTTTTTTGACTGTTAGAAGTGGCTTTTAAACCCCCAAATATAAAATTCTACGTTCAAAGTAAACACGCAGGCCGCTCTCCCTTCTGAGTGAGGCCTCCTGCGCTCGGTCTGCGGGGTGTGCACCTACCCCCATGCCTCTTGGCCTTTCTCTTGCCTCTAAAACAGCTTACACTGTGGAGTGTGTCTCTCTCTGAATAAATCTATCTTTATTCAAAAAAAAGTAAATACCCAGTGAATCAACACCAACTAAGGCCAAAAAACCCCCAACCCAACAAAAACAGCCCCCCTCCGACCCCCACGAAGGCCATGGTTGCAGGGGGTTCTAATCAGGTTTCAGAAACTCCAGTCCAAACAGGAATTCCTGACAAAGTCCAGGCAGCTCTGATCTCCAGGCACTTGGCAACGGCAAAGTCTTTTGAATTTGTTTAAAACTATTAAGAAGTAATTAAGTAGTTAAAGGGTCTTTTTCAGCCTGGCTGGGCTCGGGAGGTGGGTTAAGGAAAGAAACCGGCTCCCTTGCCAGCCTCGTCTTCCTTTCAGCTGACCCTGCGCTCTAATAAATCCATCCTGTATTTTTCTGCTACTGCCAATTTATGGCTGACAGGAAACTAATCTCGTACAATGACTACCTTCCTGTACTTAGTTCCTAAATAGAGCCAAATGGATGCGGCGGCGGAAGTGCCCGGCCGAGCCGGGAACAATGCTGAGCCCACAGGAGCCCAGAGGCCGCGCACAGCCTCCAGCCGCCGGGAGGGTCCTGTTTGGGCTGCCGTGCGCTGGAGAACAGAGAATCCAAAGCGGTCGTCAGTGCCAAGCCTCCCACCAGAGTCTGAGCACACACAGCAGGGAGAGATGTGCGTTTGAAACAGGCTGGGGAGACGGAGGTCCCGGAATTCAGAGAGTAAGAGCCACGCTGGCCAGACACCTTGCCCTGAAGACCTTGATTGGAAACTGTTATCTGCTCTGGGACTTAAAAAAAAAAAAGAATCACAAGGGAGTGAATTTTGTCCTGAGCTGATGAGAGAGCTGCAGTCCCCTTTTAAAGTCAGATGCGTTATGAGAAGGGACGGAGAGGAGAGAGTGAGGCTGCATTCAAGTTTAGTGACATTTATTCAGGACGCATTCACAACCAGGCTGAGATGGGCAGGGACCGACACCAGGGAATGAGGCCAAGAGATGGAACGGCCTGTGTGATGTCTTTTCAGAGACACCCATAACTGACTGAGCTGGGAAAAGTCAAAAGTTTGTCCTTTGAAGGGGAGGGGATAGCTCCGTGGTAGAGCGCGTGCGTGGCGTGCACGAGGTCCTGGGTTCAGTCCCCAGTGCCTCCGTTAGGTAGACAGATGGATGAATAAGCAAATAAACCTAATATCTCCCTCTTCAAAAAAAGAAAACAAACAAAGCAAGAAGGAATTTTTTAAAAAGTCCGTCCTTTGAAGAAGCCCGAAGTGCTCAGTCTTTGACAAGCTCTGTGGTCCTCAGGATCACGTGTCCACGAGGCTCAGTGCTGTGTAGACAGTCCACTTCCTGGTCATTTTGAGGGTTGTTCTAGAATTGCAAGGAAGCTGCGGATGCAGAGGGAAGGGGAGCCTGTCTGCTTCCCGGAGGAGTGGAGAGAACGGGACAGAAGGCGGGGGCCGTGAATGATGACCCAGCAAGGCTGCCCGCCCCCTCGGCCTGGGGTGGACTTTGCTCGGTCCTGCCCTGACCGAGTCTGTGTCAGGAACACAACCCCTAACACGGCCCGGGAATCTGGGAAGAGGGGCTCGGGGAGCAGGTCCTGCGTGAGAAAGTGGGCACATCCAGCCCCCCACCCCACGCCTGATGACAGGCTGCAACCCTGGGCGAGCCCCTGGCATCCCGGCCTCAGGTCCCCATCTGTGAAAGCCACAGAGGACTCGGCCCCTTCGTAGGATTCCAGTGATGATCAAATAAATAACACAGTGACCCACCGATGGTGGCCATGCTGTCTGTCTGTTTACATTTAAATTTTTGCTGAGATAGAGTCCAGAGATAACATTCTCTTAGCTTCAGGTGTGCAGCGTAAAGATGCCACATTTGCGTGGGTTGGAAAGTGACCCCACCAGAAACGTGTCACCTGTGCTGCGCTGTGTGACCTGCCGGGCCCCAGGTTCCTCCTCCCGCGGGGGCACTGATCATGCTCACTCCGCAGGACGTGGGGATGGTCACATGAGAGAGTGGAGCGGAGGACGCAGCAGAAACGGCAGCCCTGGCTATTTTTAGCGGTGCCATTATCCCCGGTCCTGAGATTCCCTGATCTCTTCTCCTTGGACGTTCATTTGACTGGACTCCAAAAGCAGAACTCCCCTGACCCGCCTGGGCAGTCAGCCTCCTCCCTCCCTCCTGGGTTGGCAGCCCAGGGTGCTATCTGTGGGTCTCGCTGTCCTTTATTTAGGGCTGGCACACTGCAGAGGGTTTCATCACCGTGAGCCGTGCTGGCCTCTTGGAGCACGTCTGTGTCATCACGGATCACGCTCATGGGCTCTGGGAGCCCTCCAGGTCATCCAGGGGCGGGGTGGGAGGACCCCAGGTCGCACAGGCTGCCAGGGGCCTGGGGCCTTACTTTTATCCAAAGTGCCTGCGCTCCCTCCATGCATCAAAGAACCCCCCACAGACAGTCTGCCTTTTAGAACAAGCACAAACCCCTTACAGAAAAGCTGAAAGTACAGCACAAATAACTTTTTTCCTGATCTTTTTGAGGATAAGCTGCCTATGTGACGTCCCATGAATCCTGAACTTTTTAGTGTGTGTCCTCTTCACATGTGAACATGCTGCCATGTGACCGCAACTGAGCCGGCAAAACCAGGCTCAGAGGTCACATCAACACCCCGGGGCCCTCAGACCACACTCACATTTGCCCTGAGATAGATAAAGAGCAAGGTCTTTCTGCACAGCACAGAGAACCATATTCAGTATCTTGTAATAGCCTATGAAAAAGAATCAGAAAAGAAACAGGCGTGTGTGTATCACTGAAACACTGTGCTGCATCCCAGAGATTAAAACAACATGGTAAAATGATGACACGTCAATAAAAAAGAAAACAAAGTGCTTCATATTCTTTATCATTATGGCTATTATCAAATATTGAATCAACTCTATACTTCAATAAAACATTTCTTTTAAAGTGCTTTAAAACAAAAGGATCCACTTCAGAATCCCGTGTTGCATGTCATCCTCACGTTTCTTGGCTTTTTCCCACCGCGGAGAAGCTCCTGGATCTTTCTTTGACTCTCTTGACCTTGCCAATTACAGGCGTCCTGGAGAATCTGGGTCTCCCTGACCGTCTCCTCACGACTAGGTTCCGCCACACGTCTGGCTGGAAGGACTCAGGAGGGGTGAGGACCCTCACTGGCCCCTTGATGGGGTGGTGTCTGTGTCACCTTCACTCCTCTTCTCCTCTGTGGCTGGTACTTACCAGGAGGCAACCACCTCAAAACTGTGTGCATACGAGGACCTACCGTAGAGCACAGGGGACTAAATTCAATTTCTTGTAATAACATATAATAGAAAAGAAACTGAAAAGAAGAAAATATGTATGTATGTACATGTATAACTGAATCACTTCGCTGTACACCTGCAGCTAACATTGTAAATCAGCTATACTTCAATAAAAAGTTAAAAACAAAACCCCCAAAACACTATGTGCATAACTTTCTCCTCATCCAGCATTTAACTGAGTCACTTCTGTCTTTGCCTCTATCGGTGTGAACTCTCGGTTTCCACTTCCATCAGCGGATTATAGTCTGTTGTTACCGCCATTTATCCTGATGCGCAAATGTGCCCAGGTTTGGGAGAATCCGAGTCAGGAGCCCCTTCGAGCTGGCCTGCGTGCCATCTGTCTTTAAATAAGTCTTGGCATGAAGGCGGGTTGTAGGCTCACCCTGGTCCTTCCGTGCCCTGGACTCTGGGGAACACGGGTCCTCTGAGGGGACAGTGGGATGCGCCCGTGGAGTCTGGAGTAGGTGCTGGTGTCAGTGGACAGAGCTGGCCGACATGTGCCCACACAATTCCATCTATGCTGACAGGCTGGGATCGGCTTTTCTGACACCCAGCTGTGTGTGATTTCCAACCTAGATTTCACTGGATGTCCGCCCCATGGAGGCAAAGGCCGGGCCCTCTTGCTTGTAGCTGTGTATCCAGTGCCTTGCCCAGGGCCTCCCAAGGGAAATTTTGCAATAAGATTTGTTGACTTTCCATCACGCACGCCAGGCTGGCAGAACGGGTACGTTTCTCTTAGACAGAGATAATCCTTCAAAGAAACGGGTAATGCGTAAAAATCGGGTCCCTTTGACGTAAGTCATTGAGATGATCTGATAGTTTCTCTGACTTCCAGCAGTTTTACTAGAACTTTTCCCTTCTGATCTCTGACAACAACTGTCCCCATACATCACCTTGGTAAGTTAAGGGGACGGGGGTCCCCACCGGCTACAGAATGAAGACCAAGCTCCTTAGTTTGGCGCTGACTCTTCCTCCCTGATCTGGCCTGTCCAGCGCGGTTCCCGGCTGGCCCTCCCCCCGCCCTCCGCTGCAATATCCTCGCAGTCCGCCAACCACGTGGGCTGCCTCACGGTTCTGGGCCCCGTTCATAACGCTTCTGTGTCCCAAATGCCCCTGCCCCTGATCTCTGACACCCCCCCACACACTTCGGCTGTTGAAAGGTATTTTTCTCTAAGATGCATATCAAATGCTCCATTTCTACGTCTGAAGTATGTGCAGTGTGCTGTACAGGAATCATACCATCATACAGGTGTTAAAAGTTCTTTTTTTTTTTAATTTAAAAAGAAGAAAACTGTATGGGAAAAAGAGACAAGCTGGATGGATTCTGAAGGACTCTCTGGGGTACAAACGACTCTCGTAGGGCCTCGGTAGTTTTAGGATGAGTATTTCTTTCTTTCCTGACACTGAAAAGGCAGCGGGAAGGGAGGCTGCCCGGGGCTGCGGCGGTCCGCCTGAGGGGCAGGCGCGCCAGGGACCCCCCCACTGCCCCACGCGTGGACGGCGGGGTTGGGGAGCCTCGTCTGCGGCCGGGGCTCCACCTGGAGGGGGGAAACCGTTCTGTGCCGGTGCGTCTTTTCCGAGAAACCCTTTCAGAAGAGAAAGCTTTTCCTGTTTTTAACATCTTTAACTTTGGCAACTTCCACCGGCCTCCAGAGGCCCCCTGGGGAATCTGAAGCCTCGGTGCCCGAGCGAGCCGTCTTCTGCCCTGTTTTCATCCCGAAGGCACTGGGATCCAGGCTCCAAAACTCCAGACCACTCTTCTCATGGGAAAGGACCCACTTAGAGTCCGTGCAGACAAAGCACACACTGCAGACAACCGAAAAGGAGGGAGAGGCCCCTAACTCCCTGCCCGAGACAGTCACAGTCAAAGCTGCTTTTATTGCAGAACCTGTGTTTACATTTTGCTGATTTTTACAAACAGACAGTCATCCTTGGCCTGATTTTCTCCCCCTACGTCACACCGCTGGGGAACATCTTTTCTGCCATCCAGCAACTCTGCTGTTTTGGTGGCTCAGTAACAGTCAGCGGCAGAACACACCCTCATTTGTTTAAGCAATTTCCCGTGACTGTATCAGACTATTTTAATTAACTCTGTAAGACCTCCCTTTTACGTCTTTGGGTAACTCTCGACTTTCGTGTTTGTGACATGTGATACAAATCTGCTAACTCACTCAGTGACTGTATTTTGAAAAGCTCCGGGTTAGCCCTGCCCAGGGGCCTGGCACCGTGAACTACCGCCGGTTACGGGCACGCAGCGCCACGGCAAACACACAGCTCTGCGCACACTTCCAGCGCTTGCGTCAGTTACCTTGATCACATACTTGAGCTGGATGAATTCTGGGGCAGCTCCTCTGCCTGACCCACTGAATACCGTGCAGACTACAACCGCGGCCAGTAAGCCTGAATTGTGCTGCCCATTTTGGGACAAATAAAGTTATCTGACAGCTAAAATGGACCGATCATCTTAAAAAAGTTACGTCTGTTTGTTAGATTTCCCTCCATCTTCTCTGGAATTTGAATCTTTTGAATATGCCCAGCTGCAAAGATTAGGTACTCAGTGTGCTTCGGTGGTGGCTCTCCTAGGACGCAGGAGGGGTGGCCCTGAGCTGTCGCCGCCGCTGTCTTAAAGCAGTGACGAGAACTGGCCAGAGCAAGTCATCGAAGGCAGATGTGTTTATCTGCATCGCTGTCCATCAGGGACAAATCCCAGACACACATGTAATTATTTTCCTACTGCTGGCGAGGCATGACCGAAAGCAAAACTGAGCTGGTGCGAGTGAGTTTGGAGATTATACATACATATTTGTTTTAAAGTGATGTTCTAAAATTATAGCTGGAGTGTGTGGGCACCAGGCCCAGAGAGCTGCATTCCCTTCCGTGCCAGCCCTTGTAGAGAGGAAATGTGTTTGCTCTGCTAAGATTTGCTTTTAGGATTTCTGAATTTGTTGCTTGCAAGAACCCATCCAGAAAGATGAACAGTTTTTAATCCAGTCTATCCCGGTAAGCAAATATCCACCATTACGTGCGAAGCACATTGATATTGCTAACTTAGACAAGTGCACAGAAATAGAATATGAAAAGCTTTTGTTTCCCCTCTTGGATACAAGGTTTAAGATAAGAGAGAATGAAGAAAACATGCCAAGTTCTGCCCGCTCCTCTTGGACCCTCCCGAGACTCTCTCCTCTGTCCCATGAAAACATTGCATCTTGAACAGAAACGCTTTCAGAGGGCTTGGTTCTTTTTTAAATACAAGCCAAAGCTCTGCCTTGCAAACCTGAGATGCAGGGCCCTGCAAAGGGGCAGCGTGTGGGTTCTGACTGTGTGGCCTGGGCTATGGTCCCGAGACTGGCCCAAGCCTCAGACGGTGGACCCCACAGCCATCCGAGGACACACTTGGTGACAAGTGCTGCGTTTGTTCATTCATTCTGGTTGTCACCAGCAAAATCGGAGAGTCGTTTTCTCTTGTACGTGTTTCTCACCAGATGCGGTAGCGGGAGGGAGAGCGAAGGGGCCATGCACAGCGGCGACGGGGGAGGGGCGCCTCAAGGGTGTGGCAGCGCATCTCACAGAGACACCGTCCAGGCTGGGAGCCCCTCCTCACTGTGGCTGAGACGGGGGCAGGCTTTTCAGATCAAAACTAGCGCAGACGGACACCTGGCCAAGGGAGGTTTACCACTGTGCACGTCACCGCTGGACTGACCGACCTCTCGTCCTGTGTCTGGTTTAGCAGAAGCCTCTCCAGACGCCCTTTGGCCCCAGTGTTTAACAGAAAATGCAGATGAGAAATCTGAGCATGTGGGAAGCAGCCATCTCACTTCTCCTCTTCGGGATTTTGGAGAAGCCCCGTGG
Organism: Vicugna pacos; assembly: GCF_048564905.1. Classification (NCBI taxonomy): domain Eukaryota; kingdom Metazoa; phylum Chordata; class Mammalia; order Artiodactyla; family Camelidae; genus Vicugna; species Vicugna pacos. The sequence continues at coordinate 71,383,987 of NC_133000.1, read as the reverse complement.
GCCCCCCCAGGTGACGGCGGAGGCACCCCGGTCACCCTGCTCCTTGCTTCCTGGCTTTGCGCCTCCCCCCGCCCTCTTCCCCCAGAACTCTTCTGTCCGGCGCTGGCCGGCTCGCTCCTCTCCCCACAAGGCCTCGGCCGATGGGACTTCTGGGTCCTGGATGCTTTCTGAGCGGTTCAGGTGGGTGACATGGTCCATATAAAGCCATTCGTTATTCGTAAGGGCCAGGCTTGTCATTCAATTCATTCGTATCTTTTTTCACAAAAGCTGCTCTGAGTGTGCCCCTGTTATAAAGAGGAACGTCCTGAACAGGTCAAAAGCCAAGATTCCAACCAAGACGCTGAACTCCAGACCTCTTCATCTTAACCTGAATGTTTCCCGTGCACAGGTCTTCCGACCTGCTGTGAGGAGTCAGTTCCCCAAAACAGGCCTGATTCCCCGGGCGCCTCTCAGAGGCCATAACCACCCAAGCGGGACAGCCCTTCAGCCACGGCGCCTCGAGGGGGTCCAGCGTCCCAGGGCGTCTAGGCTGCGGCCAGAAGGGATGCTGTGCAGACAGCCCGTGGGCCTGGGACGGGGGGTGCCTCAGGTCGCCCACCGCAGCTCTGCTCCAGGACTGGTCCCCACCCTGTCTACTGATTCGTGGTTTGCTCTGGTATCCACCGCTATTTTGGGTGGATTCATTGAGAAATCCCTCACTTGTCATTTGACTGCATGTGATTTCTACATTCAAGAGGAAGAGAAGGAAAAAAAGGGGAAATGAAGACATCCCTGGTTTAGAATTTAACTCTTCCCCTGCAGCTGGGAGCAAGCGCGTTATTCATGTTGAAACTTCAGCCTGGCCGAGCTCACAAAACACCATCCATCAAAATCCCTAGCTTGCAGAGTCATTCTGCCAGGCTCAATCATAGACTTCATTCCACCCTAACTGGAAACACAGGTTTTGGTTCATTTCCTCTCCAAAATCTCTGGGGAGGCCTTTGATGCAATTCCAGGGCGTCCAAGTTCAAGCCAGTTCAGCTGGAATTGGTGGCACCGTCTGGCTCATCTTCTGTGAACGTGGAAACACACACACGCACTGCCACCCCACCTCACACTCACACACAGGCACACACACTCACCTCCACACATGCCCGTTCACACCTGCTCACACTCACTCACGCACACGCGGGCCCTCTAACATCTGGTCACACATCTTGAAGAAGGCCCGTTATTTTTCTTCCTCAAGCTTTGTAAGCCTTATTGTTTACTTCTTTGGTTTTTCTTTCAAATTGTCTTCTTAGATCTCTGCCTTCATTCGCTCCCTCGTCGCAAAAGCTCCTTTCAGACAAGCAGGAACTGACAAGAACAGAACACTGTGTCTTAAGTGAACTCACCACAGACTGAATTACAACACTGCCGTCACCCGGTCGCTTCCTTAGACCGACAGAATTCCTACCGAGCACACAACTGAACTGCGGTTTTAACTCCTCGTGCTGAGAGCACGCTGGGCAGTCTGACAGAACGTACATCTTTGTATCTGCGGGTGCACGTAGGAGAGTCCGTCGGCGTGAACGCACACAGTGGAACTCCAGTCCTCTCCGCATTCAGCAGCTTCAAGATAACGTTTGCCAAGTTTGCTGCTTTTGTTCACGCAGATGTGTCTGGTAAACTGCACGCAGTGACCACTGTTGTGGGGCAAGTGACTGCCTGTTGTCAATTTTCTATCTTATCGTTAGAGATAAGCTTGCTTGGTTGGGAATTTCAGGTATAAGGAGAGGCTGACTTTTGAGATTAAGACAAAGCACAAAACTTCAAAATCTATCAAGTGAATTAAACTATGGGCATTCTCAAAAGCAAGAATATATAAACACCCAAACTTTCTAAACAAAGACAGCCAACGTTTAACGGCAAGCCATCGCGCATGGCAAAGCAAGCGTGTGCTTCAATAGAATATACACAAGTGTGGGTCTGATGTGAGCCGGTAGTCACACTGAGTGAAACAGCAGTATATTTAATTTTATCAGATTCTTAAGATATTAATAAAATACCACAATGTGGTCATACGAGGCAAAGTCTACCCCTGAACAGGAAAAGTGCGTTTGTAAGTTACATATAATATTGTCATCAGGGACCCAGAGAGATAGATTCCGTGAGAACCACAGAAAAAGCAGAGGCGTAGAACTAGAATTTTCTGGAAAAAATGGTAGTTTTGCCTTTCTTAGGTGAAGGTGATTCCTTTTGACTGTAAATGCTGTCCCATTACCAGCTCTCATGCTTTTCTTGTAACTGGGAAGCTGTGTTGCATTTTTAACCCCGGCTTTCAGATAGTCAGTGGGTCACATCAGGTTACCTGGGAGCTCAGAGCTGGTTGCTTGGAGACGGGTCAGCGGCTGCAGGACACACAGCAGGGTCTCCCAGGACAGAGGGACCCTAGATCTCAGCCGTCTAGGATGTGGTGAATCACCCTTAGACCCACCATAGTCCACATTTTATTTCTCTGAAGGAAGGTAGCACTGTCACTGTGCTGGGCGGGTCCCTTTCTGACACTAACTCTGCACACTCGGTCCGAGTCTTTGGGCTCCTGGTGGGGTGTTGATGGCTGTGACTTGGCCGAGTTTGAGGCCTTCCTTAGTTGTCTGACTTTGGGCAGGTTACGGAGCCTGAGAGTCAGTTTCCTTCCGCTGGAATCACAACCCTGTCTTCTCTGTAGAGCTGATGGGGGAGTCCAGTCAGGGAATCCATGCCAAGCTTCAGCCCCGTGCTTGTCACGTGTTGGGCACTCAGTCTGCGAGTTCTGGCGGACACAGCTTGCCACTGAATTACTTCCAGTGCTGGGACCTTTAACCCCTATCTCAGGCCTTTGGCAATAAGGAAACAATTCGTTTCCGGCTTGGGAGCGAAAACCATGACTCTAACTTTATGACAGGAAATACAATCCAAACAATATGATTCTATCCCCCCCAGACTCCAGTTTCCTCCTTGAGATCGCCATGGTGGGCTTCGCTGAGTCTCAGCGGGCTCTTACAGCAGTGCTGCCTGGAGGCTGGCCCCTTCATAGCGCCTGCGCCCTCCAGGACGCGTGCTGTGTGCTTTTCAACATCAGGGTTGTCTCACCTGAATGACCCCAGCAGGGGCTGCAGCTCCCTACTCCGTCACCTTCTCTGCACATTCCCGGTGGTCGCAGGCAGCACCTGAATGCCGGACGCGTGGTCCCGCCACCGTGTCGTCAGTGTCAGAAGTGAAGGGCGCGAGCAGTGTTACTGTTTGAATCCCTTCAATTTGCAGGGGACGGAGCCAAGGCCCAGAAGGCCGAGGGCTCCCTCCCAGCACGCCTGCCGGCCTGAGCTACAGTCTGCCTGAACCTCGGAAGAACAGGGCGTGGGAACAGGCTCTTCTGAACGACCGTTCATTTCACCTGCTGCCTCCTTACCCTCTGGGCAGCTGACCTGGCTCTTGACCCGACATGCCCTCGCCCTGAGCCGTCAGGGTGGACTTCACTGGGGAGAGAAGGGTGGAGGAATCTTCCTTCTTTGTGCAATTGATAGAATAAAAAATAAACCCAGCAGCCGTCGCAGAATCTCCATGTGCGAGAACCGCTTGCCGTCTTGCGCCTCTCCCTGGCGCTGGCTGACCCGCGCGAAGGCGGCTGGAGCGCCACTGCTAGGTCAGCCCCTGTGCGTGATTTTGTCCTCACTTTTGCCTTTTGAAGTGTCTGGCTTCCAGTCACCCAGGACACGGTCTGGACGTGGCATGATCTGCCTGTCGGGGTGTAAACAGCTTCCCTCAGACCTGCTGTCACAGAGCTGCGTAGCCCCGGCCTGGTGCCCGAGCCTCGGTCATCTGGGTTTGCTCTAGGTTAATGCTTCCATGGTGCTCCGATCTGGAAGACTTCCTGTGCAAGCCAGTGCAAAGGGCAGATGTTCAAAGATTTTTTTACCTCCTCCTCTCATAAATACTTTAAGGAAGTATTCATTTCATACTTTTTTTTTTAACCTTCCTCCAGGAAGGTTAAAAGTGAAAGACCTTATTATTGCTCAGCTTCTGAATCGCTCCCTGCATCCAGACCTCCGTCTACCTGCTCACCGCACACTTGTCTTCAGGGTCAGGAATATTTTTACACGTTTTAACATTTAGCTTGGATGAAATTACCAAAACGAGGGAGGCAGGCTAATGTTTATCCACACTTTTGTAAAAGAGATTTTCTTTGCCTGTTGTTGCTAGTTCTCACATGTTTATTGAATAAACGAATGAATGACTCCCACAGACACATCACCATGGCATTTGGAGACAGACCTAATGCACATCCTGAAAGCTTGCTTCAAAGATCTTGTTTGCTGAGAATTTTTCTTGAAATACACTTTTTAAAAAATCTTGGATAATTTTAGACTTTCAGAAGAGTTGCATGAACAGTACAGAGAAGTTACCTAATGTTAGCATCTTTCGTAACCGCGGTGCATTTGGTCAGACTCTGAAATTCACATTGCTGTATCACTTTTAACTATAGGCTTTATTCAGATTTCACCATTTAAAAGTTTTTTAGATTTTTAAAAAGCATTTTACTTATTATTTTTAAAGGAGGTGCTGGGGATTGCACCCAGGACCCTGTGCATGCTAAGCATGTGTCCTACCACTGTGCTGTACCCATTGTCCCCATTTTTCAACTGAAGTTCTTTTCTCTTCCAGGATCCAATTCAGGCTGCCATATTGCATTTAGAAGAGGCTGTGGTTTTTTTTTTTTTCCCCTCATAAAATTAAATGAGCAAAAATTCCCCCTTAGAAAATAACAATTGGTGAACTTTATCAGGAGTTGGCAGAGTTACTCTACAAAGGATCAGATAATAAATATTTTAGCCTTTGTATCCACATGCTTTGTGTTGCATTTGCCAGTGGGATGCAAAAGCAGCCGCAGAGAGTGGGTAAACAAGTGTGCAGAGCTGGGTTCCAATAAAACTTTATTCGGGAAACATGAGGTGGACATATTAGAGTCTTAGGCAACAGTTTTCCAACCTCTAATTTTATTGACCTGTGATTTAATATCAAGCTTGGTGTAATAGTCACGAAAACATACTTTCTCTCCTTGTTACTGAAGCATTCAGGGTCCTCCTGTGCCCCCAGCCAGTGGACTCTATGCTGAATGGCCACTCAGACCACGCCCACCCCCATTGTCTAAACTGAAGGTGGCAGAATTCTCTTGACTGAAGATTTCTCTGTCTACTTTAATCTACACCCAGAAATCTCTTCCGTAATACCAACAGAATGGATCATTATACACATTTAAATCGTCAATTTGTGCTTATGATCATGCAGTAAGGGTGTGAGGTGCGACCTGCTTGGCAGTCCCAGCTAGCCCACTCCACTCGCCTGCAGCCTCGTTCTGTGAGGCTCGCTCGTCTTCCGTGGACTTACGCTTGGAGTTCACGTCTTCAAGAAGTGTGCTATGCATTCTGAGCTGTTAGTCTTTTTTTTTAAAGGTAGATTTTATTCTTTAGAGCACTTTCAGATTCACCAAAGAGTTGAGCAGAGGTCCAGAGAGTCCCCACCTGCCCCCTGCCCCGGCACACACACAGACCCCCCCCACTGCTGTGAGGGCTCATTTCAGGTGTCACTGACTGGGCCACAGACACCCAGATATTCGATCCAACATTATTCTGAGTATGTCTGTGAGGGTGTTTTCAATGGGATTCATATCTGAGTTGATAGAATCGGAGTAAAGCGGTTTGCGCTCCCCAATGTGGGTGGGGCTCACCCAATCCGCTGACGGTCTGAGTAGGACACAGGCTGATCCTTCTCCATTTAAGAGAATCCCTCCTCTCTGATCGCTTTTTAGCAGGAATGTTGGCTTTTCCTGGTGTAAAGTCGCTGGTCTTTAGCCTGGAACTATAGCCTCTGCTCTCCGGGTCTCAGTGCTGACTGCAGACCTGGGATTTGACAGCCTTCATAATTACGTGAACCAAATCTTTATAATAAATCTCTATTGGTCATGCTTCTCTGGAGAACCCTGGCTAATGCCCTCACCATCAACACCCCCACCAGAATGTACGTTTGTTACTTTGATGGACCTACGTTGACACGTCACCATCACTTAGGGCCCATACTTGACATGTGGGTTCACTCTTGCTGTTGCATGTTCCTTGGGTTTGGACAAATGTATACTCACATAGAACCGTCTCTCTGGTATCAGACAGAGCAGCTTTACTCCCCTAAAAATCCTCTCTCCTCCACCCAGTCGCCCCTTCCTCCTTGCCTCCCTCTAACCTTGGCAACCACTGATCCTTTTACTGTCTGCAGAGTTTTTGCCTTTCTCCAGAATGTTGTAATTGGAATCATGCAGAATGTAGAATGTGGCCTTTTCAGATTGGCTTCTTTTTCTCAGTAACATGCGTTTAAGGTTCCTCCATGTCTTTTTGTACCTTAGTAATGCACTTCTTTTTAGAGCTGAATAATATTCCATTGTCTGGATGTTCCGAGTTTATTTATCCATCCACCTACTGAAAGGCACTCTCACTGCTTCCCAGTTTTGGCAATTAGGAATAAAGCTGCTATAAACATCCATGTGCAGGTTTTTGTGTGGACATAAGTTTTCAACTCCTTTGGATAAGTACCAAGCAGTGTGATAGCTGGATCATATGGTAAGAGTATGTTTAGTTTTATAGGAAACTGCCAAACTGTCTTCTAAAGCGTGCCATTTTGCATTCCCACCACTGATGAATAAAAGTTCCTGTTGCTCCACATTCTCACTAGCATTGTGCGCTGTCCGTGTTCTGGGTTTTGGCCATTCTAACAGGTGGGCAGTGGTATCTCACGATTGCCTTAATTTGCATTTCCCTGATGACGTCTGATGCTTATGTCTTTTCAAAGGCTTATTTGTTATCTGCATATATTCTTTGGCGAGGTGTCTGCTCAGGTATTTTGGCCATTTTTAACTCTGGGTTGTTCATTTTCTCGTTGCTGGGTTCGAAGGGCTCTTTGCGTGTTTCCGATGCCAGCCCTCTGTCAGCCGTGCCGTTTGCAGCTGTGTCCCCGCCGTCTGCCGGGGCTTGCCTCGCCCCCTCAGGAGTGCCTTCCGCAGAGCAGTAGGTTTTAGTGGTCACGAAGTCCAGTTCATCCGTTCTTTCTTTCCCGGCTCATGTCTGTAGTGGCGTCATCACCTACTCCAAACTCATCTAGATTTGCTCCAATGCTGTCTTCTAGGAGCTTACAGTCCTGCATTTTACATTTAGTTCTATGGTCTATTTGGAGTTAATTTGGGGGAAGGTGTAAGGTCTGTGTCTAGATCTGTTTTGTGTGTGCGCGGATGGCCAGTTTTGCCCTCACTGTTTGTTGAAGAGGCTCTTCTTTCTCCACTGATGCGCTCTTGCTTCCTTTTCAAAGATCGTTGGCTCTGTCCGTGCGGGTCTGCGCCTGGGCTGTTCCTTCGATCTGCTTTGCCTGTTCTTTTGCCAGCACCACACTGCCTTCATTGCTGCCCGTCTAGGCTGAGCCTAGGAGTTGGACAGTATTGGTTCTCTGAGTTTTTCCTCCTTAAATATTAGGTTGCTCATCTGGGTTTATTAATACTTTTAAATTTTGTAAGATTTTGAGATATGGATTCTTCAACCCTCTCTCTTTTTTGTGTGTGATAAGTCAAAATACACAAGACTCAGTCAATACATATAAATCCCTTGAAAACCATCTCTTGTCTCCCAGGACTGAGCTCTCCCTCTGTTCTGAGCCTCCTCGGAATTCACCTAATGCTTGATTTTGTTCCATTTTTCCTGTCAGGTAATCATGTGCACACTGGTTTTTTGCTGTTGTTTTTTAAAAAGTTTCTGTAAGCTTTTAACGCCCCATTTATGGTTTGTGGAGGCAGCAGTCTGGGGCCCAGAGACTCCTTTACATCGCTGTGGAAAATGAATTTCCCAGAGTTACAAAGGTGTGGTTTTTGGCATGTTTGGTACAAAAACAAACAATAGTAAAAAGGAATTTCCAAGAACATTCCTTTCCTGATGAGTAATCTTGTTTTATTTCCTGTTTGACTTGTCTAAAAGGAACCAGTCCTCCTGGGAACACCCCCAGGCTTCATGAGAGACCCTGCGGAAACTGCAGTTCACGGGCAGGGCTGAAGGAAACTGCGCGCACTGACCCCACGGAGGACGGGGCTGACGGCTTTGCTTCATGCCTGCAGACTTCTTGCTTTCTCCTTCCCCAGCCTCGGCTGGGAGGGTTACGGGCCCAGGACCGTGACTGGGGAAACCAAGGGGACTAGAAGATGTCACTGCTGGTGGTGTAACACAAGCTTGTCTAGAGCAGAGTTGGATGGAGTGCCTGGTACAATCATTATTTGAAAGGAAATTGGAAATTGTCTGTCCATTTTGGGGTTCTTGTTTCATTCTAAATCACTGTTTTTTAGTCTTTTTTTTTTTTTGAACACTTCGGGAATCTCCTGGCAGTGATAGATTGGGTCCCTAGAAAAATACACAGTTACACAGAATTTCACTTGTAAATTTTAAGAAACTCAAAGACCCTCTGCACCCCAGAACAAGAACCGAGGCTTTAAGATCCTCCCTGAGAACTTACCTTTTGAAAGATGTGTGTCATGTATACTGTGTAAGTTCTTCTAAGTCACATTTCACGGATGGATACTCTGTTCATCATAACGGTTTTGTTTCAGTATTCACCAGGAGTGAGCACACTGCAGCCCCCAAATGGCCACCTGTTTTTGTAAATAAAGTTTTATTGTACCACGGCCACAACCATTTTGTGCATGTGTTATCTGCTGCTACTTTCCTGCTACAGAGGCAAAGTGAACAGCTGGGGAGAGACTGTACACCTGAAAAACTGGGAATATTTACTATTTGACCTTCATGGGGAAACTTGCTGACTTCTGCTATAAAGAGTGAAATTTGGGAAAATGAAATTTATGGCTGTGTGTTTAATACATGCCATTAATTAATTACATTTGAAACATGCTCCACACGACCTTGACATTCGTGTGGCAGGATGCTCAGTGGGACTTTCCTTGTTACCCCAGAATTCGGGCCGAGCCTCCAAGCTGCAGGTGGAAGGTCCAGTGAAGCTCAGGGTGCGAACAAGACCCCCGCCAGCCTCGCCCCTGCACCACTGGAGACCCGCATTAGCTCCACTCACCCTTGCCTTCTGGTTTGTCCCGACACTGCCCGTTCTTGAGCACATCGTTGAGTAAATCCGGAAAACTCTAAAGGTCACTGTGATTCCATGTGAACTGGGTAGCATGTGTGCTCACCTTCCACGTGGGACGGCCAAGAGCATCCACTAAGCGCATGCATCGTAACAGCCGGCCTCCCCGGGGGTCAGTGCACTGCCCTCTACTTCTTGGGTAAAGTGGACGCTCATGAGGGGATAATGTACGTGTCTGTGAGAGCTGCGTTCACTTACTTCTTCTCAATGTACCGACTGCCCTATACGTGACCCTGGAAGTAGAAAGACACAGATCAGGTGCTGTGAAGGTCCTGCAGCTGGTGGCAGAGCCTGGCCTCCCACTCCCATCTGTGAGCTGTCATCCAGGCTCCATCTTTCCTTCTGACCCAGCATCAGGACGGGGACGGGGACGGTCTAGCAGGCTGAGTTTGCGCCAGTCCGCGAATGAAGGGAAGTTCATGCTTACACGTTCCTTGAGGTCTGCTCGTCTCTGTCAGAATCAATTCACAAGAGTGTAAGTGCGTCTGAGTGCACGGGGCCAGGGAGAAGTGTCTGCTGTGTTGGCCAGTTTGCATCTGCCTGGTGGGAGAGGATGGGGAACGCAGAAGGCCCCCCACTTTCCCCAGTGCAACACCTCTGCTGGGGGGTCCGCCGTGCCCAGTCTGTGGGTCTGGCCCCCGTGTGCATCGGTGGACCCGTGTCTGCTGGAAGGAACGGGCTGACGAGGTGCCCCCCAGCCTCTCCTGCTGGAGCTTTGTGGGAGCCCCGAGCCCGGGCTGAAGGCTGCCTCGCTCTGTCCCTTTGCGGGTGCTGCCCCGGGTGCTGGATGAGATCACACAACCTCTTACCCCTCACAGGATGCGGAGCTGTTAAAGTCACATCTACAACCTGCAAGAGACGGACGGCTTTGATTAACGCTCCAAGGCGAGCACGTACCTGTTCCCGGACATATGCTTATCAGCGCAGCCATCTGCCGGCCTGGCACCCGGCCTGCTCTCAGACGCCGGTGCCAAACACAGACTCGCAGGCATCAACCAGAGCGAGGCTGCATCGGGAGGAAAACGCGCTGTGCCTGGCGGGGCTGCTTCCTCTGCAGACGGCGGGGAAGGGCCCCACTTGGAGGAGTGCTGAGATGCTCTGGGTCTTTTCCTTGTGCTAAACACTCGTATGCAGTTTATTTAGAACACCGTGCTCAGAACACCTAAGCACATCAAGATTCTTTTATCAACCTATGAATAGTGGATTTTCTTTCCTGCTTATGACATAAAATGCCACTGACAGGGCTTGTCACTTGGCACTCTGTCCGCATCACATTGCCTTCCTGCTTCCTGCCACCCGGACCCCCAACCAATGCCCAAGGGAAGGTGCAGTCCGTGGCCGTCGCCTCTCAGACCCTTCAGGCCTCTGTAGGGAGAGACTGACCTCCTCCTTCACAGGGAAACACACACGAAAGTCACAGAGTTTTAAGATCAGGAAGCTCGTGTGTTAAGAATTGCTCGTTGGAAGGTTCATGCTTACATCCTGCCGCGTCGCCAGGCACCCCAACCCGGTCACTGTTTTTGTCATGTCAGGATTTCAGTGGAGAATCTTGTCACTAGAGGGACCCTCCCTAAACCCTCTGGTGACTACAGTGCATTTCAACTCTCTTGTCATGATCAATATTCCTCTAGGTAGAGACAGTAAGGAAAATCTATAGTTCTTAATGCATTGATTTTCTCCAGAAGTTTATTGATCACATAAAGTTAAGTAGAGCAAAACACACTACATTTTACAATTATTTTTAGTGTCTCTGCACAGTCTTCCTTTTTTAAAAAAATGGCAACATCTTAGCGCTAAAGCATTTTGCCAGTTGCCAGGCACCAGTGTGCCAGTGGGTGTGATGCTCTGTGCAGGTTTTCCGAGCAATTGTCCTCCTGAGGCCCCTGTGTTCCACGTCGAGGGTCCAGTCTGGGAATGTCAGAAATGAGGGCTCCTCTCATTTTCTGACCTAGAAGGGCTGATCCAGGCTCATTTATAGACTTGAGCTGGGTATGCAAATGCATGGCATAAACAGCGTTCAGAAGCACTTGGCTTGGTAACAATTACATAACCCGGACCACCGGACGCAAACAAACAAACACGAACTCCGTCCTGGCGGCTGGGGGTCTGCTGCACAGCCGGGACTCCCTGCACTGACCCTGTAGTTAGCTACGATGGCCCCAGACGAGACGGAACCTGGGTGGGGTGGGGAGGGCGTGGTCACCCCAGCAGAAACATTCTCACTTCTCATGACCTGACCTGGCCTCATTTCTCCCAAAGAGCAGATCGCTGGGACAAAGACACCCCCAAGGTGCAAAATCTGAATTTGCCAGTGCAGTGGAACTGACAAAGAGGGAGCTGTCGATGGAGAAAGACGGAAAGTCCAAGCCAATCTTACAGTATAAAGAGGTGAGAAAAAGGAGGTGGTTGTTGGGGTGAGGAGCAATGACCTGGGAGAAAAACGTGGCACTCCAGCCCTTCTCTCAGCCACCTTGGCCAGGCTGCGTGTCCCTTTTGAATGTCACAGGAGCGTGGGGAATACAGAAGTGAAATACGGTAAATTGGTGCCCTGTGTTTCTTCGGCTTCTGAACAGCACAGACTTTTTGTTAGGATGGAAATCAGTCTATGAAAAGAAATCAATCTGTCAATATGTTCTTGTTTTTCTCCACCGCCAAGGAACTCAGCTTGTTTTGAAAAGCCAGAAGGCCCATGGGCTGCCTCTTATAGTGAAGCGCTCCCCGGCAGCTCAGCCTCCGGATGGCACGGCTTCCTGAGGGGCGGCCCGAGCCCTGAGCTTGCCTGACGTCGGAGAGGTGGTGGAGGAGCCCGCCTCGATGAGGTGTGCTTTCTCCGGTGCTTTCGAAGCGGCACTGCTCCTGGCTGTGGAGAGCCGGTCAGGAAGGGGAACCCACAGGGGTGCACGTGGGCCAGAGGGACATAATTCTGCACAGAGATCTCGGGGATGCAGGCCAGCCGAGCACCCTCCTTAGCTCGCGCCCAGGGAGCTCTGTGAACCACGCTGGTTTGCCTGGACAAATACGCTGCTTGGCAGTTTCCAAGCCCCCCGAGAGTTTGGGGAGTAAATCAAGACGGGGTAGTCTAACTCCTATGCAGTGGTTTATTGAAAACAAGAGTAGCCTAAATCTGTCTTGTGGCTACAATTTCCTCTCCCTTTGAGTCCCATTCCACCCTGGCCTCCTCATCTGAAGGAAGGAAAGAAGAATTTATATCAAGCTGTGGGGTAGTCTTGCCAGAGCCAGGAGACTCGATTGTTCAAAGCTCTCGGATTTGTGTAAAAAGAGAAAAGAAAAAAACAAACATGAGAAACAAAATCCTAAAACCTCCAGCAATTTGAAACACACAGTAAATGAGTGACAATATTTATCTTTTGGAAAAGACCTTTCAATAAAGACTTCGAGGAAAAACAAAAGAAAAATAATCATTTGGTATATTTCCCCAACATATTGGCTCTTTAATTGTCAGCGTATGCATTTTGGCTTCCGCCAAGAAATCTGCATCCCTGCTTATTACCAAGGATTGAGCATCACCAGGAAAGTCTGTTACTATGGCAAACGCTTCCATCGGAGGAGGAATGTAAATGAGAGTAACTCACAAGATGTACAGCTGAGACACGAAGGCAACGAAAAACGTCCTTGCTGGGGCCCTAACGTTTAAAGGCGATGGTGACAATTAAATATTTAGCAGTGACTTATTAGGTAAGCAACCCTACTGTGAGAATGGTGGGACGTCCAAAGGCAAAAGTGGGTCTCAAGGACCTTGCATCCTAACTGAGGGGTGCTGACGTAATCACACGAGAGTTAAAGACAAGCTCGAAGCCACAGCAGAGGAGCACCTTGATGTAAGACTCGCCTGATGAACTGAGGCGGCTGACTCGCCAGACGACGGTGGCTGGAGGAGACAGGCGAGGAGGGGCAGAGTTTGATCAAGAAAGGCCCCCTTGGGGAACGGGTGTGTGGACTTTGATTTTTAATACTAATGGTGTTGGGATGGATCTGAGAGAGAACGGAAAGGATTATGGAAAAGTTACAATGTGTATTTGAGAGTTCAGAGACAGACTGAAATAGGGAATCTGGGAAGGGAAAAGTTGGGATCCCAGATTAAAAAGAGAAATGAGCCTGCATTTGGGGGGTCCCTTTTGGAATGCTAAGGGCTTTGGACATTATCCTACAGGAAGAGAGTAGATGCTGAAGATTTTTGGTGGGTTCTGGTTTCCCACTTCTTCCTAAACACTGTTGAATGATGACCCTCTGGCCAGACTTGCCTAGCTGGGGCTCAGACCAGGGGGAGTGCAGGGAGCCTCAACCCAGCCGTTCATGAGCTCGCCATCCAGCTCCGCACGAGTTCCTGATCTGAGGTCTACAAACACTTCCCTGAAGTGTATTACACTGTGTTTTCTGGCCACCCCTCCCATAGCTCAGCCGCTCCAGAGTTTAGGCTGTTGGCCAACAAGCCTCAATCTACCCATAAATCAGCGTTCGGTGCCGGCTGCAGGATCTCCCCACAGCTCGCTGCCCAGGTGCGTGAACCTGCTGGTTTGCAGGGACACGGACTCGGCTGGTCCCTGCTCACGCCGTGCGACTGCCGTGGGCGGTGCCGGGCTTCCGTGCGATGGGCTTGCACATGCCCCAGACTCTGCGCCTGTCTTCAGACTGTCTCCTGGCTGCTGCTCAGCCCTCCAGACTCATTTCCCAAGTGCTAGAAAAGCCACACCTCCATCCTGCGTCCACAGCTGCAGGCTGAGACCTAGTGGATACTCTGTCTCCACCTGGAATCTCCGTTCAGTTCTTCCCGCCCAGCCCGCCTCCACGCCAGCCAGACATGGGCAAGGAGTATGACTTGTAAAGTGATGCGCGGGGCATTAAATTGGCTGTTGTGTAAAATACGTTAGAAGAAACAAGTTAGCAAGGAAACTAACTAAGAGGGTTTCAAGGTACCACAAGGTAAAAAGACCTGGACAACGCAGACGGCACTGGACTAGAAAGAAAGGGGTTGACATGAGATAGACGGGAAAAAACGGACCAGGGTTGGTGACTTCTTGACCCTAAGAAACAAACAGAGCGGACTGAAGAGCTTCTGGTGGGGGAGACGGGGAGGCTGTGGGCCCCATTAACAGAAATAAGGAAACAGAGGGACATTTAACATTCCTACCCAAGGATGGGTGGGTTGAATTTAAACACTAAGTCAAAATGGAACTTCTGCTCAATGTCTTAGAGTCAGAAATGTTGCTAGTGGGAGATTTTGCTACTGAGAAAAATACAGGAACAAACTGGTGAGTGATCAAGAAATTAGCTTAGGGCGATGTTAACATTTAAGAAGAAGTTAGAGGGAGGAAGAGGAAGAAAGTCAGTATAGAGAAGTAACAGCCAAAGAGGTCACGACTGAGCAAGGTAACTCAGGGTCACAGAGGTCAAATAAATAGCTCAAAATTTAAAAAGAAGTACGTTGGTCATGTCAAATGTGTCAAATGCGCTTGGGAAGTTGTTGTGAACGACAGAGAAGAAACGCAGAAGTGGGAGCGAGGCGTTCACCGATGCCCACTGGTGCGCTCTCTCTCCAGTGGTGGAGACAGAAGCCAGACCCAGCTAGCCAGGAAGTCAATAATTATAAACCATTCTCGAAGTTTGCAGCTAGGTTTGGGTATGAATAAGTGGTGATCGTTGAGAAGCTTGGCAGCCACGAGAATGCAGGCTTCTGCGCTGTGTGGGGGAGCAGCTACCAAGCCCGAGAGACGCAGGGTAAGGACGTGTCTGTTCCGAAGAGGGGAGGGAGACGGAGCGCAGTCCATGCCTCTCAGCCTGTTGCGTGGATAAGTTAGAAGAGGAATCACTGACCTGGAAGGGAGGTGGAGGACTGGGGGCTTAAACTGGGGGAAATGGTGGGAGGGTCATGATAGGCTGAGTTAAGGAAAAAGGCAGAAGGTACAACACAGACAGGAAACCGTGAGCCGTAAGGGCCAGTTGAAAGTAGAGAGCACACAGCACAGCGAGTTGCGGGAGCTTTGTGAGAATGAGGCAACAGAGCCCAGCAGCGGGATGGAAGACAGCCATGGGGTCGGAGCGAAGGTGGACATGGCTGAGGCTCGGGGGCGAGGCAAAAGCTGAAGTAGCTGCCCGTTCTGTCCGACCTGGGTACAGCTGGAAGCTCAGGAGGCTGCAGAAGGACAGAGAGCTCCCGGGAAGGCAGACACGCAGGCCTGCCCTGGGGCAGGAGGCCGGAGCAGGAACTCAGGGGAAGCTGAGTGGGTCAGAGGCGGGGGTGCACTGCTCCCTGGTCGGCGAGGAAGGGTCTGTGGAATCTGCAGCCAAGAAACACGTCCGTGGAGGCACTCACTACTCCCATTTTAAAACCAGCCTTGGCACTGTGACACTCTGGGCCGGGTCATCTCCTGTTGTGGGACCATCCTGTGCATTGTAGAACCGCCTCCCTGGTTTTCACCCGCCAGACGCAGTAGAGCCACCAGTGGTGATCCCAGAAATGCCTCTAGAATTGCCACGTGTCCCCAGCAGGGGAGGAGGGCTGTGAACCCCCCCCCAGGGGGTTGAGAACCTCAGGGACAGACAATAAAGGACTTCAAGGAACAAGACAAGTAACCCAGCAAAGAAGCGGTCTGCACGCACAGGGAATCCGCAAGCACAAGCGAGGGGCCGGACGAGCGACGCGAGTGGTTTATACGCACAGTGAGATACTGCTCGGCTTGAGAAAGGACGGGAATTCGGGTGCAGGTGGCAACGTGGGGAGCCTGGGAGACGTGACGCTAAATGCGATAAGCCAGACACTATGAGGGTCCTAACCTGGCGGGGTCGGATTCATAGAGACAGAGTGGAATAGGGGTGGCTGGGGGCTGGGCGGGGGGAGGGCAGTTAGCGGTTGATGGGGACAGAGCTTCAGCTCAGGAAGATGACAGCATTCTGGAGGTGCAGAGCGACGGCCGGACAGCCACGCGGCTGCACGTCACGCCGCCGAGCTCCACACTTGAACGCGGTTACGATGGCAAGCGGCGGCGTCACGCGGACTTGGCCGCAGCGCAAACGCGCTGGCAGGTGTTGGTCAGGCAGGACGCTGCCCTGTTATGGTCTCTGATTTAATGGTTCCAGAAGGACAGTTAACGACCACAGTGGTGTTTGAAGAGAGAGGAGCAGAACGGTCACATATTGGCCGGAGGCGGGAGGGGCGAGTTGGCTTCTGTTGTATCTGTCGCCATAACAGAACACCGCGGGCAAGGCGGCTGTAACGGCAGAGATGAATCGTCCCAGTCCGGAGGCTGGAAGCCCGAGACCGAGGTTCCTGCCGGGCCGGCTTGCGGGGAGGGCTCCCCTCCCGGCTTCTCGCCAGTCCCCACGGGGGCTCTTCACTGCGCACACGCTCCCGGTGTCTCCTCCTCTTCTTATAAGGACACCAGTCCCGGCAGGTCAGGGTCTCACGCTTGGAAGCTGCTTTATCCTTGATCGCCTTCTTAAAGGGCCCATCTCCAAACAGCGGCATGCGGGTTAGGGCTTCTGCGTACGAGTCTTGGACGACACAGCTGGGTCCCCACCAGCTTCCTGTCTGTTAAGTCTGGACAGAGGGCAAGGCCAGCTGGGAGGACCCTGCAGCGGGAGCTCCAAGTGCGTTCCTGAGCGAGGCACAGGCGTCCCTCTGGGAAGGGGTGCTGGGGTGCAGTGATGAGGAGGGCGGATGCGGCCAGAAAAGTGGCCGCCATCCAAGGGAGCGGCAGCAACAGGCTTGGACAGGAGCCGTCATGAGAACAAAATGTCGCCAGTAAAACACGAACCTGGTTTATGACCTCCGGAATAGATGACGCTGAGGACTGTTTACACAGCAGAGAACAGCGTGAGCCCGGTGAGTATTCACAACGCCCTGAACGTGTAACTCCTCCAGGGAGAGCAGAATGACCCCCTCTCTCCCAGCCCTAGCACGCACTGACAAGTAGGAGATGGCCCTCCCTCTGAAAGCCCTGATGGAGAGTTCTGCGTCACAGGCGACAGACCTGCGTTAAGCCCCGGCCAGTGAGACTGAGAACGTTGAAAACAACACCCTTCGCTGGTCCAGCGCTTTGCCCCTGTTTGTTCTGAAAGCCTGATCTTTCGAGGTTTGCGCTCTCATGCAGCTATGTTGAAATAAGTGGCATTTAGCTCTTCAGCGTGATGAAATGCTGGGCATGGTTTACGCCAGATTTAATCGCCCCTGCAGGTGACATCAACGCTCCATCCTTTGGCGCGAAGCTGGACTGCAGCTTGGTGGAGTCCATCCTCTGGTCACTCTGGGGACGGACAGGGTCCCTGCAGGACCGACCTGACTGGCACTGATTGTGAAGGTGGGAACTGCTAGGCTGCAGCAAAGTCCACTTTGGATGGTCCTTTTGCTACAATCACAATCTAAACGTACGTTTTAAAATACAAATTAAAATCAAAAGCACAATTAAAGAGAAACATGGTGTCAAGAGATTCTCTGCTTTTCTTTTCTAAGCAGACGGCCGAAGCAGCGAACGTGAGCATTGTAGCGTGGGGAGGGGCTCCATGAGTGGGGGACCCAGGCTGGGGGTTCTGCTCCCTTCACTCTTGGACCCAGCATTTACTGGTCCACCTAGACCATTTGCTCTCTCCTGAATAAGCCACCCCAGCTGCCGTGAGGGACAGTTGACCTGGCTTCTCTCACTGGCCCTGCTGGGTCCCCCACGGTGGGATCCTCCGTCTTCACGGCCCGTGACTCAGGGGTTGTCCTCGTGGGCTGCCTCTTCGCCACATCTCTTTAAACCTTTTCTGATTCGTCTTTTGCTTTCCCAGCTCTTGCTTATCAACTCAGGGACATCTTCCTTCCTCCCTCTTCATTTCCACGGATCCCGCCTACCAGGGAGGCTGGATTCCTGGAACCGAAGACCTGTGTCTCCTAGTCTGTCACCCCTAGAGACAGAAAAGCACGCTCACACCATCCTGACAGCTGGCTTTCCACGCTTCCCCTTCATCCTGCCAGGCCAGCGAGTCTCCTCAGCCACACCTCCTCCCTCCTTTGTTCCTCAATTCCAGTGACGCTGGGAACTCTCTCTGTCAAGTTACAGAAGCCCTTGGAAAAACCCATCGGCAGCGCACACGCGTGCAAAGTGGCGGCTTTAGCTTATTTGTTCTTTTCCTAACACACTGAGCGTCGACGAGCTAGAGGCTGCCGCTGTGTCGCTCGCTTTCTCCACAGAGTGAGCTTTTCCAGGGCAAGGTTATGGTTTTAAATCTTTCCGTATTCAAGCCTCCAGGAGCTAGCACGGGGCATGGCACACATTAGGTGCTCAGTGATCTTTGTAGAGTCAAACATTTTGTTGTTTTGAACCGAGTGATTCAAGACCAGCTCACGTGAATGAAAGACAGTATTTAAGTAGCATCCAAATACAGACAGTCTCTCTCCAAGAGTATCAGTAAAGGAACAGGAAAATCGGTGACAATGCAGTCCAGGGATTGGCTGCACACGAGACGACGTCAGTGCTCGTCAAAGCTTGGCTTTTGGTGAGAAACCTCACCTGACTTCACTCACTCTGAGGCTCAGAGCCCTGAGCTCAGTGAATGGTAAACAAGGTAAGTGGGCAACAGACGCCTCCAGGGAGGGTGGAGGGAAGGGATGGCTGCCAGTGGTACACGGGGCCCCCTCAAGCAGTGGAGTTCGCTGGGGCTCACACGGACGTAAAGGCTGCAGACCCGGCCCCAACGGGAGCCCGTGATGTCTGGGTTTAGGTCACAGCCGTCAGCATCCTTTCCAAAACCAAAAAAGCTAGAAACTCTAAATCTTTCTTTTGTAAATTATGACTTTGTGTTTGATTGCTGGGAACATTACACACTGCCAGTAGCAGACTACAAGATTGTTATCAACCAGCTACCAAGCACACAGCTCCTCGGTGACCACGCGCTACTGGCTGTTGCCGGCTGCGCCCAATTCGGTTCAGGCTGCTGGCCACGGGCTGACGAACGAGCACAGCTCCATTTTCATTCAACAGGAAAAGTTTATGAGTACAACTAAAACTGTCAAAATAATGTTTATAAATCTAAACACAGGATTAGGGCAAAGGAGCCCTAGCAGGTCTGAGGGTCCACGTCCAAATCAATAATATCGTGCGACCGCAGTGACCAGCCAGACATGGAGCAGAAGGCCAGGTTTGCTGCTGCACATGAAACCACGAGCCATCAAATATAATTTAGTGTCACAAAAGACATATGGCAGGCATAATAGAGCTAATTCCTCTCCTCTGATCAGAGAAGAGGCAGGAATTCAATTATTGCTGCGCTCACCAGCAAACAGCGTGCCAGAGAAAAGGCGTCTCTCCCACGGGAAGACACAGAGATGCAAAGGTGGTGGTGGCAGAGTCACACGACAGAAAAGGAGCCTGATGGAGGGAGAGCGCCTGAATCCTAGTTCGCTCTGTTCTCCGAACCGCTGGCTGGACTTGGGCACCGCTGGGCTTCTCCTGGGCTCCGCGTGGTCCTGTGTGAAATCCGGGAATAGGCATCACAGACCAACTCACAGCACCCTGGGGGGCCCACAGTGTGTCTGTCAGGCTCCTAGGGCTGTGGGAGCAAAGCACTACAGGTCAGGCAGCTCAGAGCAACAGGACTTCATGGTCTCCGAGTTCTGGAGGCTGGAAGTGCAACGTCAAGGTCTCAGCAGAGCCGTGTCTCTCTGAAGGCGTGAGGGAGGGCGGAATCTTCCCCTGCCTTGTCGCGGTGTCGCCCGGCAGTCCTCGGGCTTCCAGGCTGGGAGAGCATGCCCCACGTGTGTCCCCTCTGTGTGTCTCTCTGCTCCTCTTCTTACAAGGACACTTGGATTTAGGTCCAGCATGACCTCATCTTAATTCACCTATTCCATTCAAATAAGGTCATACCCTGCGGTTCTGAATGGATGTGAATGGGTGGGGGGGTGCATCACATGGGCTGCCCTCGGGAATCCAGGTGGGCGCCGTGCAGGGCTGCAGGGGCCTGGGAGATGCTGAACACAGGAAGCTGCCGGTTTCCGCCTGCTCATTCAGCCCTGGCAGAGCCGGCAGGCCGCAGAGACCACCCGAGGAGGCGGGGGAGGGGGGGACAGGGCTTCCCTCGCGCCTTCCTTCTTCCTGGAACCCCAGACGCTCGGGCTCTGGCTGCTCTTACGCGGCTGTGCTCTGGTTCTCGTTTTGGTGCTTTATTCGGCTTTCAGAGTTGTTCTTGGAAAGGCTGTCCTTTACACAAGCTCCTTGTGGCTGGGGAAGGCGTCTGCCGTCTTCCTCATCTCTGCAGTCCGTCCTGCTTGCCAGGTGATGTGAGCTGCTTTGGGGTAGCTGGTGACATTTTATTCACATAGCTGCTTCCTGTGTATGGCAGGTGATATGATAACGTGGTAACACGGTAATGAACACAGAGACTCAGTTTAAAGCAGCCTTACCTAAAACATGAAGGAGATAAAGGAAATACTTATAGTTGAGGTGTAAAAGTCACAGGGCGCTGCACAGAGGACCGAGATGGGGAGCCCGTGTGTCGCCCCATTCCTGGGTGGTGCTGGGCTGGCCAGCCCCGCGTGGCGCAGACTGATGAAAAAGATCCTGACGGTGGCAATCTGCGCTCTCCTAGGGGCCGACGAGGAATCCTTGGGTCCCCCCTAGTTTTTAAGCATCATTTATCTGTATTTATCTGTATTACCTCCTCCCACTGTTGGAGGAGGTACCATCCGCTGTGTTAAGGGTCCATGGCCTGGAATTCAAGGAGGCATCCAGAACTGTTGCTGGCGCTTTGCTTCAGAGCAGAGTTTACCTGCAAGGGAAGAACTGTACATGTTTCATCCAATCATACTGCAAAGACTCTATCAGTGACTTTTTTTAAAAGACTATTTGACAGATCAGTTTGAGGTTCACAGCAAAACTGAGCAGAGGGTACAGGGATTTATACCATACGCCCCCTCCCCTTCACAGGCACAGACCTCCCCTTCTCAGCCTCCCTCCGGACGGTACATTGGTTACAATGGACGCATCAGAATCACCCAAAGTCATAGTTTGCACGCAAGTTCGCTCGTGGTGCTGTGCGTTCTGTGGTTTGGATAAATGCACAAGGCCATGTATCCACCCCTGCCATACCGCACAGAGTCGTCGCACTGCCCTAACCCCCCCTCCCCCGCGCTCTGCCTGCTCATCGCGCCTGTCCCCGTAACCCCTCGGCAGCCGCTGGTCTTTTTCCCGCCTCCGTGGCTTTGCTCTCCCCAGGGCGCAGCAGGGCTGGAAAGCGCGGACCCTGGCTTCTTGCATGTAGTGTGCCTGTAACATTCCTCCACGTCTTTTCATGTCTCTGTGTGCTCACTAATAGTCCACTGGCTGGAAGTGTCCCACTGACTTTTAACAAACTTGAAAAAAAATGACATACAGAAAAGAAATTCGGGGCCGGAGATACAACTTTAAGTGATTTTTTTCCTTAAGAAATCGCATCTTTTGCTATTTATCAGGCCAGCTTCTTTTCAGCTCTTTGACTTCTGTGCTGTACTTTTTGTTTTGTGCTATTATGTTCCTTGTGATTTAACAGAAGACAGGCAAGAAGAGAAAGAGAGAACTGATGGGGAACTTTCAGCATGAGGTTTCATCCTTTTAGACTGTGGACTGATGCTAGAGACTGGGCGTGGGGAGCCCTGTGGCATTTGGTGACGTTGGGGTGGTCACTGGAGACAGGAAAGTGACAGATGACAAACAGGACACAGGAGTGCCAACATCTTATTCATTCAGCCTCTGGCTCCCAGAGGGCCCCACGGCTCCGTCTTTCTCCGGGGCACAGATCAGGGTCCAAACACAGAGAATGAACAGAGTCATTAACACACAGAGTCAGATCACTTAGCAGAAGAAGCCCAGGACCACGGTCCATCGTGGCTGTGATGCTTTCCTAAAGAGTAGCCTGGGCTCTCGATGTATACGCTCACTCAAATATCCATTAGTCTCCAGCGGCGCGCACAGCACGCGGCCGCTCCTGCCTGGCCTCTTCCCTAGGCTCGTGCCTTGACTGATCGGATTTCGGTCCCCAGGAGACAGCTGCTTCTCTGTTGCTACCTGCCTCCCAATCTCGCTTATAATCCAGATGAGAAGCTGACAATGTTTTATTTGCACTGTGATTTATTCGGAATAGCATCTTGAATTTTACTGAGCGCACACGTGGTTTTGGGGTGTACTGTCCCTTTGAATCGTGCATAATGTGCTGGTGCGGGTTTTTAAAACCATTTTTAAGAGGGCTGCTTCCTTTCCCATAGTCAACGAGCCAGGGTTTCTACCTGGCTTGTCAGTTTTGTACATTGGATTATGGAATGTGCTTGTAACGGAGATAAGAAATAAGTAAGAAACTTAAAATACACAAAAACCACGGACAAGTCTGGGCTTCTGGTGTGCACACACTGGATTTGGATGAACATGCAAATAATAACCAGGCCAAATGGCCAATTGCTACCGAACTCAGTACCGAATTGTGTGGTGAGACTTCAGGGCCATAAAGACTGAGGGGGAGAAACAGAGAATTCTGTGCTTTATCAGATGGGATGTCTCACTGGGAGGAATGGGACGGAGCTGGTACTTAATGAAAGCATCTGATTGGTAGATACTGTGAAGGATGGAAATCAGGGTGCAGGTGAAGGACCGGAGCAGTCACGCGGCTCTGAGAAGGGCCACGGTGTCCGGGTGGGACAGTGCTTGTTTTTAAAGGTCTTCTCTTGAAAATTGTCAGAGGAGACCCCCTTAGACGGAAGTTGTAACCACGAGGGGTCCCTGCCTACCAGCGTGAGGTGCTAGCTTTGCCTGGTTAACAGCAGAGAGGGGAACTTTATTATTGTATCAATATTTTCTGACAGACAATACCTGTTTTACTGCCGGGAATTTAGAAAACACATAAAAGCATAACGGAGAAAGCAGAAGTCACTTGTACTTTTGCCGTTAGAAAGAACTATGTGCATTTCAGTGTTCATTTCTCCTGGTCCCCCCCCCCCCCCGCTTTTTGGATGTATAGTAATATATATATTTTTTGCATAAAAATGCAATTATTCTCCACAGACCGTTAATATTCTGATTTTTAAATTAATATTATCCTATAATTATTTTCAAGTCATTATTCTTTGAAATGTGTTGAACAGTATCAATACGTTCTATGATGTTAAACTGTTCTCATATCCTTGGAATAAATTTGACTTGATGATGATGTATTATTCATGAAAAATGCTATTGGATTAAATCTGCTAATTTAAAAAAAAAACTATACATAAGGAAAATTGGCCAGTAGTTCCTCCTTTTTTATGAGTACAATTAAAAAAATACTTCAGGCTTATATAATTGTCCCTGAATTAATTGGGGAGCTTTTCATATTTTGCTATGCCCTGAAAATCTTAAATACAAGTTAGACAAATATTACTGATATTGGGACTTTTGGGTCCACTGACATGCTCGGTAAAATAAACACAGGACAATCCTACTGCAATTACCTAGCCAGGCGAAGTGAAATTACCAGGACAAGAATTAATAGATAGCCAAGCTCCCAAGCAAGGAAGAAAACCCTGGAGGTTCTGGAACTAAAGGCCGCGTTGAAAATCTTCAGCAGTGAGTTGGTGAGCCTGTGCCCTGGACATGGTTAGCAGAGGGGCAGCTCCAGACAATAGGTGATGCTTGATCTTAATGTAAATACAGGGATTTGAGAGTAGAGGAAGGGTCCCTACGGAGTTGGGGCTTGAAATTGATTGCCTCACTTGGTCTTAGAGTGCCGGGCCCTTGGGCAGTGTGAAGCCTCGCACGCTCTGGACTTCAGGTTCAAGGTATATGTTCAAAGGGATGACGGAGTTGTTTGTGTTCTGTCCGCAGTAATAATATTAGGAGGGAGACAACGGCATGCTTTCAATGTTCTGGGGATAAAATACTACCAGAGGACAACTGGGATCCAGCAAAACATCCTAAAGTAACACAGACAAAATAAACTTATTTTTGGAAAACAAACACCAAAAGATGGTTTACACCAGGACACCCTGATTAAGGCAAATTCTAAAAGATATACTTTAAACAGAAAGGGATTCCACGTGGAACGTCTGAAATAAAAGAAAAGGTAACGAGCAGAAAGTGGTAAAGGTGTAGATTAATCTAAAAGAATATTGAGTATATAAAATAATAATTATGTTTCTTATGGGGTTAAACACACAGAAATAAGTTGCACAGCCCAAGATAACACTCCCAGTGTCACAAGCTCTAACTGTTCTGGGGTCTGTGTCATCTAGGAGAGTAGACGTTTTGTTTAGCTTTAGACTTGAATACATTAATGATGCACAGTGTAATTTCCCGAGTATCAGTAAAGGAACAGAGAGAGTGCATAACTCTAAATAGAGGGAAAAAAGGATAAAAAAGAATCAATTTTTAAAAAAGAGAAGAAATGTACAAATTTGGAACAAGTAGCAAATATAAAATTAAGTAATAAATATAAATCACAACATATCGGCAATTGCATGCACCATAGAGGGATTACGTGCCCCAGTTATGCCATGATGATTTCAGACTAAATGAAAAAATAAATCTAATATATAACAGATAGGCATTCTAAAAGACTCAATGTTAAAGGACGGAAAATGATACTTCACGAAATCTAAGCAAAGAAAAATAATGTGGCAATGTTACTATGAGATAAATTTGAAAACAAAAAGCATTACTAGATCTAGAGATTGCATTATGGTGATAAAAGCTTCAATACATCAGCCCCACCCCTCCCAAAAAAGCCCAGAATTTGTACGCAACTAATAACTTGCATGTGCCAAAATCGATAAAGCAAAAATTGACAGAAGAAATAGATGATCACAGTGGGGAACCTTAAACACATGTCTCTCGGTAACTGTTAGAACGAGCAGATCAACACAAATGAGATGGTATAGACGTGTCGGACAACGTGATGGGCAGATAGACTCAGCAGGCACAGAGAGAACACTGCTTTTCTTCTTTTTTAACCTTTTTTTCTGGGGGTAATTATGTTTATTTATTTATTTTTAGAGGAGGTACTGGGGACTGAACCCAGGACCTTGTGCGTGCTAAGCATGTGCTCTACCCCTGAGCTATACCCTGCCCCCGTGCATCTCCTAACCGTAGTGTACACATGTACATATGAGACACAGATGGAAAACTGATCACATACCAGGCCATGACGCCAATATTAACACACTTCAGAGGACTGCATTACGCGGAGTATGTTCTCTGAACACAATGCAGTTAAGCTAGAAACCAGGAACCAAAAGATAACCAGAAAATTCAGGCATGTTTAGAAGTTATGAAATACATTACTGAAAAACACATGGGTAAAACAAAATAATGGATAGTAGATACAATACTCTGAATGTAATGTAAATACTGCGTCACAGAATCGTGGGTGGCAAATAAAGGAAAACTTAGTGGAAAACAAATAACTGTAAGGGCATTAAGGAAGAAATGGTGAACATTAATGAGCTAACATCATCTCGAGAATTATATAAAGATCACCAAATAATTCTGATGAAATAAGAGAAAAATTATAAATATGAGAAAAAATTAATGAAATATGAACACGTAAGAGAGTAACATCAAAATAGTTATAAAGCTGACAAAACGCTGGTGAAGTTAGCAGAGAGGGAACAAAGCCCACTCACCACCGTCAGGAAGGCAGTGCGGACACGCGACCAGGGCTGCTGCCAACATTCAAAGGCAAAACAGTAAAAAATATTGCGAACAACTTCATGGCAATACATTTGAACTTTTATTTTAAAAGGAAAAAGACCTTCAAACTATGTAACTTGCCTGAGCTGACTAAAAATAAAATGGAAACCTTGAATAGTCCTGTAATAAAGAGATTGGAAAAGCAGTAAGAAAATTTTCCTGAACAGAAAATTGCAGCCTAAGTGGTGGCACCAGAATAACTTGTCAAGCGTAACGTTTGGAAAATAACAACTATGCCCAATCTTACACCAAGTTTTCCTGCTAGATAGTGGAGACACACTGCACTGTTTATTTTATGAAGAATCAGTGGAACAATCCAGGCTTTGTGGAACCTTAAGCATACCAAATTCTGGAGAATTTTTATAAGAGAATAATATAAAGTTATGAATATAGAATTATTTAGTGGATATTTGATGGAGGTCCATGCAAGTGAGAATCCCTGAAGCTCACACTTCATCAGCATCTTGATAAATCTGCCTTAGAGGCTAATGAAGCTTGGGTTGATACCAAAAGCTGAAAAGTGTAGTGCAACAAAGAAAAACGGAAAGCCAATCTAATACACAAACACAGATTAGACAATAACAAAATTGTAGCCAACCATATCCAACAATATCTTTAGTGAGATAATACATCACGATAAAATTGGGTCAATCCGATATGCGCAAGAATTGTTAAAACCTAGTTAACGTAGTTCCCATCAAATATTAATATAATTTACATTACCAGATTAGGGAAAGACGTATCATTATCTCAATTAGATGTAGAAAAAAGTATGATAAAATGCTCACACCCTTTTGTATTAATATCGATTCATATATTTTTAAAAAGCACCTCTTAGCCAACTGGAGATAAAGTGGAGCTTCTGTTACTTCATGAGTGGCATCAAAATACAGCCTTTGGCAAATATAATACTTAGTGACGTAACTGAAAACTTCCTTTTGCGATTGCAATCTAGGCAAGAGGTCTGTGCTACCACTTCTATTCAGTTCTGTGCTGAGGGTTTTATGCAGTGAGTAACACCAGAAAAATAAGACAGAAGAACTGGAAAGGAAAAAACGAAGTGTCATAGTTCCAATTTTCCATTTTATGTGATGATGTAAATGGAATATTCAATGACTCTATAGATAAATTATTGAAATCAATGAAAATTTAGCTAAGTTGCTGGAGCCTGAGTAGAACTGCATTTCTATGTATCAATAGCAATGAATTAGAAAATGCTATAACAGCATGTCATTTATAAGAGCATAAAATATAATGTGCTTTCATACAAAATTTGTACAAGTACAATCTATGTAGGAAATAATAAAATTTTACCAGGAAACATCAAAGAAAATCTATATAAATGGACACATAGCTAAACATTTATCTTATTAGAGGGCTCATTAAAATATTTTAATTCTCTCCTAATTGATTTACATATTTATTAAAGTCACAATCAAAATCCCTTCACTCTTTTTCTTTCTTTTTTCTTTTGAGTAGCTTCGCAGCTTCTATATGTGCCTTGAAACACAGTCTTAGAAAAACACAAAGAGAACAGGATGCTCTATTCAAAAGCTACCACAGTTAAGAGAGTGTACTGTGAGCTTTGGGCTTGAAATACAGACCAATAAAACAGAACAGCAAGCCAACAAGTAGACTTGTGCCTGTGTGGTTATTTGATACACGACACAAATGGCATTGCAAACATGTGGAGGAAAAGTCTGACTTTGCAACTAATGGTGCTGGTACAATTGAGCACCTATTTGGAGAAAAAAAGAAAAGGAATAAGAAGAAACATGTACCCCACCCTTTATCATCAAACACATACCTCAATCCCAAGTCGTTAAATACTCAAAGGGGGAAATTATAAAGTTGTTGAAAGGTAATATAGGAGAAGTCTTTATGACCTCACTGTGAAAGAGGATCTCCTAGCCTGGAAAGCACTAACTATGAAAGAAAGTATAAGTAGCTTTGACAAGATTAGAGTTATGAGCTCCTGTTCATCAAAAGACACTATTAAGAAACTGGCAGGTAAGTCATACTCTAGTAGAAGGTATTCACAATACAGCTAATCAGCAAAAAACTAGTACCCAGAACATCCAAATCAGTAAGAAAAAAACAAACTGATGACCTAGCAGACAAATGGACAAAAATCTGAACAAGGGCTTCACACACTCATAACCCCCCTCAGATGTCCAACAAACATATTAAAATAGGCTTGATATTATAATTAGTCAGAGAAATGAAAATTAAAACCAAAATGAGATACCATTACTCAACAACCCAATTGGGAGAAAAGTGATTGTTTCTGAAAAAGGTCAAGGGTGGTAAACAACAGGCTCAGAAATTTAACAGCTATTTTGCTTACAAAGGTGCCTAAGTATCAGGATTGCTGGAAAAAATATAAGATTCCTGGTGAGATTTGCCATTCAGATAAAGAACAAAACAAAAATGTTTAGTGTCGTTTATGCCAAATATTACATGGTATACAGTCACACTAAAAAAAATTGTTCACTGTTTATAGGGAAATTCTTATTAAACTAAATGCCCTGTATATTTTTATTTATGAAATCTGACAGTCCTGCTCAGTATCAGGGCCTGAACGACTCCCCGGGGGTATCCCCTTCTGTGTCTTTATTTCAGTGCAACCATCAGCACCCAGCCTAAAATTTGTTCCCCTTTTCCCATCCTTGATACTTCTCTCCCTTTGCAAAGGGCTGTGGTACACATTTCTTCATTCCTTAGGCATCTCCACCTAAATGTGTCTAAGAACAAGCCCATCCTCTTCTCTCTAAAACAAGACAATGCTTCACCCCTGAATTTCCTTATTTATGTCAAGGGTGCTGTCTTGGGATTTTTTGTTGCAAGTGACAGAAACTCAGTTGGACCAAATGTAGTCAAATGACAGTTTATGGCCTCATGGGGTGGACCAGCCTGCAGGGTGAAGGCAGTGGGGCCTCAGGGATGATGGCACTGCATCAGCATCACTCCCCACCCCTGCCCTCCCTGGAGGACAGCCTCACTGTCTGGACCCGCAGGGCTCCTATGTGGTCAGCCTGGGTTGAACTCAGGCTCAGCCACTTCATAGCACAGCCCTTGCACGAGTTCCTGATTCTTTTTGTGCCTCGGTCTCCTCACTGGCAGCCTAAGTTTTGTTTCCTTTCATACGTAGGACTTGATGTAGGTTCTAAATATTTATTTTCACCCCAATAATATATGCATGTTTAAACAAAATCAAATAGGAGTAAAGATGTATAACAAAACCCAGCAGCTCCCTGCTCTACCCTCTCCCCCAGGAGTGAGCACTTCCAGGCCTTGTCGTGCTGTCCCCTGTGTCCCCTGCTTGTTTACCTCCTCCATACGCTTGCAATCTTGATTCTTCACTTACCAATTTAGGACATGGTCAGTTTTCCTTCTGCTGTGATGGGCGAGCTCCACAGGCTCCCTGGCGCTCACACCCTCACTCTGGCCTTCTACCCCAAGGCACGCAAGTCAGGAAGGCTGTTTACATCTGCACAGGGGCAGCCATTCTTTGCAGAGCCAAGCAGTGCACTGTGATCACATTTCCTTTCGTATATCACCCCTCAAACTGGAGAGACATGCTTCATTTTTATCCTCATTTGCCTCAAACTCTATCTCCAGGCCTTTGCATGTCCTGAAATGTCATCATTTTTCCTCTGCACTTGATATTGTGACTAATGTCAGAACTATAAATTGAAGATTATTTTCTCTCAGAGTTCTAAATGCGCCACTCCGTTTTTCTTTTAGTACCCAGCGTTGCGGCTGGGAAGTGCTGCGCCTTCTGATTTCTATTTCTTAGCACGTGAATGCTTTTGTTTAGTTTTGGGTTTAGACTTCACCTGCCCGAGCAGGTTATAAAGTGTTGCAGGGCTGAGGGGTCGCGGAAGACGCCCTCCGCCCACCTCGCACACTCTCGCAGCAACGTGAACCTGCAGATAACCGACTCAGGCCAAGGTTTCTCTCTGCATCGCTCTCTGCTCTGAAATTCTCCGTTGTTTTTCCTGTGGCCCCCTCAGCATGCAGGGCATTTCACTGTGAGTGACTTTTCAGCGAACGCCTCCCTCTCATCAATTAGACTGTCCTCATTCGGAGCTGAAAGAGCACGCACGCTGCTTCCTTATTTGGCCAGAGTTCACGTAACGTCTATTTTTTGCTCAAGAAACTGCGGTTGGTGGTCCATAGTCTGACCAATTTTTGGGGCACCATTTCTGAAATCCCAAATATTCAACGAGTTCAACACGTATGATCATCTTTTGCCTGTTGCTTTTCAAACAGATTTTTCAACTCCAAAGCAAAGGCCACTTTTTGTCGTAAGTCAGGGTTTAAAGTAGGGACCAATGAGACATTTCTGCCTCTTCCTACCCATTCACGGGCAGTCTTCCCTTGGCTTTCTCTTCTTCCTAGTGACAGTCCCAATATACACAAATGCATTCTGCAAGTGGGATTTTGTGCAACACTGCATCGAATGTACTGCAGTCGTCATTGTAGACTTACATCAACTACGTTGCTTTCATCTGTAAATCTTGTAATCCCATCACCAGAGCAATCAAGTTGTCTATGGAATGATTGGTTCCCCAGACACACCTGGTGATTATGCTCCTGGTTCCATTATCTGTGGATGCTTTCTGACTTCCACCTCTCCTTCTCCATTATTTACTGGAGATTCAGGATGTGTGCAGATAATTCAAATTTATCATGTCTTACTGATTATTTTATAACGCCATTAAGTAGGAAGATGGCACTGTATTTCACAGATGAAGAAGCTATAACAAAGAAACATGTGAATTGAAGTTCAACAATACAATCATAATTTTCATCTTAAAGTCTGTGGCTTCCCTGGATCTGAAAGTTTGGTTTTGGCAGAGTTCAGATTGCCCACCATCTTCTTTGTGGTCTCCCAAAGCCTTCTGCCTGAGTGGGGCTGCAAGCTGCCGCCACACTTTATCAGCCTGCAGAGAACCGAAGTGTCGCTCTTCTTAACAGACCCACTAGACCTGCAGCCACTATTTGTCACACGTTCTCCGTTCTGCAGAAGTTGGGAAGCCATCCAAGTACTGTAATTTACATGATCACTGAGCCAGAAGGTATCACTGTGCACGGAATATGCGTGAGCCTCTGTCCAAACTGTAAAGGGGGTGGGGCTGCAGTACAAAGAGGGTGATGGTTCCATGGGCAGCTCTGCTGCCCGCCCCCCAGGGGCAGGGCTCCCCACGGCACATGTATACACTACGTCTCTGACAGATGATCAGGCATTTGGGGATAAGAAAAGAAAATAAAAGGCGAGAAATCGGGGAGACACGTGGCCACAATCTTTTCTGACCTGAATGGGAAGTGGGTAGCAGTCGCTGTCTCCACGTCGCTGTCTCAGAGGGCCTTTCCCTTTTCCCCACGCGCTGCCACGGCCACCCACGGCAAGGAAGGGCTGACCCTGCGTGGGGGCTCCCGGAGCTCGGAGGCAGAATGGGTGCAAGCATTGCCCCACTGCCTTGGAGGGAAGTGGTATTCGCTTCACATCACACATCAAACGAAAAGGACTGTTCGCAGCTGAATCAAGGTAAAGCTGGACCTAAAGAGGGCCTATCCGGACATCTGTGGAGATGAGCGCATGCATGTTGTTGAGATGCTGTCTCAGCATCTGCCCACGGTCCTGCTTACAGGATGTCGTCCGGATGACCACAGCTGAAAGAAACAGCATCGAGGTACGAGCACGTGGCCAGAAAGGACGGCGCAGGGAGCGGGGAACGAGGTATAAAGCCTTCTTAGAGCCGAGGTCCATCTCCCCATCAGTTTTATAGCTGACTCGCCCAGCTCCCAGACAGGCCTGTGATATCTGCATTATTACGGCGTCTCTGCACCACCCCTCGCACTTTTATAATGTAGGAAAGAGAGAGATTAATTGGACGGTGAAACTCTTCAACAATTTGCGGAACCTCTGCATTCCGGACGTTAATCTTTCCCTAAGTGCCCTGTCGTTAACTTGAAAAATCAGCCGGGCAAAGCCTTAGAGTAGTTCATGTAAACAGAAACACATAAATAGTGCGCCGGAAGGGAGACGGGGAAGGCTGCCTGAGGACCGGCAGCAAGATGGTACATTAAGCTGTTTTCCAGAATGCTTCATCCAGGGGAACGTCGTTTACCCATGGCCCCGGACTATTGAGTTAGACTAGCTTATTTTGGGCAGGGACCTGGTAAGAACACGGAAAACATTTCCACGTTCAAGTTGGTTTCAAGTTATGCAGATGAAAAAGGACTTCTCTACCTTGGTCTCCAAAAGAAAATCTCTTTTCCCTCTGCGTGTGCGGAATTCAGCGAGCAGCATCTTTCTCCTAGATTTTCTTCAGTGTGAAAAGGAAATAAGCAAAAGGTGTCTGGAGATTTTCTCATGTAAATAGATGTCCTCATGATGCCAGCGCTGATTGGTCTTATATATGAAGCTGGCTAGAGCACGCTACTGATGTATTAATTTGGAAATTTTGAGCCTGCTTTTTCCGATAAGATGCTTCCACGCATGAATTTGTTCTTGTGTAAACAGAGCTCTTGGTCGATGCTCACAAAATCATGACGAAGCAGACAGGAAAACAGAGCGAGTTTCTCCGAGGGCGGAAACGGCCCTGGGGGAGGGCCGGGGGCGGGGATCTCGCCCCGGGGCAGCCCCGGGTGAGTGGCAGGCCTGCGGCTCCGACCCGGCCGCTCCTCAGTGAGTGCGCTGCAAACCGTGATTGAAATCTTTTGCTGCAGAATGTGACGTGAAATGTTGGTAGTCGGAGAATGAAAAGTAAGCACGCACCCTTGCTCCATCGACTGCATGGAGCTCCGGGGTCTGCCTCGTCTCGGCGGCGCAGAATCCTCTTCCACCGTCGGTCACCAGCCGCCCGCCAGAGGCAAAGCCACCAGCGTGTAACTCACGCGGAACTACGTCCAGCAGACAGACGCCGCCGGAGGGTCTCGCGAGGGGACGGCTGGGGACGTGCTCAGACTGGTTTCTAGGCTCGGCTGAAAGCTGAACACAGGAGTCCTGTCAAACCCGCGATGCTTGTGATTGAAACAGAAATTAAAGCTGAAAGTAGTATGAAAAGTGGCGCCTGCTGACTACTCTTCTCCTTTGTAAATAATAAGCGATTTATGACCAAGAAAATTAAAACTTAGCAAAGGCTTGGACGTAAGTGAAAGGCACGTAGGTTTATTTTCAGCTATTCTTTCAATGAACGTTTGTGGCGAGCCTCTAGGGAGCACGCCGCAGTCCTGAGGAAGCAGGTAGCCACGACTTACAATCTCGGCAGCCCAAGGCACACATCCGGGTAACAGGTACTGCAGTGACCCGCAAAAAGGCCACACGCAGAATTTCCCGGGGCAAACCCTCTTCTCTGTTGCTGGGGAGAACAAAAGAATAATTACAGACGTCATGATAAAGGATTTGTTTGGACTTTGATCACTAACTAAATTAATAATTTATTTTTATAGGCTAGATGTTCAGCGCAAATTAAAGTCATCTGAGTTTGTGTGCCAGGTAAATAATTTTGAACTTTCATACGTTTTTGTGGGGGGTGTAATGTCAGGGAGCCAGATTGCACTAACATTTGGTGGGAACATCTTTAACCTGCACAACTGAAAGTAATGATTAATGCTTGCACAGTATTGATTAAATGCCAGACATTGTATACATGCACACGTATAATTCATTTATCTCTCTAAAGCAACCTTCTGCAGGGGACACAGCCATCATCCACGTAAGTAAGTGGAGGGCGGCAGAATGTGTCACCTGGAAACATGCTGCTCTGACGCAAGGGTTGTTTTGAGCTAAAGGCACTTGAAAAACAGTAGATGCAAGAAAGGTGCTTTATTTCTCCCCTTTCTTCCTGAGAGCAGGGGATGAAACCCCTCCGTGGAAGGTGTCCCTCCTGTTTCAGGCGGAGAGAGATAATCTTACCGCCAGAGACGGGAGTGGAGGCAGAGGAATCTCTACAGACAGGCACTGTCAGACTGTCTCTTCCCTCCTTTGGTCTCCCCGTGTGTTTTAGCTCATTTTCCACAATTGTCTCTCTGGGTTCAACCTGGTGTATGGGCACGGAGGCTTTGCCAGTTCTTGGGGGTCTTCATTTTTCTGTGGGGAATGCCACGTACACGTAAAAATCTGCGTGCTTTTCTCCTGTTAGCCTTTCTTTTTGATGGAAGTATAGCCGACTTACAATATTGTGTTAATTTCTTGAATACAACCTAGTGATTCATTTATGCATATATATATTCTTTTTCATATTCTTTTTCGTTACAGGCTATTACAAGGTACTGAATACAGTTCCCTGTGCTGCACAGCAGGACCTTGTTGTTTATTTTATATACAGTAGTGTGTATCTGCAAATCCCGAACTCCTCATTTATCACTCCCTGCCCCCCCCCCAGTAACCATAACTTTGTTTTCTATGTCTGAGAGTGTCTCTCATGTCAGTTGAATTCACAGGTCCAGCTGGAGCCCCTAAGAGGATGAAGTTTTGCCTCCCCTCCCCTGACCATGTGATGGTGCAGCCCAGTGGAAGCATTAATAGAAATCTTTCTATTGCAAGTCCCTTAGGGGATGATGGTGGCCAACAGTTACATACTAATCAAACACCTACCATATGGCAGGCAACGGAATTGCAAAGGTGGGCAAGACCTGATCCTTGGCCCACAGCGTCCCTTCTAGCGAGAGGTGGGCTTGAAAGCAGGTGAGCGCGGAGGAGCTGCTGGGGTGGAGACCCCGAGGGTGGGGCAGGCATGCCATTCTGCCCCGAGCCCTCACAGAGGAGCCAGCACTCTGAATTCTCTGGCTGTCTTCTAGAAAGTGGTTTAGGCAAGGTGGAGTCATGTCTAAAGATGTCCCCGGTTCTAAGCATGGACTTGAGACAGTTGGGTGGTTCCAGCTACGATCTGCCACCAGCAGAGTGGCCATCTAGGTTACAGTGTCCTGAGCAAGTAAGACAATGTGTCCGCAGACGTGTTCCCTCTGATGTAAAGACCTCGGTCAGCACGAGAGGCAGACAATGCAGACGACGTCCTTCAGTTAAAAGCAGAGGATACCGGAGGTCTCTGGAGATAGATCGAAACCTCCTTCCACTTGCCCCCTGTTTGGTTCACAGAAAAAATCCATCAGCAACAGACCTGGACATTGACGCGACGCCCCGAGTGATGAGAGTGTGAAGGGTGAAAACGCAGGGAATGGACGCTGTTGAGAACTGTGCGCTCTAGTGGCTGTAGCCGCTACCTTAAGTTACTCAGCAAACATCTCCGAGGTGCTGAAACTCGCCAGGGCTGCAAAGCGCTTCACGACATCAGTGTATTGGGAATGAGTTTCTATGGGTGGTGGTGTCCAAAACCGTGTGTGCGCACATGTACGTGTGTGTGCTTGGGCATGCATGTGCACGCGCCGTGTGTGTATGTGTGTGACTTAGTCTCAGATAGCAACATGTGATGTCTGTGTTCCAACATACTTTACCTCGAACCCTCCACCTGCTCTCATAAGATCTGTCTTACTTTCACACATGCACGCGTCTCTGCAATCACCTACATCCTGTGGCTATTGGCTGATGCCAGCGCCGCGATGGGTAAGGCTGAGCTCTTTCCCTAACTTTCACGATAACATTTTAATAGAATTTTGAGCATTTGCAGGTAACTTGCAATCTTCCCTAACTTGAAAAAGGTGAGTGAACAGAACATGTTATTCAAATCATGAATTCCTGAAGACTCGCTGACGACAGTTGGTTGTTCCTGGCTGTCATCTTGAATCATGCTTTGCATCTTAATTCTGCCTAAGGAATGTGCCTAGGGGAAATATTTGGCCATTAACACCGTGAATCCTTAATCAGATTGCTGAGTACTTGCTTCCTAAAAGAGAAATAGTAATCATAAGAAAAGTCCAAATTTCCAATTAGAGTATAGAAGTCATCTTTATGGAATGGAAGACAAGTCATGAGCTCTTATGAGCCCTGAGCCACGTGGGAGCCACAGATCATGCCACCCGCCTGCACGCTAGATCCTCTGTCTGTGTTCGGGAGACCCACTGATTGTCCCGAAGTGGTGAACTTTCCTGCACCAGGGAAAGTCTGAGAGAGAATGACTCTGTCGCAATGCACAAACGACTGTGAGGGCTCCCGTCCTAGAGTCCCGGAATCCTGCCGAGCAAGGTGGCCCAGGGATTCGAGGGGCTGCCAGCGTGAGAAAAGGTTAGCATTTCTCACCTCCCCTAGATAAGGTTGTTATCGTGTGTTTCCACCATCTTTGAAATGAATTCTGAGAAACTGACACATCATTCACATGCCGCAACAAAAATCTTTCTGAAACAAGCGTTGGTGAGGATGTGGAGAAATTGGAACCCTCCGCCATTGCGAGTGGAAATATAAAATGCTGCAGCCACTTTGGAAAACAACTTGGCACTTCCTCCAAATGGTAAACTTAGAGTCACCATGTGACCCAACAAGCCTACCCTGAGGTGTACACCCAGGAGACTTGGAAGCTTACGGCTATGCAAAAACTGTGCACAGATGTTCTTATTGGCATCATTCATAATAGCCAAATTGGAAATAACCCAAATGTTCATCAACAGATGGATGGATAAACAAAATGTGGTCTATTTGCACAATGGAATGTTCGATGTTTTATAAAAAGAATGAAGTTCTGATACGTGCTACAGCATGGACGGACCTTGAAAGCATCATGCTAAGTGACAGAAGCAGTGACATCGGGCCACGTATTGTGTAACCCCGCTTAGAGACGTGTTTGGAACAGGCAAATCCACAGCCACAGGAAGTAGATTAGTGGTTGCCAGGAGCTTGGGAGGGCTCTGGAGGGAAGCGGGTAGTGACCGTGGGTGTGTTTTATTTTGAGCTGATGACAATTACACAGTGACAATGATTTCACAACTCTATAAATACACTAAAACCCAATGAATTGTGTACTTTAAAAGGGTGAAGCTACAGCGTGTGAATTATATTTCAATAACGCAGTTATAAGAAAAAGCTTTCTGAGCTGCTCTGGAGAGTCCGAGCCTGTGTGTTTGCACATTTCTGCAAATGATCAAGATTAACTAGTTGTTCTGAGATGTATTCTAGCCCGAAGAGGAACTAAAACATTAAAAAAAATAAACAAGCACAACAAAGCAATAAGAAGTGATTTTTTTTCACATGTGTTGGAATTTCATGTTCTCAAACATCTAAAGCGAGCTTCTTCCTTTGCCTTCAGGGTGATGGAACTGCAATTTTGAAACATTTTTAGGACATGAAACGATGCACAAATATTTGTGCTCTGCTTGATGGGCAGAGGATGTCCCAAAGGCGTCTCGTGTTTCCTAACTCCATGATCAGTGTGCGAAGAGCTTTAAACACGACACCGTGGACGGCATGCCTCCATCCCCCAGATCAAAAATAAGAACAGTGTTTCCTGAAAACAATTACTTGGGAGTGAAGCTCGGTTCTCACTTACGTCACCTGATCAGAAAATGCTTTTATAGAAATTAAAGTTATATGGAGCCTACACGGGGCGTTTCAGCAACCTTTAACGACTGGTTTTCCCTCACAAGCCCAGGAAAACCTGAGCATTTCCCCAACAGGAAGCACGCATTGTTTTGGGGGTGAAGCAGACCAAGGGGAATGCTGTTTCTGATGATTATCATAGCTGTCATTACTGGAGATTCCTGTGACATTTTGGGTCACTTGCTTTTTTGAAACTATTTTTAAGCAAAAATTAGCAGTCTTCCCTCATTATTGAATTAGCATAGTTTATAGTTACAGAATCTGATAATTTACTGATATAAAGCACGTGAAGGTCATCACTGAACTTGCTCTAAAATAATCAACCAACAGCGAGTCAGTCCACACTCGTTGTCGGCCGCATCCACATCTGTTTATGAGGTCAGAGGTCAGCGCCCAGAAGGGCAGAAATGATGATCAAATCAATGGATAGTTAAACATTTTGAGAACTCCTTATTGATTTATTTCGGTGGATTTGCATGCCCTGAGATGAGGTAGGAAGGGAGGATGTCAGGCTTCTCTGGGGGGAATTGTGAAGTTAACGAGAGTGGAGATACCCCAGCAGCAGTCAGTGTCGCAGCGCTTGTGTCTGCAGCCCCGCCGGCCTCTCTGGGTGAATTCTCCACCCTCTGGCTTCCCTGCCTCTGTCTCCACACCCTGGAGTGTTCTTTGCATCAAACTTGTGCTAGCCCCTCTGCAACCTCACATCAGTTTATTCTGTTCTATGGTCTCTGAGTAACAGATTTCAAGTGGATGGCCCACCTCTGACGTCTTAGAGACTAACATGAGTATCAGGCGTGTAACACGCACATTTACAACTTGATTTTGCAGTTAAATGTGGCAAGTTCGTGCCCCGCGCGAGACTGTAAATTCCCGGGATTCACAGAGCGTCCTGGTTAATTTCTGCAACGTGCTCCGCACACGGCAGCCCCGCAGAGCGTGCGTGGTGACTGCGTGAGTGGAGGAGAGGAGAGGGAAGCCGGGGCTCATCTAAGAGGTGTCCGAACGGTGATGATTAAGCAAACACAGGGACGCATTCTGATCTTCCTTGTTTTGGAAGTTGAGCTCCTCTGGTCGCTGTGCAGTCAGATGTAAGGATATGCCCCCCTGAGATGCACCTGCAGAGAACTTTGATCGTCACACACGGGGCAAAGATGAAGACAGACTGGGGCCAGCTCTGTCTTGTTTTTTGCAAAGAGGCATACTTTATACAACCCCACCTTGGTCACAAAATGGCCCTCTGTTGCTCAAAAGTTGTGTTTAAAATTTCAATTCAGAACGCTCACTCGGCACCCCGGATGTCCATCTGGGGGTGACAGTAAATTTGCTCCTGTAACTGAAGTTGCAGTTTTGGTTTCCCTTCCGTAGCAGGATGTTACAGCAACAGCGCCGCGGGATCTCTGTAAGGATCATAAACACATTTAACCCGGTAGCTTGTTTTCAAAAGTTTCCAGCAGAGACCACTTGAGTACAAAGGGTCAAACACAGTCCAAACAAACGCGTGTGACAACAGGTACAAAGGGCTGCGCCCTGGTGAATGATTAATCAAGCTGTCATAAACAAAAACGAGCTGTACGTTTGATAAACAGGTTGGTAAGAGGGCACAGGACATACAGAGGAACGTCTTGTCTTTTAAAGTAGAATGTCAGTACGTCTTTGAGGGGTTTTGGCTTAATACTGGGAGTCAGACTGGGGAGCTGCGCCTGCACCCACACGTTGGTGACATACATGCCTCTGCAATGAAAATGCACTATTGGCGCTCTTGCCTGCTTCTTTCATCCTCTCTGTTCTCCTTCAGTAGGTGATTTTATGCACATCTGCTCCCAGGTGCCTCTGCAAGGGGACATTGCTTTTCTCTCCCTATATTTTCCTCTTCCGGGAATGAGAGAGCAATTAGCCACGGCAACCACGAAGATGGAAAGGCTCGTACACCCAGTTTGCAAGAATAAAAGCAAAACACTTCATCACATTTTCAGAGGAGCCTAAAACTAAACACGTGACTATAAAAAAAAAAAAGGCTAACTTTTGCTTTTTCTCCCCAGACCTCCATGTGGTCCATGTGGCCATCTCAAGTGGTCTACTCGGAAGATGACGCAAATATTTTCCAACTTTCCAATAATTTTGCTGGAGCTCAGAACACTTCTGGAGCTTAACTTCAGGAATTATGCTGAGGACCACTTTACAAGTCACAAAAGAAAACAATTTCTGTCCTTTGCGTAAGAGTCAGCCACAGTGTAGGCATGGTCAACTTTGGTCCTGAAAGGAGGAAGGAAGCCCACTACGGACACACAGAAATGACTGCGATAAAGAAATCCATGGGCCAACCAGAAGCCAGGCAGTCTCCGTGAGTCATAGACGCATCACGAAACTGCAAGGGAAGTGGGTCCGGTGATGACAGTGCTTCCAAGTGGTCCTACGTCATTGGAAATGCTTGAGAAACGGCCCCTGAATCTTGCTTGTCACTGGAGGCAAGACAGAAGGAGCCCCTCTTGACTCTCTTTCCCTCCCCTCCACCCAGCTGTGGTCCTTGAGCCTTGTCTCTGTAGACTGTGAAAATAAACCACAAGGAAAATCAAAAAACACATTAATTCCAGAAGCTTTTGGTCGTGAAGGGTAAATGTCAGGTTAAAGGGTGGGGGAGAAAGGGAAGAAAGGCATGGGAAGGCAGAAAATATGGACCCACGTGTCCCTTAAAGGACATTCTCTATGTGGACAATCCCTTTTTTTTTTTTAAATTCTAGAAACTTCCTTCTCTTTCTCGCGAGAGTGCAGGATCTAAGTCTCCATAAATGCATTTCCACGGGAAGCCCTTTTCTCCCACGTATCGCTGCCTCCCATGTACCCCTGGAACCGGGGGCTCCTACTAGTCATGGTCCCTGCTTCCCTTCTACCCTCCTGGACTGGATCACAGAGGCCCAAGCTCAGGGGTTTTGAATAGATGTTAGAGATTCTGTGATTGTGTTACCATTTTACACTGGAATTCTCCATACAACATTCTTTTGAGAGGTTCTCCAATCCCCTGGGCCTCTTCCCTCTGGAGAGGAGTCTCCGCCCAGTGCGGCGGTGTAAGTATTCCAGGAGGCAACGCGTGGAACTCTTACAGCGCCGGGCTGGCGCATGGCAGGAACTCTTTTGATGCATTTTTCCTCCTTTAGTAAGCTCAGACAAGCATGGCGGGATC
The DNA here is from genome assembly GCF_048564905.1 of Vicugna pacos. Taxonomy (NCBI): domain Eukaryota; kingdom Metazoa; phylum Chordata; class Mammalia; order Artiodactyla; family Camelidae; genus Vicugna; species Vicugna pacos. The sequence goes on along the minus strand of NC_133000.1, from coordinate 71,343,453 downwards.
GTGACCCTCCTGACCTGAAGACTGGCCCCTGTGACTTCACTGCAACCTACAAAACCAGGAGGAACCCTTGAAGGTCCCTCTTGTCTGCTTGTCGCCTTTTCAAATAGCCTCGTTTTCAGCTGTGCTTCACAGGACTTGAGTCTTCTCTCCTGGTAGGCTCCAGTCTGTGTTTACCCATGACACAAATATTTTCAAATGATCATTTTGATGGATTTGTGAATATTTATGTATCTCAGTCATCAAGTTGTACACCTTAAACATATGCAATTTTAATTGTCAGCTATATTTTAATAAATCCAGGAAAAACATTTAATATATATACATTATTGTGTTACATTTTGCAGTTTGCTTTTCTTTCTTTAAACTTAAAGCTTCCTTTTGAAAATGCTCTCAAGCCATGTGTTAAATGATTCTAATTAAAGATGCTGATAGATGTGAAGTCTTGTTACGTAGACCACGTGCTGTACCAAACCTCCATTCATGTCCATCCTCCGAGGTCGCTGTGTTTCAGTTTTTAATAAGTGAAAACCACAGCCAAGCCTCCATGTATGCAGGTTCAAAATCTGCCCGAGCTCCTGGGGATGAGATGGACAAAGCCAAGACTTGAACCCAGATGGGACCAGTTCCTGGGCCCAGGCTCTGCTCTGCGGGCTGTTCTCTCTGGTTCTCTGTTTTGTTCTGATTGTGGCTAAAAGGTTCTCACGTTGCCTGGCAACCTTCTGTAACTCCTGCTTTTTGGAACATTAGCTTCAGGGCCATGTTTCCAGAGGACCACCTTTCTCTCCGATAATCATCTTTGCTTGGTTATATGTCCATTTTGTAAAATTACGTACACGAGTGGCAGGGGATGTGAGCCTGGAAACCACCTGTCTGGCTGACACCTGTCAGTCAGCTCCACGTTTCAGACACAATTCTCATTTCCTTCTGAATCAGTTACCTTTAAGGTCTCACTTCTTGCGATCTACTTACCTGTCCATCCGAAACCTTTGAACTGCCTCACTGATGCCCCAGTTATGTGTGTGACTCTGGGGGGCCTTGTTTTTGGTTTCTGTCCCCAGGGCACCTGGGTCTCCCTCTGTATCAATTAGTAGTCACCCTCAGTGTCTTTGCTAAAACTGGGGTCATGACTCATCCTGATGAGAGGTGGCTGGCTGGATACTCCACGTTCAGCCTGACAGACCTAGAGGGTTGAGTTTTCCAGCCATTTCTCTGTTTTGTCCCTTTGTAAGACCTAAGAGCTGAGGCAGCAACGCAGCCTCGTGTTCTCTCCTCCCTTCATCCAGCGCGCGATTTGGGCTGCAGTCTGCGACACACTGACACGGCCTTCGACCTCCACCAAGACGCCGCCCACCACGCCCACCCTTGAGCTTGCAGTGTTTCTCAAAGCACAGCTCCATCTTTGGTATGGGTGCATTCGTTTGCTACGGCTGTCATCGCAAAGGGCCACAAACTGAAAGGCTTAGAATAATAGCAATGCATTGCCTCACAGTTTTGGAGGCCAGAGGACCCAAATCACGACACCGGCAGGCCGTGCTCCCTCGGGAACTAAGCTAGACTCCCTCCTTGCCTCTGCTGGCTTCTGCTGGCAGCCGTGCCTAGATGCGCCTTGGTTTGCAGCTGCATTATTTGTCTGCGTCTGTCTTCACATGACACCGCCAGCAGTGTCTCTCTTCTGTTTAAAGGACGCCTGTCATATTGGGTCAGGGGCCCACCCTAACGATCTCCTCTCAACATGCTTGCATCCGCAAAGACCCTATTTCCAAAAAGGTCAGATTTGCAGGTGCTAGGGGTTTTAAGATTCCAGACTTTCGGAGGATACCCATCAGCCCGTAGTGGTGTATAAACCTGCTGCTTTTAAAGAGCGCATGCTCTTTGTCAGCAAACACTCGTCATAAACCTCACTGGGCCAAAGCTCAGTGTAATTAGGGAGGTTACATTTACCGTCCTAAGTGATAACTTCAAATTCACATTATTTATTATGCATTGGCTATTGGCCAAGAGACACATAGGTCCACACATCTTGTTTTTTTTTGCCTTTTTCTTTCTCTTACTCCTATGTGAGCATTTCAAGACGTGACCATCTCATTATCCACGTTATTCCACATCACACTCAGCACTGCTAACGTGCCAGGCAGCGTTCTAGGAGCTGGGGGGCCGGGAGCCAGCACTGGAGGAGCTCCTGCCTCACGGGGCTTGAGGTCAGCTGCAGGGACGACCCTGGCCACTCTAAAGGGAAACTGGAGGGAACTCCGCCCTGCTCCTCACCAGACCTGGACCACGGATCAACCACCTGACTTCTCTGAGTCCCAGTGTGCTTATCTGTTCCGAGGGGATAACATTAGTAGGCATTTCATAGCGTTTTGGGAAGGATTGACTAAGTAAACCCACGTGAGATGCCTAGAACAAGTCCAGATGAATGGTCAGTGGTCTCCAAGTGCTGGTAGAGAGGTCTAACCGCATCTGGGGGCAGGAAACCCTCCCTGCAGATGTCAGGGGAGCCTCATGAGTCCTGGAGGCACTGCTGGGAAAGATGGCAGAGGGGGGACCCGACTCTTCGGGACACCTGCTTGTGGAGAGGAAGTGAAGCTGACCTCCTTCTCAGTCATGCTTTCCAGAGTTTTGTCTCAGCCTCCCGCGTGCTCCCTCTCCTTAGCCAGCACGGCCCCTTGCCGCGTGAGTGAAGATTTCCAGAACGTACTGGCTGGGACTTTTCCACCCTAGGAATTCCACCATTTTAAAGACCGGCCCCCAGTGGGACTATTTCATCTTCAAGACTATGATGTTCACACACATCAGTGCTGGGTTAGACTTCATCTTGGGAGCCCCATCTTGCTGGGATATATCTGAGGACACCCCCTGAGGAGCCACAGATATTTTCTACCTGATCGTAGCCCTGCGGTGACTTTAGGCCAGGGCTCTGTGATCTTTTTCCGTAAAGGGCCAGAGAGTACATTTTAGGCTTGCCAGTCCTACAGTCTTTGTCACAACTGCTCAGATCCACTGTGGCAGTTCAGAGACAGCCAGAGGCAGTGAGTAAATGAATGGGCAGACTGTGTTCCAACAAAACTTTATTCATACAAACGTTCAGCAGGCAAGATTTGCCTGTGGCCTGTAGTGTGGCTCCTCCCACCTTGGACTCTAATGTTAAGTTGTTATCCACTCTGGGGCCACTGTGGATTCGTGCTTCAGTTCAACACAGTAAAAACTAAACTCCCCTTCCCACTGAAGCTAGCTCCTTCCCTGGTTCTCCCTGCACACGGCAGTGATAACTGTGCTTTCCAGCTCATACACATGAAAACATGTGAGGCTGAATGTCTGATACACCCTTTCTGCTCACTGCCACGTAGCTCACACGTGTGGGCTCAGGTTCCACAGCTGTCCTGGCTCTCGTCAGCTGTGTTTGCGTTCTTGGCTTGGGGGCTGACTGATCTGCCTTCAGCTTTTATCTCCAGCTCATCCTTGACACGGCGTTTGGGTTAATTGTTCCTAAAATTTGCTTTTATCAACACTGTCCTCTCTAGTCTTTAAAATCTACCCAAATCTACCAAACCTCAATCTGCCTTTCTCCTTGTCTCATTCTCTACACAACCTGCTAATGCTATTTTTTGTTTGTTTGTTTGTTTGTTTTGAATTATTCTATTGAGGTATAAATGATATGTAAAAAGCTACAGATATTTAATATGTACAAGTCTGAGTTTTGGGATAAATATACAACCTGTAAAACCATCACCACCACCAAGGCCAGAGGCAGCTCCATCACCCTGCAGTTTCCTTTATTAATTTCATCCTTAGTATTGCGTGTGTGTGTGTGTGTGTGTGTGTGTGTGTGTGTGAAATGAGATCACTGAACATAAGGTCCACCCTCTTAGCAAATCTGAAGTTGAATAGTAGAGCCCTGGGATGTATTCCTCTTGCAGAACCAAACCTTTGTACCGTTTGACCCTCATCTCTCCATTTGCCCCCCCCCAACAAACCCTGGCAGCCACCACTCTACGCTCCGTTCCACGGAAGCTTCCTGCATCCGAATGCTCACACCACCGTTTGGGGTTCTTAACTTGCATACTAAGGTTTTCATTTCTTCCATACATCGTGCAGGTGTTTTTGCAGTCTTGAGGTGAGTTGTTTTATCTGTATGTAGTATCTGTATGTAAGCCACAGAACCATTTTAATGGCCTATCATTCGGAGGTCAGTTTTCAATAAAATATAATATACTGCCAAAAATTGATGGCTTGAAGATATTTTTAAAGCACTCTTGACTATAAAGAGAAAGAAGAAAACTTGTTCTCTCTTGAAATGGAATAGAGCTTCCAAGATGCCTCTTTGGCATCACACCTGCGTGGACCTGAAGGAAATGCTGGTTCCGACTTAGCTTACAGGAAAATTCAAGTGGTTGAACATATACTCAGTATAATAAAAATAATAAACAAATAAGTGCTAAATTATGTGGTCTCAGTTTGTGGGTGACCCTGAAGTGAACAGTATCTGTGTTTATTTCTTGTTCTTTACACGTGTGACCTGTTCCTCCGTGGGGCTTGGGATTATGTTTGGTACAAATCCCTGATGGGCCTCTGCACATGAAGAAAGTCAGCTCAAAAGGACAGTCACAGCAGCATCTGGACGTTCGAGCACTTCCATAAATGATGCAACGTTCTCACTGCATAAGCTGATCATGTGTGCCAGCCCATCCCCAGCCCGGTGGAGACTTCCTCAGATGCTGGCTGTTAAGCTCCCTGACGTACGAAGAAAGAAATAAGGAAACTCAACAAAAATCCACGACGCTTCAAAAGCTCGCCCTCTCCTTCTCTGCCTTCTGTTTCTCGTCTAAGAAATTGAATATGGTGGCAGGGGAGGGTGTGGCTCTGTTGCAGAGCACATGTTTAGCATGATGAAGTCCTGGGTTCAGTCCCCAGTCCCTCCAGTAAAAAAGAAATCCATAAATAGACCTAATCAACTAGCCCTCCCAAAAAGAAAGAGAAAAGGAGAAACGGAACCTGGCACACGGCCGCACGTTAAGGTTCAGGGACCCCGCTTGAGTTAATCTCCCAGTTTTAATCTACTTTCCTGCTAGCTACGGACCCACACACCCACGCCCACGTGCACTGGTTGCAATGCTTTCATGATTCTTCATTGTCTCCCCGTAATGTGGAAGAAGAGGGAACAGAACTCATCTCATCTGGATGCCAGTCTACAACGTGCCACTGCTTTTCCCATGCGAGTGAGAACACGAGGCCAAAACGTCCTTTCTCTCCCCTGGAAAAAGTTTCCGTAACAATGGATTCCTAGACCACACACCCCCAGTCAGCTCTGCAGGCAGATCAGAGAGGCAGAGCTCGACGAGGACGTGGCCTGGGCTTCCTGGGGCAGCTGATCTGAGGAAGGAGGAACTCTCGTCTGGGCCACGACAGCGTGGACGCTTGCCGCCTCTGAAGTGGGCCAGCTGGGAAGGACCAGGAAAGTGTGGGCCTATTACTGCTGAAGGGAGTCCGCCATTGACTAGAAACAGAAAGACCTTTCCTCTGATCCCAGGTAGGTCATTCTAGCCATCCAAACTGTGGAGACGGGTAAACGGCTAATTGCTGTTTCTGCCCGGAAATGACCTTTGAAGGGAGCCAGAACCATCCAAAATCAATAAGTCACTGCCAGAAATGTCGCCCACTTTTATTTGCATTTCACGTATCAATGATAAAAGTGCTATTATGGTAAGAGAGATCTGAAGGGATCTCATATTCGGGCTCCGGTACCAACCTATTCCAGCACTGAAAGATGATACTGTGGATGCCAGTTAATTCGTGGGTACAGGTATGGCTGTACCTGTCAGGTGAGGCACCTGACAGCCCTCATGTACTGCAGGTGTGTAATGAGTGTCCTTTGGGCAGCGGTCACAGCCCTTATTTGCATTAGGTTGTCACAGTGACTCTGACACTCACGTTTTTGACAGCACATTGACTTTTTTCCCTCCAGTTGGTTTGGTTATAAAGTGAGGTGTAGCATGTTAATGGCTGACATTCATGTCAGAAGATTAAATTGAATGCACTGCATTGAAATCCAAATTGGCTATTAAGATGTAGACATGGGAACATTAAAAAGAGAGAGAGAAGCCACAGACTGTTAACACTGATGGCCCATCTCAACCAGCGCTCCCCCTTCTATAGTAACAGAAAATTTGATTTATGATCTGCCGATCGACCCCCTCCCCGTCCCCGAGCGTTGCCTTCACGTTGTTCTTCATTGTTTTGCTTTTTGTTACTACATGCTTTTCTCGCAGCCCTCCTCCATCCTTAAATGAGAAGATGCTTTTATAGACACAACATTGTAAACTGACTCTAACTCAATAAAATAAAATTTAAAAAAAGAAAAAGCTTTTTTATAAATAAGAGAGAGCTTATTCTCATTGAAGATAAGCTTTGTTCACTCAGAAGATGCCGGATTCCTTGTATACTTAGTCGAGATCCTCACCAGGGTACCTAACTGAGGTTGACCAGGGAGGATGTTCAAAGAATGGAGAATTCTTTGCAACGAATGTCACCCCCAAACCTTGGAAGTATCAATGGTCTACCTTAAACGCGGGCTGTGAACTAGGAAAAGCCCATCTCGAAGGTGCTCTGGGCCAGCTGAAGAAAATGACTGTACGTCAGACTGATGTGCCACACATGTGTGTGCAGAACTGATTTATTATTGAGAATGGCGAATAAACAGATTAGAGAAGAGTAGCCTTTCGTCGGCACCTCTCCCGCGTTCCTAACACCCCCACTTTCCAATTAAGTGGTGCTGTTCTTTCGCATCTCTTAATGGCGCTGCTCTTTGGACAGGGGCCTGGAGAGAATTGAGGGAGGACCATTTGCTTCACTCCATCAAAGGCTCAGATGTTAACTCCATGCAGAAACAGCCTCACACACACCTAGAATCACATTTGGCTGCACGTCTGAACGTCCTGTGCTTTAGCCAAGTCGACAAGTAAAATCGACCACCACACCTCCTGACCCAAACCCCCAGCTCCTTCAAAGATGTCTTCACAGCTGAACGAGACGGTGATGTCTCCTCCTCTCTTGGAATCTGTTAAGCGTCTAGGGAGATGAATGATGACTCACATGCACAGTGTGGACTGTGGGTAACGGCGTGCATGGGATTAATGAGACATGGGGTCTCAACCAACCAGTTCATAATGGGCGTTTACAGTGTGTTGCGCATGAAGTGCCCGCGAGTCCTTCGGATATAATTTGCCTCTCCAAATAAAAGGACACACCCAGGTGTCCACGTGCCCCAAGTGTGGAGACCTCTCCGCAAGAGCCTTGGGCATATATGAAAACCTCCGTGAGCCAAGCACTGTTGAGATGACACTTCACACCGTTCTTCTTCTGGGAGTAAATATTAGAGGGAAAGAAATGTGCCTGCTGCTGAAGTGCCTGCCCCGTTTCACAGGATGAGCCCTCCATGTTCCAAGAGAAGGATGGGTCCAGTGTGCGTGGAAACGTGCTTCAGCTCTCCCGTGAGGAAGGTCATCGCTTGCGGGTAAGAAAGATCTTTCACGGAGAAACACGCGTGCACACATGCACACACACGTGCATACATACAGAGCAACCAAAAAATGAGAAGGGAAGGGAGAGAGATGAGCTGAAAAGCTGTGTACCCCCGGGACTTCTACTGTTCGTAGGCAATTTTCATGTCAATGGGAAAATAGAAAATGTGAATAAGAACTTGTTTTTCAAACCGGAGGGAAGATTCTGTCTTTACCCCTAGATTCCAGTGAGTTCTGTGAGAGCTGTCAATTTAGGTCGGCTTCTTAAGTGAGACTCCGAGCGCACCTCTCCTCAGAGCGGGGCTGGCTTGCTGTCACAGACATAATGGAATCTCTGCTCCTCTCGCCGTGTCTCGAAGGCTGTAGACACCCACAGCTTTACTATTTTTAAGTTAGAACGGTTACCCCAAACTCAAGCCCTTTTCTGTAGATAAAGTAACTCCTCAGTTCCCTCTTGACGGTTTCCTTTCCCGTCAGTGCAGCTGATGATGAAGGCCCCACGGGGCTGTACGAATTGAAATGACTTCTTTAGTGCAGAGGTGGTATTGTCTGCGTCCTTCCTTTCCATCACTGCAACAGTTTCTAAATTTGACTTCTCCCTGAGTGTCTACGGGCCCCCAGCCAGATTTGAGGCCATGACTTCACGCATTTCTGTGCGGTGTAAACAGCCACCTTTGCCCCCCAAGATGCCCCACCCAACTGTTTTCTTGGAATGGAAGTTCCCTTTTTGTTTTATGACCTAGGATTAGCGCAACACCTTGACGGGGCTCTGTGTCTGTGTGCACCTTAGTCACAGGTTCCTGAGCGGTCTGTCTTGCATGCAAGGGTCCTGAGGTTGATCTTGACAATGTATTTTGAATAATGGCTCTCACGGCCCCTCCAATATTTCAGATAAATGCTATTGACTATAATAAAATGGAATTCTGAAAGAAAGCCTCAGTGTGGCAGACACTGGCCAGACTTCAAAACAAATACCTTAAATATTGTACTCAACCACAAGGTTATTTATTACTTGAATTAATTTGACATGATTTATTGGCATGATTCCTGTTCATATCGGACGGTAGTCCCAATGGCATCATAGCACACAGACTGCTTTGAGCTCACCATAGCAATGCGCCTGACAGCTCTCAGGGGGGCGCTGTCCACTGGGCTCCGGGTGTTTGGAAGGGGGATGATCTGTACAAAGGGATTTCTGGGCTCCTTTCCTTCTTTTTTTTAAAGTGAAGTATAGTTGATTTACAATGTTGTGTTAGTTTCAGGTGTACAGCGAAGTGATTCAATTTTATACATATGTGCATATATGTACATACATATTCTTTTTCAGATTCTTTTCTATTATAGTTTATTACAGGTTATTGAATGTAGTTCCCTGTGCTGTACGGTGGGACCTTGCTATTTATCTATTTTATATATAGTAGTGTGTATCTGCTAATCCCAAACTCCTCATTTATCTCTCCACTCCCCCCTTCCTCCTTGGTGACTAGAAGTTTGTTTCCTATGTATGCGAGTTTGTTTCTGTTTTATAAATAAGTATATTTGTGTGTTTTTTATATTCCACATATAAGTGATAGCATATGATATTTTTCTTCCTCTGTCTGACTTACTTCTCTTAGTCTGATCATCTCTAGGTCCATCCATGTTGCTGTAAATGGCATGATTTCATTCTTTTTAATGCCTGAGTAGTATTCCATTATATATATATATATATATATATATATATATATATATATATATATACACACACACCACATTGTCCTTGTCCATTTATCTGTCGATGGACACTTAGGTTGCTTCCTTGTCTTGGCGATTCTGATTCTTCTTTATAAGTCCTCAGCATCCTTGAGATTTCTCCCTCTAGTGTAAGCAACTGCTCTACCTGTTATGAATTTGTTTCCCTTTTTCCTTTGCAACCTCACCTCTATGGATATTGTGGACTTGGTGGTGAGGTGGGCAGAGGAGGTGCTGTTTCATTGCTCAGTATTGTAGAAAAGGCCACCATTGTCTTTAAATAAACTGCGTAGCCACTGCAGAGTAACGGAGCTAACTTGTTGGTCCCATCAGGACAGCCACACTGGGATGCCATAAACTTCTCCCTGAGTCTGCTGTGGCTGCTAAAATACGTCTCTAGTCAGAGATGTTTCCAGTCATTTCCAAGGCAGATCCCTTCACTTCTCATTACACTTCCTTTAACACCGTAAACTAAATGATTTGGCTTTAGCGCTGATCACATTTAATAAACAGATATCAAAATGTTTATTGTTTCCAAAGATTAAACTGTCCCTCGCAGTCTGATGATTTCATCACTCGGAATATTCAAGAGCCTGCTCCCTCGAGAATTCTCAAAAGCTGAGGTCCAAGAATGTTTTGAAGGAAAGGACAATTGAATGGAATCATGGCCTTTCTGGGGATCATGGGACCACTGACCGATTAGGCTGAAAGCTCTGTCTGATGTTTGTGTTGAAAAGGATATTCTACCTGGCACCGGGCACCCGGAGGTGAGTGAGGAAAATGGGCCACGACCTGCGCTGGAGCAGGGCCAGGATGATGTCCCCAGGCTCCTTTGGATCTTGGGGAGCTCTGCTGTGACTCGATGTGACTTTCTGCACCTGCCCCACTCACGGGCCGTTATAGACAGAGTCAGGATCTGATTCGTGGCTCCTCCATGCTGTCGACAAATAAAATAAACAACAGATGCCCTCCCCCGCCCCCTGGGCCAGGGGGAAGTGTCCAGTTACCTTCTCAGGAGCCTCCCTCGGGCTGTTACAAAAATCAGCCATGCTTTCTCAGGGTATGAATGAAGTCCGCGCGGCTTACGCAGAAACGGATGCAGTGGACCTTGAGAAATCACCCGTCTTCCTCCTCTTCTGTTTTTCCTTTTGGCAGGATTTCACGGGAACTTGTGTTTATTTGTTGAGGACAGATCTTTGTGTTCATAGTTAATTGAAAAGGATAAGAAGGAGGAAGAGGTAGTTAAATCAGGCAGGAAAGGCTTCATTGACAAACGTGGGTGCGTCTAACACAAATTTCTGTGTGTGGACTTAGTGACCTTTCAGAATAAATCTCATCTCATAAGGGTTTTCAAAAACCTAATAATAATACAGCGAAGGTGCCGCCGGCCACCCGGGCTCCTGGCGGTAAGGTGATCGCCCCCGAAGCAGGCAGCCCGCGCCTGCCTTTGTAGTCCTTTCCCTGGATTTTCACACTTGTGCGAAGCCAGGGGACTGTATCCCATTTTAAAGACAAAACGATTCCAAGGAGCAGGTGGGAGGCCGGTCGGTATTCCTGGACTGTTGAATGAAGTTGAGACTCAACAAAGCTCCAAGACTCGCCTAAGATCTCAGGGCCCAGAGGGTCAGACTAGGGCGTGGAACCTGGTCCTCTCGCTCGGAAGCCACGCGGTCTCCGTTCTCCGGAGAGAGAAGTTACCCGGCGGGCGTGTCACGTGGGACTTCCGGCGTTCTGGTCCGCGCGCAGAGGCACTGCGTCAAGGCCATGACGCGGCTCTCCTTTCAAACAGAACGACGTCCCTCCCCGTTGTCCCCTTGTGCGTAGATGGCGGCAAATTTCTGTTTGCCAAGCCTTCTGTTGCCGCCCTTTCTGTGTTCCATTGAGATCATGCCCACGCAAAGTAAACACTCACGGAGCGAAATGCCCCGGAGAGTATTTATTTAAGAGTATTGTTCCAGGATGTGCGCACAGATAAAGACTTTGTGTGATCAGTGAGTGACCCCAGAGGCTAAATACCAAGAAGCTCCATTGGGAGGCCAGCGTGTCCTGGCCGGGCCGAGGTCACTGCGCGCGCCTCCCCGCCTCCTCCCAACATGCCCTTAAAAAGGGTCACCTTGCCAAGCTCTGACTCCGCAGGGCCAGGCAGCAGCTCAGGGAAAGAGCAGAGGAAACGTCCCAGGCCGTGGTCAGTTTGTGGAAATGTCAAGTTGGAAGGAGGCGGACTGCAACCGGCGGACGCAGGAGGGGCGGGTGGCCGCAGCCACCTGCTGGAGGGGGCGCGGCTGTCAGATGCCCCCTAGAGGCCACCCAGCGGAGGCGGGCCTGCGGCAGCCGGGAGGCTCTGGGACGAGCAAACGCTGGCAGCTGAGAAGCAAGAGGAAACAGACAAAGACACACATCACAGGACATCACTTGTAGGTGGAATCTTAAAAAAAAAAAAAAGATGTAAAGGAGCTTATTTGCAAACCAGAAATAGACTCACGGACAGAGAAAACAAACTGTGGTTCCCCGGAACCTCTGTGGGAGAGACAGGAGAACCACTGGTATTTGGGAACTCAGTGTAACAGGTTCTGACATCGCCCTGTTTTCTGTACCTGCAGCAAACAAGATGCTCGGAGTCTGATTTGGAATAAAACATGAAGCAGGAAGCCCGCGATTGTCTCTACATATTTAATGATCATTGACTCTTTGGATTGGCTTTAAAATAAAAGCTTTCTGGATGAAATACAGCTTGGAGAGGCTGGCTAGGAAGTGTGGCTTGAACACGGCGCTGTTGCACATCCATCTCGCCCTCATGCATCCACGCTCATGAGCCCCTAATTTCCCATAAACAGATATCTGCGCTGCCAATTGTTTTACTACCGAAAACACCGCGGATGCGACCTAATGGTCCGATGAACAGATTTTTCATAAACAGACCTGTTTGTTCACCAACTGCATATGAAGTAGCTGTGAGATGCCCGGGAAAAAAAGCACAGTTGCGCCAGAAAGCGAGGCTCACCGTTTTCCATAATAAGGACACAAAGCGTGGCGTTTTATTGATAAGGGAGCACGTTTTACTGCTTTCTCCGATTTAACATCTTTGCCAAGTGTGGTGGATCAGACTCCCCACTTCATTAAAGCGAGATGACTGGCGCTGTTTCATTATCAGTGTTCTGATTCTTGGGGAAAAATAATCTTCCACAAGGCTTTTTGTTACTTAATTATTACAGTGGGTAGCGATCATAAAATTTACCCGGGACTCTGGCAGGAGTGCACAGAAAGGATGCACTTTACGTATGAGGCATGGAGAAAGCAAAAGACCGTCTTTTTCTGTCCTTTATTAGATCGTCTGAGTGGGCGAAAACCTGTGGCTCCCATGCGATGTTAGAGATTTTCCATCGACCCCAGGCTGTGATGTCCACTACTCTCAGGGCAGATGGGTACCCAAGAAATGCCCATTTCAGAAATGGAAAGATGGAGAACGTCAGTGTCAGTAACTCTCCTGGGGGAGAGAAAATGCGAGAATTAAAAAGCGGAGAGGAGAACTTGAGACTCGGACTTTCTCACTGAATCCCCCACTCAAGACTTTTAAAAAGATGTCAGTGGGTTACTACCAAAGTTTTTACTAATGGACGCCGCATAAAATCTTTTCAGTCTCTCTTCTTGTGTCACAGACCAAGAAACCCCTTTATTGGTCTCCCTGAATGTTCTGTTCCACGTGGATGCTTCCAAAGGTGAACCCTCACCAGCAGCCTCCGGCACCAGCTGGTCCGGGCCACCCACGCGGCCATGGGCACAGCTGTCAGGGGACTGAGGGCACCTGCCCTTGACTCACCTTGTCACTTCCTCTGTCTATGCTGTGACAGAGGACACTTACCCAGCAGCCAGAAACTGTGGGAGAGGCTTTACAAAAGCACAGAATCCCCCTGGGGGAGCTGGGGGAAGAAGGCATCACATGTAAAACGCTAGATCAGCCGTGCCCGCCCGGAGAGGGCGCTACCCTGGCCGGCTATGGTTTCCATCTCGGTATAGAATAGGGACACGGACACTGCTGTCTCATCTCCTCCAGTCCGCAGGGTCTTAAAGGTGAGCTTTAGGACGTTGAGCCCAAGTTGGTGGCCAGACTCTCTGATTCGGTTGAGGGGACCCGACCCGGATTAACACCTTCCAGATGGCTGAGATGTGCAACTGAGGTTGAGAGCCCACTGCCCCAGTCCCTGGGATGGGAACGGTTTGTCCCCTAAGTCACAGAGAACACAGAAGCCCAGAGAGGTTTAGTCCTTTGTTCCGAGTTGCACAACTTGGTGTTGGAGCTGTGGTCACAACCCCAGGTTTTCTGAGCCCAAAGTCAATGCCCTGGCCGAGTGTTAGCGTCACCCGGGAAGAGGTCCTAAGGACTGACGCTTGGACCTCATACAACTTCAAGCATCCTTATTTTCAAAGTTCTCCAGATGAATTTAAGGTGAAAACTGGATTTGGAAACAATTTTACTCACCTGAACAGGACCACCTGTATTCCAGATTTCCTGGGGGACGTGTTAACGACACGGATTCCTAAATACCGCCCCAGATCTCACCATCAGGACAGGTGGGATGGAAGCCACGGATCTGGATTTAAAAGCTGTACACACAGAACTTGAGAACCAGTGTCCTGCCTCAGGCCTCCGGCTGTTTCCTTGTGGGTAGATTTCTGCGTGTTTCTTCCTCTCCCCCCCACCCCCCCGCTCTCATCATTCCCTTTATTTCATACTTTTTTCTTCCTCACTATTTCCTCTTTTGGCTCTTATTGTAATAATATCAACAATAATTTCTAAATTACAGGTTTTTTGTGGCCTGCAAGTATTTTTTTCAGTCAGTAGCGGTATATAAAAAAAGATTTCTCACCCTCTGTCTCTCTCTCTCTCTCTCTCTCTCTCACACATATCTTTTGTAGTTGGTCTGTTGGTCTGTTGGTCTGTGTATTAAAAGAAAATGAATCTAGCTTCTTAGGAGAAACTTACTTTTAGTCTGAAGACTTTTAGCTGAAAACCATACACGAATCTCATCTTCTAGCCAAAATACAAGAAGGCCTTGTCCTTTCCCCGGTGAGCAGAATCACGTAGGTGTTTGAAATTCATTTTTAATTTAGCCTAGTTTCAGCCTTCCCTTTCTTGCCAGTTAGGGCGAAATGGTAAGGTAAGCTTTTATTCACATTTCCTAGATTCGCTGATACGGATAACGGAGAAAGAGAGGGCACAGAATAGGGACAGAAGGGCTGAAAGAAGAAGAAAACGGAGAAGACGAAGGACAGACTGAAGGTGATAAGGCAGTTACTGGAGGGGACGGAGTGGAGGGACGTCAGGAAAGAAGGGAGATGGAAGAGGAGGCGGGCAAAGAGAAGAAACTGGCCCGGGCAGGAAGAACCACATAGCATTTTTCAGAGTTTAACAAGTTCTTTCTTACTCGAGCCTCAAACAGTCCCGCGAGAGAAGCCAAATAAGAGTCAACAACCTCGTGCAGATGAGAACCCTGAGGTCCCAGAGGGCGAGACCTCCCTCTGGCTCCCTGGCCGGGAGGTTTTCTGAGGGTGCTTTCAGTTTTGCTTTCTGTTCCCGCCGCCTCGCAAAAGACGCCCAGGGACACCGTGGCTTCCTTCCAGGCTGCAGGTCCCGAAGGTGATGGGTGGCGGGTGTGAGCTTGGAGCAGAGCCAGGGCCCCGGGCCCCACTGGGACCTTCTGCTTGATGGTCTGTCCCTGAGTTGTCACCTCAGGGACATCCCACCTCTGACAACAAGGCAAACACAGTTTGGGGTTTTTAGTGTCTTTCTCTTGCCTAACTTGGGCCAAAGCTCAAGTTCCAATCAGACGTGAAGGCTTAGTTTCAG
Source organism: Vicugna pacos (assembly GCF_048564905.1). NCBI lineage: Eukaryota > Metazoa > Chordata > Mammalia > Artiodactyla > Camelidae > Vicugna > Vicugna pacos. The sequence continues at coordinate 71,328,360 of NC_133000.1, read as the reverse complement.
GGCGACTGAAATTTCCTTCCTGGGTTGTTAGCTGATCCCGGGTGGCCAAGCCCTGTGGGTGCCCCGATGCCACCACTCCACCAGGTCTGTGCACTTCGGGGCCACACTGAGCCAGATGCCACAGTGGGACATTGGTGCGGTACAATTTATCATTTACCAACAAAATCTGCTTTTTCCTTTTCACGCTAGGAAGAAGAGGGGTTTTAAGTTCGCTGCCCCTTGTCTCGTCTCTGCTGCATGGACACGCAGAGGGCACCTTCTGCTTCTGGTCGGTGTCACGGCCCACTCTCTGCAGTTGTCTGCTTCCTTGCACTTGGAAATGGATGTAGTTCTTTTGTAAATAAACTTGAAGACAGAAGCATGGAGTCCAGAGCTAAGGGTAGGTAGAGGTCGAGGAGATAAGATGGACATTAGTTGTAACTAAAGGGAACAGCAGATGCAAAGATTCCAAGTGGGGAGCTGGCTCAGCACAAGGGTGCAGCTGAGTCGGGGGAAGAGGCAGGCTCAGAGCAGTTTGGGGGACAATAGGAAAATCATACAAATAGCTTGGACACACTCATCAAAGCCGGACACCTCGCTGGGTCCAGGCAGGTGAGACACACAGGGGAGAGGCACCTGCCCACCTCCCCAGGTGGGCAATTTTCAAAGCTCCCACTCATTGTCCCCAGATCATTTTCTAGGCCTGTACCTTTTCTATGCTAAGGATAGTGCTTCACCGGAAAAAAAAAAATCCCCCCAAGATTGTGTTGTTTTTCTCCACTTACCTCTAATGCGTATTTTATGAACCAAAAGTCATGTCACCTGAGCAACACAGGAGCGAAAACAGGGGCACAAAAAAATCCTGCTGTGTGTGCAAGTCTTAGAAATCTGTTTTCCTGAACAAACAAGTCCGTTGAAAGAACAAAGTCTGAAAGTGAATCATAAATTCGTTTTGTTGGAGTAGAAACTGTTTTTTGGAAACATCTATGTTGGATTTGGGGGTGCGGATGGACCACGGGGGACCAGAAGTTAACTGCCAACTTCCAAGAAGGGGAGAAACCAGCTGACAAGTCTGCTCTGCCTTTTCTTTTCGATTCAAAGGCAAAGACAACGCAAATTTTCCAACACATTGAAAATGTTGTGCGCTGCTGAAGGCCTCAAGTAAACAGCTTTTGTTAACTCTCACATAATGGATTTAATAAGTGGAAACAGCATCCTTAGTATCAAAACGTTGTCAGAAGCCCAACATGAATTTTGAATTTGGCTTCACAGGAATTAACCTAAGCAATCTGCTGAAGACGTATTTTTTAAAAAACTAAATCCTACAGCTTTATGAATCATTGAGAATTACATAACTGAAAGAAATCCTCTGACTGGCCTTACTTTCTTTCCTGTGAGCTGGTATTGGTCTTTCGAATGGGCAGGTCAACTCTATTAAACGTGAAAGTCCAGAGGCTTGACTGGGAGGCAGTCCTTTCCGACGTGCTCTTTTCGGAGCAGTGACAGAGCTACCAGGGAGGCCCTGGACACTCGAATGAAATGTGTCCGGCTCGGTGCTCAGTGCTTGGTCAGCCTACCTGAAAACTACTTAAAACTGCCTTTAACATTATAACCTGTGGGTTAAAGCTGGCGTGCAGGGGGCTTCTGTGTATACACACAGGACACTTGGGAGACGCTTGTTCATTTGTAAAGGTTGGCTGACTTTGAAAATCTCCAAGAGGGCTCATTCAAGCAAAACTAAAATATCGACTCAAGCATTAGGCGAATTCCCCCAAAAACAAAACTGAGATTTTCCTGAGCTATAAGATAAGTAGATTTGTAATAATAAAAAAAAATCCCCGCTTTTGGATAATCCATAAAAACCAGAAGAATTTAGATTCTTTTGAGATCCCTGAACAAGCTCTGTTCATTTCTGTTTGCCTCGAATCGTGAAACTGACCAACAGTTGGGCTGGACGGCGCGACCAGAAGGGTGTGAAAGAACGCGCCCTCTTCGTGCAGCATCTGCTGCTGCTCTTACTGATTTACAAAATCCTCGATCAGCGGGGCCTCCCTGTCACATGTGGAATTAAAGGTCAAGGCTGTGAAAATACGGTCTCGGTCCTGTACACTCTGAGTTTTCAGACGAAGCTGTCTTACTGGTTTCTCATTTTGCCGTGTTTATCAGCACGAACGCAGGCAAGTTGTTACTTTTGCCCTGTCCCAGTGGTCCAGCCGGCAGGTGGGCACGGCCGGGGCCCTGCTGAGCCCTGGTTGCGTGCCCCGCCGCACCCTGGACGGGGCGGGCTCCCGGGCCCACAGTCCCTCGGAACACTCTGCTGAGGCGTGGCACCCATGCAGCTTTGTTTACAGGGCAATGGTCCTGGTTACAGTCTGCCTGGAATCCAGGCTCCTTTCCCAGAAGTAATGCTTTTCCAAAGGGTAGATAAATAGCCCCACCCATTATATGGAGAGTTACGGCGATAACCCGAGAACAGCAGGCACACGCCCTGGGAGGCGCTGAGCATACACCCCTGCGCGCAGACCGCGCACGAGGGAGGCCGAGGGCGCGGGACACCGGAGGGGGCGGGACGTGGCAGCCCACCGCCCTGGCCGCAGCCGAGAGGGGTGCGGTACAGCTGTGGAGGCAGAAAGAGCAGGAGGCAGATGCTTCCCAGGCTCCAGAGTCTCACACAGGAGAGGGCAAGACAGGAAAGGAAAGGGAAAGGGACCTGCCCGAGGGGCAGGCGGGCGAGAAGCCCCCAGGCACACTTCTCGGCTGTCGGGTCGAGGCGTGATGATGGGCTAGAGACAGAACGGCTAATAAAACACGGTCCAGAGAAGGGGCCGGATGTGCAGACAGTGAGCACAGGAGGCAGGCTTGCACATCAGTGCCGGTGGGAGTGCAGGACGGAGCAGCCGAGGGAAGCCTGACTCTGCTCCGGGCTGTGGGCTGCAGGAGGCCTGTGTCCAGGAGGGCGATCGGGGTTCTGTTGTGCAGGGTGGGAGACACTTTCTCACATGTAAATGCAAAAGATAAGTACATTCCTGGCTTCAATGAACGAGAGGAGAACGCACACCCTAGGTGCAGTGGGCCTCTCGGGGTGGCTGGAGTGAAGGTGTTACCTGGGGAAGGGATGGGGGACGGGGTGGGGTGGGGAGGGCAGAAAGGAGGGTCACAGGGGCTGGGGTAAGACCACGCAGGACCAAAGGAACCTGGGGACTTCGGGGTTGGCTTTTGTGGGGCGTGGTGCGTTTATAACGAAAAATCCCTGCTTTTGGATAATCCATGAAAACCAGAATAACTTAAATTCTTTTGATTCAAATGAATTTTGAAAGAGACTATTCAAATGAATTCAAATTCAAATGAGTTTTTAAGGAGACCATTCTGACCACAAACAACTTCGGTCTATTTTTGGTTTAATTTAAAATTTCTGTGCATTGAAACCTTGAAAGGACTACAGAAATATTTTGTGGCTCCAGCGACCGATTTCAGTAAAACTTGACATATAAACAATAGTTGTTCATATGATCAAATTCAAATGTTTTTGTATTTTCTGCTGTAATAATGATCCAGCCCATATGACCACAGCATCGTATTTGAATGTAGTATGTAGAACTCATAGTTTATTTTCAAATCTATGAATTGCTTTAAGAATTTTATTTATAATTTTAGTTTCTGTTGCTTCAACAAATTGAAATAACAAAAACTGCCCACCGATATCTGAAAATGAAAGCAATCCAAGAAAGACTGCTCAATGTATTATTACTGTCAGTAGAACACAAATTATGTGAAAAAAAAAGGCTTCATGATAGCAGCAAAATTAATGAATTGTTAAAAATAAAGGCAAGGAACGTTGTATGAAACAATCACGTCATAATTTGTTACTTTCATGTGTGATGACGTTATTATGCATGGGAACATCTCCAGCCCCTCAACTGAACGAAGCACATGTAATTTGTTTTGTGATTGTAACACACATCTGTTGAGGTCGGAGCAGGCTGCATTTTATTCAGATGTTAGTTAGTGTCTTGGTCCGTTCAGGCTGCTGTCACAAAGTACCCAGACAGGGTGGCTTCTAAGCAGCAACAATTCACTGCTCACAGTTCCGGGGGCCGGGCACGGGCGGTCAGGGTGTCAGTGTGGCCAGAGAGGCGGCAGTCCCGGGCGTAGACTTCCTGCTGGGTCTGCACCTGGCAGAAGGGGCTGGGGAGCTCTGGGGGGCTCTTTTATAAGGGTGCAAATGGGCATTAATCCCATCCATGAGGGTCCTGCCCCCACGACTTAATCCCTGTCCCAAGGCCCCACCCCCTAATTCATCACCCTGGGGCTTGGGATTCCAACAAGTGAATTTGGGGGGGGGGTGCACATTTTCAGACCAGAGTGGTTGGTTTGATTTGTACCTCTTGAATACTGAGACGGAGTATGAGGCTTGAGTTTTACTCTTACCCTGGTCCCTCCGATGTCGGGTTGAGGCTGGATGAGTGGATGCCCAGCCCTGTTGCCAGAACTGAGCTTGAGGTCAGATTCCTCAGCTTGCTTGGGGAAATTACCAGTGAGGGTGTGTGAAGAATCCACGTTGAACTTTTCAGTGACGGGTTTCATTCTGCTGGGGCAAGAATTAGTAGGCTTCCCCCTGCTTTTACTGCAGCATCTTGGTTCAGAGGTCAGGTCAGCTCACAGAGGTTTGAGTTTATAGGTCAACCAGGACAGCACTAATCCAGACAATGAGAACGCAGACAGAGATGGTGGCAGGACACTGAGCGCCCCGCGTCCGCCCCCAGCGTTCGCAGAGAGAAGTCAGATGGTTAGAGACAAGGTAGACGCAGGAATTAGGTCTCAGAGACATTAGCTTGATGTAAAGGCCAAGTGAGAAACCATGTACCCAGGCCCACCTGGCTTCTCTCCAAGCAACAATGTGACAGGTGTTTTGTTTGGACCCATGATGAAGAGTCCAGTGTGTTCCTCCCAACAGTTATGCTCTTGGGAGGCCACTGGTTTTCTAAAAGAGAGATGGGAATGGGTGATGGAGCAATAGGTGATGTTTTTTCCTGCATCTTCTTGGAGTGTTTAGGTGTGGCCGCTTCATGGACACCTGTACATACTGCCTCGATCCCCTATGTAGAATGTTCCAGAATTCAAAGACAAGAGAGAGGGTCCCCCAGTTTCCTATTTGATCCTCATCAGCTCAGAGCAGTGAATGCAGAGAAAAGTTCCTCTAGATTTCCCAGCAACTGCGATGTTTCTGGCTGGAAGGATGCTCTCTAGAAAACCTTCTTTAACAGGTTTCAGAACATAATGTTCTACTTAACACACTGGCTTAGAAGTTGCCTCGTCATTTGTGAATGGACTTTGCTCACTAACAAATCAGCAGAGGACTGGCAGGAAGGAGAAATCAAATTTTATTTTTTAAAAGCAGCCCTGGGCCTCCCAGTATGACCAGCACTCATTGTGCTAAGTGAAGGGCAGCGGTGGAGCCCAGCGGAGCGTCACAGGACATCACTGTAACCCAGCGTCTTCAAGCCGAAAAGCAGCACTGGCGGCGTTACTTAAAACCCCCCGAGTCAGCGTCTGCCCTGGGTCTGCCGCGCGCACCCGGCTCTCCACGGCCCGAAGCCCGTTTCCTTCAAACTGCCCTCTGCCTGGCGTTTTCATCGTTGTCTTAGAAAGTTCTAGAAAAGATTCTGACAAGTTCCTTTCCTTAGGAACAGGAGTCATAGTGTGACATTTTCATATGATACCAAAAAAAAGTGCCAGAGTGAAAAATTAACCAATAAAATGACTGGAGATCCTGGAAGTCTCATGAAATTACTGGCTGCTGGATTCCCACGTCTTTGGGGGGCTCAAAATGGTCTTGTCCCCCATCTCACATGTGCCTCATTGGCTACCGAGTCCTTCCTAGTTTTTTAAAACAAACCTGTTATACTAGGTCTAAAGCCAAGATGAGCATTTACTAATGAGTCTATATCCCAAAAAATAGATTTAAAAATTTAATCTTGACAGATTTTTTAAATGTAACCCTAAGTCCAGTAAGGGTCTTTATTTAAAAAATATATAACATACACATCTGCACCGTGCAGCTTTGGCACAAGCAGGGAAAGTGCTGATTCCCTGTGCAATTATGAGCTCCCATTCCTCTCTCTTTTGGAGAATTAACATATTATGTAAATTATTTTACAGATATGGTGCAGATGTCATTAATAAAACATGAAGGTGGGATCTGTGCCCCCAATTAGCATTTTCATTGTATTTCCAGCCCGCTTTTGGCTTACCGCTTTCTCTACCGTGTGAAAAACTGCGTGGCCATCATCAGAAACCTTCTCTCTTTGAGAGTTCCCTCCTGAGCAGGGTGTGCGCTGGAGGGCTGGCCGGGGAGGCCTGATGGAGGGGGAGGGAGGGACCGAGGCATGAGAGTCTGGGGAGAGGTAGTGCCAGCCTGGCCCATCCTGGTCTCCACATGCTTCAGAACGTCTCCAGTCCACTCCACCTGTCTCCTGGGTGATGACATTCTGGGCTTGTTTATGGAAGCTCACTAAGCAGAAGGTCAAATTTAGATATGGTACACTTTGCTCTCTTCTCATAGGTCGAGGCATTGTTTGCTGGCTGGATTCAGAATTGTCCCCACAGCGAGGTTTGACCTTCAGCGATTTGTTCTGGGGTGTTTGTTTTTGAGCAGGAGATGCAAGTTTCCTGTTTCGGGGTGAGGTTTCTGGTAACCATTAGAGAATGAGCATTCATTCTTGTGGACACTTAAAACCAGAGATACTTCTTCCTGCAAAGCAACCTACACCACTGTCAGTACACACATGCCCTTTTAAAGGGAAAGAGGGGTTTTTCCCAACCCCAGTAACGTGGTAATTGTCATCAGTTCCGACAAGGCGTCACAGAGATGCGGCAATGCTGATAAGCTGCTGAGACACCATCGGAGGAAAATCACTCTGGAAGTGATGTCCCACGCATGCGTTCTGCAATTAATTTCTCAGCCTGGTGGAAACCGTACTGCTAATGATGGAAAGGTGTGTGTTATCGGGGAGCCAAATAAGAGAGGACTTTGTATCTTTTAGCTCAGATCAACTCAGATGAAATTATGTAGATGATTTAGCAAGACAAGGCCCTGCTGTTCACCCTGCTAACCAGATTAGAGCAGGAATGTGGCAGCCACTCAGGGGCTGGGCAGATGAAAGTCAGGGGGTCTGACGACCCAGCCAGTCTGCCATGCTGACCACAGTCAGAGACAGCTCTCCTCTCCCTGACCTGGGCGGACCCAGCTCCAGAGGAATGTGTATCTCTTTGATGTCTCAAAATTTCCACTTTGCTTGTCCATCACAGTCACCCGCTGTGACGTTGTCAGCAGCTCCCAGGTGAGGATAAAGACATGAGAGCCTCACCTGCCACCAGGTAAGATCCAAGCAAAGACAGCGTGTGACCCCCACGCCAACACTGCCCGCCCCCACGTCCCACAGAGCGCTGACGGCAAGCGGCCCCGGCGTGGCCCCACCCTCACACCCTCCCTGAGATGCTCCGGTTGCATTTCCTTTTCAAATATTTAACTTTAACCTCTTTAATATTTAGTAAGGCTAAAGGAATAAAAGATGAATTATTGAAGAGACTAATGTTTTTAAACTCCCCCCACAAAAGTCACAACCACGCTGCTTTGTATCAAAAACTCATTTCACAGGCATTAATTTTTTAATAAAACGCTGATTGGGAGATGAAGTAGTGTTTCTAATAAGCTTCAACAGTCCGTGGAAGGGCGTCCTTACTTTCTTGGGCAAAGTGCAGTGTGAGTGGGATTCTGTGGGCTCCAGGAACTGTTGGAAGACATTGGAAGGACTAGACCCTTCATTTTCCTGCTGATTTGTAAACTGAGTGAACATTTGAGACTCTATGACGTTGGAAACCTACCCCACGAAGGGGAGGACCTGGCTCTTCAGACATAACTCAGCAGACAAAGGGGTTACCATTAGGAATTGTGTTTCCTGGGGGCAAAAGTAGAGCGAGGGGGCCCAGGGTGGTGAATTCGGGCAGAATCAGTAGGTGGGGGGCTTTGTTAATAGAGAAATCTAGTCTCCAACGGAAGCCACACAGATGGTGGGGTGGGGAAGGGGCAGGGGTAGGGGGTGGGGGTAGAGGCTTTGGGGGTGCCGTTGGGGGTACCAGGGAAAGGATGGTGGTTAGTTCCTTCCCTCACTTTTTTTTGTCATACATGTAATTTGCAATCTCATCTTGTATTTCTCTTTTAAATCTGCCACTGAGAACAGACATAATCCTCGTCTCTCTTATTCCAACTGCCAGAGACTCACAGATCTTCCCAGCGGTGGAAGGAACACGGTGGAGAAGCCCCGCAGCAGACTGGTTGCAGGTGAGTATTGCAGACGGAGGCATCCAAGGGAGGTAGGTGACCCCCCCACCCCGGTGTTTGGAGAATATTGACAGGCTTGAGACTAAAACACATAGTCCCGGGAGAAATTTGCAAGGACTGGAAGAGAGAGAGAGAGAATCTGAGATTCAGAAAAAAGGCTGCATCGTTTTAACTGAGAAGCAGAGGAGTCAGTCCTTCCGGCAAGCGCTGCAGAATTTACTTTCTGCGCAGCGACACTTTATGGGGATTTATGCCTGCCCCACGGCAGGAATGCATTCGCGAATGCATATGTATAAGTCTGCCCCCGCCCCCGGGGCTGGCAGCAGAGGCCGGTGTCATGTGAGGGCCCTGTTCAGGAACTGACTGATTCCTTCCCCCCTGGGCTGAGAGGCACAGGGACCTCGGGCGAGAGACCCGCCGTTCCCGTTGGGGAGACCCGGGCTGCACGGCTGCTGGGATCTCCTAGAGGCCCTCAGAGCCACGTGCGCGTTGTTGCAAAGACAGCGCGGGGTGCGGGGCGGTGAACACCGCATTGGCGCACCGGAGAGAGAAAAAAGACAGGGGGCTCTAAAATACACGGGAAGGGAAGGGCTTTCAAGACATTCCATTTCAACAAGCTGTACGCACCCCTTCCATCTCTGTTCTTTTGAAGGAATGGAGATCAGCATCCAAGGGGAGGGGCGGCTGTCCTGGCAGACAGAAACCTGCGCACCCCGCCCCCAACCCAGGTTTTCACTGGAGAAAATGCAAGATGGTGAAAACGCCTTTTAAAAACATCAATGCCTTCTATTTATAGGGCTTGTAAAAAGGGTTCGAAGTCAAAGCAGTAATAGCCAATGCTTTAAAACTCTCCGCGTGCAAAATAAACTTACCAAGGTCTTTAAAAAACATTAGGTCAAAGGTCCAGAGACGTGCATCTGAGCCTGCCGTTCCTGGTTTGTTTGGTGCCCGTTGAGGAAGGTCTTTAAAACGACCCCCAGGTGCCGTTTTCATGACACTCTCGCAGCCGGACCCACCCCAGCCGGCGAGCTTGCCGGAGACCGACTTCTAGGCTTCCACCTGATGATTGCTTTTGGTAGGCGGTGTATTTCATTTTTCCTAAAGTATAACTCATGTACTTTAGAGGAAGAAAAACCCCTCTGAGTAGGGACTACAGTTAAGAGTCATCATTCATTGCAAATGTCAGTGACTGACTAGTTTTAGATTTGCTTAAAGACTTTCCAGCAGCACCGTTTTACTTGAAGATTATCAAACTTTTCAATCAAAAACATTCCCCATTTTTTTAGGGGGGAATATTTTTCATACAAAAGCCCTGTTACACACAGACACACACATGTATCTTTGTTTCGTAAAATAGTTTATTTTAAAAAAACCTCTGGACAGACGCACAGACATAGAAAACGATCTCATGGTTACCGGGGGGTAGGGGGGAAATGGGGTGGGGAAGGATAAACTGGGAATTCGAGACTGGCAGATACTAACTACTGTACATACAAGAGGTAAACAGCAAGGTCCTGCTGCCCAGCACAGGGCACTGTGCTCAGTAACTTGCAACAGCCTGCAGTGAAAAAGAACATGGAAAGGAAGACGCAGGGTGAATGAATCTCTACGCTGTGCAGCGGAAAGTAACACAACACTGTAGATCAACAAAACTTCAATAAAAAAATCTTTTTTAATTAAAAGCCCCTCTGGGAAGCCTTCAGGTACATGTCTCACCTGGAGGTGCCTGTTGCGGGTTTGCCACAACTCGAAAGGCCCCCGAAGTTCACAGAGGAGGAATGCTAGCTTTGTTGCCCCCGACCAGCTGTGTTTTACCATTAGAGGCGGATACTCCCCGACAGCGCCTGCGTGTGGACTGGGATGGAGGGGGGTGACCACCTCTGTGCACCACGCCTCCTTCCTTTCCAGGTGCTTCCGACTCGCTTTCTCTGGCTCCCTTCGCTGGTGAATGCTTCCTGGGGCTCCTGGCTGTCCTCTCACAGAAGGAAAAACAGACAGGAAGACCTTGTGGTGATCGTCTCCGTGTCCCAGGGTGGGGGGATCAGGTCGTTCCGTAAGCTTGTCTTCCTGGCGTCGGGGACACCAGGCCCAGCCACGCGCTTCGTGTCCCGGCCCGTGGTGTAAAGCAGGGGCCGGCCCCTCCGCCCCCTCCGCCCCCTCCCTGGTCGTCCTGTAGCCTCACCTCTGCTACCTTCACCTGTGGCTTTTACACTAGACAGTCTCCGCCTGCATCTCCGTTCACGGAAGTTTTTGGAAAACAGAAATGCTCGGCTTCTCCTTAGTTTTTGATCTGGTTTCTCAGGTGTCTGTTGAAGACTACGCCCTTGCGTGCGTTGATCTGAACCGCCTTTCGGATCCCAGCTTGAAGGCAAATTCCTCAGTTCATCCGTCGTTTTGACAGTTGGGTGTGCAAACAGGTTTGCTGCAGGGCTCTGCCGGAGGCCTTTCTCCGTGGTGTCGGTGTGTCTGCTCTGCTCCGTCTGGAGGGAAAAGGGTGGGCGCTTTGCTTCCCTTTCCCGGGGGCTCCCACCCTCCATGGAGAAATGCCTCACTCTAGAATCGTCCTTAGGGGTATGATTTGGGGAAAGGAAGTTATTTTGGGCAGTGGGGAGCAGACAGTAGAAAAGGGAACTTTTCGTACTGCTGGGAGTTCAGCGAATACCTGGAGCTCCGGTGCTGGGAGTGCACTGCGGGGAGAACTCATCTGATAAATATGAACTGAATGGCCACGAGGACACGGCAGGGACAGAACGCCGTCCCTTCCTGGTGGCGGCGGGCACCTCATGCGGACACTGGCACCGATGAGAGCGGACGTACTGACGCAAGTGCCCCAGGCTGGTCCCCCGTCAGGGATGCGGGGTGCGGCGACCGGACGCAGGAAGGACCAGGGTCTCCTCCACGGGGGCGTTACCACCAGGGATATGGCGTGAACGCCACTCGCAGGCCAAACCCCACCGCGTGGCGAACTCACGATGGAGCAGCCGCAGAGCAGTGGCAGCGCTCCCCCTGCGTGGGTGGCGTCCCCGCTCTGCATTCTTTGATTCCTGTGAGTATTTTATGTGAGAGGAAAAATGCGACAGCCTTCCTGCAGCGGGACCAGCTGGCCTGCGCTTTTCCAACGTTTCTGCTCCCACGCCCTCTAAAATAATGTGGAAAACCCAAGTACGTACCTCCTCACGCACTGAAGTGGAAAATGAAAATTTCATCACACGTTTAACAGCTGCAGGGGGAGCTTCCCGTTAGAATGTGCGTGGAGGCTTGTTTGTTCTAAGCATCGTTCTGTTTCAGCCTCGGAGTTGAGGATTTTTCTCACTGCATTCTTGTAAAATGATGACTGATGACCACACAATCTCGCAGATCGAGCCGCTCCTCAAGGTCAGCCTGATTCGTGAAAGCAGACTTACTTTTTGCCAGAAAAAGCCTGACTTGGTTTTTTACTTCGGCTGAGCATGTCCCCGTGAGGACCTTATCTGCTCGGAGTTCCGGCCTCGGGTGGGTGGGTAAGTCGATGTACAGGTCCTGGAACGGCCCCGAGATTGTCACCTGCTGCACGTGAGACGCTGGCACCCTCGGAATCTCTTTCCGAACCTTTTCTGCTGGTTGTCGAAGGACCGTGCTTGTCCTGTTGCCCCTTTGTTGGGTCCCACCCAGACCCCAGTCCCGTCAGAAGGGTGTGTACGACCCTCTTTGGCAAAGAGGAGACGACCCAGGTGAATGTGAAGAAAGAAATGCAGGCCCGGGGCGGTGGGAGCATTTCAAGCTGAGGGGAAGAGAATCTATGCAGAGTAAGGATCCAGAATATGATTCCATTCTAATCATCCGCCCTAATTCCTGCATAAAAGCCTCGTACACCCAGCGAGCCATGTCCAGACACCCCGTCTGAAGGCTGCTCCCCCTGATGGCTCTGCTGTGGATAGCACAAGGCGACTTCATTAGAGACCCCACGAGCCAGATGCACGGGCGAGGGGAGGGAGACTGAGACTAGCACAGGGCGAGTGTGATGTAAGGTGCTGTTTCGATTGGTGACTTTTGACCTTGGAGTGGAGACGTGCTGTGAGCCCCTGGGCGCCGGCGCGGCCTCTGGCCCCGCGTGGTCTGCCCCCCTGCTCGCCTCCGGGGCGGCCCCTGCTCCTCCCTGAGACAAGCCCTCCCTGGCGGGTTCGGCCTCAAGCTCTCCCTTTCCTCAGGGCTGTCGCTCCAGCGGTTTCCAACATCGTCCTCACCAGTCTCTCCGCCTCTGCGTCAGGCACACCACGTCAATGCCGGGGAAAGGCAGGCTCTCGGAGGGCTGCCCACTCTGGAAACCGAGAGCCTTGAAAGGGAGTCCAACGTGGCTCTCGGTTTCTAGAAGGAGTGAGTTTGTCCTTCCCTGTCTCATCTCCCCACCGGGTAGAGCAGGATGCTCCGGTTCTCCCACTGCTCCTGGAGGCGACCAAGCTCGAAAGAGCGGGATGGGGAAGGGCTGGGGCCCCGGTGAGGAGCTCTGGACACCCAGGCTGTGCTGCGATGGTTCAGTGGGCCTGTGGGAGGCCGTCGGCTGCTCTCAGGCCTGGTTACGCGTGGACCTGTCAGAAGGCAGGGCTGTGGGCAAAGCTCTCCCGCTGCCCTGCATCTGCTGGCGGGCAGCTCGTCACTCTCGCTGCCCTTCCTGTCGCTCGGTCGGGAAGGTGGACGTGGAGAAACGATGTGGTCAGGACCTGGCTGGCTCAGAAGGGTCCCGAGAACTACATATTCAAGAAGAGTCTTACAGGGAAACCTGAACAGAGTATTTTTCTCCCCATGATGGAAAAGAAAGTAAATCTTTTCCTAGTTCTTAGCATCAATGCCCCAAGAGCAATTTCAAGTTACATAAAATGCTACGCTGTAGAGAAAAATTGTACATTTGTGAATATTTAAATAGTGTAACTTTTTAATTTTTAAGAGTTTTTTTTTTTTTCCAATCTGGTTTGTCAATGGGCAGCCATCAAATTTCTACCTTTAGTCTCCAATTGGAGATGAAAAGCTGGCAGAAAATTCTCTTTGGTACCAGGGTTTAAATATTACCAGAGAGACCTGGAACTTTCCCTTGGTGTCTGTCTCCTCATTAATTCAACGGCTTTTTGTTACTAAAAGCCTCCTAGGGGCAGGCACTTCGTCAGCGCCCTGGGCGCTTGAGAAACTGCACGTCGCCATCTCTGCCTTGGGGAGGATGATAATGCAATTGCCAAAACAGCACAGAGGAGAAATTAGGCAGCAGAGCGGAGGCTGCTGAAGCAGTCACAGAAGACTTCCTGGATGAAGACGGACAGTCAGTGAGTTACGTATCTGAGAGGCATCAACCCTACCTTGTCACCTGAAGCAGGAAGAAACAGAAGCAGGCAGAAACTAAGGGATTTACCCAAAATGAAGGTAAATAGAGTCAGGGTGGAGCAGTAGACAATTCCTCAGTGCTTTTTTCTTTTTTTAAATAACACTGGAAACTATAGATGCTGTGAAATATCGAGAGACTAACCACTGTATATAAAACAGATAAACAGCAAGTTTCTTCTGTATAGCACAGAGATATTTTCAATATCTTGTAGTAACCTAGAATGAAAAAGAATACAAAAAGGAATATATGTATGTACATGTATGACTGAAACATGATGCTGGACACCGGACGTTGGCACAGCTTTATAAACTGACTATACTTCAGTAACTTTGAAAAAATGTGTGACCAAGAAATTTACTTAACAAAATAAAATGAAATACCGAAAGAAGCAGAAGAAGCTGGGAGAAGGATTCATTGGCAAACAGCCTGAACTAAGGCACAAAAAAACCAAAGGGGCAGGTCGAGCACCGTTTTCCTCTCTGGCCTGAAGCGGGTGGAGGAAGAAGGTGCAACACTGGAGGACACGAAGCCTGAGGTCGTCGCCATGAGACGGCATCGTGTCACCTTGCAGCAGGGAGAGAGGATGCAGCCGCTCATCCTCTCGCCTGTTCCTGCCGCCGGGCATCCTCCCCAGCCCGGGAGTCTTGCCGTGCACCATTATCCACAGCCCGGCCCGGTGTCTCCCTGCTGTCGTCCAGTCTGGACCCCCTCACCCCTGCAGCTCCTAACTGGTCCCCTGGCTCTTACTCTGGCTGAATGCAGCCTACCCTCCTTGCACAAGTGCTGTCGAGTGCTGTCGTGGTTAAGCTGGCGACATCTTTTGCTTTTTCTGGGTACTTTTCCCCTCCCTGACTTAAATCATCTCATGCTTCCTCCAGAGTTCTCACCTCTATCAAATCACTGTTACCAATCGCAGCTTTAATCAGAACATTTCCAGCTCAAAAACAAACAAACAAACAAAAGCTATAGATTGGTGATGTCAGTGGTAAATTTCAGCCTTTTTTGTGAGCCTTTCAGGAGCCCCTGCGACTCAGTCTCAAATTGCATTACTGCCGTCGCTGATGGACGCCATGATTTGGACTCCATGTCGGGTGAATAAAGGACACTTGGCTGATTATCTTAGGTCATCTCCTCTTCGTACTTTTCTTCCAACCACCTTGCCCACCTGGAGGGCCTTTTCTCTTCTCATCTGTGTCTGTTACAGTTTTACCTCCCTGTCAACCTCAACACAAGCGCCAACCTCTTCTGGGGAATTTTCTGAATCCCTGTCCTTCTTCTGAACATTTAGTGCTGATATTTGTACATATATATATATATATATATATATATATATATATATATATTTTTTTTTTTTTTTAATTGAAGTATAGTCGGTTACAGTGTGTCACTTTCTGGTGTCCAGCATCATGTTTCAGTCACGCATATGCACACATACATTCATTGTCATATTCGTTTTCTTTGTAGGTTACAGTAAGACGTTGAGTGTAGTCCCCTGTGCTGGTCAGAAGAAATTTGTTTGTTTTTTCACCCATTTTATATATAGTGGTTAATGTTTCCAAATCTCGAACTCCCAGTTTACCCCTTCCCACCCTCTTTCCCCCGGTAACCATAAGTCTGTTGACTATGTCCGCAAGTCTGCTTCTGTTTGGTAAACAAGTTCATCAGTGTTCTTGTATTGTTTTTAAGTCTTAATTGTGTTGGAATTATTCAGGGTGCTTTTCTAGGTCTGATTCTGTAAATGAATGAGACTGAAGCATGAAGACCCCTTACATACGGGAAAACTGACAAGGTTTTGAAAGCCAGACTGATGAAATGAATGAGGCAATGGCCCCCGCCGTGTTCCCTGGGACAGTTCCCTGTCCATAGGCTCAGTGAGACTTCTGTGGGGGCGCGACTCTCTCAGGGGGGTGCAGGCGTCATTCTGCATGGTTGTGCGTCGCGCATTTAGATGGACATTTATTGAGGAGTAGATTTCAATAATATTACAATGAGTCACAGCTTTTTTCTCAACATTGTCTTACAAAATGGAAGCCTTTATTTTTTGAATGTATATCAAGATAGAAAAAAAGCCTTTAAATTGTCTTTTTTTAAACCTTCTTTTAAAAAACTGTGTCAGGAGTTCAAATGTTGGCTCGGACGGCAGGCATCAGAAGAATTCGTGGTTTCCCAAGTTGACACCTGCAGTTTCAGGGCCACGGTTTAAAAGCAGAGGAGCCTTGCTCTACAACGTGAGAGCACACAGCACTCGTCAAAAACATACTAAAAAGATACCAAATGTTGCATCATTGGAAATCATTTTTTTCCACGAAAAAACAAAACAAAACAAAATAAAAGCTTAAGGGTGAATGTCTTTCTCATCTCGGAAACTAGAAATCCAGCTTCCAATGTATATTGTAGTTTCAAGCTCTACTGACCAGAGTTTTCCCATTAATTATAGATGACATTATGTTTTAAACGAATACCAATTGTTTTACCCCTACCTTTAAGCCTCCTGAAGCAAATGTTTTCTTCCCAGTGAGTGTGGTTTTGCAGAGCTCAGGTCCGTGAGTTATTAGAAAAGCTGCAGTGATCAAACGACATCCAGAAATGCAGTGTGGTCTCGCTGATCCGGGACTTCTACTGTGCTGCGCTCTGCTGTCTATGGGAGGGCGCAGAGGAAGGACACGCTTCTCTGTCTAGTTACTGAGGTGACTCAGTTGGCGAGACGATGGTGGGAAAATGTAATCTCCAGGCCAAAGATGGTGACACATGTTCTGACATTTCCCCCAGTCTGGGCTCCGGGCGGATGTCGCTGATGGGCGAAAGCCTTTCCATTCTGCTCACATGCAGCTTAAGAATGTGATCACGCCAGTGCTGGGACTGTCACAGTTACACTGACTATGTTGCAAAAACAGCAACAAAAAGTTTCTTAAGACTTGGTACTTAAGACACAGCACCACTGGCTGCTGACACAAGAAGCTGCGCTGCCATCTCAGACATACTTTCTCAAAGTCAGTAAGTCTTGCTCCTGGGTAACTGTGGACTGGACTGGGCTGGTCTGGTCTAGGCTGGTCTATTCCACTCTCCCTTGAAGGTTCAGGCTGTTGTGAAACCTTTTCAGACCTTTCTTGCTGGACTGATGTGTGCTACGTAGACAGTGAGACTCAGGTCTACACTTTTCCACAACTTGGCAACATCTGTCTGCATGTTAATTGTCCCGTTTGCTTCTGTGATACCGAACTGAAGGCGGTTCCCCCCAGAAGGAAGGCAGTATCTCCATGAGAATGTGTTTTAGCCGCTGCTCTCAGGACAAGTCACAAAAACCACTGCTCAGTCCGTGGATGCAGATGGGTTCAACCGAAGTGGCTTCTGGCTTCACACCTTGTCACTCGCCTTCAGGCCTTCTCCACCTGGCTCCCAAATCTCTCTCCACCATCTCTGGACTGAGAACATGGCTTAATGAGAAGAGAAACTGAGATCTGGAACCCAAAGTCCTAGATTCAAATCCAGTGAATATATTAGTCTCTTAAATAAAGGTCTAGTGAGAGCTTATGTTGTCTTAGAAGCTTAAAGCTCGCCTTCTACATTTATCATCTCATTTAACTTCCTAGCACCCCCTAAAGCAGATTCACACATGATCCATATTTAATATAATGGAATGCAGGAAAAGAGGCCATGGAGACTGTCATACAGAGAAGATACAGGAGCTGCAGTCTGAGCCTGGTCCTACCCAAGTCTGGAGACAATGCTGTCCATCCGGGTACTGGATCGCCCCGTGCCACCTGCATGACCTTGGACAAGTTAAACAACATCTCAGACCCATGCTCTTCCCATTTGAATTTCCATTTTCTCCTGTGAAAAAGTGAGTGTGGTAATAACACCCTTAGGGCATTATTGTGTTTGTCAAAGATGTGAAATTTCTTCCTGAGCCTCGATGACCCGTGAGAAGGTTATTTGCTATTTTTATTAAGGAGGGAGGAGAGCACAGTTTGCACGTGGGGAATCGGTGAGAAGTAACAAGGCCATCTAGGTGGGGGGTGGGAAAGCGCATTTTGCTGCAAGATTCCTAGCAGCCAGGTCACTGGTGAGCACGTGGTTCGCAGTGTGATAAGAATGAACGTCAAAAAGCAAATGCCCAGGCTGGTGGGGCGCATCTTCTGATATTTACATGCAAGTGGAATTTCTCTTATGGGTCCTCCAAAGTGGTATGTGTGACATTATGGGGGTTTGCACAATAAATAGCTTGAATAATAAGTTTTAGGAGGGTGGTTCTGAAAATGTCCATCAATGCAGTTCTGGGAAAAGCCAAAGCCGTGTGGTCCAGGTGGAGAGCCCTCAGACGGTGTGGCTTGATTTGAGTGGGAAACCAAAGCTGCAGATTCCCCGACAGCTCAGGGAGGTGGGTCCAGGGGGGTCATCGCCTGTCCCTCTTCACCTGGTGCATGAGAAATTGGGGGCCAGAGGGGAACCCACACTGCTGAACTCAGAGCCAGGACATAAGGGTTTGGAGATGCTGACAGAGCTCCCAGCCTGTCCCACAGCTGCAAAGATGAAGCCCTGAAATAGCTGGCCGGCACTGCCGGGGGCCGGCCTGAGATGGGCGGGGAAGCTGACCATCAGCTGATTTCGGGCTCAACAGGGAGCTGAGGGCAAACAAAGCGGAGGCTCCCTCGGCAGATGCGGCCACTCTTCCCTGGAATCTTCAAAAATCTGTTGGCTAGCTGGGCTCTCTAACTCACTAACTACGCATTCAGCTATTACAAATATTTATTGAGTCACTTTGTCCCAGGAACCATGCTGTGTGCTCGGTTGCAGAATCATCTCTAACCTTACGGAGTTTTCACTCTTGCAAAGCAGCTCGACAGAACATGTAATCATATAAGACCGGGAGATGCAGGTTGCCAGAGGGCAGAGGGCGAAGAGGGCAGAGGGCGAAGGAGGCTCTTCCAGGGCAGAATCATTTGAGATGAGACTTCATATTGAGTAAGTGTTCGCCAGGCCGAGGTGGCGATGGAAGACGCGGGAGGGGAGCATGGCAGGCAGAGGGCGTGAAGGAGTGTGTCACGTTGATGGAGGTGAAAGAATTCCACTACGCAGGACAACGCAGGGGTGGGGAGAACGTGAATAAACAGCACGGAGACATTCGGGAAGGGAACAGAGAACAAGATAATTGACACGTTGGTGTTATTCCTTTTATAAAAATTAATGGGAGGAGTGAGGGGAATAGCTCAATGGTAGAGCATGTGCTTAGCATGCACGTGGTCCTGCGTTCAATCCCCAGTACTTCCATCAGAAAATAAATAAAGTACATTAACCTAATTACCTCCCCCAAAATTAATGGGAGCAGTTTGAAATATATTATTAAAAGGTAAAATACTCTCAGATTTTATGTAGACAAAAAAGTAAACTCCAATCATGAGCCACTGGATCTAAAAACAGAGAAATGCAGAACTCCTACCTGGGAACACGCAAAGGAGGCAGGACGGCGAGGAGGGAGGAGGAAGGAGAGGGAGCGGCGTGAATATTATTTGGTTAAGGTGTTTCAAGGTACACGTGAAAAGAGAGAAATCATACATTTGAGAAAGCGAATATAACCCGGAAATAAGATGTCATAGACGTTCCAAATATCAACCAGCTCCAAGACTGCTTGAAAATCAGATGCGAGGCTTTTGGTTTTGGCTGTTGCTGCCCTGCACGTCTCTCACCATGGTCTGCAGCCGGCGGTATTTCTGTCCAGTGCCTACTCATCCTCACACAGAGAAGGAAAGTTAAGGCAGAGATGAGTGAAGATGCTTTTAAAGAGGACAAGGAGGTGAAAGTCTTCTACGCTCATTGTACCACAGGAATTAGAAATGTTTTGGGGACTCAAGTGGGGAGCCATGGAAGTTGGCCTGAGGGGTACCATGCTTTTTTCCCTGAGGGGGATTTGGGGACAATTTGGTCACTGTAGGTGTGTTCCACTGACTGGCAGCCATTGTAACAACCCTGAAGCCACATGGATGCAGGATGGAGCTTGTGTGAAAGAGAGATGCTTGAATCGAGTTGCGATGATTCACGCTGGGAGAACAGAGGTGACACTGTGGGGAGGCGAGCGTGACAGTGACTCAGCGGTGGGAGGTGAAAAGACTGGGCATGGGGTGGGTGGGATCGACCTGTCACCCACATTCCAGGTGGACACATGCCACCTCAAGGATGACTCCTGGCTTGTTGACAGGGAGCAGAGCCCAGGATGGTTGAGGTTCGTGTTGGTTTTCCCTGCATGAGGAGGTTGTCTTGTGGGACAGATAGGCAGTAACCAGGCTGAGCAGCCAAATTAAGGCAACTGAGCTTCATTCCACCAGGTCGTCAACCTGGACCACACTGTGGTGGGGAGGAGAGAGCAGCCAGGAGGGGGGACGCTTGGCTTCACGTCCAGCATCTGGCACCATGACACCCTGTGACCCTGGTCTGTTTCTGTATGCGTCCACAGAGGTGTGACAGAGGGTCTGGTTGTCACCTTCGCTATCCTGCCATTATGATGTAGAATGTGATGTCCACACCGGTCTTTTTGTAAATAAGGCAAAGAGTCACCATGCTGCTATCAAGTGTTAGCTTTGTGTCATTTAATGATTCCTGGCTTGGCTCCATATCACTAATTATCAGAGAAATGCAATTTAAAACTTCAATGTGGTATCACCTCACACCAGCAGAATGGCCATCATTAAAAAGATCACTTTTGATTCATTATAACACTCAACCACTAAAAAAAAAAAAAAAAAAAAAAAGACTACAAATGATAAATGCTGGAGGGGGTGTGGAGAAAAGGGAAGCCTCCTACAGTGTTGGTGGGAATGCAGTTTGTGCAGCCACTGTGGAAAACAGTATGGAGATTCCTTAAAAGACTAAAAGCAGACTTACCATATGATCTAGCAATCCCACCACCCTTGGCCATATATCCAGAGGGAACTCTAATTCAAAAAGACACCTGCACCCCAATGTTCATAGCAGCACTGTTTACAATAGCCAAGACATGGAAACTACCTAAATGTCCATCAACAGAAAAAGAAGCTGTGGTATGTTTATACAATAGAATACTATTCAGCCAAAAAAAAGAATAAAATAATGTCTTTTGCAGCAGCCTGGATGGAACTGGAGATCATCATTCTAAGTGAAGTAAGTCAGAAAAAGAAAGAAAAATATCATAAGATGTCACTCATATGTGGAATCTAAAAAAAATACACAAATGAACTTATTTACAAAACAGAAACAGACTCACAAACATAGAAAACAAACTTACAGTTACAGGGGTTATGCGGAAGTGGGTAGGGAGGGATAAAGTAGGAGTTTGAGATTTGCAGATGCTAGCTACTATATATAAAATAGATAAACCACAAGTTTCTACTGTAAAACACAGGGAACTTTATTCAATATAAACCACCCAATTTGTGTCACTTTGTGGCAGTAGTCCTAAGACACTAATACATCTCCCAGTGAGTACAAGGAAAATCTGACCTGAGTCTTGTAAAGCGTTCCTCTGAATCAAAGAGAAACTGCACTGAACAGTAAAGGCAAAAGTGACATTATAAGTAATTTTCTTATAATGATTGAAAATGCTTTCAGAGACTTAGTCTGTAAAGGGTACCAAGAAGTCAGTCGTGCAAATATTTCAAGTTCCTCCAACCTGTTCCTATTGGTGAGGAGAAAAAAGACATTATGCCAGCTTCAAAATTCCCAGGAAGTTTCCATTTCTAAGTGCGATTCGCTGTTTAAGCCATGCGAAGACAGAGGACATTGAAGTGTCAATGTATGTTCTGAAATCAATCACTTATTAACAAGCGTGCCCTTGGAAAAGTTATTCAGCATCTCTGTGCTCCCATTTCATCTCGTGTAGATGGAAATAATCCACCTCTACGCACAGGTTATTACCATCAAATGACATAGTACATAGCGAGTTCTCAGGGGAGGGATAAACTGGGAGCCTGGCATTTGCAGATACAAACTACCACATGCAGAAGAGGTTAACATCAAGGCCCTGCCGCACAGCACAGGGAACCGTATTCAACATCCTGTAATAAACTGTAACGGAAAAGAAGAGGAGTTCTCAGAGGAGAGTTCACACACACTATTATTTTATCATTACTGATAATGCTAAGTGCGTCACTCCAGAATCTCGCTCAAAATCTCTTTTTTCCCCCTCCTGTTTTGCTTTGGGATGTTTTTATCCCACAACGTGATTTTCTCACTTAAAGCTAACATCCCAGCTGCATTCCTGAAGGGCCTGTTAGCATTTGTTGTAGGTCGGTACCCCTTTTGCATTTTATTTACTCAATCACTTTCAGCAGCCATTTGCGTCTCCCCAAAAAAGGCAATTTATAGCTAGATAAAATTGAAAAATTTTTTTTCCAGGCTCTTTTGCAAACCACGTGACAGAAGAGGGAGAACAGTTTGTAGAACTGAGGAGGCTCCTGGAGAGAGGGCGCCCGGGGCTGTTTTGACAAGAAACAGACTTGGAGGACTCTGACCCGCCCAGAAGAAGGAGCCTGAGAGGTACCAGGGGACGTCGCGGCGGGAGTCCCGCACCCAGGGATGTGCTCCCCGGGTGCACGCGAGCCTCTGGGGACCACGCGGGTTCCGTCCTGACCGCGTTCCCTGGGCGGGCTGGGACGCCCCTCACACCCGCCTGGGCTCCAGCTCTCGGGGGCCAGCAGCCCGGCCCGGCCGGCCCAGGATTCTCTGAGACGCACGTCCGGGCCGCCGCGGGGGCCGGGGCCGGGAGCCCCGCGGCCGGACGCCTTTCCCGCCAGCCCAGACTCAGGCCGAAGCACAGCAGAAGAGGAAAAGGCAAAGGAGTTTTGAGCTCCGCTGGGGCGGAAAGCGCCTGGCAATATGAAGCAACGACTTTTTTCCAGCACGGCCTGTTCAGTGCCTTCTCGAGGATAATCAGTCCCTGAATGTTCACAGGTGACCTTTCCCAGCGCTGCGCTCGGCGCTTGTCCA
This sequence comes from Vicugna pacos, assembly GCF_048564905.1. Lineage (NCBI taxonomy): Eukaryota > Metazoa > Chordata > Mammalia > Artiodactyla > Camelidae > Vicugna > Vicugna pacos. The sequence goes on along the minus strand of NC_133000.1, from coordinate 71,305,735 downwards.
CACGCGGGCGCGGGCGGCTCACTGCGCCTGCGCGGGCCGCTGCCGCGCGTCCCCGAGCCCCGCCCAGGCTCCTCCTCTCGGTGCTGCTGCTCCGGAAGCTTTGGAGTTGTTGCTGTTTGTGTTGCTGTTGTTTCTCTAGGACGCTGAGGAGACTCGCGCCCCCGGTGGGCCCTGTCCGTCAGATTCCGCTCACTGTGGCTCCCGGGGACCTGGTGTTTACAGCTTCTGCCTCTGCACTCGCCGGTGGCGGGCGGAACCATGCCCTCCTCCCCACTCCCCAGAACAGAACAGCCCAGGTCCCCAGAACCTGTGGATACGTCCCCTTACTAGGCAGGAGGGACTCGCGCCCTGTGCCTGGCTCAGGATCTTAAGATGGGGAGACGATCCTGGGTCATCTGCTTGGGCTCAGTGGGACCACGAGGGTCCTCACAAGGAAGGAGGGAGCCAGGAGATTCAGCGTCTCAGGGATGCAACGTGGAAGACAGCCGACCGCCCACCCCAGGCTGGGGAGAGGAGGGAGGCGCCAGGAGTCAGAACACGGCAGCCTCTGGAAGCCGGCAGCCCTGCCCTGGAGCCTCCGGGAGGGCCCAGCCCTGCAGATGCGGACACATTTGGGACTTCCGACCTTTACAAGGGTGAGTTTTGCTCGATGTCAACAAGACAGCATGTCCCTTGGTAGAGACACTGGAAGGATGAGGCCGAGAACACGCAGGGCAGATTCGCCCAGGGAGAAAATGACAACACGGAAGGGTTCTCCATCCATAACCCAGTAGAACTGTGACTCCATGCAAAAGAATAATTTAAAAATTCTGTATGTTAAGAAATAAACAGAAATATATTAAATAACCCTTGTGTTAAAAAAGAAATACTTGGAACTAAGGAGCAGTCAGGGCACCACATCCCAAATTTTGTGGGCAGCTGCTAACACGCTCAGGAGGGACCACATTTATTAGAAACTAGGGGGGGAAAAAGCAAAAAACAAAGCAGAGAAATCAACATCCAAAGCAGAAATCTAGAAAAAAAAAAAAGAGTAAGCAAAGACAAATGGGAAGAAAAATACAAAAACGTGCAAGATCAAAAAAAAAGAGAACAAGTCTGACAACAGGAATAATAGCAAAATTTGCTTCTCTGAAATGTTAGTAAAAAGACAAACTTTGGCCAAAGAAAATTTTAAAATAATATTTTAAGAAAAAGAGGAAAGAACAGATCTTACTGATTTAAAAAATGAAAAGAATCTTAATAACAATTATAACGCATTTTAAAACTAATTGAAAGGATATATTTCTGGGAAAAATTATAAAATGTTAAAAAGGCTCAGAAGTAACAGGAAAACTGAGTACGCAGATAACCATTAAGGACATTTAAATTATAATCAGATTTCTCCAAGCAAAGGGAAAACTCACACTCTTTCTTGTGAGTTCAAACTCTCAAGAACAGCTCTTTTCTGCAAAGGGGAGCCTCAGAAGTTCAGGGTCACCTAGTTGACTGTTTCACACTTTCCCCTCCCTCCTAAAGCCCCAACAAATGTCCCTTCCTCACTCTCAGCCTTGAAGTTAATAAATTTGCATTAACTGCTTTTACCCACGTTCCGAGAAGTCTGTGAGGAAGTACTCTGCCTTCCTACCTGTTACCACAGATGAACTGCTCACTCTCTCCGAGGTCAAGCTCCCCATCTGTGCACTGGGGTCTCCAAGGTATTGCCCAGCCATTCTCTCCTCCCTCCTACATCACCAATTTTTCCCGTTCCTGGACCAATTCCAACATCAACAGGTTATGAGTTCTCCTATCATAAAACACACAAACAAAAACCTGTGATCGCTCTGTCCCTATAGACTTCTCTATAAAAGCAAAATTCTTCAAAAATGTGATCTGTATTCACTCTCACTTTTACTCACACCCAACCCAAGATCGATGCTTTCTTCACCTTGCAACTCCCCTCCTTAGGTCACCGACGCCCACCTAGCAAGTCCAGCTGTCAATCATGCTCTTGTGGGGGGTGAGCCTTCCAGGTGGATTTAACAAATGTATTCCTCCCCCTCCTTGGTAGATCTTCTGTCTTGCAGGACGGCACGCTCCATTGGTTTTCTTCTATCCCTTTGGGTGCTCCTTTGCTGTTTCTTCTCCTGTTCCCAGCCTCATCCATTTAGAACACGCACAGGCTCGGACTCAGGATTTGTGCCTTCCCCCTCTATGGCCACACACACTCCCTGGGGGATTTCATCCGACGTTACGGTTTTGAGCACCATCTGTGTGCTGATGACTCCCAAACCTCTATCTCCGGCACAGAGCTCTCCCGTGAAGTTCAAACTGGATGTCCAGTTGCCTGCTCCCTGCTTCCATGTGGGTCTCTAATTAAACACCTAAACTCCGCATACTCAAGACCGGCTCCTGACTTTTCCTTCTTACTCCCCAGTCTAGTCCTCCAGTCTTTCCCATCTTGGTTGACGTCAATACAAGGCACTCAGTTTCCGTTCCTTGGAGTCTCCTTAACTTCCCTTTTCCTTTCACATCCCACAATGACTCCACTAGGAAACTCCAGGGTCTACTTTGAAAACACATCCAGAATCTTTTTTCTTACCACTCTCAGTGCTACTGCATGGTCCACATATGGTCCATCTTCCTTCAACTGGTTATGAAATAGGAAATGGGTACCCTCAGTCCTTGTTGGGAGAGGAATCAGGTTCATTCACCCTGGAGAGCATCTGTGACTTCTATGAAAGATAAGCACTTATATACTCTGTTCAGAGAAGCTCATGCTGGTCCGCATGGAAAGATGCGTGGTGCCATTTGTGATAGGAGGGGTTGGAAGAAACCCAGGTGCCCATCCCTAGGTGACCAGATAAGTACACTTGATGAAAATGTATGTTTGCATTTGATGCCACTGTGAGAAGCAAAATTTAACAATGTGGAGAGATCTCGAAAACACAGCATTGAGTGGAAAAACAAAACGGGGTCTGCAGCACAAAATGATTTGTGTGGTTTAAGGTCACGTTTATACTGTATGTCTTTCAAGGATACATTTTCATCCAAGGACATTTAAAAAACACATCTGAGTGGGTGCCTTGGTCCAGAAAGGATTGTGCTCATGGTGATCAATGAAGAGGAAAAGGCTGAAAGAATAAAGTCTGGGTGGAAGGTGTCCATGGATGGACCACGAATCACGGTGTGCTGTGACTCCCTCACTCTCTTCGCTGGTGGGGAAGAGAGAGAGAGAACTAAAGCAAAAAGAAGTTTTCACAATGGTCTTTGCCCAGTCTGCTTTACACACACACACACACACACACACACACCCTATCACACCCAACACGTGCTGGATATCAGTTATTCCATAGAATCTAAGAACTAAAGGGAATCCAGTTGCCAAAACCCCTCTTTTACAGAAGAGCAGAGGTTTCCACGGAAATCCGCTGATGGGAGGAGGGGCAGATCAGGGTTTCTGAAATGTCCTCAGGCTGAGTAAGTTACACACACACACACACACACACACACACACCAGTCCAGAACTCTAAGGGCTAGAAAAAATCTGAATAAAATGAAGCCAGAGCTGCAGGAAGGCAAGCAATAAAAATAAAACCCACATGCCAAAGTTTGGAGCCAGATGACAGTCCTGGCAGCCTTGCTTTGGGGACTGACGTGGCCCCGGAGAGGAATGAGGGACTGATCTTTGAAGATGCTTGCAAAGTCGGCTTGTTGGAGTCAAGCCTCCCACACAAAGCTAGGACAACTGAAGGCACCACGGCTTCAGGGAAACGGGGCGTGGTTGAAACCTGACGAGGGCACCCAGAAGAACGTCTCTAACTCAGTCCATTTCTGAAGGGAAAAATCGTCTCCTCTGAGAACACGGGACGTCTCCTTGGTCTCGTGTGGATCTGGAGGTCGGCTGCACTGGGCACCATGAACTCAAGGGAGCCCCAGGCTCAGGCACTACGTGACCCTTCCCAGTGGTACTTGGTGTGTTTAAGGCACATCCTCTCTGGAGAAAACAGTTTCTGGTGCCGAGGGATCTGCATACATTACGTTTGACCCAATATTAGCTCATAATAGACAGCAAATCAGCGCCTCGTAAGGAAGCAAGTCTGTACGAGGGAGAACCAGCAGAAGCCACAGATACCTTCAGTCCCAAAGACGTCGCATACTGGGAGGGTCAGACACACACGGAGAACAACCAAGAAAATGGAACACGAGGGAGGGAAAGAAAGAAGAGCTGATACGGGAACTTTTCAGAACTGATTAAAAGAAATCAAACTATAGGTACACACCAGGAGAAAATGGAGGATATCTTTAAAAGGATGAGGAAGACAAACACGAGTCTAGATTTCTGTAGGTGATGAAATGATCTCTCAAGATCAAGAGTGAAATAATAAGAATTTTTAGAAAAACAAAAACTGAAGATTTTACAACCCTGGAGACTTCCTAAAGGGACTTTGACAGGATCGACTTCAGAGACAATGAGAAGCATCTCAGAGGAAAGTGAGGGGAGGAAGAACTTCGGAGCACACGCCCAGTCTGCCCAACTGTGGCTCGTGGAGTGATAACTGGAATGTGTAATTTAATGGAGCAAAATTAATGCAGTGAGATCATAGGACTGACAATCATGGGTAAGCCAGATGTGGACGGTGAGAGAGTACCCTACACTCTGTTTCTTGTTCATGAGAAGAGTAAATATGCTGAATTAACTTAAGACATACTACTTAGAATGTGTGTGTGCGTGTGTGTGTAAATATATATATATATAAAATAAGTGACAAAGAAAAAAATTCAGAAAACAGTGTGACAAAGAGAAAGTACAAAATGAAATGGTGATAATAAATCCAAATATGTTAGTAATCACAAGGAATAAATGTGCTAGATAGAATTTTAGAAATCAAATTTTTGCAAGAGCTATGCCTAAAGCATGAGAACATAGATGTGTTCAGGTAATTAACTGGAAACTGTATGCATGGCAAATAACGACCAAAAGAAATCTGACATAGGAATATTAATTAATGTCAGAAAAAAGGCTAAAAAGGCAAAAACTGTTACTACAGATGAAGAGGGTCGTTATATCCTGATTTAAATTTAAATTGTCTAGGAGGTTATAAAAATTCTAAATATTTATGGATGTAATAAAATAGCCACAAAATATAAAAACAAAAAAAATGGACAGAATTATACGGTGATACAGGCAAATTCATTAACAGACTTGAATACAGCCACATAACCTGGTTAGAGATTGACAGGTCAGGCAGGGAAATATGTAGTACAGATAGAAAGAGTTAAACATCACAATCAGCCAGCTGGGTTTAGTGGACTTATAACACAAACTCCACTGCACGGTTTGAGAATGCTGTCATTTTCATCACTACAAGGGACGTGTACACAAGCATCATACACTCCACCACGGAACAAGTCTAAATGAATTTCCAAGAATTAAAGGGCGCTACATGCTCTGGTTATAAGGCAGTCGGTGGTAAATCAAAAATGACCATGACTTTTGAAAAGTGTGAATCTTGAGATATTTACAAAACTTCAAATTCGTATGTCAAATTCCAATGAAAGAAAAATCAATGCAAATGAAAAGAATATAACTGAACAATAAGGAAAGTAACACCCATGAAAACATATGGGGAGAGTTCAGGTAAGGCTTCCAGGGAAGCTGAGAGCAACAGACTGGGAAAGAATTTAATGAGGTATTATGTTCAGCTTTTCATCTAAGAAGCTAGAAAAATAAATCAATAGAAGCCTAGAATGCAAAAAGAAAGCTGTTATGGTAAAAGTTAAAAGCAGAGAGAAATAAAATAGCAAAGATAACACTAGGAGGGTCAGTGGTGTCAAACACTGGGTCTTGGAAAAGACAGCAAAATAGTCCTCTGGGGACACTGGTCAAGAAAGGGAGGGCACAGATTCTCAGTAATAGGGCTGCAAAGGGGAAACATAAGGACAGATCTAAAGAGTTTTTTAAAAAAATTATAAACTTTTAGACAAAATGGACAGATTCTTAGAAATACACCAAAATTGGCTTTTCAAAATCTGAGATGACCTGTGGTTGAATTAGAAAGCCTGAACCATCCTATAAGCATTAAACAAATTGAATGAATATTTAAAAATCTTTTCACAAATAAAACACCAGACTCATGCAATTTTACAGGCGGATACTTTCAACTTTTCAAGGAAACTTCAGTTTCAAATACTTACTAAGTCTTCTTGAAAGTTAAAAAAAAAGAACCTCCCCACCAGTTGTTCTTGATATCAGCATGAAACAAGTACAGAATGAAACAAAAATCAAAGAGAAATCTCACTCAGGAATGGGAGTTCCCAGACATCGCAGGAACGATTCTGGTGAATCCAGTCCACATCCTGCCTCCTTGTTGCAGAGAATCAGCTTTCACAGCTGGGCCGTCAAGCTTGCCGGCTGTTGCCTTTCTCGGACCATTTTTTGAGCGTCCTGTAAGCCGGTATGGAGGGGTGTGCAGAAGGAAGGCAGGCAGGGCAGGGTCCACAATGATCCTGGGGATGCTGAGAATCTCCTCCCTGCGGCAGGAGTCCTCCATTCCATGCCTCTTTGCTGAGAACCGGTTGGCATGGCTTTCATTTGCCTTGACCTTACTAGGGAGCAAAACAGCCTTGGTCCTTGTCCTGGGGGAGCTTCCAGCCTCCTTCCAGGCATGCATCAAATAACCACACAGATAAATACAGATGTGCCAACTGTGACAAGAAAGAAGAACTTACAGGTCCTCAAGGTTCTAGAAAAGTGCATTGTGGCTTTGCTTGGGGGTTAGTGAAGCCCATGCTGAGGAACTAAAATTTGACCTGAGATTTAAGGAGGTATGTATGACTAGTTAGCCAGTGTCATGGGAAGGAAGAGAAGGTGGAGCCAGGCAGAGGGAACAGGATGTCCACGTGCCGCATCTCGGGAGGGAACAGGGCATCCTGTGGAATAGGAGCCTGGCGCAGGGAGTGGGGCTGGGGAAGGAGCAAGGCTCAGTCAACGGGTCCAGCATCCCACGGGGAAGAGTGCACTTGAACTTACACATTCAGTGAGTTTAAAGGGGAAAGGACACAACCAAATTAGTCTTTTTCTAAAGCTCTTTCTGACTGGTGTGCAGAATAGAGTAGAGCAAGGAACACGGAGAACAAATTAAGAGACCATCGTGTGAGTCCAGGTGAGTGACTGCAGCTGAACAACGATGGAGGTGGAATGGAGATGCGGGTGAGATTTCGGAGGAAAAGGACAGAACTGATGATTAGATACGGATGTAAGGGAAACAGGATTCAAGAATGGACTAATGGAAAGATGGAGAGGCCATTCATTAATAAGAAACAGTAGAGAAGGACCAGGTCAGGGGAGAGGCAAAGAGCAGGTAAAACTCTATTCAGTTTGATGTATTTTGAGACAGCCAGGTGGAGATCATAATGGAAAACAGATCTGGGACTCAGAGATGAGCTGTGTCAGATATGAATTTACAAGTCATCTGTGTATAGATGGAAGTTTGAATCACATCAGTCGATGCGGACAACAAGGAGGGAAAGACAGCAGAGAGCAGAGAAAAGATTTAGGATTAAGGAACTTCAATGCTTAGAATTAGGGCAGACAATTAGAAAGGAGCAAGAGAGAAACAGGAGGAGGACCAAGAGAATGTGGAGCCATGGAGAACAAAGCCGGGAGTGTGCTTCTGCAAGAGCGCTGCAAGCCCAGATCACACAAGAGATGCTGCTCTCGGATCAAGTCGCTGAAGAGCTGATGAGTCCGTGCTGGATCTGGTGATCTGTGTGCTTTTGATACTGATGGGGCGATTCCAAAGCCTGGTTCAAGTGGTACAGCTGAAAGTGGGTTACGAGAGATTGGAGAGCCCCTTTCACCAGCCCTGCCTCTCTAATTCCAAATGAGTGCTGTGGATACGTGATGGTGATGCTCTTGCTCACTTCATGGACCGGTGCGTTCATCTTTCCAGGCAAGGGAAGGATTCCCCTGGACAAAGAGGGAACCACTCATTTTCTGCTTCTTTCAACATAGCTTTTCTTTTTTTAATTGACGTACAGTCAGTTTGCAATGTAGTGTTAATTTCTGGTGTACATCATTGCGATTCATTTATACACACATATATATTTCTTTTCGTATTCTTTTTCATTACAGGTTATTACAAGGTACTGAATATAGTTCCGTGTCCTGTGCTGTAAGACCTTGTTGTTTATCTATTTTATCTATAGCAGTTTTGCATCTGCTAAGCCCAAACTCCCATCTTATCTCTCCCGACCCACCTTCCCTCCTGGTAACCATAAGTTTGTTTTCTATGTGTGTTTCTGTTTTGTAAATAAGTTCGTTTGTATCATTGTTTTAGATTCTTCATGTAAGTGATATCATATGATATTTAGCTTTTTTTTTTGGTATCCAACTGAGAAGAGAATTTTTGCTTCTTAAACTATAATGCATTTTAGAGTGGTTTTTACCAAGAATTGAAAAAAGAAGATCTTGCTAAGTTTCAGTTGACCAGTTAGCAAGTGTGTCCCCATCTCCCAGAGCTGGAGAGCTCATTGTCCCATCGGAGGTTAGTGACCCTGTGACCAGTGGTGCCCTTTGGGAGGCAAGGTGTCCTTTTCCTCTTCTCAGCGGAGGGACCAGCCCGAGCCTGTCATTCTGTTCCTTGTATCCCTACAGGGGCTGCCAAGACCACTTCCATAAATGAATGGGGGCCAGAACTGGGTCTGTGCTCCAAAGGGAAAAAGAAGGAAGAGGGAAAATCTAAGATACCAACTGTTTTGTAATTTAGATTTTTTTCCCCCTTTCCCCAAATCTTTGAGACTTCAGGCCAAACTATAGCAGAGAAAAATTAAAAGGAAAAAAGTGGCCAGGTATGTTCAAAATTTTACATTGAAATTGTTCCTAATTTGACTTTTTTTTTTGTGCTGGTTTCGTTAATCTTCAGAAGAGTAGCTACATGCATATACAAGCATTTTAAGGCATTAAAATTATGCAGAAAATCTGAGTAAAGTTCCAAGAATATGTATGTATAATGCAACATGTAAATTACAATTTAAGGGCCTTTCCAAGAACATTTGCTTAATAAACAGGAAGAGAATGGGAATTTTTGCAATGCTAATTATTACACTAGTTTCTGTTTCCAAGCCTTGCAAGATGCTAGGAGATATGTTACAGGTATTCATTTGGAAGAGAAATAATCTTTAATATCTATTTCATGAGAAGAATGGAAGGTTAAAGAAAGCCAGAGTCTGTGTGCAGAAAGGGTGTTCCAGAATATTGTAAGTATCAATGGGTGTTTGTGTAGTGATAGAAAGAAGTCGTGTTTACTCAAAGGTAATGACGATCATCAGAGCCCAGTCCAGGAAACGGGCTGGAATAAATCCACGCATCGTTTCAAAACTAGAATATGGAGAAGCCTGGCTTTGACCAAGATTGCTTAAATTACTCCTTCATTAAGGAAGACGGTATTGTACGAGAAGTTCAGGCTTACTCAGTTACCTCTAAAGTATTTACACTAATAGACTAATAAGGTTCTCAAGTGATACCCTGGCAGGAGCTCACCTCAGGTTGGTTTCGCAGAACGTCAGGGTCAGGCAGGAATTCAGGAATGTGAGTGAGGTCACATTTCTGCCACCCGTGGACTCTCTGTACCTCCTCCCATCTCTTCAGTGGCTGTGCTGAACCCTTTTCTTTCTCCAGGTAGAGGCAGATTTCAGCCAGGTCCATGGTAACCCGTTCTGAAACTTAGGAAGCAGTCACCCGTGGTGCAGCCAGAGTCACAGAACACAACCTGGTGAAAAACGCTGGGCGTGGCGAGGAAAGTCTCCGCTCCACCACAGTCTTTACCCGAGGCCTGCGCCTGTTTTGTGGCTGCAGTCCTTTCATCCTGGACTTAGATTTTCACGGCGCCGAGGGCAGAGATGCGCCCGATAAATTCTGACGCTTTGGAGTAAGAGCCGTGAGGAATCAGAACGTGGACCTGCTCCTGCCGCTTGGGAAGCATGTGGGCTCTGCCTCCGAGGTCCTGCGCGGGTGGCTGGTGGAGGGCGCTGGCGCCTCCACTCTGCGTACCGGGCGCCGGGGGTCCTGGCCGCGGCGGCACAGGGGGCCCCGTGGAGCAAAGGCGCTGGGCACACCAGCAGGTCGCTCGTCCAACCTTGTAAGTCTCCTTTCCCTTCGAAGGTCCTAGACACGCCAAGCTTTAGTAAAAACGGGACCTGACGTGAAAAGAGATGGTCCAGGCGGATAACCCGCTCGCCGCAGCCCAGCGCGAGCACTGCCGTGGGGCTCCGCGTTCTCCATGCGTTTCCCTCAACACACACGCCACTCACTCGAGCGGCTGCCACCATCAAATGCTGGAGGAGCAGAAAGAGACAGGACTGTTGTCACATCAACGTGCCCCCAGCCAGTGACAAGCATTCTTTGGTGGCCCCTGTCCTCTGCCCCCTATCCTTGGGGGATGAAGGGAGAGTTAACGCCACCCCCAAAGCGGCAGCTCAGGAGACGGAACTGGTTACTTTTGCCCGGCAGGTGAGTTTCTAGGATTCCGAGCTACAAGAAAGATTTCTTTGACTTTGTATTTGTTCCTCCGTTCACTTACGTACAATTTTGGTTTGTAAAGAGAAGAGCGTAGTTGTTGCTGTATATTGGATGGTAGTTCTTTTGGCGAAATAATAGCAGTATTATTACTAATGATATGATTCTGAAAACAGCTTAAGGTTTTTTGTTTTGTTTTTGCTTTTGGTTGCCTTTGTCCTCGCATCATATGCCGCTGAGAAGGCATGGTGAAATCACTGTGTTTTAAACGTCACTTTAAAATAACTCTTCTCGGTGTGATTATGCTCCATCTTGATACACAGTTAGGTTCATTTACTCCATTTTGTTTTAAGTTTTAGGCAGTGCTTTGTAAAATTGTGTACAATTATATAAACCATTTACATAGTTCCAAAATTGAGCCTACAAACACAATATAGACAAAGAAGTGTAGCTTCAGTCCTTTTGGCTTTATTCCTTTTCCCTCTTCATCCACAGCCAGCCTTTTTACAGATACTGGCGTGACTGCCCATTTTTACACACATAGGTACACACACACACACGTGTATACATGCATGTGTATTTAACATGCTCCGTTTTGGTTACTTACCAGTGTATAACAAATTGCCAGAAAACTGACTTAAACATAACAACAATCATTGAATATCTGTGTGAGTTTCTGCGGTTCAGAAGTGCTGCGGACCAGCTGGAGGGCTCGGCTGGGCGGTCTGGGCTCAGGGTCTCTCGTGGGGCTCCAGTCAGAGGTCATCTGGAGCAGGAGCAGGAAACGGGGTCTCTTGGGGCAGCAGGGATGCTCTTGACATAAGTCTCAGGGCTGCTCGGCACAGTGTCCCTTAATGGCCCAGGTGAGTCTTCCTCAAGCTTGCAGGTGCCACAGATGACAGGGGTGAAGTTGGACAGATGCTGGAGGAGACCCCCCTCCCCCGGCCAGGGGGCAGCGTGAACCTCAGTAGCAACAGCAGCATCAAGAAACATCAAATAGTTTAAATCCACGGTTCATAATGATCAAAATAGTTAAAAAAAAAAACAAAACAAAACTCATTGGCCTTCTTGCTTGTTTAAAAGGTGCCAGAGAAACAATAAACTATTTGGAAAACTGGAAAATGAAAGGGAAGACTCAAGCCTTTACCCTGTCTTTCCTAAGTAAACACAGTGCAATCAGAGTTGGTGAGGGGAAGTTTCACTCTGTACAAGTTTTCTGGCTATGAATGCAAAAGGTCACGACAAAACACCACTGGTTTGTCACCCACAGTGAGACAAGGGAGTAGTTAAAAATCACAGGTAGCATCAGCTTCTAGCAATTACAGGCGGTAGGAAAACTGATTAAACAATTCCATAAGAATGCAATCAGCAAAACCAAACCAGCAAAATTCTCCAACAAATAAATTGCAAAAAAAAAAAAAAAAAGGAAAAGAAAAAGAAAAAACAAAATTGATAGCAAAAAAGGGGAAAATAACCTAAAAGTTAAAAGAATTTTAGAAGACATGATCAATAATTGCAGTGTGTGTTTTATCTTGGATTTTGATATAAGAAAAAAATAGATGGAAAGGTAATTGGAGACATTTAAAAATTGACATTTAATAAAATAGAAATCACTCTTTTTTTTAAATCATGGTATCATTTGATTTTTATACTGTTATTTGATGCCTAAAGTCATTATCTTTTAGTCATTTATAGTAAAATATATACAGATGAAGTGCCGTGATGACTTTGAAATGACCCGCTGGTGGCAGTGGGGGTGGGGCTATTTGATGGGGATGAAATAGGAACAAGATTAGCCTTGAGGTGATACTTAGTAAAGCTGGGTGAATGGGCACATCTGAACTCATTATATGATTGTCTCTACTTGGCATATATTATGAACTTCCTATAATAAAACTCTTTAAATCTTTAGCACATGTGAGTTTTATTTTTATAATCATAAATATATGCAGATAATTATGTATTCTTTACATAGTGGGAAGTATATTCTTTTGTTATTTAATTTTTTCTCCCCAAAATAGTCTAAATTTTGTCTGCTATTAAACACAACATGGCTTTTCAAGTCAACAACTGGATGCAGCACTCGTGAACATTCAGGTTGTTTCCTGGTTCTCAGTGCTACAGACTGCCTCTCTGATGACCATGGGAGGCAACGCTTTGTTCTCACCCCTGTTCATTTCATGAAGATCTCCTAGAAGTGTACCTGGATGTGATATGTGCTGGTTTTCAGTTTTTTAAATCCTAGTTGCCAACCTGTTCCCCCTACAAAATCTCTACCCTGTTCATAGCTGTTTCAAGCTATTGGATAAGCAAGTAGACTCCTGACAAGACATCACATACTTTTTTTTTTCATTTTGTCAATTTGATAGACAAAATTTGGTACCTCATTTATTCTTGGATGTATGACCATGGCTTATGGTCAAAGGCCCATGTGCAGAGGGCACAGGATGCCAAACCAAGAATTTTTTCAAAACAAATCAGAATTGAATATGTATTTTAAAAGAAAAGGCCCATATTGGATTGATCAGCACTAAAATCTCAGTCTCTCGATGTAAGGAGTCATGACACTTTCACATCTAAAAGAATATATTTCTTTCAAGATGATTTCCCAATTGTGGCCCATCTCCAAACACAGCAATTGATTTATGATTTTTTGTTTTTAAATGGAGGTGCTGGGGATTGAACCCAGGACCTCATGCATGCTAAGCATGTGCTCTGCCACCAAGCTATACCCTGCTTTCCCTTGAAATGTTTTTTTAAAGGCAAAAAAACCTAAAAAGATAAGTAAGTGAAAAAGAAATATAATTCGTCAATCCACTCTGTGGCCCCGTCCAGCAGTCACAGCAGTAGCAGCTTGCTCCAGCCCAGGGTATGTGCTCACGTTCTTTTGACCTTGACATAGTCATAATGCTTCTTTTTACTAAAAGCAAAGGCTTTATTTTCCTCCCAACACCAGTATGGGGCAAGCCGTCACTTCCAGGCAGTTAAAATGACCCAAGGAAGCCCAGACCCCCTGGCCGGAGCCGGCTTTGCTGTCTGTCACAGCTCCCTCCCGTGGTGGCCGCCAGGACAGGGCGCATCTGCCTGGGGCTGCCCGACCTCCCACCCTCATCTCCCTCTGTCCCCAGAACAGCAACGTGGGGGGACCTGACCTGACAAGGCGGGGCGGCTTCGGGAGCGTCGCGCCACGCCCGAGACCGGCCCCACGCCCCGCTTGAACGCAGCGGACACGCCACCTTATTCAAGGCTTCGGGAGAAAGTCCTTACGCGGTGTGTGCTGTCCCGGCCTGGGGAAGACATCCTGACACTTATTTTTCTTATTTTGGCGACAGACTGACCACACTTTGAGTAAGAAAACATCAAGGCATTATCTTAGAACATCACACTAAGCATGTTGGAACAATGCTCCTCTGATGGTGAAATTTAGTGCCGCGAAATTTTTTCCTCTAGAAGCAGCACCCCCACTCCCCCCCCCACCCCACCCCGGAAGCTCCAGGTTTAACAGTTTGACTTCAGTTTACGGAAACATCCATTCCTCTGTCTTGGATCTAAGCAGTCAGGTTTGCTGTTGTCTTCTCAGAGCTGGCCACTGCAGCGGCCTCGTCAAATCCTCTCTGCACCCCGGCTCCGTATCCACTGAGCCGCATCCTGCGGCCGGCGGAGAGGCCCGGGCAGGCAGTGTCGGCCTCCGCAAGCATCCCTCATACACTGAGCTCCGGAGGACGCTCTGAAGTCTGGACCCCGAGGTCTACGCCTCCCTCCCGTAGGTTACTGCCACCGTGTTGATAGCCTCCAGCTGCAAAACACTAAAACTCTATGGTAAGTATTTGAACACTTAAGTTTGCGTAATGACCTGAAGCCTGTTACAGGGTGTGCGCACGAGGGAGAGGTGGGAGAGAGAGGGAGAGAGAGAGAGAGGAGGTGGGGCAGAGACATCTTTCTTTCCCCCTTCTCTCTGTCACTTCTCATCTGCATTTACTGAAACAAAACGTGTGGACGCATTTTCCCTTAGATTTTGGGCACTGACGAAGCCGAGCAGGACGGGGCGCTAAGGGCCGCCCCCCTCTCTCAGCTCCCGGGCCAAGGGCTCGCGTGGCGCCCGGCCCGCGGTCAGCCCCGCGGGGTGGACCGGCAGCCTCCCCCCGCTGCCCGCCGCGCCCTTCGCCTCCGCGCTGCCGCGTGACATGGGAGCGCACACAGACGTAATGATTCAAACAGGGACAGGAAGGTCGGGCCACACACGCGTAACGGAGACCGCCGGCGCCCAGGCCACTTCCCGGCGCGATCCTGAGGCCACGCGGAGGGAGCGCGCGCTTCGTTCTCCCCAGCAGACGCGCAGACAGAGGAAGAGCCGCCGCGCCCGCGCCGGCCGCACACGCGAGGCCCCGGGCGCTCCGGTGTCGGCCTGATGCCGCGTTCGCAGAGCTCAGATGGCCCCGGGGGGGCGCCTCCCGGAGGCCCGCGCCCACCCCGCCAGCGCGGCGCTCCTTCTCACGTCTCAGGAACAGTCACGGGCTGCGGCGACCTTTGCAAAGGGGCACCTGGGACGCTGGCACCATGCTGTCTCCTTCGGAGCCCTGGCCACTCTGACGTCTCCCTGTGTTTGCACTTGCTGGTCAGAGTGGGTCCCTCCCCGGCACGGCCAGGGGCGGGGAGCGCTGCGCCACTTTCCCGCGACTCTGGGTGGGGGCACAGCAGGTAAGAAGGGGCCGTCACCAGACACGACACGTGCAGGACGGAGAGCCCCGGGGAGACGCCTGTTCCAGCGAGCAGGCTGGCAGGGCAGTGGAGTCTAGCTCCGCCATCCACTTGCTGCTGAGCCGTCGTCGGTAAGCGAAGTTCTGCCTCGGATGGTCTGGGTGGAACACAAGCCACTTAATCATTTAGTCCCACATACCTCAAACAAGAAGTCAACATTTTTAAACTGATCTGGAAACTGACCTGTAGGAGCCTCCCCTCATTTATTTTAATGGCTGATGTGAAGAATTCTGGAAAACTGGTAGATAACTTTATACCCATTCTATGATTCATTTGAGCTCACATTTAGGTATAATTATTTTGGAAAAAAAAGAAGAATTTCATCTTATTTCTTAGTATCACATAATAATCACATGGAGAAACATGAGGAGACATCATTTAACTCTCTGCAGTGTCTGTAAGGTTAGGAGACAGTCATGAACGAGATGCAGTGACTGTCATAGAAGGAGCAGCACTGTTCTGTCTGCTTGGTCCTCTGTTGCTGCCATGATTAGACACTCTGCACAATCACTCAGGTGCATTGAATCATTTCTTAAGGGCCTGTCATTAAAATGAGCGTTTATCGCATTCAAACACAGACAATCCACTTTTGCTTTGTCATGTATCTCACAGTATTCGCCTATTTCCATACAGCAGGAATAAAGAAAAACGGGAGAACTAAGATAAAATAGCATACCGGTTACTGCACCTCATCCCTCAGCCAACGGGACAAATCTGATTTCTCACAGTGAGAATTTCTCCTGTAAAATAACATTGCCTCACTTTGCACGAGGTGAGTAAACATAGCTAATGCACTGACATCCCCTTAGCAACACATTCGCTTTATGCCGGTTTTTAATGTTTGTGGCTAAAATCAAGTTGATATTTCTACACAAAAACGGCCCTTTATGTCATCAGCTTTATGAGGTAACTGACATCAATCCACAGCTGACTAATAGCCCAGGATTAAAAATAAGTTGTTCCTGACTGTCATGCCAGGATGATAACATCTAAAATCTCCCCAGAAACCGTACACAGGAGCAGCCAGTGCCCGCGTCTGCCTGCGTTAGTGATGAGACAGCCCGTCCTCACCCTTCCCGGTCTGTAAAGCCTTCTAGAAAACACAGTTTCTGTGAAATCTAGGTTGTCAGCATGAAGAGAAAGTTGGCAGAACACAGGGTTCCGTTGCTAAGTGATCCTTGGCAGATTCGATGCGTGTGCATCCTGGCATTTGATGACACCTTCAGGAGGCGAGAGATGCCAGCCTGATGGAAACGCACAATTTCCGAGAGATGCCGGAAGGGTGGGGCGTCCGTCCTGCCTGTCTGAGAGCCCCAGGGCTGCGGTCGCCTCGATAAGGAGGTAAAATTAAGTTCTATTTAATATTTGGAGTCTCAGCGCTTTCTCCCTCCGTCTTCTCTTGCCTGACTTGAAAGGGACGGAGCGATGGTTCTGCTGTTTCCCGTTATCACTGTGTCAGAAGGGAAATTCGGCCATAGCTGCGTGCTCAAGTGAGCAACGGTTCACAGGGTTTCTTGAGTGTGAAAGAAAAGACAAGACATGTGTTTAATACCACTGCACGCACTGCAGGGAAAGCAGCAGGTGGATGCTGGGCGGCGGGCTGCGGTTTTCAGTGCTGAGTTCCATCCAGGTGGACTGGCCCAGGCTGCTGTTGGACACGTGAGGTGCAGAGGAGTGAAGCAAACGGTCCACGGTTCCGTGAGCGAGGACCCGGGTCCAGTCTCTGAAGCCCTGCAGGCCCCCCCGCCGCCGCTATGTGAGTGGAATATAAACGCCGCTCTTTGAGAACCGTAGACCCTTACTTCATTACCTCTTTAGTTCCAGTGCAAGTGACCCGAAATGCTCCATCAAAGACACGTTCCAGTGAAGGGAGAGCCGGGCGGCAGCCCTGGGCAGGGTCCCGCCGCCCGCTGGGCGGGCCCCCTCCGTCACTGTCCCGCGCGCCTCTCCACGTTCGTTTGGCTGTGGGTGTTTTCTCCTGAATGTCACTAAATACGTCATGTTGGCCTGGCCGGTAGTTCACGGTGCGAACGGACGCCTGCACCCCGATGCTCTCGCCCTTCAGCCTGACAGACACGCCCGTGCGGCCCGGCGGCTCCTTCTGCGCTTTTGCTGTTAACGTGACAGGCCAGGTTCCGCCTGCCTGCGTGTGCGCGCGGCGCGCTGCGGGCGGCTGACGGGACGAACAGTGCTCGGCGACCCCGGCGGCAGCGAGCGGAGATGTGCGACCCCGGCGGGAGTGCCCGCTTCGGGCAGCGCGTTGGTCTGAAACGCAGGCGCCCCCAGCAAAGGACCGCGAGCCTGGCGGTGAGAAGCTGCCCGAAGTGGGCGCCCGACGTCGGCGCCCGACGTCCGTGCCGTTCCAGCGGGGACTCTCGGCCAGATGCAGACAAACTGTCGTTGGAAGCCTCCTCTGCTTCGTACCCCTCCACGGTCGGCCCCCTTACAGCTGTGTTCGTGACAAGTAGGAAGGTCCCCAGGCCAAGGATTTCGAAGGCTGAGTCCGTGTGGCTTGGAGGCTCGAGACAGGAGTCCATTCTCTGCAGACGTTTAGCGCTAACCGGGCGGGGAGCTTGGCTGCTGCCCGCCAGCTGGGAAACTGGGCGTGCGGCCGTCTCTTGAAGTTTCAGTTTCTTTATCTATAAGATGTGGAAAAATCAAACTACCTACTTCTCAGAGCTGTTCCAAGCAGTAAATCAGTTGATACGTGTGTGAAGTGCTTAGTACAAGAAGTATTTGTTGTCGTTTCTTCATCCATAAACTTAGGATGCTAAAATCCCCCACCTGGCAGGTCTGTTCTGAGACCTCAGTGAGCTAGGTGGGTACGTGCATAGAAGATGCTCAGCAACAAATCTAGGGACATAAATTTGAGAACTGGGATAAACTGATGATTTGGGAACCCTAGCAAAACTGACTGCAAATGACAGGAATAAACAAAGCAGACCAATTATCCAAGGAAGAAATGAGCACAGCTGATGAAGTGAAACCCCTGAAAATGCAGCAGGCTCGGAGAGGCTCGTGGGGAACTCCAGCGACTTCTCAGTGTTCAGACAACCTCAATACTGCTCACACCGCGTCAGTGCATAGGAGAACTCTGGATTTCTTTTTGTAGTGCTAGCATCAATTGTAAAAAAGAAAAGAAAGAGAAACTATAGGTAAATCTCATTTATGAGTAGTGATGCAAAGATACTAAATTAAATATTA
This sequence comes from Vicugna pacos, assembly GCF_048564905.1. Taxonomy (NCBI): domain Eukaryota; kingdom Metazoa; phylum Chordata; class Mammalia; order Artiodactyla; family Camelidae; genus Vicugna; species Vicugna pacos. The sequence continues at coordinate 71,287,278 of NC_133000.1, read as the reverse complement.
GCTTACCAAAGCCCACATTTATCTTAAAAAATCCTATGAAGAAGTAGGGAGGTTTAAGAATTCAAAAATGTCTTAATATTAGCAAATTGATCAATATAATTTTTATATGAAAGCAGTAAAAGAAAAAAATCACCAGTTTATCTCCATTGAAGCTGCAAAAATATTTATTAAAATTTAACATCTATTTGTAATTTAATGAAATATAAGATAGCAGTAACTAGAGAATAACAGTATACCAGTATTTCTATGTATCAACTGAAAATCTGACACAGCCTCATGCTTAAAAGGTAGATGTGAGGAGCGGTCCTTGTAACATGGGACACCGGCTGTGCTGTTTACTGTCATCACCATTGGCAGCACCGTTTTGGAGAAACCAGAGGCATTGGCAGATAAGAGGAAGGGAAAAGAGATTTAAATGCAGGTAAGAAGGGGCAGAAGTGAGTAAACCCATGAACAGACTCAACATACACACGCACTTAGTAAGTGATAAAGATGGTACTTACAGTCATTTGGGAAAAAACAGTTTGATTGTTTAATAAATGCTGTTGGAACAATTGAATGGCCATCTGCAGGAAAAAGTAATGAAGTGAGATTCCTCTCCTCGTTGCCAACGTCAGAATGACTTTCAGCTGGATTAGACATTTGTTAAAAGCAACAAAAATAAACCCTGCCGACATGCAAATAATACCGGTTCACATGCAGACCCCTCACAATTATTTAGCAAAGAGAAAGCTTTTCTAAGAAGGCCACAGATGCAGGGAATCAAAGAAAGGGCTGGTACATGTGTTACATTATATCTTCAGGACAATTCGTTAATAAAAACACACAAAACATAGAGTAGTGACATATTCAGAAAGAAGATTTATAACAAAAAGCTCAGTGCTGCAAGTTGAAAACCTTAGAAGAGTTAACCTCCAAAGTTCCTTCCAGCTCTAAATTCCCACCAATTTAATGTATTTAATAGACCACATTGATTGAGCTGTACAAACTAGGCTTGCCCTGAACAAAAGATCTGTGTTGAGTTCCTTACCCCTAAAAGAATCTAGAAAGTGGTCGAGGCGGCAAGTATATGGGACAACTAAAAGACCTTGAAAGAATGAGTAGCAGGGACTCTAGAAAGATGGTGCTGATGGTGCTGGAATAGTTCTGTACCTGCCCAAATGCCTACATGAAACAGCAGTTAGGTGATAAAAGTATCAATTGACAACATTCATAATAAAATGAAATGACAAGGTAGCCCCACAAGGCCTGACTGCAAGTTGCCGCAGCATCCAGCATCCACTAGTCCTGCATGTCATTGACATTTGCGTGGGAAGCAAAGAAAGACAGCAGTAAGATTGATGGACCAAAGAAACCCCCACAGAGCCAATCAGGAAGTGAGGTTTGCTGGGGGGAGGAGCTACCAAACCTGGGAGGTGTTTTTCTGACTCTGAGTGCCAGGGGTCTGTGATAAAGTCTGAAGATGCAGGATCTAGACTCTAAGAACCCTCTGGAATGATCTCCCAGGGCATCCTTCCAGGCCAGGGCCCTTACTGGGGCAGAACTGCTGAGAAGAATTAGAACTGAATAAGATAAAGACAACAGAGAAGAAAGAAAGAGAGGGTCCAAGCTAAAGGCGGGGGCTGGAGGGACAGAGACACAGAATGGCAAAAAGCAGGCTGTCATGTTTTAAAAAATTATACAAAACAACTTAAGAAGGAGCTCTTCACAAGTTAAAAGGTCAATCTGAAGCAAGCCTCCTTCCAAAAATTCAGGAAAACTAAATTTGCATAAAAAGAGCAAGAGGAAAGATGGAGGTTAAATTTTATACAAAGTTAGTTCAAGGAAAAAAAGGCTTAGTAGAACAACATTCTTACAGGCAATGAAAGTGTGATAGAAAGACAATCTTAGAAAATGCAACAAAACTATAAGGTACAATTTCAAAATGAGATAAATGTTTTAAGAGAATCATACAAGACATAAAAGAATATAAATCAGAATTATTAAAAACCAGAAATGAGGAGAAAGAAGCCAAGAAATAGTTATAAACATGACATAAACATTTTAGGCATATAGGCTAAACTTAAAATAACACAGGATTGAATGTACACAATGTATACTACCTGAAGGGAAACAGAAGGTGAAAAGGAAAAAAAAAAAAAAGATGAAGAGACATGGAGATAAGGAAAAGCACGGAAGTGACAGACATCCAAGAAGGGCAAGGACCATCTAACGTATTGACAATAGGAGTCTCTGAAGTGTGAAGTCAAAGCAAGAGACAATAACAAATGCTACAAATTGTAGTAGACAAAAGCTTTTCTTCAATTTAAAGGAATAGAGTCTAACTTACAAGCTAAAATACAATGAGGTACCACCTCACACAGGTCAGAAGGGCCCTCGTCATGAAGTCTACAAACAGCAGATGCTGGAGAGGCCATGCAGAGAAGGGAGCCCGCCTACACTGTTGCTGGGAATATAATCTGGTGCAGCCACTATGGAAAACAGTATGGAGATTCTTTAAAATACTAGAAATAGACTTAGCCTGTGATCCAGCAATTCCATCCCTGGGCATGTATCTGGAGAAAATTCTAATTTGGAAAGATGAATGCACCCCAATGTTTGTAGCAGCACTATTTACAATAGCCAAGACATGGAAGCAACCTAAATGTCCACTGACTGATGAACGCACATAGAAGATGTAGTGTGTATATACATGTGTCTGTGTATGTACATACACAATGGAATACTACTCATTCCTAAAAAGAATGAAATAATGCCATTTGCAGCAACATGGATGGACCTAGAGAGTTGTCATACTAAGTGAAGGCAGACAGAGAAAGGCAACTATCATACTGATGTCACTTATATGTGGAAAATTTTAAAAATTGATACAAATGAACTTATTTACAAGACAGAAACAGATTCACAGACAGAAAACAAACTTACAGTTACCAAAGGGGAAGGGTGGCGGGGGGAGGGATAAATTAGGAGTTTGGGATTAACAGATATACACCACTGTATGTAAACTAGGTAAACAACAAGGTCCTGCTGTAAGGCACAGGAACCACATTCAATATCTTGTAAAACCTATAATGGAAAAGAGTGGGTATACATACACACACACACAAGCACACACACACACACATAAACACACACATAGACACACATACACACACACATACACACATACACACATACACACACACGCATACACACACATACATACACACACATACACACACACATAGACACACACATAGACACACATACACACATACACACACACATACACACATACACACACATACACACACATACACACACATACACACATACACATACACACACATACACACACATACACACATACACACACACACACACACACACACACACTTGTGCGACTGAATCACTTTGCTGTACACCAGAAACATTGTAAATCAACTGTACCTCAGGAAAAAAAAATTTAAAAAAAGAAAGACAAGGGAGTGATGGACACAGGAGTCAGGGTAGAGAGGGGGTCTTGTGGGTGACAGACCCCCCAGAAAGGCTTTGGCGGACTCTATAAAGGTCGATGGTCACACCTGGAAGTTGGGTGTGCACCTTGTCATCCCTCGCTAAGCTGTACCGCTGTTCTGACAGTTTCCTTGTGTATACGTTTTATTTTAAAACAATAAAAATGTTAATCCGTACTCTAAAATAAAAGTTGCTATGCAGTATAATTTCTGTTTATTTAGCATTATTTATTCAGCAAATATGTAGAGAGCACTCTGACGTGCCAGGCACTGGCTCTGTACTGAGTATTGTCCCTGAAGGGACGCCAAGTGGAACCTCAGGGTGAGGAGTGAGATTAAACTTGGGCAATTCCAGAAGCTTGAGGTCATGTCCAGTGAAATGCTTTTCTGAATCTTGCTCAGTATTCTGAACAATTTGAAAATAGAGGTAAAATGAGTGTTTTATCCCTGAAGATGTTTATCCCTGAAGCAAAGCCCTGAACATAAGCACCACTGTTTGCAGGTGTAACAACATCCACTCTGCACACACTCACCTGTGGGGTTGGGAACGGAAGAGGCGCACTGTTACAATCTCCGGTCCCACAGGTTTTCGACTGGTCCAATCTCAAATTAAAATGCAGCCCAAGTTACAAAATAACCACAAGTTCAGCCAGAATGTTTCCTAACAGCATTGGCAAAAAAGAGAGCTTCAGAGGTGTGCCTTACATCTGATCTGGGTGCCTTGTGTTTGTATTATGAGTTAGAAAGCAAAATGATTTCCAGTGCTTCTAAGCTAAACAACAAAGGTAAAATCTCTGCATGGCTCCAGCTTGTATCCATGACATAAGACAAAGGATGGTCTCTGAGAAGAGATATTAAAGGGTATGTCACCTTTGGCAAAGGATCTGGTCATTGGGAAGACAGCTTTTATTTAGAAACACTTAATCCCTTTGTTTGAAGCTATTTTATGCTGATTTGTGTGTGAGGAAGGGAAGTTCCTAAGCAACCATATTGTATGCTGCCTCCCTAATCCCAGTAAAATCAGAGTGGTTTTTTTTTTTCTAGAAAAAGGTTATGTATCGATTTCTTCTGTACAAGTGTGTGTTGCTTGATTATCAGAACTGTTTGGAAACTGATAAATTTTGACATCAATGTTTCTAGGTGAGAGAAAAGATAAAGCCAGAGGGGTAAGAGACAGAGACTGAACTGTTTTCCCTGCGCACAAATGAAACACCTACCACGTACTCCCATGTCATCCCTTATCCTCGCTGACAAACAGAAAAATCAAATGAGTTTTCTTTTCTACTCAACAACCCTGTTAATAGATATGACAATAAACTAAAGAATCATAGGACGTCTGGTGGGAGTAACTGGTCTAGACGCTGCAACCACGTTCCACCGGGAGAGGTGATGTCTCAAAATATGGGAGTTTGGCCAAATATCTCTTGTTTCCCTATATTTGTTAATGAACAAAGCAATTTATTCTAAGCCTCCCAGTGAAGCCAATTTTATTCCTTGGCTTGGAGAGTTAATTGAGATGATTGGCTTTGTGTTTTCAAATACTCTTTTCCAGACAGTCTCTGTTTTTTTTTTTTAATTGAAGTAAGGTCAATTACAATATGTCAATTCCTGGTGTACAGCGCACTGTCCCAGTCACGCATACACACACATAGATGCGTTTTCATATTCTTTTTCATTAAAGGTTACTACAAAATATTGAACATAGTTCCCTGTGCTATACAGAAGAAACTTTTTTTAAAATCTATCTTTATATATAGTGGTTAACATTTGTAAATCTCAAACAAATTTCTCTCTTCCCACCCCCTTTCCCTGGTAACCGTAAGATTTTTTACTATGTCTGCAAGTCTGTGTCTGTTTTGTAGATGAGTTCATAGTGTCCTTTTTTCTTTTTTTTTTTTTTAACATTTTTATTGATTTATAATCATTTTATAAGTTGTGTCAAATTCCAGTGTAGAGCACAATTTTTCAGTTATACATGAACATATATATATCATTGTCACATTTTTTTCTCTGTGAGCTACCATAAGACCTTGTGTATATCTCCCTGTGCTATACAGTATAATCTTGTTTATCTATTCTACAGTTTTGAAATCCTGTCTATCCCTTCCCACCGTCTGCCCCCTTGGCAACCACAAGTTTGTATTCTATGTCTATGAGTTTGTTTCTGTTTTGTAGTTATGCTTTGTTTGTTTGTTTTTAGATTCCACATATGAGCGATCTCATATGGTATTTTTCTTTCTCTTCCTGGCTTACTTCACTTAGAATGATGATCTCTAGGTCCATCCATGTTGCTGCAAATGGCATTATTTTATTCTTTTTAATGGCTGAGTAGTATTCTATTGTATAAATATACCACAGCTTCTTTATTCAGTTTTCTGTGGATGGACATTTAGATTGCTTCCATGTCTTGACTATTGTAAATAGTGTTGCTATGAATATTGGGGTACACGTATCTTTTTGAATTAGAGTTCCTTCCAGATACATGCCCAGGAGGGGGATTTCTGGATCATGTGGTAAGTCTATTTTTAGTTTTTTCAGGGGTCTCTATACTCTTTTCCACAGTGGCTGCACCAAATGACATTCCCACCAGCAGTGTAGGAGGATTCCCTTTTCTCCACAGCCTCTACAGCAATCGTTTGGGGACTTTTGAGTGATGGCCATTCTGACTGGTGTCAGGTGACCTCATTGTAGTTTTGATCTGCATTTCTCTGATAATTAGTGATATTGAGCATTTTTTCCTGTGCCTGTTGGCCATTTGTACGTCTTCATTGGAGAATGTTTTAGTGTAACAGCATTCGGTTCATCACGTCACGTTTACAGAGCTGTGTGATAGGACCATGGTTATGGGCCCATGATGAGGAGTGACTCTTCCTTAGCCCCTTGGAGTCAGCCAGGATGCTGAGAGGATGCATTTTGTAGTTAAGCTTGCAGCTAGTGAGACAGGCTGGGTTCCCACCTTGGACCTACCATTCTCTGCCTGTGTTTCTGGACAAGGTATAGCCTCTGTGTCTCCCCGTTTCTTTGTGAAGTGGAGCTAATGGCGTCTCACCTGTATTGTGACCTCATGCTCATTAAGTGTCAGCTATTATGTGAGACTCTGGCTTAGCGTCTCCATTTCTCCACAAAATAAATATATCAGATTCATAGTGTAGTGAGGCCTTTTCCTAGAACTGCTTCACTTACATTGTCAGAAATGACACACTTGAGCATGTCTAACCTCAATTTGGGAATCAGTCTTAAATTTTATTAAAGTATCCTTTGGACCATCTATTTGGAGAAAAATTTAGCGAGGGGAAAACCCGGGGCCCTGTCTGACTTAGAGAGGAGGATGGGACTGACTCAATGCCGACTCTGGTGGTAGTGGCCCTGCAGAATGATTTTGTGTTTGATCAGAACCAAGATCACCTCCCCTCGCATTTGTGCACATGAAAGGAGAGCAGTTTGGTCCGAGCAAGACGGTGAAGGGCTGTGTCCTTGTTTGCTTTCCACATCCTCTCCCAGCTGTTCCTTCTCCTTCAGTGGAACCCTCTCCACCGGGGCGGAATACTAAACAGAAAACGGCCAAAGGAGTCAACCCTGGGCTCACTGCCAGGTCTGCTGGAAGCAGGGAGAGGGAAAAGGGGGCCAAGAGAATAATGAAGCTGCACAGTGTGGACCTTGGAATGTGGGCCGCCCTAAGGGGCTGCACGCCAGTGGGTGTCTGAGTGTGCACTGGGCATATGTGTGCCTGCAGGAAGGGGCAGGGGAGACCTCTCTGGTACCCAGTGTCCCCTGCAGAGCACACAGGCTGCAATGACCTCCTGGGATGCTGTACTTGACTCTGCCTCTCTCAGTTTTCTGACCTTGGTAGAGCGAGATGGATGCACCCACTCAGTGCACAGTGTGCGCCCTGCACTCCTGGGATACAGCAGGACTTGGGCGAGGGGTGGGAGTGCCCAGGAGGCAGACATCCTCCCTGCCCAGAGGGCAGATGGAGAGGCTCCTGGGTGTCCACACTAGGCATGCTTCCTCTGCTCCCGTGTTGGGTCCCGGGGCAACGTGGACTTTTCCAGCATCTGCCTGTGGCCCTGAGGAAGTGTGCGCAGTAACCAAGCCGGGGGCGTGTGTGTAGGTGCCGAGTGACGGTGGGAGGGGTGGGGGGGAGCATGTCCTTTCTGCTCCTCCATGTCTATCCCCTCTTGGTGCCCCGGGCCCCTGCCCTGCCCCTCTGCCCATCCGCCCCTTCATGCCAGTCTCTCCCTCCCTTACGCCCTGGAATGGGCCCAGTTCCTGGGCTTCTCAACATCGGCTTCAGCTCAATAGGTGGTTGTGCCATCATTTCAGTTGGTCATGATCACGTTTCTGATTGAACAAAATCGAAACCAAAGTCATCACAGATCACATTGGATCAAGATGGGTACTGCTTAATGATATTTTTGTTCCTGTGTGTGTGTGTGTGCGTGTGTGTGTGTGTGTGCAGATGCACACACATACAGCTCTGCAGTCTAAAATGCATTTCATAGAGTGGGTCACAGTCTAGGAAATCACAGAGTTAGAGAAGAAGCCCTGTGAGGCCAGGACTGCTGTGCAGACACAGTGCCGGGCACAGTGCACACCTGATGGGGACACAGGGGATGGAGGGGCTGTCTAGACAGTGCTTAGCCCATGACTCTCCTCGAATCACTCTTTAAAAAGTCCCTGACGGGGATGACTGGCTAAAGAAGATGTGGTATACGTACATACAACGGAATTCTACTCAGCCACGAGGAAGAATGAAACCACGCCATTGCGGCAACATGGATGGGCTGGCTAGACCTAGTGAAGGAGTCAGACAGAGGAAGACAAATACCACATGATACCACTTACATGTGGGATCTAAACTATGACACAGATGAACTTATTTACAGAAACAGACTCACACACATAGAAAACAAACTTATGGTTACCAGGGGGAAAGGGGAGAGGGATGTATAAAACTGCTACATATAAAACAGATGAACAACAAGGACCTACTATCCAGCACGGGGAACTGCACTCAGTACCCGGTAACAGCCTACAACGGAAAGGAATCTGAAAAGGAATCTGCATGTGTGTGCAGCTGAGTCACCGCGCTGTGCACCAGGACCTAAGACAACATGGCACATCAGCTGTACTTGAATTGAAGGAAAGGTCCCTGACGGCTTCCGATGGAGCAGTCAGGGGCCGATGCCTGCTCCTCACTGGTCTGATGCTTGGAGATCCCCTTGCTCCTGGCTCTTCTTGGCTTCCCTGCTTTGTCTTCTCTCCTTTCCTTTGGGGTCTCCTTCCGCTCACCCCATACAATGCCCGTCTGCCAGGCAGGGCGCTCGGTGCCCCTCGGCTCCTAACAAACGTGACCGTGATTCATAGGGTCACAGGAATTCGTTGGACTTCCGTGTTCAAATGCTGCATTTTGGGTCTAGCCTTCCTTTCTTTAGCCTGGCTTTCTGCTCCTCAGAACTTAATACAATGGGTGGTCATCCTGCACATGGTCCCATAGTTTTCATAATGATGAAATTCACAATTACAAAATCCATCACATGTACACAACCAAGTTAGAAAAGGAGACTTCCTGCTGTTCTCACGTCTGTGAAACCTGCAGCAGAACCGTAAGCACGCCTGGCACCACGAGCAGGGCGTTGCTCACCATGGACGGCGCGCCGGCACGGCCTGGCTCCTCTGTGCAGGGCCCCGTCTTCAGGCCGGGGGAGCTCTGCGGGAAGCGGCGGTTTCTCGGTTGATGGGGGACCAGCCGGAGGCTCTGCCCTGAGGATCCGATGCTCTCTGCTGAGGAGTTTTAATGCATCGGCCATGGTTGTCGCCATGACTGTGCAGGACAGTTCAGACATTTCCACGCTACGTGTTCTGCTTTCGAAGCCGTTCCACACCACCCAGAATCCTCCCCCAAGCCAGGCTTTCTCTGCAGGTTCCACTCTCCAATCTTCTACGCAGCGAATTGCTCCTAATTCTGTATCTAAACTGGCCTTCAGCACCACGTTCGGAGGAGGAAAACGAAGCTTTTAAAACTTGCTGCCGACTCGGAGAGCTCCTTTCCTGGGTGCTGTCTCTGGTCTCAGCAATTGTATTTTTTTTTATCTGACATTTTTATGTGAATAAAATAATCTCAGTTCCTTAAATGAGACAATTAAGCTCCGCTGTACACTGTTTCCCCAGCGCGGTGAGGGCTTCACTGAGAGAAGGCCTTAGTCCAAGCCCCCAGGAGGAGCCCCGCTCTGCCCTCCTTCCTGACTGACACCTGTGCCTGCGTTACTTGGCTAGGCGGGGCGGGAGCTGGGTGGCACCCCGCGGGTGACACCAGTCTGAGCAGCTTGGACCCACGTGGTTGTGGCCAGCACAGGGACGAGGACCCCTTTCTCCTTCCCAGCAGCCCACGTTCTGATAGGGCAATAGCTTCGTCACTCTGGTGCCAGCTCCTGAAACTCCGCATTCGTTACAGCATGTTCCTTCTGCGTGCAGGGACCTCGGCCCCAGCTCCATCATCGCTGGGGGACCGGAAGGCTGAGGACTCAGTCTCATGAGAGGCCTGTCGTGATGGGGAATTCCTTAGAACTTACTAGTGTTCAACACACTCATTTTCCTTCCCTGGGGGAACGACACTTCTTTATCAGGTTTGATCATGGAATCGTGTTTCTTCCAAGGAGGGGCTCAGGAGAATCACAGGGGCCAGCCCCCAGCTCGCCAGTGCATCACTGTGGGGGCGGGGTGACAGGAGAGGTCATAACATACATCATTTCTGACCAGAAGCCTTAAAAGTCAGCTCAGGTCTCCTCTTTTCTCTCTTTTCCTTCTGTGTCAAGATAATCCAAACAGCTCAGCCTCTCGTCCAGCTGAGCCACAAAAATGCGTGGAGAAAACCACACAAGGGGACATTGCACTCCCTGACGCCCCCTTAGTGGCGAGCATTTTCTCTCCTTGGACTCAAGAGGTTTTATTCTGTAAGATGACCTTACACTTGCTTTCCGTCATCCAGAAATGTTCCTCTCTGCGTTCCGCAGGACTGTGATCTCCTTGTCTTCCCACCCCGGCTTCAGCAGCCTCCTGTGTCAAGTGTATTCATGGTTATTCTCCGTCAAGGCTCTGTTTCTTTCCTTGGAAAGCCTCATCACCTCTTGTCATAAGGCCAGTTTGACGTAAGGCCAAAAAGTCAGAGGAGGTAGTATTTCAGTCAGAATGCTGCTCATCGGGTGTGAATTCACAACACCCAGCTCTGTCTCTCCATCCGCCCTCAGAGGAAAAGCCCAGAGAACGGACTTCCTTGCATCTTCTGAGGCATAAACGGAAGCTCCTCCCTGATCACGCAGATTACGGTCACCCCGCTGCGCCGTGCTGCGCCCTGAGCGGGCCCGGTCCACGCCGCACCAGGCGCTCGTGCGGCGCAGAGGTGGCATCAGGGCCCGGGCCTGCGAGGCCGCGGCACCCTTTTGAGAGTTTCAGAAGTAAGTCAAGTTGCTTTAAAAATAAAAAGGCAGGGATGGGGCTGGCTCTCCCTGGAATTACTCCCAGGACACAGTACATAACAGAACGAATGTGTTTGTAAGTTAAATGAAAGAGCCATGAAATTCTTGGATAAAAATGAAGCATGTTGTGTTTTGGTCTAAAAAAAGGGAAAATACCCTTTCCATGATGCTGCAAAGGGATAACACTTTGGCATAACTAATGAAAATAAACTGTACAGTCTTGCAGAACACACAGAAAAATATGTGCTATCAGTAAACTTAGGATGGTGAAAGAAGTTTCCATATACTTTTGATTTTAAAACGCAGTAAAAAAACAAAAACAGCAAAAATAATGCGGTGAAGAACGCTGTGATTGTGAGGCACGGGTAAGTTGTTAATAGTAGAATGTGCTAGTTGGGGCAGTCTGTTTGCTTTAATTACAAGCTAGGGGTTATAAATAGGTAAAAAACAAATTTCTTCAGTACAGCACAAGGAACTATATTCAATATCTTGTAATCAGCTTTAATGAAAAAGAATGTGAAAATGAATATATGCATGTATGTTCATGACTAGGACATGACACTGGACACCAGAGATTGATACATTGTAACTGACTGTACTTCATTTAAAAAAACTTTTTCTAATTGAAAAAAATTAAAAAAAAGAAGTTGTGGATCATAAAAAGGCACTATTATAGACAAACTACTACTTTAAAAATAGCCCAGTCATTTAACTCATGACTGAAGTGCAGTTTAGGAGCTGTGTTCATGGTTCCGATTGCCCCGGACACAGATAGTATTGACTTTATGAGTTTTACTGGAATACCTGATTCATCAGTTCTGTTTTGTTATCTGCAACATATACAAATACACTGAACAAGCTCTATATTCAAGCCATCTGTAAAGAGCACTTGAATGCGGTGTCTCTCCTCCCTCCCTGCCTTCCCTCCGTTTCTCTCCCTCTCTCTCCTTCTCTCTCACAGATTTGCCCTCCCCTGCAATGAAATGACATAAAACACTTGGATAACTTCAAAAACATGAAACCAGTATATTTTGGAAGCAGGCATGTGGAGGTATAGCCTCTCCTATGCTGAGGAATTCTCTGGAATATAAACGAAAACCCCAAGAGTGGAAAGAGGCTCTGTAACAGCAGACTGAATCGAGAATAGAGACCAGCAGTGCTGAACGTGACCAGGGACGGATCACTCACTCTTGTAGCTGACAAACCTGTAACAGGGGAAGGGTGTTAGCAAGACTCCCAGTGAAATGACAGCACAACCGTGGAAGAGACGTTCAAATCCTCTGAACCCCTAGCTGGCTAATCCCTGAGAGTTCAGGGCGATTCTCCCCATTTATGTGGAGGAGGAAACTGGGAGCATCTCTGGCGAAAGCACATGAAATGAGTAAATAAAAGGGCATGACTTGTGAGCGACAGCTCTGTGCTCGGACCACGGAGAGACCACCTCTCCAGTTCACATAACGTCACATGGAGCAAAAGCATCGCTGTTTCCGGAATGACCCGCTCAGCCGACGCCCGGATCTGCGACGCCGGCTCCGTTTCTGCACCTGCTCGTTCCCCCGCGCAGAGCGTGTGCCGCGGGGAGGAGAGGCGGGTACGTGAGCCGACGGAGGGTGCCCACGTGCGCTGTGCCCACGCCGGCCGGCACAGGGCTCCCAGAGGGAAGCCGATCACGCAGGCCACGTCAGGAAAACCAGGAACCGAGTTCTTTGATGGATCTGTGATGACAGGAGAGCCAGGGTGCTCCGGAACACCACCCGCACCTCTGCTTAATGAAAACCACTTTACTCTCGTTTATGGGCTAAGCAATAATTCTCCTTAATAACACACACCTCTCGCTTGTTTCTACATTTCAGCTTCCTGAAGTGAGACAGGCAGCAGTGGGCTCAGTCCCCTCCTGCACGTGGGTCAATGGGTTTTGTAGTTGAGGTCATGACACAAAAATGGTTGTAAACAGCAAAGGTTTAATCGTTCATCCCGCTGTCCCCGGCTCCCTCTGCCTAACCTTCCTGTCCACTACTTACCACGGCCAGGTACACTGACCGCTGGGGTTTCACACAGCATGGTTTTGTCAACCGAGAGATGGAGTCACCAGAGGCGTTACCCACATCCCCTAACCTCTCTGTCTTGGGCCATCTTCATCTTGCTGGGTTCCATTCTTGAGAAAGGCTTATCTCTCAGATTAGACTCAACCGAAGCCGGAAGGCATGGGACCCAGCAGACACGGGCCAAAGATGAGCCTGGTCCTACACCTGAGTGCCCAGCTGGTGAGACTACGGAGGTGCCGGAAGAGCATCCTTCCCCAGCGTCTCTGGGTGAAATGCTCTGACTGAGAAGATGCCTACGGTTGCTGAGAGTTAGAACATACACGTAGGGGTCAACGGGAAAGCCAGCCGTGCGCCACAGAACTGTGAAACAGCATCATGAATCCGCCAAAGATGGAAATTCTCCCAAGAAGGTCTCTTTCTTCCTTTGCTGAGTGTGGAGTTCCTTCTATTAGAATCAGGGAGAGTCTTCAGCCTCAGGCTTGTTTGTCTTCAGGAAAGATGGACAAAGAGAAAAAAAACTTCAATAAAGATAATGCTTTTTGGAGCTGAGAGCACACAGCATTACTGAAGGGTGTTTCATTTTATTTAAAATTTTTTTCAGATGTGGGTGGGAACCTCTCAGCCTATCAGCGTGAGCTGCTCACTGTGTCTACAGCGGCACTGAATTGGTGCATTAGTGATTTCCATCTTGCCTTGCAATAGCACAGTACATTTTTAATTATATTTATTGTAAACACTTCAATCTATTATCGCTAAAATGTATTTTAATGCACTTTAATTTTAAAAAATCCACTCAGGCACAGAGAAGAGATTTATGCGCAGGAAGTTGGGGGTGGAGTGGGGTGGGGAAGCTGTTGCAAAACCAACTAAGAGGGCAGTGTGATCCGAAAGGCTTGAGACCTGCAGTCCTGGAAGCTTCTGGAGTTTCCCACAGTTCCTTCCCTCCATCCGTTGACCCCCTTACCTCCAAAACGCACCATCACCAGCGACAAGGCCAGCTGGACAAAGCCTGCAACTCCCAACGTCCCTCTCAGCGGCTTCAGACGCTCTCCCCGCGGCTCTGCGCACAGACCTGGCTCCCGTTCCGGCGGCTCCCCTGGGGACCTGGGTGGTGCGGGCACAGCCCAGCCTGCCCCTGCGGGGCTGCTCAGAACCGCTCCTTCCCGGCATTGGTTGGATGGAAGCCGAGTGTTACAGCTCTTTCTCATGTGGGAAATCGCATTTTAACAGACCTGGGTTTGAATTTGGCTGCACCTTCCCGGCCCCAGCGCACCTCCATCATTCAGTCCTCAGCAGTTGCGGAGCCCACCGAAGGCTTCTCCCCGCGGGTCCTCCCACAGTGAACGGCTGGGTACTCGCTCTCCTCATGGAAAACGACAGTTGAACATAATCTTTTGCTACTGATACCTGGGCCTGAAGCACAGGGACCCGCAGCCAGTCCCTCACGTGTCCCAGCCCAGGGTGTCCGTGAGGTCTGCCTTTCTGGGTCCCTGGTGTCCCGTGGGACTGTCCCTGTCCCTGTCCAGGCCTGCTGCCCAGCTTCACCTGGCTCTTGCCCCTTGGGTTACTCATCTGAGCAGCCCACCTCCCCTTTCTTTCCCTGCTGCTGCCCTGTCTTCTTCCCACAACCCAAGCCTGAGCTTGGGTTTGGCCTTGACCCTCACCCTTGGGTGCACGTGTCTGGGGTTTGCAGCCCTCCCCTGGATGCGGGGAGGAAAGGGCTCCCTCCAGCGCCCCTGCTGACGCCCTCGGGGCCAGCCCTCCTTCCCCCGGCCCTGCCCCTCGGGGCCCTGTAACGGCCCTGACGGTGCGGGTCAGGCAGATTGTCTTCTGCGGCAAAGAAGTACACGTCCGTCCTCAGTGGCGGTTGGCTGATTAAACTCGGCGTCACATGTAAACGCTTCATGGCATTCAAAAATGTCCTTTCTAATTACACACTGGTTTATCTCTAAAACACTCACGTGCTGGATGTGGTGGCATCAGATTCATGGTAGGCACTGGATTATCAAAGATGGTTTGAAGCAATGGACGTGTGCCTGACCTGAGCTGTGACTGGAGGTCCTGGGGCAGCGTGTGTTTCGTGTGTTCCGTGTGTTCTGTGGAAGCTCAGAGGATGCCGTGACGCCTTCAGCATCAGACCCAGAGGGAGGCCCCAGCTTTAAACACTGCGACATCTTCTGGGAATGGCCTTGGTCTCAAAGATCTTTTTTTACCTGTTTCAGCTTTATGCAGTATTAAAATTCTCCCCCAAAAGGCTGGGAAGAAAGAAAACCAGAGAGATAGCAGGATACCCCGGGCCACAGAAACGGGCCCTGGGATGGGTGCAAGGGTGGCTCTCATCTGCTGAGCATCCAAAACCCAGTCAAAGCGTCGGGGATTTCTGTCTGTTTTGTTCAATGCTGTGAGCCAAAACCTATTATGGTGACTGACACAATCAATAAAGAAGTGTTGAATGAATGATACGCGTTTCACAAGGGGGCAAGCCAGCCGTGGGCTTTCCTGAGGGCACACTTCAGCATTGCCTGAGTCTGGCCTTCAGGTTACAGTGTGTTAATTACTCAAAAACAGTCTTCTTAAGTCTTTTTTTTTTTAAAAGCAGACAAAACTGATTTTTTCTTCTTTTTACCGTTTCTATTTCCACGTTCAGGTCTGGCATTTTGTCACACCATCTGAGTGAAGTCACCATCACATGGGAAACGAAAAGCCAGCTGAACAGAGAAAGTAGCACAAAGACCATCATGAAAGGAAATAGCAGGGTCTGTGCCCACGAGAGCAAGGGTTACCCGGCAGCCAAAAAGGGGGCTGGAAATACAGTGACCGCACGGTCGTTCATGAAGAATTCCTGTCTCCCGTCTTTGCTGAAAAATAACGCCTGGCTGCAGGTACCAGTTTTTCTCTCAGAAGTGAAGGCAGTAAAACAAAGGAGAGACCTCATTGTTATTTCAAACAAGTGAGAAGAAGTGGCTGAATCTCCTTCATGCCCGAGAAAACGAGAGGATATAGACGCGGTTTATTATGAGGCTTTTGGAAGCTAACGGCGGGCAGCCCGCTGCAGGCGCGCTCGGTCTGCGCGCGGTTCTACGCGCGGTTCTGCCCGCGGTTCTGCGCGCCGCGCGCAGCCCCAGGCCGCTCTAAGGACGCACTTCTGCCCCGACGGCGGGACTGCGCCGCGCGGTGAGGGAGAGCGTGCGTGGCTGCAGCCGAGCGCGGCCTGCCGCGAGCCGGGGCCCATCTGCTTTTGTGAACGTCTTCGAGCCACCGTTGTGGCTCCGTTGGGTCAGCTGCTGTGAAAGAGGGCTGACATCCCTTTGGGCCACAAGCTCGGACTGCACCCCGGATAGCATCCGCCCGCTTCTCGGTGCAGCCTCGTCCTCACAAGGTGGGGTGCGCGCGTCTAGGAAGGCGCCAGCAGAGGTGAAGGGAAGAGACAATGATAAGACGTGACTCAAGACAGCGTCAGATGACGGCTGGCGTCTTTGACTCCCCTCCGCCCTCACACATCAAGACTTTCTCTGCCAATGGCCGTGGGCACATCCGGTTGTTAAGGATCAGATTCCTTGTTATGCACCATCTAGTAGGGTGACCGTCTTCTGTCCGAGGAAGAGCTGCCTCAATCTACACATCACTCACGTAAGTCCCATGTTAGATTCCCAGGCTGCCCTCCAGGACACTTTGGATTGAAAGGACTTCCTGCAGCTGCGCAGAAAAGGCAGCGCTGTGGTCATCGCCCACCGTAATCCGCGAGATGAGATGGGTGCGTTCTCACCTTCCTGGATCCCCAGCCATCTCTTCCCAGGGACTCGTCAAGCTCCTCGCCCTCGCATCCTCCTGTGACACTGCTCCCACGCACAGCAGCACCTCAGGACCCTGCCATGTGCTCTCATAGCTGTGGGTGAGAGCACGCAGGACTCAAGTGTGGCCCTGACGAACTATTTTTTAGAGTTACTATGTAGCCAAAGAGAATGGAGAGAAAATTATTTAAATCCACACTATGCATTATATGTCAAAAGAATCGTGGGCTAAGAGCTAAAAATCAAGCAAAAATTTATTTTTTTAAAAAAAGAAAAACACTTTAAAATCCATTTGTTGCCATTTTAGAAAAAGCATGTCAAATAAGAAATGAAGTTATGAGAGAACGGGTTGGCAGACTTTTTACTATAAAAATGTTAATCACACAAAGTGAAAAGCAACAGAAATGAAAGAAATAAGGAAAGAATAACAGGGAAAAGGTTTGCATCAAGTAAACCAGAGACAGGGCTAATACCTTTAACAAACAGAGTTCTCCACAGAGATAGCAAAGACCACAGTGAGTGAGAGAGCCCAGGTTAGGAACACAAATTCACCGTGAAATATGAATGGTCAGAAGAAAAAGCCTATCTTCCTAGTTATCAAAGAAATGCAGAGTAAAGCAAGACCTGCGACCATTTCAACTCTATGCATTTTTTTTTTTAAGAACAGCATTGCAGACCGTCGGGGCTGCTGGAGCATTGTCACAAATAGCATGTGGCTGGATGATCTGATACGGTTCTTTCTTGGTGAAAGCAATTAGATAGTATTTCAAGGTTCCCAAAGTTTCAGCCACTCTCTCATTAGCCCAAGAAATATTTGTTGATTATCTACAGTGTGCCAATGACCCTACCGTATGCTGGAAACTCAGTGATGGACCCAACAGACATGTCATTGCCTTCATGGCTCTTACAGTTGTTCTAAGGAAACAGACATTAAAAAATAAAATAATATGTATTTTCAATTGTTGGGGTCATTCTGACGGAGCGTAAGTACAGTGTGCATGAAGGAGGATTCTAGATTGAGACCGGATGCCGTGGGTCATTGAATGAGAAGTGTCAGGTGCCTGGTGCAAATGTGGATCTCCCAGACTGGCCAGGACACACGGTACCTTTGTTACCATGGATTGAACCTCTCTGGAATCTGGAGAGGTTCCCCAAGAGAGTGAAATTCCAGCTAAAGACTTGAAATGTGAGTAGAGCATGGCAAAGTAAAGAGGGAAGGAGGAAAGAACATTCTAGAAGGAGGGCAGTGAGTGGGAGGTTCTGAGGCAGGAGGGAGGGGCTACCACCAGGGAGCCCCTCGTGACGAGTGCCTCCTGCAAGGCCCAGGAGGGCCTGGGTCAGCGAGGCCCGCAGGCCACACTGAGAACTTGCTTCTTCAGTCCGTGAACAATCGGAGTCCGTCTGGAGGGGGTTAGCAGGCAAGAGGCATGACTTCCATCCGTCGGCCGTCCCTCTGCTTGCAGTGGGCCTAATACCAGGGGCAGGGGGGTCGGGAGGAGAGTGGGCACCGGGATTCCAGGAAGTGCAACGTTGTGATGTTCCAGGTGAGCAGGTGATGACAAGGGGTGGTCTTTAAACGGAAGGAGGAACCCCCTCACAGGTGCACAAAGGTGATTCATGTGGTGTGGGGGCAAATGGGTAGCTTTAAGAAAATCAATTTTAAGATCCTCGAATTCCTTATGTAGCCATTCCTCTTCAATAAATGGTGTTTGGAAAACTGGACAGCTACGTGCATGAGAAGCAAGCTGGACTACTTCCTCACACCAGGTACAAAGATAAACTCAAGGCGGATTAAAGACATAAATGTCAGACCTGAACCCGTAAAACTCCCAGAAGAAGACACAAGCAGTGTGCTCTTTGCCACCGGGCTTTTGCATTTGTCCCCTCAGGCAAGGGAAACAAAAGCAAAGGTAACCAAACAGGAAAACATGCAGCCAAAAAGCTTTTGCACAGCAAAGGAAACAGTCAGCAAAATGAAAGAGGAGTCCACCTGGATCACGCCTGGGAGGGAATGCTGGCAAATGATGCAGCTCATAAGGAGTTAATAATCATAACACATAAAGCCCATAGAACTCAACATCAGGTAGCCCAGCCCGATTAACAGATGGCAGAGGATCTGAACGGACATGTTTCTGAAGAAGATATGCAGGTGGTTAACAGACACATGAAAAGATGCTTCACATTGGGAATCATCAGGGAAATGCAAATCAAAGCCAAGATGAGATAGCACTTCACACCTGTCGGAATGGCTAGCGTCAAAAGGAAACAAATAGCAAATGTTGGCAGGGACGTGGAAAAAGGGAGCCCCTGTGCCCTGTTGGTGGGAATGTAAATGGGTGCAGCCCCTCCGAAAACCAAAACGGAGTTTCCTCAGAAAATTGGAAGTACATCTACCATGCAGTCCAGCAGTCCATTTCTGAGTAATTTCTCAAGTCAACAAAAATACTAATTCAAAAAGATACATGCACCCCTATGTTCACTGCAGCACTACAACAGCCAAGATGTGGAAGGAACCCAAGGGCCCACCAACAGACGACTGGATGAAGAAGATGTGGTCTGTATACCGCGGAATATCACTCAATTATTGAAAAAAAGAACTCTTGCCATTTGTGACAACATGGTTGGCTCTAGAGGGTATTGCACTAAATGAAATAAGTCAGACAAAGTCAGATACCACGTGATCTTGTTTATATGTGGGATCTAAAAACCAGAAGAAACAAAACAACAGAAATACAGACTCACAGAAACAGAGAACAAACTGGTGGTTGCCAAAGAGGAGAGGGTGGGTGTCTGTAAAACAGGTAAAAGGGTACAAACCTTCAGTTATAAAATAAATAAGCCACGAGAATGTAACACACAGCATGAGGAACAGGCTCAATAACACTGTAATAACTTTGTGTGGGGGCCAGTGGCCACTAGCATTGTGATCATTTCATAATGTACGAAGTGTCAAATGACTATGTCACACACCTGAAATTAACGTAGCATTGTATGTCAAGTACGTTTCAGAAAACACCCAGACCCCTCAAAACTTCACAGATTACACTAATTCTGATTCTTTGCAAAAAGAAAGAAAGAAAGAGAGAGAGAGAGAAAGAAAGAAAGAAAGAGAGAGAGAAAGAAATAAAGAGAGAGAGAAAGAAATAAAGAAAGAGAGAAAGAAAGGAAGGAAGGAAAGAAGGAAGGAAGGAAGGATGGAAGGAAGGAAGGAAGAAAGAAAGAAAGAGAGAGAGAGAGAAAGAAAGAGAGAAAGAAAGAAAGAAAGAAAGAAAGAAAGAAAGAAAGAAAGAAAGAAATCAACGACAGCCATAACATTTAGTTTCAGTTAATGGAAGATTTCAGGGAAGATCTCCCAGAATCTTACAATGTCACACCTAGTACCGTACTTTCCTGGTGATTATTGGCAACATTAGCACAAAATTTGTTTAATTTTGGAAAAATCCCTAGTGTTCCATAAGTTCATTGTGTAAACCCACATCTGCTCTGCATGCATTTAGGAATTTTGCTATGTCCCACCCCAAATTCTCTTCCTAAAAGGTGACTCGAGAGTCCTAGAGTTGGAGGAAGCGGGCGTCCTATGTTTTGTTGACCTCAAAAGGGTGAGGCTGTCCTCTAATCACTGTGGTGTCTGTTAAAGATTCATCGTAAGTAAACATTCATGAATGTACCTTGGCACGTAAGTTGCTATTTTTAACCTAAACTATGCTTCTCTCCTTTTTTTTTTTTTTAAGCACAAGAAAGTTTTACTCTGCTGTGCACATTTTAAGCATTTGAAAATTCCTTTTTGTGATTGATTTTTCAGAAAAAAAGCAGGATTTTCTCATGGAATTATTTGGGAAGGGAAGGGTTGCAGCTTCATGTCTGGCTGTAGGGCATCTGTGTTATGCTTACAGAGGCTCCTGTTGCTGGTCACACCGTCTGGCTGACGGTAACGCAAAGCCTGCTGGTGTTTTAAGTGGAGACTAAGTGCGTGCTCTGAACAGACAGGCACAGCGAGCATCAGAAAGGAGAACGATGCCCACAGTAAAACATTCATAGGCCTCGAGGACTCCAGATCTTCCTCAGCTTAACAATCATTACGTCCTAGATCAGAAGCTGAAAATATTGTAAATTGGAAAAAACATTTAATACAGATAAACTACTGAACGTTGCGGCTTAGTCTACCTTATCTTACGTGTACTCAGATGTTACAACAGCCTAAAGCTGGACAAAACTCATCTAACGCAAAGCCTGCTTTTAAACAAAGTGTTGACTATGTCATGCAGTTTGCTGAATACTGTACTGAAAGGGGAAAACAGAATGGTTGTGAGGGTGCAGAATGGTTCTGAGTGTGCGGGTTCTTTACCTACCTGATCCCTGGCTGACTGGGGCCGTGTCTCCCTGGCACTGCCCAGCTTCACAGGAGAGGAACATAACTCCATGTCTCTAGCCTGGGGAAAGATCCAGAGCATGGTTTCCACTGGACGCGTATCGGTTTTGCAGCACAGTAAAGTCAAAACATCGGTAAGTTGAACCCCCCGAAGTCGGGGACCTCCGGTATTTGTCATTGCTTTTCCAAGTTGAAAATACCTTTTTGCATCAAATACCTAGCAGCAGGGGTAGACATTTTGGCTTAAAAATAATAAAGAACTAAAGAGTTTTCATAAACATATTTAGAAAAGCCAGCACACACTGAAACATAAGTCAAACACCAAGCAGAACAGAAAAATAAACAAACAAACCAGCCCAAACTGAGGGTTCTTCACTGGAAGTTCCACTTTCCAGCTGAAATAGTGTATTTGGTGGATGCTGAAAAAATTGGATGTGGGGACACGGTCCTGGCACTTTTCTAACCCCTCGTATGAATTGTAACTGACACTTGAAATAGCATGAAATTCCGTGGGCTGTTGTGTGATCCCGATGTGGAAGAAATGAGCTTTAACTGACCTAGAAGGAAGCATTAGTATGATGACATCACAAGTTCACCTTATTCCTAAGGGACACTCTCTTCCTGGGCGAGTTTCTTGACTCTTTCAGATCCTGTATTTCTAGAATCCCTTGTGGCAGAAACTGCGAGTCACCTGCCCTCTTAACTATGGGCAGCCCTCCAGAAGGTACACGTTCTTTTTGCTGTGGCCATGAACTTAGGGCAGTGAGGTTCCACAGAAGCTCTTGGGGTGGCTCTTGCGTAAATCAAGCCAACCCTTGGGGCCTATTCCCCATTTTCAAATCGAGTGTAGGCAGGGCGAGTGGTCCAGCTGTAGCGATGGTGTTGAAGAACAGATTTGCTGGGGGATCTGGGAAATCTTTCTTTGCTCTTAAAAATAAACGACCCTCAAGGAAGTAAAGAACAATTATAATCATGTTGTGATGCTTGGGTTCAGGGCAGCTACTTTGTAACCACGAGGAATATTAAGCAGATGAGCAAAACCAGGATGAGAAAAGCCCGAGAAGGCAGCGCAAACACAGAGAAAGAACTTGAGTCCTTTTTGACCCTGAAGAACTTACTAGACTGTGGAACTATGGCTTTCATATCAAAAGCCAGAGTCAACACTATTGATCAATGAGTTTGACTTTGAAGGTCCTCACTTCGACAGACTCTTAAAGTAACTCCACCTCTATGGGAGGCACTTCTGAATCCTAATGATGAAACATTCTGGGGGACCCCAAGATCGGTTTAGGGGTTCAGAGGGTACAAAAGCACTCATAACAACACTGCCATCTTTTGCCTTTTTACTCTTCTTGTAACAAGGGTTCCAGTGGAGTTTTCCAAAGTTTGCATGACCTGAGGTATCACAACAGATTAAATGCAGAAGCTGATACGAGACTCCAACTGCCTTTTACTCAGCCAGCTGCTAAGAGGTTTTCAAAAAGGTCAGAAATGTAACTCTTATAAGGAAATAGTTTTTAAGTTATTTTCATAAATATGTTATTTACATTGCCATATATTGGATTTCTTATTAATTATAGATAAGTGAATAAATATTTAAATATTTTCTAGGTTCTAATTATGGATACAATAAATATCAGGAGATAGAGCCCAGGTCAACAGGAGCTCTGTGGAGTTCTCGGTCACTTGTTAAGGGTGTGAAAGCATCTTGAGATCAAAATATTTGAGAATTGCAGACCAGACAAATGCTTTTCAAACACAAGAAAAATCTCAGATGTCATCTCTCATAGCTCAAGATCCTCATTTAGCAGAAAAACATGGGTACCAACTTTGAGGCACTTGTCCGAGTTCTCATGGGGACTTAACTGATGCCCTCAGATCGCGCTGCTCCATCTTCCCAGTCTCTATCCTCCCAGGTACCCTGTGGCTCGGGGTGAAGGTGTCAACATTACACAATTGGTTGTAGTCTGAGATGAATTTGGTTGAACTTTATCTAATCTCCTGGTCACTTATAGACCTTGGGGAGTCACTGGTCAGACACATCAGGATCACCTCTCTTTCTAGCAGTTCTGATAACTGACCTGACTTCACTGGGATGCTCAGAATTTGGTGATGATTCTCTTTTTACTGAAGTTTAGCCTCCAGATATGTCCCTATTCTATCTCAAATATTTAAAGCCCTCTCAAAAAAATGAGAGCTTTCAGAAGGGAGGAAAGTGTGTTGCAGCAACCACCTCCTTCGGAAACTAAAATTGACCTGTAATGAGCATCACTGTAAGGTTCATATTAATTTATTCCTAGCTATTCAGCTTATATTGAGCTGTAATTTGGATCAGTTGCCTGCTATTAGTTAAACTAATTAATGTGATTATTAGATTCAGTTAAAAATACTTTTTAATTTTACAACACTGTGACTTCCTATAGATTTGGAAGAAAAAAAAAGTACATGATGATTAACACATAGGAAAAAAATTAGAAACGGGAATGTTGGAGAGAAAACCAGTCTTTGGATTCCATTTCCAGCCTTCTGCATAGATATCTCAATAACCATCGATGTGCATTTACCACTGAATACGTAGCACATTTCCACACTTGCTGCATATGACCGAGAGAAATGAACACTGCTGGAGAGGCAGATACGAAAATACAAGGTGGGGAGAAGAAGGGTATAGCTCAGTGGTAGAGCACGTGCTTACCATGCACAAGGTCTGGGGTTCAACCCCCAGGACCTCCATTAAAAACTAATTAAACAAACCTAATTATTTCTCCCTCCATCCCTCCAACAACAACAACACAAAGAAAGGACAAGAGACACAAGAAGTCAGAGGTGGAGCCAGCGCTAGAAGTCGGGATGGAACCAATGTGACAGGGTGAATGTTGGGGAACTATGGAGAATCTTTTCTTCTCCTTCTCTGAGCAGAACAGTGAGCAGACAATCAATTTAGGAAGCAGAGGGGAAGGAATCAGCCAGATTGTACTTTTGAAAAATAAAACAATACCTAGTTTCAGGCTTCACAAAAAATTGGATACTCGCTGCTTTGATTATGAATACGTAAGACATGACTGGTTATTTCAGGGTTGGGGTCTATTCACATTCTGTTCATCTGCTCAGCTGTACTGAACACACAGTAGGTACTTAAGTATTCAAGAAGCAATTTTTGGAAAGAATAAAGCAGTGCTGTGGCAGGCAGAGTAATTGCTCCCCCCATCTCCGGAGATGTCCAGGTCCCAATCCTTAGAACCTGTGGACATGCCACCTCAATGGAAAAGAGTCTGCAGATGTGGCTAAGTTGGGAACTTTTAGATGGGGAGGTTACTCGCGTGGTGCCGGTGGGCTCAGTGTCATCACAGGGGTTCTGATAAGAGGGAAAAAGAAGCAGAAGGGACTGAGATAATAAATGTGTGTTCTTTTAAGCCGCCAAGTTGTTAGTAATTTGCTACAGCAGCAATGGAAAATTAATACAGTGTGCAGTAAGTGTTGGTTGAAATTGAACCGAAAGAGCTTACCAATAGATATGATACATGAAATATACACGGAGAGAGGAGAATTTTAATGTGAGAGATTCCGGTTGTCCAGTTTCTGATTGTCATGTTTCAGAATGTGAGACAAAAGATAGGATTCAGATCAAGACCAGAAAGGAGAAAATTCTTCAATTGTGAGACACAGTCACCATATTGAAGAGCGATTATGTGACTGACGTCCTCAAAGTGTCTCCTGGAACAATGTTCAGAGGAGACAGAATGTTCGGAGGAACACAAGAATGACTGCATTTCCATTGCTTTAGTATCTTTTTCAAACCTGGATTTCTGCAGCATATTAAAAAGTGATTTAATGCCCTTTTGGTGGCTTTCCTTATGTAATCAGTTCTCTCATCCCTTTTTCTGGTTCATGACTCCTCTGACTAGGGAAATGTTTGCTTTCAAGAAGTCTGCATAAAAAATAATGGTTTTCTTTAATAAAAATATTTTCCAAAATAGAAGGCTTATCTGCCCTCCCAATTTAGACATCTGATGAGATAATCAAAGGACACCATGCTTTTTTTTTCCCAAGGTAATTTTTATAAATCTAATTCTGATACATGGTCATAGTGATTTAACATTCATTCTATTATTGTAAATGCTTTCCTTAAGCCTCCCAGAACAGTCTATTTCTAAAAATCCTTAATTTTTCCCAATAGTCACATAGATCTGCTGCTTTATAATTAGATTTGGAAAAACAGTACAATTCTTTCTTTCTGAAAGAAAAAAAAGATATTTTCCTTTATTATCCCTTAGTTTCTAAAAATAGGCTGGAATTAAATGTCATGTACCTTTGGAATTCATTTTATAAATACACTTGGTAACTAGGAAACTCATTATTTATAATCTAGGAATTCTTTCCGTGGTAACTGTCGTAAGGTCACAGTCATGGAGCTGCAACGAGACTAGGAGGCGACTGAAGACTTGACCAAACAAAGTCTATTCGCAGGAGGGGGTGACGGCTGGTGCCCTGATTGCCCAGATGAATGAGGTGGGGCTACGGGCTTAAGCAAGCAGCCGCATCTATGGCTCAGCTTGGTCTTCTCCCTGCTGGCCTTCTCTGGGCCAAGAAATGCTGCCAGCAGCACCAGCCCTCTCATTTCATGGCCCTGGGAGACCCTGACTGCCGTTTAGTGTTTTCTCCCTCTTGTGACACCACGCGTGGGTTGATCATGTCGGCACAGCGCAGGGCTGCCAGAGTCCAGTGTGTAGGCGAGAGAGGGAGGCAGCCTCCGGCGCAGGCTCTGTCCACACAGGTTCAAGCAGGGTCTCGCCACGTCCCAGAGCCTTGCGGGGCAGCCCCCCAGGGAGCCTGGGAGCAGCCCCGAGGGACCCGTCCTTGCCACCAGCTTGTAAATCCCGCAAGAGGCAGAAATCAGCCCTTAATCAGCCACACAGATGGCACCTTCTCCATGACGCCTTCATAACTTGTTCAGACGAATGAGGGATGCAACCTCCCATCAACAAGCTGATAGGCCTGGCAGCAGCGGCTTCCACCCTGAGCTCCCCGGTGTGGACGGGGGGTGGAATCAGCACCCCGGTGTGGACAGGGGGTGGAATCAGCACCCCGGTGTGGACGGGGGTGGAATCAGCACCCCGGTGTGGACGGGGGTGGAATCAGCAGCCCGGTGTGGACAGGACATTGAATCAGCACCCCGATGTGGACAGGAGGTTGAATCAGGATGTGTGGTGACAACAGGCCGCAGTCAGCGAGACTCAGGTGTCCAAAAATGATCCAAGAGCTTTGCCTTCTTCTCAACTGGGTTAGTTAAGAAGGACTTAACCCCTATTTTTAATATAACATCAAAAAATATTGCTGTCATCGTAATCTATAAAGAGAAATGATGTGAACTAAGAATTTAGAAAATGAAATTAATTAAAATAAAGCCCTCACCAATGCCAGAAGAACACAATTTCAGAAATATCTTCTTGGAGTAAATCACAGGGCTCAGTGAGAGTCATTCACATAATTCCGTAATATTAGCAATAGTTACCTGGTTCAGTTTGGTCCCACTAAAGTGTGTTACGCAAAGGACATGAAGGGCAGTTTATAGAAATACTAATGTGACGAAAGGGCCTGATAAAGAGAGAAAAGGAGCACCAGCTGACTTAAGTGATAACCAGTGGGAATGAGATGCTGTTTTTCTGAACCCATCAGATGAGCAAAGACTGAAAAGTCATTATTTCACAGGGTACAGAGGATAGAGGCCAACAGATGGTGTCATCTGCTATTGGCGGCAGTGAAAGTTGTGGAATCTCTTTGGAGAGCATTTTGGTGACGTCCAGCAGAATGCAGCACACGTGTACTCTGACTTCCCAATTTCACTTTGGAAAATTACCTTAGAGGTGTATCCTCATTCCTGCATGGAGGCGTGCACGAGCATTTTCCTGGCAGCCTCGTTTGAAATGTTAAAAGTGGAAACACTATAAATGTCCATCAACAAAGAATGAGTCGTTAAATTGTGGTACATTTAGAAAGTAGAGCTATTTTTTAAAATGATAGATGAATCAGCACAAATATAGAAAAATATTCCAGATAGGTTAATTTTTTAAAAGATGCATAAAGATGCTAAGAATTTATTCCTGTCTGTACAATAAGAAAGGGAAGGGAAGAATACATAGGAGTTTACAGACTTAGAAAACAGTATTTCCTAATTCTGAGCTACACAGAAGGAACTGCTAAGGCTGATTTCTTCCAAAGATGATGCAGGTTCGTGAGATGGTGATATAGGTTCATGAGAAAGGGTTCTATTTCTTTATCTTTCTACTTGACTCTGTGGGGAGAAAGGTGTACAGTATGCATACACAACACGCATTCTTCTAATTGCAAAATAATTTTTACTGTGCATGGATGACGACGTCTCTGCCTCTGGCCCAGGAGTCTTGTGTCTTTTGTAAACATCCAGGACACTCTGCTTGTCTAGCTCGACGGCTTGTAGAGAGGTGGCGTCTTGGTCCTTCATGGTTCCCTGAACTCCCGATGGAGCCCAGAGGCCAGCATTTTTGGATAGAGACCTGGAGCACCTGCTCCTTCAGGTGTGGACACACTCTGCTCTCAACTTTCTCCCACCTCGAGCATCACTTCACTGTGGCTCTGACTCGCCCTTCAGCATGAGTGAGCTTGGTTATTCGATGGCTTCTGACACTGGGCATTGGTTTCTGTGTTCCTCTCTGAGCTCAGTGGGTCCTCTCTTTGTTAGGACAGGAACTCATGCTCCAGGAACCACTTCTTCTGCCCATCATTCTTGCCGGCTGCCCTCTCCCCTGACGGAGTGAATTTAGCGGAGGATGACAGCTCTAAGTCAGCTCCTTGATGCAACAATAAATCAAGTAAGTTTTCAGGACTCTGCCAGGGTTGGTCCAAGGGAGAGAATCTGAAAAGGATCTAGAGTCTAGGATTATTTGCCTGAATCTCACGAATAGGATGTGCTCGGTACAAATGCATGAATTTAATGAATGAACTAAAGCCATTTCCAGATCTTTCGACATACAACAATTATGGTCTCTCAACAATTTCCCGGTGCATAAATGGAGAAGAACAAAGGCAACCTGGAGGGGAGTCACACTTCTCGTCTGGAAGATCCTGTGTGAGCTGACACGCGCAACAAGCTGTCGGGGTAACTAAAGGGGAAAAGATACGACTAACCCGCGTCTCCGTGGAGCACCGAAAGGCCGTGACGGCCCTGCGGGCTGCGTCCTCTGCTCCTTGACCGAGCTGAACGTTGCGTCATTTTTTCTTTACATTGATGTTAGTTAGCCTTCAGTAACTTGGAATCTGACTTTAAAACAGTGTGCTTTAAATAATCAAAGGCAATCAAGAATTAAGGCATTATGTGGATGTGTTTCTGCATATTTTCGCAATGAGTTTTTTTTTAATTAAGTTGTGGTATTAGATGGTAGTGAGAAAACTGGGTAGTAAAGAGCTTTTAAAAAAATAAATACAGTGAAGGAGGAAAGGGAAATTATTGAAATGAGTTACTGAATACAGGAAATTACTAACCTAAAATGCATGCGATTAATGATACAATTGTGACCTAATTACCTTCTTGAAGACTGAACAGTCTTCTGTAACCTGTGCTGCTTAAATGTTGTCCGTCTCACAGTTTGTGAACAGACAGAGGACACGCTCTTCTAGTGAGTGCCTGGGTCTCAGTGTGCATCGCTCTAGAGAACAGAGTCCTTTCAACGGTCCACGCTTAATCTAGAGTGGAGAACAGATGCATTGTGGATGGAGAAACAGATCTTAGAACATGCACCTTGTTTTGTCCTTAAGTTATGTGTTAAATTTAAATTAGAAATGATCCACTCAGTACGAATTCCAGTGGCATGAGAGCTGTGACAGCGTCACCATCAGCATCTTTGTCCGAAAGCTTAATTGCACTTGGAGAAGATGAATTGAGGGGGAGATGAACTGGACGCACCTCCTTCGTGTGTCTGTGTGAGTGCTCAGGTGTGGCTGAGACCTCCCCACGGTTACAAGACCAGATCGAAAGGCTGTTTAAAATGCTCGTGTTTAAAGTGATTCCTCTCTGAAGGCCAAAGCTACAAGGAGATACATCTTCCAAAAACCCTGAACACCAAATGCCAACCAACCAAAAGGTAAAGTAATCCAACAGGCGAGACACTAGTGATTCTCCCCCACCCAACCGCTCCCCAAAAAAGCCAGAAAAGGTCATTTCGTATGCATCTCACAGATCAACCCCGATCTCTGATGAAACTGGAGATTTAACTTCCAGTAGGCAAACCTGCTTAAGAAATGCGAGTACATGCTGGGCTGCCCTGAGGCGCCTGACCACTTTGTTTCTTACTTCTTTTTTCTTTTTAATTGAAGTATGGTCGATTTACAATGTTGTGTCAATTTCTGGTGCACAGCATCATGTTTCAGTCATATATTCATTTTCAAATTCTTCTTCCTTATAGGTTACTACAGGATACTGAGTGTGACTCCCTGTGCTGTACAGAAGAAACTTGTTATTTGTCTGTTTTATATATAGTAGTTAGGATCTGCAAATCTCCAGCTCCCAATTTATCCCTTCTCACCCACTCCCCCACCCGGTGACCATACATTTGTTTTCTAGCTGACTGCTTTATTTAATCAACATATCCCATGAAACTAAAGGCGGGTGGGCTACGAGGTGACGGATCCCCGGGTGGCCAGTCAAGTGAGGAGACCTTCCCCTGTGCCCTTGGGCATGAAGCCCAACTTTCTCCAATACAGTCCAACCCCCCTTTTCTCCCTTGGCCGCCTCTGTTCTCTGTGTTGGATAAGTTAGACCACGTGTGCTCAGGCCCAGTGCAGAAATACAGGATGATAGTGTTTCTTTAGTTGTGTCTTCCCGACTCTCACTGGTGACATCTCTGTCCCTCCCTCTCTGTCTCTTGCTCTCAATGTGTACACATGCACACATACACACGTGCATATCAGACACACATACGCACACACACATATGCATTCTGTATAGCTGTGTACATAAAGTGCTTTACAATTCCAGGCTGTCTTCACATCCATTACTTTCCTGATATGTTTGCAGGCATCTGATTTGAACGATAAGACAGATACCAAGTTAGCTGTTATTTGTAGTCCATGTACTAATAAGAGCAAAAACCCTAGGAACACGTCACCTGGCTTGAAAAATACCTGGCAATAAGATGGGAACAATTAACACAGGATGAAGGGGAAATTAAAAATGATCTCAGGTAAGCAGAACTGAGGCTGTCAGAAGGGTTGTGAACAAACCTTAACAGCTGAGAATCCTCAGGTTTTTAAATTCTCCCGGCCTAAGCTCATTTGTGTCTTTTTTTGTTTTCCTTTTAGATTCACATATGAGTGATATAGATGGTATTTTTCTTTCTCTTTCTGACCTACTTCACTTAGAATGATGATCTCCAGGTCCATCTGTGTTGCTGCAAATGGCATTCCGTCAACAGATGACTGGATAAAGAAGCTGTGGTATATTTATACAATGGAATACTACTCAGCCATAAAAAAGAATGAAATAAGGAAGTGTTTTAATGGTAAGAACTGCATGCCCTCTCCAGGCGTGGCTGGTGCCCCAGGCAGCTGCTGGAGCATTCGCTGGCAGGAAGTTCACAAACTGCAACCACCAGGCCGGATGCCTGCTTCCTCCGAGCCCCGCTGAACATGCCGTCCCAGAAGCGGGGAGAACAGCCCCAGCAGGGCATGTCAGTTCATTGTGCTGAAGCTGTGCATCACACCAGAATGCTTGTTTGGATGTGGCCTGGCTTGTTTTTGTTTGGAAAACCCATGCCCAGAAAACTCACTTCCCCAGAGGCTGAACACTTCCAGACTGGCTCCCTCTCCTCTGCTCCAAGCAATCCTGGAACCACACTCCGCGACAGCTGGTGGCAGACAGTGTCCACTGGGACACCAGCCCCGTCCTCCCGGGGTCAGAGGGCTTCCCTCAGCTGAGCGCAGGCAGCAGCCGCCCCTCGTTTGCCATCCAAACTCAACTCTCTCTCTCTGTCTCCACCTCTTTCAATTAACTCCGACTAGAGTCCTCCCGGAGGACCTGCCTTAAACTGATG
This sequence comes from Vicugna pacos, assembly GCF_048564905.1. Taxonomy (NCBI): domain Eukaryota; kingdom Metazoa; phylum Chordata; class Mammalia; order Artiodactyla; family Camelidae; genus Vicugna; species Vicugna pacos. Next base: position 71,256,040 of record NC_133000.1, on the reverse strand, counting down.
CGTGGCAGAACCGTTCTTTCCTGGAAGCACATTTTCACTCCCCGCTCACTAGAGGTCGATGCTCACTTGTCCCCGCTGATCAGGAGTCCTTGTGCTCGAGACCTCCTTCCACGGGACGCGGCAACTGTCCTCTTCAACAGGCAGCGACCGTTATGAGTTTCAGCAGCCGTCATCACTTTCTGGAAAGGAACGTAGTTTTGTTTTAAAAATCTTTTCATCTTTTAAGGATTCCATCACTTTCATCATCCACAAAAATACTTCAGCTCTTCCTCACTGTGCATTTCTCTCCTTGATGTCGTTCACAACGTGGGCAGTCAAATTCGTGTCTCTTTTACCTTACAAATATGTGCAATCTATTTTGTAGTATGTAAGAACATTCTTTAAACTGTTTATTTTAATGTATTAAGAATTTGTTTCAATATGTTGACATGATTTTGGAATAATAATACTTTATAATAACCTGGCGTTCTTTTATAAAGAAAATAAGATAAAATAAGAAAATAAGATCAAGAAAATAAGATAAGGAAAAGAAAACTCTATTGTGAAAATATTTATACCAGTTTATCCAGTAATTCTTGCTTCTGGGTCGTACTCTGGTCCTTTACAGCAGAATACATGAAAAAGAGAGAAAAATGGGATCACAACTCTGAAAATAAATCAGAAAGAAACATCTACATGGAGACAACCTAGCAATCTCAAAATTAACCTTGCTTGTGTCAAATGGTGTTTTTTTTCCTGTCTGATTTTTCAGTGAGAGGATATTTTAAGATGAGAGAAGAGTCATTAAAAATTTTGCTTCATATCTATAAGCGTGTTCCTCCCACCGTCTGGGGCCCTGCTCTCTGCCTGGTGGACTCCTCCTCACCGCCGGGGCCCTTCTCAGGTGTTCCTGACCCACTCCTGCAGGTCCTCACATCCCCAGAGTGCCCGGTATGCAGTAGGCACACAATAGGTGCTGTTAAACTGAATGTTTAGTGATGTGCACACCCAGATCATGACGGGCTAAGGAAGTGAAGACAAGGGAAGGGACTAGAGAAAGCAGAAGTGGCCATTCTTTTCGGAAGGGTGATGATTTAAGGAAACAAAAGTGGGAAGAGACTAATTCTCCCAAATACGTCGTCTTACAGCCCAACACCCTTCCTCCTGCCCTCCTCTTATAAAGTCTCCTCCCAGCCCCAGCCGGTAGGAGAGCAGCAGCGAGGCGGGTACTGCCTGGGGCCTTCCCACGTGTGGGCAATCAGTCCTGCAATGTGACTTCATCGAATCCCCACCACAGCCCTGACGTGGCCGTCTCAGAGCATCTAGGGAGGGAGAGGGACCCTGCCTGGTGTGTGTGCTGGGCTCCTCTGGGCTCCCTGTGGAAGACTAGGAACATGGCACACGAACAGGCGATTGCTGAACGGAAAAACAAGCCACTTTCACAGATGAAGAAACTGGCTTTGAAGAGCTGAAGTCACTGGCCGAGAGTCGCCCAGCTGGAAGTAAACGAGCGGCATCTCTGCCCTAACTCCAAAACGCTGCTGGGAAGGTGGCTCTGATGTCCCCACCCCCAGTGGCCGCCGGTGGTCTGACCTGAGGATCCTGAGCGTCCAGGGACCACTGCCTCCAGAGGAAGGGCTCCCGGCCCACCCCCTTCTTCATGTGTTAGGGTTTCATCCCCCGCCTCGTCCCCACTCTCAGCTCCGGCTGCTGCAGAAGATCCCTGCTCCCTCCTAGACGACACTGGAGGAGCTGAACTGGGGTAAAACCTGACGCTTCAGCAGAGTCGGCACAGCGCCTTCGGGAGGAGAAACCGGAGCCACCCCTTCCCCAGGCTGCCGCTTCTGTTCCTCCCCAAGAACCCTGGGGTCAATAATGCAAGGAAATCATCTCTGATCCATCACCGGTTTTCACCTCCTCCCAGATGAGAGATTGTTTCCTGGGACTATCGATCTCAGGATTCTTGAGAAAGAGCAAGTGTCCCCATGTGTGTGGAGGGCAGGGGAGCCGGGGCTGGAAATTGCTGTGTGTGTCGGGAAGTTTCAAGGGTACTTGAAGCCGTGAGCCCTCCCACCCCCCTGTTTTTCCTATATGCCTTGCAAGCATTAACTCCACATTAAAATTGCAGCACTCAAACCGCTAAGATCAAAGATTCCGTGTTACTTAATCACAGTGGAGCTCCTGTCCGAGCAGTTAATGAAAGCGCGTCATCTGATAAGCCTGTTAGAGATGATACAGACGAAGCACGGAAAGCGCTCTGTAGGGAGCAGTCTTCCGCCGGTCCCTCGAGGGGTGACTGAGATGAGCTAATAGGTCTCTTTCATGTCTAATTTATATGATTCTAATTATAGAGTCATTTTCATTCCTGTGGTTGCCCTCGGCTGCCAGCCCAGCCGTGCCGTGCTTGGGACCCAGCCACCCCCCCTCCGCTCTGCACCGCGCTCTTGGGCCTTTTTTCGAACTTTGATATCAGTGCTTTTCGGAGACATTTGGTGCACTGCAGACTCCCCAAGCCATGCTGGACGCTGACTGGAGAAGGGAGAAGAGCAAGGGAGAACTCCTCCCTGCGATCAGCAGTGAGCGCTTGTTCCGGGCAGGCACACTGCGGAACGTCCGGCCAGAGGGATGTGCTGGTGTCGTCACGGCATCTGCGACTCTGCTCATCGGTTGTGACTGGATGTGCTGTATCCCATTCACGTTAAACATCGATGCAGACGCCTCGCGTCACCGCAGCGAGGGCGGCGTGCGCTCTGGATCCTGGGCTTTCCGTAGCTTCCGGTCTCCGCCGGCGTTCAGCGCATTTCAGGACGGTGGCGCAAGGGCTTGTGCTCCGCGGGTGAGCCCGCGGGGAGGCCGCGTGCCCAGTGAGGACAGATGCGCTCGGCCCAGGAGACCAGAGCCTGCGGGGAACTTCTGAAGCCTGCATAGTTCGCTCTTTGCTTCTGTCTCATCAGATGGCAGAGGAGACAGCCGGGCGAACAGATACAAGAGCCCAGAGCAGGTCACAGACCTGCTAGACGCCTTATTCCAGACGCGTCTGGCAATCACCGGCACGTGCTTCCCCGCTTCCTGCAGGGCTCATGGGAGAGCACGCGTGCGGGGACGGGCGGAACAGGCGGCGGGCATTTCTGCAGTGGGTTTGTCTCGTGTTTGTCCCACTTTATTACTGTTTCTTTAATGGAGTTGCTGGGGATTGAACCCAGGACCTCATGCGTGTTAAGCATGCGCTCTGCCACTGAGCTGTTACCTTCCCTCCCTTTGTCCCATTGTTAACCCAGTGGCGTTTTGAGGTCTATCGCTAGGGGCCCACATGGATATTTTACTTGTACTGGCTTTGCTTTTATTTATCTTTCCTTCGTAGCCCCACGTCCTTTCGTCTCTCTGCAGAGGCTACACCACGTTTCACTGTGTCTGATTTTTCCTGCAAGATTTAAGCAGTGGTGGTGGTGGTGGTGGACTGGCAGACGTAAACATTCAGCTTTGAAAAGTCCACACTAATCAAACAATCTCCCTGTGTCGTTTGCATATTTTGGTTACTAACAGATGAGATTAACTCACCAGGCAATCTCAACACACACACTTTCATCCCTGGAGAACTTGAAAATAGTGCCCTGTGTAATATGCGTGTTTTTTTTTTTAAACATAAAGACACTCTATGCAGATGGGTATTTTGTCTAAATTTTGACCTATTGAAGAAGCAAAGAAAACAAAACACTCTTGCAAAATAGTTTGAAGTGTGTTTAAAGTGTGCCTTGGCTCCTCGGGCCCATTAAAGCAGTCTGTCTCCACAACAAAAGACGGAATCAACACAGAGCAGGGTGGGAATTACGCATGTCATTTATAATGAGCCTCATTATACGAGGGGGCCTCGCTCTATTATGAAACACTGCCGTTTACAATCTCAGTGCTTTTCAGCTTTGAACAATGACAAAGAAGAAAAAATCCCCTACCCCGAGTCAGAGCTAATCTTTTTTAATGCTCGCAATTTTGTTTTGCTTGTATGTTTCCCTCCAAGAGAATTTCCCCGCCACGTTCATTCTGCTCAGGGGCCCCGGTGCCCTTGACCTTAACCACATTTAGTGTCTCACCTCCACTTTGCCTAAGAAGCACTAAAGAATTCCGAGCATTGTCTTGGTTCCGAGAAGGAATGACACCGTGGCCAACCACACCGCCTAATCTGGCGTTATATTTATGAGCAGTAAGGTCCATTTACCATGCCATAGAAGCCTCTGGTTCCATCAGGGTGTTTATGTGCCCTCCTTGACAGAATTACAGCTAGTGTGGCCCAACGCTATGTCGTAGCTGTCGGCATGGCTCCTTGGTTTAATAAGACTGTTCGCCATCAAACCCCTTTTTTACACATTTTTATTACTCTGCAATAAATACAGAAAGAGATTCGGTTTGGTGCACGAATCTTTTGAGGCATTTGGGGGCTGTTATTTTTAAACGCCGACTCATAAATTTCAGAATGTGGTTTTAAACGCCTGAGCATTTCACCCGGGTGTGGCCCTCCTGCTGGAGAAAACACTCTGGAGGCCACGCCCGCTTCCCCGGAGCTGTCTACCTGGGGCGTTTGTCCACATCATGTCTGCATCCGCACTGAGAGGAGTGTCGCGTTAGGGCCCGTGAAGAGATTGAAAAGCAGTAGAAAAAAATTACTTCTGTCCCGGAAGAGACGTTTGCTAGTTTAGAGAGGCAGGGAGACTAGCTGTGCGTGTTACTCAGGAAGACTTACAAAGCGCGAAGAGTGGGCTGAAGATGAAGGCGGGAAAGGTGAGCCCTAGTGCTTCCTTCTGTTCTCTCCTGCTCCCCTGCTCCCTTCCCCTCCTCCTCATCTTTCCTAATTGAGGGACAGTCGGTTACAACGTGTCAGTGTCTGGTGCGCAGCGTCCTGTTCCAATCATACGTATACACACAGATATTAATTTTCACTCTCTTTTCCATTATAGGTTACTACCGGATACTGAATCTAGTTTCCTGTGCTTTACAGAAGATATCTGTTGCTTACCTCCTTTATATACAGGGGTTAGTATTTGCACATCTCGAGCTCCCACTTGTCTCATCCTTGTCTTAGGCTGAGAGGGTGCTGTGCACGTGCGGATCCTGGCTCCTGACTTCCCAGCCACCGTGGGCGAGGTGTTTCACATCCACTAAGGCTCACTGTCCTCAGCTGGGGTAACGATCCCCCACCTCCAGCCTGGGGTTAAAATTTCGTTCACGCGAGATGTGCCTGTGAATCACAGTGCTGAGCGCATAATAACCACTCAATAAATGTTAGCTTTTCTTTTCAACCTAGACTGTGTTCATGAAGTAAATGAGAACACTGCAGTGAACTGGTGATCTGCGGTGAGCGAGACAAAAGGGAAAACTTCGTGTTCAGGGTTCCTGTTGTCTGCATCGTGATGGGGACAGGGCTCAGACACAAAGGAGAGCTCGGTGAGGAGGGGGGTCAGCAACAGCAGAGCCCCGTGTCCTCCACGGCCGCCCCTCACAGGAACAGCTGTGAAAACACAGGCGGATATTAGGTCGTAAAGGGCATCCGGCACCAAGAGACGCCACAACATGGGTGACCTTGGAAAACAGGACGCTTCGTGAGAGAAGCCCGTCACAAAAGACCACGCACCGTGTGATCCCATTTATACGAAATGCCCGGAGTCAGCAAATCCACGGACAGAAAGCGAGTTAGCGGCTGTCGGGAGCTGAAGGGCCGGGTTCCTGAGGAGTGAGAACTCATCGGAACGGCTTCTTTCTGGGAGGAAAATTAGACGGCTATGACTTTTCACTGTGCTAGGAACCACAAACTGTACACCTAACAAAGAGTGGATGTTGTGGTACGTGAGTTATATCTCAATAAACCTGCTATGGGAAATGCGTATCAGAGAGGGCAGGGGCCACGGGCAGAATTCTCAAGTTCTGAGTGGGCATCTTTCCACAGTTTGGTAACTAATGAATTATTTAATGGGTTTTTTTGTGTGTGTGTGGAATATATTCAACAGAAATAAATCCAAATAGCATTCAACACACACACACACACAGGAGATGTGAGGTGGCAACGATACTGAAAATGCAGAAAGTGCTAACCCAGAGCTAACGTGTCTCTAGAGAAGAAACGTGAACTCATTCTGAGTCGCAGCTGATTCCTGTCTGTTCTCTCAGAAACTACCCTGCGTTCTTGTTTGCTGGCAAAAAAACCCCCAGTGAAGCAAGACATCTAAATAAAGACAATTAAGATAGCATTGTGATTCATGTTGATGCTATAAAGTGTTTGAAAAATAAAAACTCCGAAAGATCTTTATCAAAAGAATGCTGATAAAACAAATGCATATACTCAAAATGAACCACCAGAACTGTTAGCTCTATTGAACACTTAAAAATGATTGTGTATCTTAGACACTAAATACCATACAGAACTTTAAGAAAGATTAATATCGGTAAGAGTGTTTCATGAAAATCAGAGTGATGGACTCTGTTATCACAAACCTTTTGACTTATTCAAATAAGATTGTAACTTTTGGGGAAAAATGTAAAAATCAAGGCAGTCAAATTTCAATCACTATTGATGGCAAGTTTTCACATAAAACTATTTTAATAACTTCATGGGAAATTCAATATTTTTGAATTTAGTAATGTTTTCTAGTGATCTTGGGAGCTGCAAGACGTGTTATCTGAAAAAATTTAGATCTTATTCTCCGTACACAGGAAAAATATTTTAAAGAGAAAAGTTTACAATAAAATCTTACTGGATTTTGTACAGATGTTATACAGATAAAGCTATGGAGAAAATTAGAAGTTTCAGCCAAAATTTAGAAACACATGCATTTAAATTTGGCATCATCAGAGCCACGACAGGAGAACTACTCTAGACGTGCTGTAAAAGATAAAAATACATCAGTGACTTTACCGCTAGTCTAGATAAAACTCGTATTTGTACTGTGTGCCAAGTAAATGCTGCAGAAAATTAGATAACGTATCTGAAAAGAGTAATATGCAAATGAGGAAAACCAGAAGACGGTGTGGACGGTGACAGCAGCGTATTAGTGCTACAGCTGCAAAAATAGTTTGAAAATTATATCAAAATTTGTACATTCATTTTAGCAGTAAGTGACTATGGAAGCAGTTAGACATTAGAAAATAATTCTTTTTGAAATCTGACTTTAGTAAAACTCATTCTGAAAAAGATGTCACAGTTTTCATCTTACCAAGGCTGCTCTATTCCTGCAAAGCTCCTTGGATTGAAAGTGATCTAATTAATAAAATTAAGCCAACAAATGAATGGGATATGCCAGTAAACGATGTTTGTGACTTTGATAACAGAGATACTTAATATATATGTAAGCCTCGGACTATATAACGGAGGCTGGAAAACTGAGTTTAATCACGGTTTGTGAAAAAAATCTAAGAGTGTAAGTACTGGACAGCGGGATGAATAATGTGGATAGTGATAAAACTTCTCTCCTTCCTCAGGCTACAAGTAATCCAATGACTATCAGCTGAACAGAGTTGCCTTTGGGAGACTTTGAAGCAGTCACCTCTGTCAAATCATGTCAGATGGGTTAGCATTTACCTGGTGACAGTACTGTCAAAAAATTACAGAAACAATTCGTCAGCCATCAACAAAGACTTTGGAAATTGAACAGTGATTTTCAAGAAAGTCATGCTAAAATATCATGTGAATAGTTAAAAATATATAGTTTAATGCTAGTTAATGGATATAGAAGGATGTATTTTTGCTTTTTGGTTTATATATATATATTATATATATAATATATATATATGATTTATAGAATCCTAAAGCTGTCAAAATTTGTAATATCATAAAAACTACCATTTTTCCCAAAGGGACAAAGAACAACTGAACTAAATAAGAGCTAAAATTCAGAAAATTGAATGAAGTATTTTTTTTTCCTTCTCGAAATTAGCTTCTACAGTAGGTTGAATGCAATACCAAACAAAACACCTGTGGGAAATTTGGGGTTTGCGTGGTGGTTATAAGCAAAGTGGCTCTAAGATTAACAGGAAGATAAGCCACAGGAAACTGAAGAGTAAAATTTTGAAAAAGGAGCAGCGATAAGCATTTTTGCCCAGACGTAAAGCTTTGATAGACAGGTCACTTTGGTCCTGGGAAATGGATCCGTGGATTAAGTAGATGAATGAGAAACACGCTGACATATTGCAAGAATGGTAAATAATAATAATAGCATCGTAAAGTTGTGAGAAACAGAAGGATTACAAGTGACCTTTTTTCTGAAACAATGTATTACTCTTTGAGAGAACAAAAACAAGTCGGAGTCTAGTGTTACCTACAGTGGAAAATGCAGGGGGAATATTCCTCTGTTCTCAAGGTAGTCAAGAATTTTACAATCGCAAAGCAACAAGGGAGAATTCAATGGAAGCGATCGATACAGTCAACTACATAAAAAGCTCCTCTGTTTCATAAATCAGCATAAATAACATTAAAAGGCAACAACAACCTGGGAAGAATTGCAACAAACATGGCAAATGATAGATTAATGTCCTTTATGCAGAAAACCAGGGCATAAATCAATTGATGAGACAATAATGCAGCTAGGAGAGAAATTTGCAAAGAATGGGAACAGGCAGTTTATTAAGGAAAAGCACAGAACCAGTATGTGTTCAATCTTCCTACTTTTGTTTTCAAATTAACAACTTTTCCCATCATGTTAATGAGATTTTTCCCTGAGGATGCTTATAAAAATATGTTGTGATTTGCTGTTTTCTGTTGTAAAGTTACTATTTTTCCCTCATTGTAATTAGTAAGTATCACATAGAGAGATAATTTGAGATTGTGTAAATACCTCGTTTCTCATCACATTCGGGTGCTCCTCTTAGCATCCAGTGATGACTTTTGCTTGAAACAATGTTTACTATGGTGTTTGCCAAATGGGGATTTTCTAAGTTCATCATTTTTTCTACATTTGTGAACTGGAATTCTAATGAAAGGTCAGATTACTCCAATGGTGGAGAAACCTGGCAGACACTGCCACCTGTGGTGTCTACCAAATGGTGATTTTCTATTTCTGTCTTTCCTGCTAATTGGGATTCTACTGTGAAGACAGAGTTTTCCATCAGTGGAGAAGCCAGGCAGAAGCCACACTGACCAAACGATCACAGAGTCAACACCAACAGCAATGGGGCAAATCGTCGTGTTTCTAGGTGGCGGGCTCCAGGCACCAGCCACCTCTTCCGTCGGGAAGACAAAACTGGAATGTAGTTACCAGAAAATGTCAGGCAAACCAAAATGGAGAAACACGATATGAAATAATCCGGCCACTAGGCTCCAAAGTATCAGGGACTCGAAAGACAGATGGAAGAAATAGTCGTATTAAAAGAAATTAACAAAGCATAGCAGCTAAATGCAACCAACTTGTGATCCTGAATTATATCCCGGACTAGAAAACAGACATGAATGGAACAATTTGGTGAAATTTGAATGAAATGTGCAAGTTAGATAACAGTGTTGTGCCAATGTTAATTTTTCCCCCTAATTTTTATATCTGTAGTGTGATTGCCTAAGCTGTTATTGTAAAAGAAATTGGGATGGAGGATATACAGAAATTCTTTGTGGTCTTTTTGCAATTTAAAAAAATTCAGCTATTGTTTCAAAGTGAAAAGTTAAAAACAAAAAAATTAAAAAGGAAATGAATGCATATGGCTTTTTAAAGTTTATTGCTGTATTTCAAGGCACTCAACAGTGTTTCTGCATTTCTCCACTTCATACTTCTGGATAACTATCCTAAAGAAATCATCAGAGTTGTAGGCAAAAAACACATTATAAAAATTTTATTAAGTAGCTCTACTGTAAAGTTGCTGTGTTCCGATGAGTCCTGTGACTTTAAAACATGTCACACACCAGGAGGAGAGAAAAGGGCGGCCCACCAAAAAGCAGGGGACTGGGGGGTTCAGGCAGGCTTGGGAGTGAGAAAGATTCCTGTGGTAATCTGAGCCCAGTTCTTTGACTTCTTATGTAGGTCACGTTGACTGTACGTCCATACAAGTCTCTGACAAGGAACTCATTCAGGGAGGCAGAGAGAGTCTGTCTACTGTGATGTCCCCCTCTTTTCTCTGACACTGCCCCCTCCAAAAGGTTTGCATTTTGTAGAGAAAATTGGGACCCACGTGCCTGCTCCGGGCAGGTCAATGTCTTGCCCAGGAAGCAAATGTCTTAAGCCAGCAGCAAAATCGAGGCGAGTTTAACAGAACAATTATTTTCAAACGTGGGGTTTGACACGCGTTGGTTTAGAGAAACTACTGAAAATGGGAAGTCATTCTGGGACCAAAGCTGCAGAAAGCCCTTATGGTCCCCAGGACTGAGAGGCTATGAGGGAGAGTGGTGTCCAGCACCGGAGAAGGGCAGCTCACGGAAGCCCGCTGGAGCCTTGGTCTGCGGTAGAGATGCTCGACCCTCAGAGATTGGCAGGTAGGGCACCTGAGAGCAAAGACCCCCGCCTCACTCTCCCTGCCTCTCCCTTTCCTGCTTCCCTTCGGCTGACTCTGCACAAGGACCCTGATGTGGTCCATGCAGGTCAGCCTCGGTCAACTCCAGGCACAGAGCGGGGGGGGGGGGCGGGGAAAGGCAGGGAGGAGGTGTGCCTCAAGCCCGCACCTACTTCTGAACCTTTTGATTTTCCACTCAGCCCGCCACCATCCCCACCAGAAAAGACAGGCTCTCCACCTCGTCCTTCCTGTTTACTTGGAGTTCAGGCTTCCGGGGTAAACCTGTACCCGATCCAGCGTACCTGCCTCTTACCGTGTCAAAGGAAGAGACAGCAGAATTTAGCAAACCCTTTCCCAGAGAAGGACAATCGTTTAAGTGCCCTGTGAACTGAGAAATGTGAATCTCTGACCCTTCGGAGCCTGAGATGAAAATAAAATCCTTGTCTTTCTCAGCAGTGTCTTATGGGGGAAAAGAGTCCGTTTTGAAGGTCAGAAGCTGCATCTTTCTCTGAGCATCTGTGGTACAAAGTCTGCACTTCCTCAAGGCGGCTGTGTACTGGGGGGGACCACAATGTCTGTCTCTCAAAGGAAAACGAGAGACACCCAAAGCTTTCCTATTCACGTTTCTCAAACTGTTCCTCCTATGTTTCTTGTATAAGAAGAAACAGAACTAGAAATAAAAATGACAAATTCATATTGGTTCCATTCAAGTGATGGTACTGTGAGAAATGTTTTCTTTCTTTTTCATGCTATTATTTTTTTTCCAAAATATTTAATGACTAAGAAAAAAATCTTTGTTGTTTCAAAGTGACCAGAGTCACATGTGGTGGCAGAACAGCGGAGTTGGAGAGGCTGTATTTGGGGGAAATGAGCTAAATCCACATAAGAGGTACATCATCCATCATTTCTCTAGGTCCTCAAAATTCTTTTCTTTGATAAATTTAATCTTTAGAGACACAGATAATTATACTACACTAGTTTTTTGCAGAGTCACATTTTCTGAATTCTGCTGTAGCCTCACCTTTCATCTGATGTTCCTACCCTTCCACAATTTATGAGCCTTCACGTGCATATGTTAAAAGATATAAAATAGAATTGCTCTTTTCTTTGGAACATCTGTCTCCCTTATGTGGCAGTTATAGGGCAAGTTCCTGGGAAATTTATTATTAAAACAGAAGAAAGAAAAGAAATCTCAGGATAAACTATGGAAATCATGTTGTGTAAGGCATGAGTAAAAGATATTATGCTCTAAAATGGGGATTCTGGAAAGGCTTTTTTTTTTTAAAGTTTTCCTTGATTTTATGCAAATAATTTGAGCTCACTTTTTTGCCTCAGTTTCTTAGGATGTGATTGAACACGCGTTCTAAGACAGTCGGGCACGAGCTAATATTTGGAAATTTAAAAATCTTGTGCTATCCACAGCCTTTCAAAAATTGTCATCTAAATTGATATTTTCTTCAAGACACCGTAACAGGTGCCAAATTAAAAGGCAGGTTCTGCAAGAAACGGGTCTGTATCTTTGAGCTTTCGTTTTGTTCAACAGAAATTACGGCAGCTACCCAAGAATTTCCTACTTGGAAAAGCTGAGCGGCCCGGCCCGAAGGCACACTTGCTACCACCGAGCAGCAGGTCAGAGCGTTCACATACATCCCCGTGGACCACTGGCAAAACCAGTGTGGATTTTAAAAATAAATTTTGCACATGTGGATTAGGAATTAGATACATTGGATCAGATTGGCCACCGCTTTTTTTTTTAATCCTTCCCTGACATAAAAGGATAAAATTGGCTCTTTTTTCTAAATAAAAAAAGAAAAGACCTCTGTTTAAACTTTATCTTCTGAGAAAAATGACTTCCATGAGCAGGGTTTTCTTTCTAGCTCACTATGGGGTACGGAGGAAGACTTCTCATGCAAAATCTCTCGTCAAAATGTACCTTTGGGGGGACTATCAGTTCTTTGAAATGGGAATTTATGATTAGTTCCAAGTTAACAGGCCAGTTTCTTTTTCCTGAGAGATCCTATAAAAAGTCTGCGCTCTGAATTTCTGAGTACAATGAAAAATAAAATAAAACTCGTTCATTATGTGTAATCAAAAAAGGCAAGTTATTTGTCCCACGGTGTCTGATCTGGAAAATCTGTTAGCCACAGGGCATTTTCACTCTTTGAAGATTTCATTAGAGCAGGCAGAGTAACACATGCCAGAGAGAACGCACGTACCAAGCAGAGAACGTGCCGCATATAAACTTTTATTGAGCTAATTCCCTTCATTAAATAAGAGGAGGCACTTTGAACTGCTGGGTTAACACCTGCAGAGTCATATGCTTCGCGTAGATTAGAAGATTTCTATTCGATGTTTAATGTTTTTTGGAATCACTGGGCACATCTAAGGTTTTGACTCTGGGGGCTGAAGCTCCTGCGCTTACAGCCGGGCCTAACGGAGAACGGTGTTAAAGCAACGTCTTTTACCTCTGCCCCTGTCTTTCTAGGCAGACAGCCTCACCCTCCTCCCAGCAAGGAAACGCGTGTTCCTCATTTGCAAGCAGGCGGCTTTTTCGCAGAGACCCCGGTGCTGCAGGAGAATGTGCTTGCAGCCAGCCACTCACTGGTGGGAAAGGCCAACTGGTCTGCAGAATGAAGGGACAGACGCCGCGCTGAGAATCCCAGCGTGAACCTTGCAGCCTCAGCGACGAGCACTTTTGGAATTTAAACATTTTTAAAGGAAGCCTCAGCGAAGGGCTGTGGGAGGGCGCTTTCGGTGTCAAGAATAACAACCAAAACATGGTCTCTCCCTGTCTAGACAGAATGGTACTGTCCCAGACAGAAAGGTCTCGCAGGCCAGACGGCCCCCGCAGTCCCGCCCAGCTGACAGCCCGGGCCGCGCGCGTGCGCGTGTGCAGCTGTGCCTGTGCAGGTGTGCGTGCCAGGCTCCGCACGGGACTCATGTCCTCGTGCCCAGGTTTAGACGCAAGCCGGATGTCACAGCCGTCCCCGTGGATTTTTAAATGCTGTAAGTGCACAGAGAAAATGGTTTTGAGCCCCAGAGTGCTTGAAAAACAGAATTCTGTTTCACTGTTTTGTTTGAAAATCAGTTCTCACACTCAGAATTCAGAAACTCAGCATCCCAGCCGTGACCTCAGCAACATGGACGTTTCCTTGGATTCTGTGTTTGAAAGGAAACTGGTTCAGCATCAACGTTATTGGGAGGAGTGTATTTTCAGTCTTGACTTGGTTAATTTCACACTTCAAGGAAGGAACAAAACACTTTCTCCTCGTTTTACACCTGGTTCACAGTCACAAAAGACAAGGATTAGCTGGCTTCCCCGCGGGGGAGCCTGGCTGTCCTGTGCCCCGGGTACCCGTTATCATTCCAAGTGGCTATTGGGAGTTAGGAGCCCAAGACAAAGCCTGTGTGAATGTGGGACACGTTTAATTATCACAGCCTTACTTTGTCTCACTCTCATCCTTTACTGAAGACCACAGAGAATAGAAATTTAGTTTCTTTTTTGATATTTTTCTGCTCCAAGGAGCACAACAAAATGTACTTGGCTTTAAGCAGCTTAAATGTGCTGCTTTGTACATGGAGAAAAGTCACAGTTTATCTCAGGGTTTATTCTGATCGATGCCTATTAAATGATTAAAGTTGCTTCCTGTGTTTACAGACTACTGCAATGAACTGCCTTTGTCTAGAGATGACACCAGTTTGAGGACACTGCCTGAAATAAGGCTATGGAGTTCAGCCAGCGTCCCAGAGATGTTCCTTGCTTGGTTTGAAACATTGTAGAATTTTAAAATAGAAGGAGGGAGGTATTTCTGCCACTGTGACGTCACGGTGCGAGTTTTGATCTTAATGGGTAGGTGAAACTGCCGAAAGATACCAGGACATTTTTCAGAACCTGTCCTTGTTTTAAAGAGTTATTCTTTTGGCAGCAGAAGGTGTGAGCAGGCGTGGAGCAGGCGCTGCGCTGTCTTGCCACTCGGGGCTCTGTCCATGGGTGGGAGAGAGTCAGAAGTGGTTTTGGTGGGAGGCGGCCTCGTCCCCCAGCAGTCGTGGAGCCAGGAAAGGAGCTCGTCTTCAGGAAAGCACAGGCTCTGTGAGGCAGACTGTGGAGGTCCGGGCCCTGGGCACTGGCGTTTGAGATCAAGTAGGAGGGCAGCCTTCGGCCCCCTGGGAAGATGGGGGAGGTGATCGGGGACACGGTGACCAGGGAGTCCACACCACAGGCCCAGAAAGCTGCCCCAGCTGCACTTGGACCCGAGCAAAGCTAGTCTCCTCCACTCCTGCCCTACGTGGCCATCTGGCTTCCTGGCATCATGGCTGGTGGCTTGCCTGCCGGTCTATGTGTGTCCTTGGTCACCTGCCCTTCCAGACTCCAGCCAAGAAGAAGCTGAGGATTTGCTTGAATTCAGCCAAACACACCGACGACGCCCCAGGCTGCAGACTGGCCCCAAGCAGCCGAGGGTCCATCTCAGCCTCTTTTGAAGATGCTGGACGCCTGGGCCAGCACTTAATTTTATGCCTGATATATAATCTAAAATTGTTCTTAAAAACTTGCCTGGGTTACCAGAATGGGGAAAGATACAAAAACAAACAAAAATGATTAAAGTAATGAAAGATCTGAAATTATAGCTCCATGGCCCAAATCACAAGAAAAAGCTGTTGTGCTGACACGGGTCCTCCAAATCCCATGTGTGAGAAGCATAGAAAATTGTACCTGACTTTGGAAAGCTGAAGTACGGGTTTCCTTGAATCTTGGTCTGCAAATTGTAAACTGTTTTCTTAATTGAAGTATAGTTGATTTATAATGTCATGTTAGTTTCTGGTGTACAGCACAGCCATTCAGTGACACATATATATTCTTTTTCATTATAAGTTATTACAAGATACTGAACGCAGGTCCCATGCTGTGCAGTTGTGTTTATTCTTTTATATTAGTAGTTTGCATCTGTTAGTCCCAAACTCCTAATTTATCCCTCCCCACCTTAACCCCTTTGGTAACCATAAGTTTGTTTTCTATGTCTGTAAGTCTGTCTCTGTTTCGTAAATAAGTTCATTCATGTCATTTTTTTCAGATTCCACATATAAGTGAAATCATGTGATATTTGTCCTTCTCTGTCTGACTTACTTCACTCAGTATGATTATCTCGAGGCCCGTCTATGTTGCTGCAAAAAGGCATTATTTCATTCTTTGTTATGGCTGAGTAGTATTCCATTGTGTACCTACATCTTCTTAATCCAGTCATCTGTCAGTAGACATTCAGGCTGCTTCCATGTCCTGGCTGCTGTAAATGGTGCCACTGTGAACACTGGAGTGCATGCATCTTTTCAAATTAGATAAACTCTACTTTTTAATGTTTATCTATTTAAGGATATTTTAAAATATTTTAATTTAAAAAATCCACTGTAAAAATAATTTTCTGCAGATAAAATAATCATCTGCATGTAGTTCTGTGGAAATGTTTATCAGTTCTCTACATTAACATGAAAATAATAGATGCATTTTCTCAAAAACTGAAAGCATTCATCATTATATATCAAAGAATGGAAGTCGACATCAAAAAACTAAAAAGCAAATTCTTCCTTAACTTGGATTTTTCAAGTTTTTTGTCAAGGTAAGTACTAGTTTAAGGATGGAATCTAATGGAAAGGTGTGTGGAAAAGTGTGCCAAGTGTTTATTCTGGAAGGACGGGTTTACAGGGAAATTGTATGAATTCACATTTTCCAAGTTTTAAACAATAGACTGTATTAATTTAAAAATCACAAGAATATGGATTTTAAACAAAGAGATTGGGTGTTGCTGGGCTGGAGGGAAGGTATCTCCCCCCCCGCCCCCTCTTCGCCTTGGTTCTGGGACCTGAGTTACTCCACCCCTCCCTGGCTGCTCCTTTCCAAACTCCTTCTCAGACCATTTCTGGGCAGCCCAGGGTTTATTTCCACTGGGTCCCTCTTTGGGGGTCTTCCTTATGCCCTAAATCCTGGCACATGGCCATCCCAAGTGACTGACTCTGTGTACTCTGATCGCCTCCACAGCTGGACGGCCAGCCCAGCCTCCCGCACACACAGTCCCCTGGAATCTGGAAGGTATGTCACAAAAACACCTGAAACTCAGCTTCGACGCTGAGTTCACCTGCTTCACCTGACTTCCTTCTACCAAGCATTCTCGTCTTCATTCCCATGGCGGATTCACCAAGAAACTGGACTGTCCCCCACAACTGCCCTCAGCCATCTTTCCCTGCCAGGCCCACCCACCATACATACAACTTCTCACCATGTTTTCTGAAGATTTACTGAAACAGTCAGCGACACGCATGGAGTCTCTCAGTCCAACAATTTAACATTTCTTTTCCTTTGAGGCTGATGTACTATACACTTAATTACTAATAATTGCCCACCAGGTATGATATTGTAAGAAGTAAATATCAATAATTAGTAATCACGTAAGACAGTTTAATTTTTTCTTTGGAGAGATTTATTTCCAACTGTTTCTCTGGTGTGTAGCAGTTGAAATATTAGATAATGGATTTTTATTGATTTTTAGCTGAACACTGAAGATGTACGAAATACATTTCCATAACTTTGATGGTCATGAGTCTCAGAGTATATTGATTGGGTTGATGCCATACATTTGTTTGTTTAGAGCACTAACGTCATGGAAAGAGAAGATGCATTCCAGCGGATAGATGGCACTTGCTGCCTCGGACAAGGAGGAAGAGGAGGAGGAGGGAAGTGTTTGAGTTCTGATGCCAGGAATCAGCCTGATTTACGGTGTGGTTCGAAGAACCGCTCACCCGATACGCTGCTGCCTGCTTCTGTGCAATGCGTGCGTCTTACAAATGCTCCACAGCCTTAGCATCGTCCCTTTTAAAAGAGTGAGACCATAAAGTAGCAATTGCCTCTAATGTGTTTGTGGGAAGAGGGCTCAGGAAGACACAAGACAAAGCTCTGATTTTCACGACAATTAGGCAAGTGGTGCTTTTTCATCAGGGTCACTTTCAGAGACATGATTCTTCCAGGTGAGTTGCCAAGGGGCCCCGGGGCTGAGTTATGGGTGGGACCCTCTCTTCTTCCTGAGGGAGGTCGGAAAAGTGCATTCAAATGCAAATGGTGCTCTGGACAAATGCAGCGAAGATTTGTTTATCAGAGAGCCTACTCAGGCGATCGCTCCGTCCTGGGAACTGTCTTGATACCTGGAAAAACTGGACCAGGGCAGGACCAATCCAGTTACCGTAGCCATTTTAGAAAATAAATCCAATTGAATGTAGTCAATCCAATCAGTTGCCTGTCTATTGCTCTGGAGGGCCGCAAACACAGAACTGATCCCGCTTCTGGGACTGCGTCTCGGAGCTTTGGGGGATGGAGCTTTTAAACCAACTCCTAGTGAGTTCCTCCTGCTTCCCTAACTTTGAGCAATTACTGTAATTTTGTCCGTGCTTATAGCCCCACCCCTCCCTACCATCCTTTTGACAACAATTGTCTTCCACTGACTACCTTCCACCATGTTGAAGTTACATTTTGCAGGCATGAGAGCTGGTCTGTTTCTCCAAGTTGATGGATATGTGCTTATTTCATGGCTGGACGCTCTAAAACACATCTTAGTTTCGTGATGTCCAAGCTACTGAGATGCAGCTTCCTGAGAGGTTCCCATTGTAGACTACAGCTCATCAGTGATTTTATAATATGAATATTCTGTGACATTGTTATGATATATGACATGGTCCCCAGCCTGAGGAACTTGCAATCTGATTAGGGCCTGAACATGTGAAGGAAAAGCCCAGCTGGGCTAACAAGCTAAGTCACAAATCTAAGTGCAACAAGTGTCGGATTACTGATCTGAGTTCTGCTGGGCTAACTCATAAATCTGAAGTTTAGTGTCAGTCTATTGGGCTAACGAGCTCAGTCACAAATCTAAGTGTGATAAGTGTCGGTTTACTGGTATAAGTTCTGCCGGGCTAACTTGTAAATCTAAAGTTTAGTGTCAGTTTACTGGGCTAACAAGCTAACTCGTAAATCCAAGCTCAACAAGTGTCAGTAACGTGATCTGTTCCAAATTGATAAGCTCCAGTGTACTGATTCCTTGCTTTTTGTTGTTTGATCCTTATTGGCTAATAGCCCCATACTTGTAATTAACCCTATAAAACCTCACGTGCACGTCTTGGAGGTGCTCAGAGCTTCGGAGCAGAAGCCCCTCTGAGCCCGCCGGCGTAATAAATCTGAGTACTCCAACCCTCCGAGTGGTGCTTGTTTCTTGGCTGGCCTGTCATTTCCATAACAAACACATGAATTACAAAAAATTAACAGTAATTTATGATGACTCATCTTGAAGCAAAGAGTCATTACAAGGGTGATTGTCACGGTGTCAGTCATTTTAGTAAAAATATAGAAATAACCAATACTTGCATTTTTAAATGATCATGGATTCTTTTGCTGCTGTAGAAATTATACTTTCAAAGATGCTTAATAACG
Source organism: Vicugna pacos (assembly GCF_048564905.1). NCBI lineage: Eukaryota > Metazoa > Chordata > Mammalia > Artiodactyla > Camelidae > Vicugna > Vicugna pacos. The sequence continues at coordinate 71,237,145 of NC_133000.1, read as the reverse complement.
TTTCTAAGGGTAATTCATTTTCGTCAGAACTTGGAATCGATTCAAGGAGGCTCCCGCATGGTGGGTGGGTGAGCGGGTCTCAGACACGTGACTGTGTGTTTGGTTTTTCTGGGTCATGTCTCAGGCTTGACCTTGTCACACTACGTGAAGGGTCCAGACTCATGCATTGTTCATTGGTGCATCTTTTCTAGGATAAAGCACTTTCTAGGCAACTTCCAGATGGTTTTAACTTTGCAAAATGCCCTGGACTTCCAGTAGAATTCCTACGAATGGGGAAACTGAGGTACAGGGAGCCTAGGGGACTTGCTTGGTGCCTGATGGCAGAACTGTCCCCCAAGTGTCATTTTCTGTCTGTCTCTGCCATACGCCTTCCCTTGTACTTGGCAGGTAGCTCCGCAGGGCTGTTGGCAGTGAGGCTCTGCCATTTTCTGCCTCCGTGCTGACTAACGCTGGGCTGCCCAGCAGGCGAGCAGGGGGCCCTTCCCAGAGCACGTTGCTGTGCAGGGATCTGGGGAGCAAGACAGAAAACACCGTGGGAAGTGTGTGTTGCCCCAGCCTCAGCTTTAGCTGACCTCCCTACGTTTTGATGACATATTTATTTTCTCAGAATTACGCTTATTAATCTAAGAGCCTTTAGGAGACAATGCAATCAGGATGGGAGTGATAAGAATATATTTAGAAACTTGAAGTGACCCAGTAGAATCACAGCTTTGTCATTTCAGAGGAACAGCTCCGAGAACATTCAGTCCAGAATTAAGTTTGGGGAATGAAAACAATACCCTCCACATTTGCGGTGGACCTGGGGATGCAGTACGATTGCTAAGACAACTCTAAGGGAGGGAAATTTTTGCTGTGCTTTGCATTAAATACCTTACATCTGATATTTTCCTTAAGAGATTCAGAGAGGAACCACATTGCATGTCACAAAACAGGCATCATATTCTCCCAATTCCCTTTCTCTCTGATCATTAATTAAAAAGAAAATAACCAATTCTTTGACTTTCAAAGCCCAGGTGTAGATATTGGGTAAAACTGAACGTCATGTGATTTGTGGGAGAAAATTGCTGTTCTCTTAAGGCGGCCCTGGGAAGGGGCCCCCGCGTGCCTACTGGCCCCCGCTGCGGTGGGAAGACGCAGGAGAGCCGCTGGGCTCCCCCGCTGCTCAGGGCACCCACGCTCCGTCAGGTCCCGTGGCACACGCCCCTCTCCTTCTCCCAAGAACCCAATCTGAGGAATTCTAATGACCACTACTTCCCAAGGCTCAAAGCAAGCGATGCAGTTATGGCTTCACCCTTGTGACTGGATCACAGAGTGCTCTGCTCTGCTTCGAGTGGAAGGGCCCTAATGGATCCAGCTCGAACCAAAGATTCTTTGAAACATCGGTTGGAGTCCTTCCCTTTGCCTTTCTTCAGTTTTCGTGTTTAAGGAGTGGAAAGATCAATAGAGCTGAGGGCAGAAGGGTGGGATTATAACTCATGCACCCTCCTTCACGGAATGCAAGCTGCAACCCGACCTCTCTGTTTGTTTTGCCATTTCCTACCGTTAATCATGGATTCCCCATTTATGCGACTCCCCTCTCGGCTCACTGTGATCCGCACCTTCGCAAGCTGTCTGTTGTTGCATATCTGAGTTGACTTAAGGGAATGATCAGAAAACAAATTGCTGTCTAATGTTGTCTCAAGATGAACTGAGGATTAGCGTCTGGAAGGAAGAGGGCTCTGTGTGTGGTGGCTGGGATGTCACTCCCTTGTTGTTTGTATAAATGCATGAGTCCTTCATGCTGAGCGATGCTTGCGGTTGTGTGAATAAATTACCCTGAACCTGTTAGGTGAGGACGTATGCAGTGTTTTGTTTGTTTGTTTATCTGCCCTGTGGTGACAGTGGTGGCCTGTTTCCAGCTATGTTTACTGTTCCTGATGTTCAACTGGTCCTTGGTGTCGTTTGTGTTCCTACCGCATCTTCTTACAAGCCTGCTCCATGTGGTATGTTTGTCCATAGCCGTTTCATGGTAACATTGCTTCAAGATGTTTCACCGTCTCCTTGTCTCTCTTTTCTCTGCTCACCTTGTTTCTGAATTCCTACAGAGCTTCCCATGTGCCCAGGACAGTCCTGCTTTTCCACCTGTCGTCCTATTGTCATTATCAGTAGCTGCCCCACCCCCTCCCCCACCTGTCACACCGCAAAGGGACGGCACTGAGAATGACAACTGCAGCGCTCAGTTTACCCAGAGTCACTGCTTCTCTCAGGTTTTATGTCCGTCTTCTGAGAATCTTTATTTCAGGGAAAGACTGACTTGGTAGATAATGAATGAATTAATTCGGCGGGGTAATTTTATTGATTGATTGATTTAACGGAGGTGCTGGGGATTGAACCCAGGACCTCGTGTTTGCTAATCACGCACTCTACCACTGAGCTATACCCTCCCCACCTTTTTTTTTTTTTAATATTTATTGATTACAATAAATATAGCAGTCCATTCCACATATGACTATGATTCTCTTTTTGGGGGGGAGAGGAGATAATTAGGTTTATCTATTTATCATTATTTTTCAGTGGAGGTGCTGGGGGTTGAACCCAGGACCTTGTGCATGGTAAGTATGTGCTCTACCCCTGAGCTGTCCCCTCCCCTCCAGTTGCACACGCGTATATATAGGGACCGTCCATTGTTGAGAACATTTTTCAGACTCCTTGCATCTAGCTGTGGCACGTGAATAAGTTCTAGTCAATGGTTTGTGCATTGAAGTGTTGCGTACAGGTTATGAAATGTAGTCTTTTTTTTTAAATTTTGAAGTATAGTTGAGGTACAATGCTGTGTTAGTTTCTGATGTGCAGCACGGCGGTTCAGTTACACATAAACGTATTTTCCACATTCTTTTTAATGACAGGTCACCACAAGACGCTGCCTGTGGCCCCCTGTGCTGCACGGCAGGACCTTGCTGTTTATCCTGTTACATGTAGTGGCTTGCACCTGCTAGTCCCAGCTTTCGGATTTACCCCTCCCTTCCCCTCGGGGAACCAGGAGTTCGTTTTCTATGTCTGTGAGTCTCTGTCTGTTTTGTAAACAAGTTCATTTGCATCGTATTTTTAAGCTCCCACGTATAAGGGATGTCATATGGTATTTGTCTTTCTCTGTCTGACTTTCTTCACTTAGTGTGATATTTTAAAGTGAGAGGACGTGCTTTTGTGTTTTCTCATTCTGCTGCTTGGAATGTAGTTTTGACTCCTGGAGTCAGATTAGCCACCACGGACAATGTGGTGGAAGGCGAATGTTGACTCTGGCCAGAGGAAGACCCTAGAAGGACCCCGGTCTCTTGGCTCTGGTCAGCTCCACACACTTTAAAGAAGACAGCACAGCCTTCTTGTTTTAAGTCATTGGTATTTCAGATTTCCTGTCACACGCAGTGGTGTCTAATTAAAATGAAGGCTAACACCCAGAAGTGCAAGATGCCCTCAGAACGTATGATAAAACCCAGCCTGGTGACTCGGAGGAACTCCCCAGGGCCGCAGACTTGGAGCTGAGATCAGAAGGAGGGTCTGGAGTTCACTGCAGCCGGGGAGGAGAGGGTTCCTGGGGGTGCTGTGAGGAGCACTATTATGAAGACTCTAAGACAGGAGAGAATGCACACATTCAAAGATCCAAAGACCGTCTGTCCGCGCATCCTGCACACCTGCTGTCTGGGTGAGAGGCTCACAGTAGGCTCTCAATACACATTTACTGATTTGGTTAGCGGACGGGTGGAGAAACGGTTGTGTAACTCTTCCCCAAGGAGCCCAGCGACGCCAGCAGGGCCTGAGGAAATCTCCTCTGAGGCTTGTTTATTTGCTGACTTTGTTGATGTTTGTGGCTACGGCAGCATAATCTGGAAGAGTAGGTCTGATTTTGCAAATTCATCTGCCTGTGAAAACAGCCTGTACTGTGGAGTCACCAGCATGAGCGGGGGAGCGCTGTAGTCTGTGTTCTCGGGCAAAGAGAGTTTCCGAAGGAAAAAAATACAACTTGAACTGGCTGGCTCGCTTGCAATCATGTAGCAATAACTGTAGGAGGCTAGCGGCTTTTTCCCCTTTGTAACCATGAAGGTTGAAGTCATAAGGTTTGAGTAATAAATGATTTGACTCTGTCTGGTTCATTATTACGGCTGGTTTATCAATTGATTGAACGCCCTTTACACGTCTCAGGAAATGAAAATAGAACAGAGAACCAGCTCCATCCATATTCCGGGAATTGATGGTGACTGGAGGCATCTAATGCTCCGCGTTTAGCGATGACATTCCTGGTCAGGACCCCCTTTATGGTGAAACCTTCCATGGAGGCTGGGATGCTTGGAACCTGGTAAGGCTGAGTCCACAAGGACACACCCCCCTGCCGTCAGCCAGGCCCGTGTGACCAAGGGAGAGCGGGCGTGCAGACCTGCGCACAGGGGCTGCTGCAGGCAAGAGCTCACACTTCGTTCCTGTTTCCACTCGTTCAGCAGTTTGCAGGGTGGCGTTCCCACCAGCACATTTGTGAGAGAGAAAAGCCAGCGAACCCACTAAAGGTTCACAGTGACCCCGAAAGAGGCAGAAGCTGCAGATCTTCAAGAGTTAAAATCAGGTGGGGTTTAAAGAAGCGCCAGGCGTCTACGGAGTGGCTCTTGATTTTCCACTTACTACTATTGCTGACAGCCCACCACCCATCAGTCTGCCTTAAAACTTCCTGGGAAGAGGTAAAACACTCGATTTGGGAAGAAAACACAAGAGTGTACGCATACTCTCCATCTCTCCCTCCCTTCCACCCTCCCTCCCTCACACACACACACACACTCACACACTCACTCTTCCCGATACATCAGTTTGGGAAAGTCACAGCTCTCTTAACCATTCAGTTCCCAGTTTTCATCTGAAAATTTAAATAACTAAAAACTTATCAGCATGCTAAAGTCATCCAATAAAGCTAAGCGCAACTACTTCTGAAAAAAATCAGTCAACACAGAGGTGATGTTCTGGGGTTTCCACTGCATGATGGCTTTAGTTCCCCGTCTCTTGTTGTGAATGTCAGAATTAACTCTTTGTCCTTTTAAAAAAACAAACTTACAGTTATTGGAGGAGGAAGGGGATGGGAAGGGATAATCTGGGAGCTCAAGATTTGCAGATACTAACTACTTCATAGAAAATAAATAAAGTTTCTACTGTATAGCACAGGGAACTATATTCAGCATCTTGCAGTATAATGAAAAAGAATATGAAAATGATTGTATGCATGTATGTGTCTGACTGAAACATTATTCTGTATACCAGAAATTGACACAACATTGTAAACTGACTATACTTCAATATAAAAAGAGAAAAAGAGAAGAAAAGAACAGCTCCAGGGATCTGAGTAGGTCAGGTGAGATTTGGGGTCTGCGCTGGGTCGCCTGCAACAAGAGGATGGTCTGACGTCATCAGGTGCTCCCAGAGTTGGAACGCCGCTGCTGATTTGGATGGTCTGCTCCAAGTGGGAGGGTTAAGAGTTCCTACCAACCCAGAAAAGAATCTTTTGAAAAGCTTTTTTTGTGAGGAAAGGGAGCAGAGTTGACTTTCATCCTTCCTTGGAGAACACGCCTGCTGCCAGTGCCATGAAGGCATCGCAGACACGGAGCGGCGTGGCCTCGCTGAAGAGATGAGTGGGTGAAGTGGACCAAGAGCAGGCACGCACTAACCCGAGACCTCCGCGTATGGGTATTTGACTTGTTACTGATGCTCCGCTCTTGGCTAAAGCTGCAGTCACCACCGTGGGTTGGGAGCTGCCTCTTCCCATCTTTGTATCCCTGGAACTGAGCAGAGAGCAAAGCACAAGGCAGGTATTTACAAATAGATGTTGGTTGGATAAGATGCTGGTCAAAATGTTTTATTTTAAAATATTATCTAATCTGTAAGGATATTACAAAATACTTTGTTATAGTTGATTGAAGTCCACATAATTGTTCCTTAAAGCATTTCTATGAAATCTGACTTTAGTAACCCTTTCAAAGAAGGAGTCATGACTCACTCTTCCTGACTTCACTGGGTCTTAGTTACCACTGTTTTCTCTTTAGCTGTTCTCAGACCATTATTTCAATAACCTGTTCTAGATCCTTTCTAGGGATGTGCTTTAAATCCATCAGTCTGTAGTTGTCCCTAAGTGAACCTTCTTTTCCATTGTAGTTTTGAAATATCATTTATTCACTCATTTTCTGTGGTCTTTCCTTCTGCTCTCTGTTTTTCAAAGGTGGAAAAGATGTCTCGGAGATCACGTTTACAAACATTCTCTTGTGCCTGAGGTTTGATTTAGGGAGCTCCCACGCTGTCATCCTGCTTTACTCATGTTGGGTTTCTAGTCCTCTGAAGTTTTACTGAGATGCTGACCTCCATTTGTATCAGCACATCATCATTTCCAAGATGACCCTTGGGATAAAAAAAAAAAGAGAGAGAGAGAGTGAGAGAAGGAGGAAGGCAGGGAGGAAGGAGGGATGAAGAAGGAAGAAAGAAAGAGAAGAAAGGAAAGGAAGAAAAAAAGGAGGGAAAGAGGAAGGAAAGAACAAAGGAAGTGGCGCCATATTGAATGCTCCACAGCATAATCTCATGAAGTCCTCAGGACCACCCTGTGGGGCAGGTCCTGTTTTCCTCTCATGAACCAGTGGTCACTCTGAGGCACAGAGAGTCTGTGTCTGGCTTTCAAGACTCTGGAACACATACTTCAAATCTCTTCTGTCTCTCTCTTTCCTGTTATTCTTTCCTTGTCTCTCCTTTCTACTGGATGTCTTAATCTCCTCTCCATTCTTGGTAGCTTTCGCTTAATCATTTCTTTTTCCTTTTCCACAGAAACACTGATAGAGCTCTATTTTTCCTCATCTTTCCCCTGCAGTCCATGGCCATGACCTACGGCTTTTAGCAGCATTCCAACCTCCTTCGACTCACACCCAGCCCGATTGTCTCAGCATTGTCTTGTCCCTGAAAAAACTGAAGTTTGGATTGGGGTGATTTTGGCTCAAAGGAGAGAGGGGAGTGGCCTGCAGGAGGGAGGAGGGGAGTCAGGTGTTCTGAGCATTTGGGGCAGAAGAAAGGACATTACCGAGCAAGCGCGGCTCCCTTTCCAGGGGGCAGGGGATAGGCTTCAACTTACAGAGGGAAGCAGTGAGCAAAGCCCGCGTTCTTCTCAGCGGCAGCCATACTTTAAAACCCACGTGTATTTCTTACCACTGCCACCAAAGCAACCTGGGATCCCACGTGAACATGCAGTGCCTTCTGGAGAGGAAGTTTTTATGAATATTTTAGAAACAACAACAACAAAAACAAAACCGGCTGGCAGAGTCTGAATCACAAAAACCTCCAATTTCTGCTGCATTTTGAGACCTTCTGAAACAATACGAACATTCTCCTTGGTAAGTAAAGAAGAGAACACACTCTTTGAAACAATAATGCTCTGTTTTTCTCAAGTTGGGGAACTGACAAGAATGGAGAAAGTCCCTGCTCTTAATTTCTCCAACCAGATGAAATCTGAAAAGTGTGCACTGGAGTCGTCATTGGTGAGCACTTAGCATCACGGGACAGGCATGGGCCACACTCAGGGTTATGGGGCAGGCATGGACCTCCACCTGGCCGGGCAGTCACAGGTTTCTCCATGTCCCCTGAAAAATTGCCAAAACCAGCGATTAGAACCAGTAACACCAACACTGTGCCTTGAGGGGGACTAGGGCTTCAAGCTAAAACATCTCAGAAATCTGAAGTCTGTAATTCAACACAGCCTTGATCGTAGATGACCATGATCCTCTCCTTGTCCTTGGCTTTCTGCAGTAACTTCTTTCTGAGTTGCTCTGCCTCCGTTTACCAGTTTGATTTCCTAGGTAACAGTCTCACAAGCCACCACCGGAGCACCTTTTCTGCATTGACGTGTTGTTTCTCCAGCCCTCTTAACCGAAACAAGGAAACATATGACTTAACTTTTGACCTACTTTTCCTTGTGCTTAAAACAAATGGATATAACGTGATGTCTGTCTGTCTGTCTGTAGTGCTTTATTGTCAGTCCAAGGACCTCACCCATGTGAAGTGGGAGGTTAAGGAAAAAATTGTTCTCTCCCTTTGCTGTACCTAAAATCAATGTAAAAAGAGAAAAATGGGGTCACGATATGTCAGACAGTATTCTCTTTCCTGAAAGGCTCGGCGTAGTTGTGTTTTGAACACAGACAGTCTGCTAGGACCCTCTGGCTGAGAGCTTCTCATAGTACAGTTGAATCTTGCTATTTGTTGTAGTTTCTGTTCTGTAAAGTCACTGTGAACACAAAGTTGATGAACACGGAATCATCGTTCCTACACGAGATACAGGGTTAGGTTCCTGCAAGCTTCTGCATGTGACATTTTCGCCAGCCCATCAGCTTGTACCTTTGTTTTATGTGCATTTCTGTTTAAAGACTTCTTATTTAATAGATATTGTTAATTCAACAGTAGTAACATTGAATGCGTGGCCAACAGCAGTGAAACCCAGGCCTGAACAAAGCTGATCTAACACGTTTTCTCCACGAGGCTCATCACAGCCTTTCGCACCCAGGACAGCACCCTAGCCCTGCACTTGGGAGCCATTTTAAACAGCAAAATCATCAAAAAAAGGAGGGGGTTCACAAAATGTGGAAAGTGCGGCACAAAAATGCCACAAAAAGGACCCTCATTTATAGCCTAAAATCTGAGACAGGAAGGCAGGGGGTCCCTGGTTAGTCCTCAGCTGGGAATACACACTAGACAACTCAGATTTTTTGTCACTCTGCCCACATCTGTGAATGAGCGAGGCTGCATCACAGGCATTGATTCGGGCATTACAGATAAATGTAATGAGTTGATGACTTTGCAAACACGGAACCTGTGACCAGTGAGGATGAAAAAAATCGTTTAAGGCATCTCGGTGCTGTTCTAAGACTGATCCTGCCACTTCTGACTACTCCAGCCTTCCTAACTTAACTGTCTCTTCTTCAAAAATCCTTTGGACTTAAAAACAAAACAAAACAAAAAACAATTCCTCTGGTTCTTACTCTCCACATCCGCCCTCCAATTCAGTAAGAACTGTGTTTCGGTTGTTTGCTGTTAACATGTGGATTTAGCGATGGGAAGGGAAGCTCAGATGATGCTGTGGGGTACCCCCGGACCCCCAGGCCACCCCAAGTGCACCTCCCAGACAGGCTCAAGGCTCTGCTAGGCTTCCTGCCCGAGGACATCCTCTGTCCAAGGGAATGTGCTAGACCCACGGACGGCAGGCCAGAGCGGGGGCAGACCCGCCCTCAAGAGCAATCAAACGCCCCAGCCCCTCACGCCTCGGGGGACCACTCCGGGGCCTGTCACCACAGCAGTCACCTGCCCTGTCACAGCACCACCCTCTGCGGATGGCCTCTTGCATTGACTCCTTGATGCAGGTTCTGCCCTTAGGGTAACTCACACCCAGGTAGAAACACCTTCCTCTGGGAATGCTGATAACTGCGTTTCCGTGGAATTGCTGGAGCTGAGGACACGACAGGGCCCACTGGACTGGACGCCCGTGGGACGCTGGTGCCCTTGCCCGTTTCCTAGGGCAGGTGTAACAGATTACTGCAAACTGGTTCACTTAAAGCAGCAGAAATGTATTCTTTCATCATCCTGGAGGCCAGCAGTCTGACGTCCACGTGTCAGAAGGGCCACGAAGGCTCTGAAGGCTCAGGGCAGAATCTGTTCCAGGCCTGTCTCCTGACCTCCAGTGTGGCCAGCAGTCTTCGCTGTCCCCTGGCCTGTAGATGCATCCTTCACAGTCAGTGTCACACCTGTCAGTGTCTATATCTTTTTTCCTTCTTATAAGGACACCAATCATTGGATCAGGGTCCACCCTGTGACCTCATCTCATCTATGACCGCATCACATCTGCCAAAACTCTATTTCCAAGCAAGATGACACACACAGGGGGCTGGTTCTTGAACACACCACTTTTGGGACCCAAGTCCACCCAGAACACGGCCTGACGTCCTTGGCTGTGAGGTGCAAGCATCTGAGGAAGAAGATGCCCTCTGAGCTCCAGCTCCGCAGTCCCGCAGCGTCAGCCTCAGAGATGCGCGCGCCTCCGGCCACTGCTGCCCCTCTCCCTTCGTGCTCTTGCGTTGCTGTCGCCAGCACACTGCAGACGCCACTGCGAGTCTCTGAAAAGAAACACACACACCACCTCGCATTAAAGTACAGGAAAAAATAAAGCGCAAATCAAACGGATGCCTCTTAAAGTAATTACCTTCTCAACCTGCAGCATTTAACTTTCTAATTCAACCTAAGATTCTCATTTAACATTTAGAAAATATTTTGAAAGCACTGCGTGAAGGTAACAATTAGTAATGACACGGATTTCCTCCAAGGCCGTTGTGGTACGTGGGGTGCGCCGCTCAGGTGCGATGCAATCAAATATTAACGTCAGCATTTTACCTGCCCGGGACTCGATGTAGGTTTGCGAAGTTCAGGGTGCCTTCCACACACTTTAGTTTCTCCCTCCTGGGTACGGGGATTAACAGGGCTGGTGGGATTTCATTCTTCTCTAAGCTGTGATGTTTTCTGTGCAACCGCAGCACTGTGGACGGGACAGGAAAGCAGCAGGTGTAAATCACACCATTTACCCTGGGGAGCAAAGCTTTAGCAAGCCTGCTCTCCTGACAGACTGTTTTTTTTTCTTTTTTTCTGATTGCTTGTTTTGTAAGATTTTTTACTTTTTAAAAAATGTTTTGTTTATGCTACAGCAGCCAATGGAAATAAAAGCCAACTGCCCTTGGAAGGAGGTCACAAGGTGCTTGGAGCTGGGTGCAGCAGGGCCCGGGCATGCCTGCTGGAAGGCCAGGAGAGGCCTGGCCCCGAGGCGCTGACAGGAGCCCGGCCCCGGCCAAGTCTGCCGGGCTTTGCTGACAGAAAGTCACACGTGGTGTCATTTTCAGCCGCTGAGAGACAGATGCACCCAGATCAATATCACTGTCCAGAGTCAAAGAGCTATTGTGCGCTCACGGGGCCTTTCTAACCAAGGGGGACAGCAGAACTTTTATTCCTTCGGAGCCAGTGGGAGGCTCCGGGGTCTTTGCCCTTTTCCTGGTCAGAGCGGTGGATCAAGGCTCGGCAAGCAATCGCATTTCTCATACTTAGAAACGTCCTCCAGCTAATTATTTGTTTCGATAACTGTGTTGCGGTGTGATCCCCATACAGCAAGCTGCACGTCTTTTGGACGCGCAGGTCCATCAGTCCCACAAAGGAGGGCGAGGCGGCTTAGCTGCAGCACGTGCTGTGGAGGAGACTGGCAGCCCCCGCCCCGTGGCATTTCTGGGTCATTTCGAAATGTCCAGGGGCTGTTTTCTCAAGATGGACCATTAACTATTAGTATTCCTGCTGAGTGATAAAAGGAACTCTTGCTTTTGGAAGTGACCCAGGCAAAACCAGGCAGTGGATGGAAGCGCTCTGCCTGGAAAGAAACAGGAGCCATAAATTTTACTCTTCTTTTTGCATTAGCGGGGAATCGGCCCAGTTCTCCACTTCACACCGTGGGTGCCCGGGAAGGCACGCGCCGCCCACGGGCAGCTTCCGGGAAGTTGCTCACGTTTTTCTCGGGTGCGTCCTCCGTGCAACGCGCGGTGGGTGTTATAAGGGCCTTCCGAGGCCCCGCCCCCAATGGCATTACCTGCAAGTACTTCCCCAGGGGCTGGGATGAGGTCTTAACGCCACCTGCCTGGAAGATTTAAAAGCAGCAAAAACTCTACATGCATTTGAAGTTCTGCAGATTAAATGACATCCCTGAGGTCATCCCAGGACAGAAACAGCAGAGAATGTCCGCTAAGTGCCAGGGCACGGTCCACTCGATGGCCTGCACTGTGACCCCCCAAAGCTGCGCTTATAACGCATCGCAGTTCAGATAGCTGGGCCCCAGCATCAAAGGCGGACATGCTTTTCAGCACAGCTGAGAGGTTTCCAGCCTCTCACTTTATGTCCGTTAACACTTCGCTTTTCATGACCCACCTGTGCTGTGGGCTGGTGCAGATTCAGAGGGGCAGAGCTCTGTGGGAAACATCTTGCTCGTGACACGCTGTGTGCAGTGTCCTCACCCAGCCCGGAAGCCTCATTATCATCAGGTTTCCATTTTCTTACAAGAAGATTTTTTGGTAAGAGAAAATAGGCCAACAGTTTTTGTTTTTGTCTTTTTAAATAAGTAATAAAAAAATACATTATTAAGGACTGGCTTTGAGTCATTCAAGGTCTCCAGCCTGGACTGGAACGTGGGCTGACATCCAGCACCTGGTCGTTATGTCCCAGAGCCCAAGGCGCCATTGAACAGATCTGCCCAGAACGTAAACTGGGTGCCCGTTATAATATCTTCAGTTCCCCAGATCTGGAGTTTAAGCGTTCCCATGTTCCTTCCTTACGTCATCCGCCCAGTGATTGCTTCTTCAGAGAGACTTTAAATGTTAATTAATTAGACAATGTGTTCATTCTGTACTTTTAAGTTCAAGTCACAATTGCATCTGGCATATGGTGCCAAAGGAATCTGTCCCAAGACGCTACTGAAATTCGCAGAGCAGAGAGAGGACACCTTCCCACGTGGCCCCGGTCCCTGCAGTGACTTCGCAGGGTACACAGAGGGAGTGCCGTCTAGAAAGGAGAAAGCAAATGTGGCTTCTGAGCTCAGGAGAGGCTTCACAGGAGGAGGGAACGCTTCCGACTCTCACAGTCAGCCTCTGCAAGAGCGTGAGGGGTTGTTCTCCTCTGCTTGAAAACACAATACCTTCATCGGTCCATCCAGGTATTTGTGGAACAAACGTAAATTGGGGTGGACGAGGCCTGGGGACCATGCTGGTGGCTGAGAGCCCGAGGAGGGGCGGACAGGGCCCTGCCAGCCACAGTCAGAGGCAGTGAGAACAGAGGCCCAGGAGTCGTTAGAAAAGTGGCTTCGTCCGGATGCAGCTGATTTGGGTGGTGGGTGCCTTGAAGAGCTGCCCAGGGCCCTGCAGGGTGGGCGCTCCTCCTCGGAGGCTGGGAGTCCGTCCCTCTCCGGGAGTTGCTTCAGCCTGAAAAGCTGCCTCGGGCAGACTGGAACCCTTCCCGGCAGCAGCCTCTGAATGAGCCCGCTTGGGCTTTTCCAACAAAGTGCCCCCGAATGGGAGCATGAACAGCAAAGGGTTAATCCTCACACCTCTGGAGGCTGGAAGGCCGAGGTCAGGGTGACAGTGTAGTGGGATCCTGAGGTCCTAGGTCAGGGTGACGTTGTGGTGGGACCCTGAGGTCTGAGGTCAGGGTGCCGTCATGGTGGGATCCTGAGGTCTGAGGTCAGGGTGACAGTACGGTGGGGTCCTGAGGTCCTAGGTCAGGGTTTCCGCGAGGAGCCCTCTTCTGGGTGGCGCATGGCCCACTTGCCACTGTGTCCTCATGTGGCGAAAAGAATGTGAGGGAGTCTCTGGGCTCCTCTCATAAGGGCGCTCATTCAGTCCATGGGGTTCCACCTTCAGGGCCTGGCCATCTCTCAGAGGACCCACTTTCTCATTCCATCGCTTTAGGGGTTAGGACTCCAGCAGGCGAGTTCATGGGGAGCACAAGCATCCAGGCCGCTCGCCCCTGCGCCGTGCCTGGTCATGCGCACGCACCGCGCTCAGCCCACCCGCCCTCCTGACAGCCGCCAGCGCCGCCCAGCTCCGGAACTGCCGGTGAGGCCGGCGAGGCCCGTCGCGGCCGCACGCAGGTTACCTTCTGCTCGCAGCCCTGCTCCCGGCCCCCGGTGGAGCTGTTCCCAACCCTCCTCCCAGCGTACCTCCTGTGTGCAAATATATGGCTCGGATTCGGCTTCCTGGGAACTTGAGCTGGATGCGTGGTGGCCCAGACAGCCCGGGAGAGCGGCGGGCCGGCCGGCCCCGGGGACACAGACCGCCCCGGCCGGCGGAGGCGCGGCCGCGCTTAGGGCTTCCTCTGCGGGCGGTGTGTGCGGGGGCGGGTGGGGGGCTCCCGGGGGGCGTAGGACCCTGGGTGTCGAGGGGCTCCAGGAGCAACAGGCACAAGGCCGGTGGACCCGCGTCCTTGCCGAGGCCGTCGGTGCGCTGGGGCGGATGCGTCCGGGTGGCGCCGGAGCTCAGCCGTGCTGGCGCGCCCTGACGCCTCTCCGGAGGGTCAACCTGGTGACGTGGTAGCAGGACCCAGACCTCGTACAGTCATGCCGAGGGCTGGTGAGTTTGTGCAGAACGCGTGTGAGTTTTTCCTCCATTCCCTTGACCTATGAGCTGGAGAGAAAACAGGGGAACGTGAATGGGGGTCCTGACCTGAGAGCCAAAGTGGATGTGGATGGAGGCAGTTACCTCCCACTCTGCTGGGAGGTGCCTTTGTGGGGAGAAGGCGGGGTGAGGACGCTGAGGGAGTTAGCAGCTGTAACCACAGCCCAGGGACTGGGAAGAGCTGCGGCCCAGGGGCAAGGGGAGGTGACAGCTGGGTGGCAGTGAGCTGAGCTCTGAGTCCAGTGCGGGGGCGTCCCTTCCCTCCCGGGCCCCCAGGCTTTCCCCCAAGTCCGAGGGGCACAGGGATGGCACCGCCGGGGACACGGTCGTTCTGGGTCTGCGCCTTCGTAGCTGCTTCCCTGTATCTGTGAGGTGGTCTCTCCTGGAGGGGGTGATGTGCACTTCTGAGCCAGCCTCTGGCTTAAGGGCTGAGGTGCCATTTCAGCAGAGCTGAAGGAGCAGGACTCGAGGCTGTCCGTGCCCAGGATTCCGACTGGAGGCAGAGTGTGCCCCTGAATTAAACAGCAAGGTCACAGAAAACTGAGAGCTCTCCCTCGGGCATGAGAGGAACAGGAGGCCCCCGGATGCCTGGGTGAGATGGTCCACGAGGGTGGCGCAGCCTGGACCCTGCTCAGACCCCGGCCTCCTGCGGGGACCGCGGGCAGGGAGCATCCACAGGGCTGCCTGAACCGCCCCCTTGAGTCGGCTCCAGTTTGGGAAATCTGAGATCGTTGACCCACATGCTTCGAGTGGATTTTTCTCTTTTTGCCGCTGCCTCTGCTGCTGCCCACAGTTCCATCGTTTTCTACGCTTTTCACATCGCTTGCGGCCTGGGTGGGGAGGAAAACCTCATGAATCGGCCCAGGCTGTTCCAAATCAGGGCGCCGGAGGATCAGAACGAGGAGGAAATGGTTCCTTCGGGTGCGATCTGTTCTCCACCAGCCTGTGACACGTTGCTGGGTCACTTGGGTCGGGGTGGGGGCTCATTTACTGTCAGTGAACATTCTGGTGACATTGCCTCTCAGCCCGAACCGTCAGCCATAGAGGTATTGTACACCCAGAAACATACAAGGACACATAGACACACACACCCACGGACAGACACACACACAAGGAAGCTTTTCTTTCACAATGGTAACTTTTAACTTGCACCAAAGTTGATTTAAAGAGGAGTAGTAACACTTTACAGCAAAGCTTAGAACAGACAGAGGGGATGGGAAACTGGGGCGTTACCCAGGGGATGTAACCGAGGTGGATGATGAGTCGGGTAACTTTTCAGCAGGGCCAGCACGCTCGCTGAGATGACCCAGAACATTCCATCACAGCTCCACTTCCTTCAGCTGACGCAGGTCGAGGCCCAGGTTAGAGCATCTGGGCCTCAGGGATCCCCCGTCTCCTCAGCGTCCCGGGGCGCTGCTCCATGTCAGAAGCCACCTAGAAATTAAATGACGGGGGAGACAAGACAGATCAGAAGCGCTGGACAGCTCGGGCCGTCCTGCCCCCTGCCCTCAACACGGGCATGATACCCAGCCTGGACTGAGGGCCAAAGTCTCGCAGCAGCGGGCACACTTCTCTGCACCTTCCGTCTTTTCTTTCTTTCTCCTGTCTGTCATGACGGAGGGGCAAACCTCCGCACGGCTTTCTCTTCCCACTCGATCGTCAGGGTCCTCCCAGCATCACGGCGGCCTTCCTTGCAATTTCCTGGCTTGAACACACGCCATCCCATCTCTGTGTCCATGTTTCCCCTTTTTAGAGGAAACCAGCCCTATTGGACTCGGGCCACCCTGATGGCCTGATCTTACCTTGATTATCTCCGTGCAGACTATCTCCAAAGTGTTATCACTTTCTGAGGTTTCAGGGCTTAAGATGTCAACAGATCTTTGTTTTGTGGGGGTACAGTACTCAACCCATAACAGGTGCCAATGAAAACTTTGCTCATGCAAGTCACGATTTGCCATGGTGACGTGTTCTGTGTCACTTGTTTACTGTGAAAGAGCGTCTAAGGTCCCTGGATAAAGCTGGTTGTATAATTGAGGAGGGCTTAAAAACAGCATTAAAGTTAAATAGGTGTCCGGCTCTTTTATAGCCCTCCTTACACAAGGGGCAGCTGCTGGGATGCTAATCGGTTTTACCAGCATGTAGTTCTTGGCAATAAAAGGCTTTGTAGGTAATTAGTTTGCATGAAGAAAACACCCCGGCAAATATTAAATTTTAATAACTCGGAATAACTCCATGTCATACGTGACCACCGAGGGCACAATCCTGGCTTCAGAGCATGCTGGCGGTGGAAAGGTTCATGAACAAACACATGCCTGCTGCCCAAGTCTTACCTGGAGGGGGTGACCTCCGGCCCCCCTCAGTTCCGCCTGCAGAGAACCCCGTCTCTCTGCGCAGTCCCTCCGTAATTACGGCCTTGGCGCCTGCTGTCCACACAGCCTGTCCGCCGGCAGGGCGGCGCGGGGAACCGGGCTGGAACCTCTCACCCAGACAGCAGGTGTGGCGGCTGCGCGGACAGACAGCGCCGCGTTCAGCTTCACGCGGGCCTCTCAGGACGGAGGTGGTGTGTTCTGCACAGAGTTCCACTTCCCAGACATAATCTTCGTGAAAATACTGGGTGCACTTTCCACTGTGATGTGAATGGAACTGTCACCCTTCTGTTCTGTTTCATGATTGTCACCATCACTACGATGACTTCTTCTGACGCAGCTTGTGTTACCATCGCCTGTTCAGGGGAAACTGTGCTCCCAGGCCTGGACTGGCAGACGGCAGTGCCACAGCCTCTTCATATCAGTCCCGATGACCCCCAGAGTTCTGCCGTCTGTGGTCCCCTCCTCTGAGTCCCATCCCCCAGCAAGGAGTCAGGGCAGCAGAAACACTGTGTGAGGTCAGCTTGTAAAGGGCATGACTCTGCTGAGAACAGTCTTTACTCTGATGAAGCTAGAAAGGCTCACAGGACAAGGAGCTGAAAGCAGCCCCGGCCGACTGTGGAGGGGCCCGAGGCTCCCAATCCCACACCCTCAGGAGGGAGCTGAGCTGGGAAGAGGCCATCTTGGGAGAGTTTGTGGTGACTGCAGACCAGGTGACGTCTCGACTGCACCTGAGAGAGAGCCTGAGACAGAGGACGCACTCAGCGGTGCCCAGGCTCCTGATCCACAGACACAGTGAGGAAAACAGGCCGTCTGAGTTCTGTTAGGGGCAGAACTGTGCCCACCCCCCCACCACCACCAAATCCATATGCTGAAGCTCAAAACCCCAGTGTGACTGTATTTAGAAATGGAGTCTGTATGGAGGTAATTAAAAGTTAAAAATGAAGTATTACTGGATAATATGTACATTTACATATATATATAATGGAATACTACTCAGCCATCAAAAGCATAAAATCATGCTATTTGCAGCAACATGGATGGACCTAGAGATTACCATACTAAGTGAAGTAAGTCAGACAGAGAAAGACAAATATCGTATGATATCACTTACATGTGGAATCTAAAAAAAGGCCGCAAGTGAACTTGTTTCCAAAACAGAAACAGACTCACAGACATAGAAAACAAACTTACGGTTACCGGGGGAAAGTGGAGAAGGAGGGGTAAATTTGGGAGATCAGGATTTGCAGGTACTAACTAATATACAAAAAATAGATAAACAGAAATGTCCTCCTGTGCAGCACAGGGAACTACACTCAATACCTTGTAATAGTTTATAGTGAAAAAGAATATGAAAAGGAATATGTACATATACCTGTATAACCGAATCACTATGCTGTGCACCAGAAACTAACGCAACACTGCACATTCTCACGTGGTGTTGCTCTGAGCGTGCACCTTGGTGTCTCTCTTCTGACAAGGGTAGCTGTCCTATCAGACCACGGCCCCACCCTTAAGATTTCTTTTTTTTTTTTTTAATTTCAGTTATTTATTATTATTTTTTAGTTGAAGTATAGTCAGTTTACAATGTTGTGTCAATTTCTGGAGTACAGCATCACGATTCAATTTTGCCACTAACTTGCACCCAGTTTTCTCATCTTTAAAACTAGCGCTGGGACGCTGACTTCTCATCCTCTCCCACCCGCACGGAAACCGGCAGCTCTTTCATATTTCATTTATGTTTCATCACCGTCCCACTCATTTCCAGCACGGATCTGAGGCCACTCACCATCAAAACCCGGATTCAGGTTTTATGCATTGCAAGCGAGGCAACGCTGCCAAGACAAGCCAGTAAAACACGTGGTAATATACGGCTCTGTGTAGACTGCATGCGGGAAGGGCGATAAATTTTTGTGACTCACGTATGAAGACGTATCTTTCTAATACTGGGTGACTCGGGTTCTTTCATTTATTTATTTTATCAATTTTCCTCTTTTGTTTTCCTAGCGATTTCTAGGAACGACAAAGCGGTGGGGCTATAATACACATTGCGAACCTCATGGCCCCCTGGGTGTGACCTAGAGGGTAATGGATGGTGGGTGCAGGTGCGGTGACCCAGTCTTCTCCGGCTTCTGGCAGTCTTCCATCTGATGCATGGGCTGCGGGTCGCACATCTATTTCTGCTTGGTGACGCGGGCGGCTCGCCCGGGTCTGGGTCCACACCCTGCTCTGCAGGGCTGCTCTGTTAAGCAAGACAGGGGAGCTGAGAGGGGAGAGCCCCGGCCTGAACGGGTGAGGGCGTCCCCTGCGTTATTCCCCGTTTTCTGACCAGTTCCCTCAAAGCCGAGTTCGCAGCAGTTGTCGCTGATCATTTCACGTATTTTTTGCTTCACTGTTCGATGAGGTCACCCAATGCTCTATGGGTAGGGTACCTGGTAGTTTATAAACTACTTTCTTATGCAGTAGTTTTTTCCCTTATTTTTTTGATGTATGTGTGTTGGAGCGGGTTGAGCATTTCCGCAACAGGAAGGCCACCTGACTTCTCCCAGGGGGCTCTTTCAGGAACCGGAAGAGCTTCACCCCAAGGCCCGCCCTGTCCTGTCTCCTCGTCCGCTGACACCAGCACCTGCCGGCAGACACCTTCCTTCTCCTCTGGACCTGCTGTGCCGGGCAGTACAGCCGACGTTTGCACGGCTGACTGGGGCCGAGGATGGTTTGGGGACAAGGATGCAAAGCGGAGATCCCCCACGCTCGTTTCCTGCAGAATACGGCTCTGCTGCATGTTCAGTATGGGGAAAACTCGCCTCGGTGAAATACTTTCTCACCAATGAGATTTCTAGAAACCTGTCAGATGCTTCCAGGTTAAGGGGAGATGACAGAAGGAACCCAGGGAAGTAGTGTGTTTGTCTGTTAGGGGAATAGAATCCTGAGTAAAGGACCTGGGTGGCCGAGGGGGTGGCTGTCACCTTTCCCTGGGGACACGGGAAGCAAGACAGGGCAGGTGGCTGACATCCTTTCCTTGGATCAAAGTGGCAAAACTTGTGATTTGACTCTTTCTTCCCTTTTCTCCAGAATCGCCAGATTTTGCAGCTTGGGTGTTATCAATTGACTCTACTGAATGGAACCCACCGATTAAAATTTTTAAAAAGCCGGGAGACTGGGATCTGCCTTCAGGTCGAATCATCTTCGGTTTTTGCTGTTTATCTTGAACTCCTTTACCTCCCGGTGGTAACCTTAATGGATAGTTTCCAGTACATCTTCCTTTAGTTTCTTGATGAAAATGCCAGACATTTCAGGTTGTGAGTGGGACTCATTAATCCTGCCGCCTCAGGCCTTGTGTCCTGCGCGCCTGGGGTGAACGTGGGAGCCGCCCGGCCTTGGAGCATCAGTCGGACTCCCACCACTCTGTGTGAAATACTGATTTAATGGGCCCACGCGGAAATAGGAGACCAGGGCCAGGTGAGCGGAAATTGAAACAGGGATCAGGGACAAGGCCGAAGGAGAATTAGAGTGAATAAGCACCTGACAGTGTAAGGGATATCTTCCCATCAACGAGGAACTCCGACGCCCTCTGTCATTGCAGGGCATCATCGTTGTTTATCTTCTGTGAATGTGTCTATAAGTTCTGAGTAATTGAAAGAACTGAGTGTCAATGTTCGTATTTACTTTTCACATGTACATCTAACTAGATCACTTTAACTGGGTAAGTACCGGGCCCCTGGGATGTGAAGATAAAAACAGACACCATGGAGTCTGAACCTTAAGTATGTTTTGCCTATGGGCCTGGCTATGAGCTACTTCTTATGGCAGCTGAGATTAGGTCTACAGGTAAAGGGGGACATTCTGATGGATCTGGGTCGTGTTAACTATGTGGAAAGCAAGATCTAAACTTCTGCGGCAAGCACACCGGAGCCTTGTGGCCAGGTGAGTGGTTTGAGTTGGAATAGGTGACAAGACTGTCTATAATGCAAGGTGAGTTAAAGAACCAGTGGCCTCTTAAAATGATGAAGAATTATGTGAAGGGGAAATGTAAGAAGGATCAGGAAAGTAATTGAATTTCTCTTTTCAGTTTTCCCGACACCTCTGTGCTATACGGTCATCACACTGTTCCTCATTTATCTGCCACCCCCCCCCCCCCGAGTAGACGCAGGGATCTGGTATACCTAAATACGGTAGCAAGATAGATATATTAACAACCCATCCACTGCCAGCCAGCGAGTGGGTCATATTTCATAGCTCTAATGTAATCAGAGGCTACAAAATTTAATCAAGGGCTCCAATATTTCATGCTGGTGAGGCCATTACTTTGAAATATTGTTTGTTTTTTCTAAAAGCACAAGAAAAGACCAGTACTTACATTGGATTTTAAACCAATACTATTGAAATATTTAAAAGAACTTAGATGAACCTTGTAACCTTGAGCTCACATGATTGGAAATCGTAATCTGAAATCTGAGAACATCTTCCAGGTGGCAGGTGAGGAGCAAAGTTGTTGACTGTTCATTATCTCTGCTTCCTCAGATAGAAGGCGCCTGATGGAATGGGTGGCCAGTGCATAGTCAAAAGAGAAACATTTCAAGTGTAATTATTGCATTAATGTAACATTTTTTTGAATTGTTTTTAAAGCCAAAATATCAAAGAGCAATAGTGTGC
The DNA here is from genome assembly GCF_048564905.1 of Vicugna pacos. Lineage (NCBI taxonomy): Eukaryota > Metazoa > Chordata > Mammalia > Artiodactyla > Camelidae > Vicugna > Vicugna pacos. The sequence continues at coordinate 71,215,904 of NC_133000.1, read as the reverse complement.
TGAGTGCAGAGCACTGAAGCAGCACACAATTGTCAACACCCCGTGTCGTGTTCCCCGGCTGCAGAATTTTCCAGTTTAGGTCTCCTTTACGAGGGATGTCGACTGAAATAAAATGCACCACCTAAAAGCTGAGAGCTATGTTTTATCTGGCAGCCTTTCTGAGGACTTGAGCCTGGGACGCAGCCTCTCAGCTCTCTCTCAGAGCTGTTCCGCCCAGGCAAGGCAGGAGCCAGGAAGCTTAGGAGTTTTTGCAGCAAAGACCATCTCCTTTATTGCTTCAAAAGAGTTTGCAATGATAACTATTATTTCTACTCTGATCAATGTCAATGTCAAAAGCTAAAGGCCAAAGGCCAAAAAGCTTCTTCATCCTGGAAGAAAAATGAACGAATTCATTGAAAATAATTTGTCTGCCTTCCTGTTCTTTCTTCAAGAATCTTTGTCGGTTGACATCTCAACCATATTTCACCTAATACACGCTTCTTTTCTAAACAGTTTCACCTGTGGCTCTGAGTATGTAATGATTCTGACTCCAACCTGGAAGTTTGAATCATTTGTAAGACAAATGGATCTCATATTCTAAAGACGTAGGCCAAGGCAAATGGCCTGACTCAGCAGCTGCCCTGGGAAGGGAACTGTAGGGCAGAGCCCAGTTTGGGGTCCCAATCAGTTCTTTTTTCTTCTGTCGTGCGCATCAGTCGCCAATCCCCAGTTAGTATGTTAGACTTGATGAAACATAATATTGGTGATACAAAAATTCTATCAGAAAAGCCAGTTCTCTCCTTACGAAAAGAGCCCCGGGCACTGTTCAGGGGTTTTCCCACCTTAAGACTGTGGGAGCTTCCAGGGACGCAGGGCAGCCCCAGATGTATGCGATTTACAGGCTGACCTCCGCTTGGATGTCTCTGTAGTTCAGAAGTAAGCATTTCAATTAGCAGATACAGACTACTGTATATAAAACAGGTAAACAGCAAGGTCCTGCTGCAGAGCACAGGGAACTCTGCTCAATATCTTGTAATGACCAATTACGAAAAAGAATATCTATCTATCATCTATCTATCTATCTATCTATCTATCTATCTATCTATCTATCTATCTGAGTCACCATGCTGTGCACCAGAAACTAACACAACATTGTAAATCAACTATACTTCCATGAAAAAATAAGCATTTCAGTACTCCTTGACTGGATGATTTCTAAGGTTTCTTCTAGTCCGTGACACTTTATCATTCTGTGCCCATGATCAGGGCATTCTGAAGAGCAAGGTCTCTTTTCCCAGCTTCTGGCTCCGCCAGCACCTTCCTCAGCCAACCCCCACCTGAGAATCACTTACCGGGAGGAATTTAGGTGCAAGTGTGACAAGAGAGACATGCTTCTGTAGCAACCGTCTTTCCCAGTGCACTGACCCGAAGAATAACAGATGCTTGGGACTCAAGCTGAACCAAAACCGCGTTCCCCTCTCCTTGCGCCCAGCTCAGGGTGCGCACCGTGCTCCCCGCCGTGGGCCCTGGCAGTGCAGAGAACCACTGTCTTTAAATAGCTGCTGATCTTCGTGTCATGAATTTCCTGCTCCCCAAACTGAAATGCCTTGTAATTATCCAGCTGTAGGAACACATAAGATGGTACTAAATTTTGCTTAAGTGCAGCCTATTTTGAAAACGGAGGCCAAAATACATAATTAGGTTGGCATGAACATTCGATGGCAGTGCGGTGTCGGGGGCACAGTGGCTGGGGCTCTTGTGAGGGGCTGGCTGTCTGGGAACAGAGCAGAAACACTCATCTGATAGCGTGCCCTCCCGCGCCCCTGTCACAGCGCCAGCACGCCGGTCGCATTACCACCCGCCGGTGCAGGAGGGCGCCACGTCGCAGCTCTGCCAAAAGAGGCAGGCGCCCCCATCTTTGGAGCAAACGTCTGCACACGTCAGTGAAAGCCAGGGCTAATTAGATTGCGTGTCTCGGGGTGAATCTGTGCAAGAAAACAGTCCGTTTTGCCCATTTACATGAATAAACACCCCACTGCTCTTTCCAGGGGATGCCTGTGGGGCGAGGGTCACGGCTTCTCACAATGAATTCCAAGAGAACTCTTTGGACAAGGAAAGAGAACTGGTTGCTTCCATTTATGGTCGATCTGTAATTGTGATTAAAAGTCACTGGTGATTTTGTGACAAGTATGGGATCTCTATTTCCGGTCAGGATTTTTAAAAAAAATCTGTGATGTGGTCGTGGTCAGGCCGGTGCAGACGTTTTCTGCTTACAAGTTGCTTAAAGCTTACAACACAGTCTTAAGAAACAAAATGATATTGCCAGTTGCTAGGGCACCGTCCAATATTTAAGCTCCTTTGACCTATAAAAGGGAGAGTGTCAGATTTGGTGGCTTGGAAGAAAAAAATCCTAATTACTATTAATGAGATTCATTACAATGTGGAGTCTCCCAGCAATGAATTTTAAATGCCCCTTGTCAGTTTTTCCATCAACATGGCACAGAAAAAAGCGTCTGCCCCAGGGTGCCCATGGACTTGCATCCTTATTAGCTGATATGGTAAATCTATTTATTTTTGGACCTGCCAGGTTGGTAGACAGGGGATCAATCCTTTCCACAAATCAATTTTTCCACTGAAAGCTAAAAGCTGGGGTGTTTGTGTGGTATGTTTTAAAAATCATATATTAAAAGTAATTGAAAGGAATTAAACTCTAATGGCTTTCTTCTTTTTTTTTCTATTTTTTTTTCCTGTTGGACTTACACAAATTACTCTCCTCATTTCTTCTTATCAGACAGAGGGAAGCTCTGTGCTGGTATATTTCAGAAAAATCAAGTCTTTTTGCGAATAACACAATTCTGACTCTTTATTAGAGGCTGAATAAAATCTGCCTGGGAGTTACTGTCTTGAAGAGTGATGCCCAGTAGAAATGGAATGTGAGCCACTTATGCAATTTTAAATTGTCAGTAGCCACTTGTTAAAAAGTAAGAAGAAATATGTGAAATTAGCTTTAACAGTGTTTTATTTAAGCCAACAGATCTAAAATGTTTTTGTCAACATAAAATCAACGTAGACAATGTAAATGACCTATTGTGCCTTCTCTTCTTTTATTCTGCACTTGTAACCTTCACCACCCTTATTTTAAGATCTCGATAGATGAGCAGATCTAATGGTGTCCACACTGGACAAACTTGGTCCTGAGAAACGGCATTCTTTGATTCTTATTTGAGAAACTGGAAGGCAATGATTAAAAAAAAAAGACTGCGTCATTGGCAATTAAATTTCTTTACATAAAATGTTTGCGATTATACGTCTTTAGAACAGTTTAAATATCTTACAGGCTTTAAGCCTCAACTTTTCTAAAATTCAAAAGATGTGTCTTTGCTAAACTACAAACTTTTTTTTTAAGGATAAGACTTAACTAAATGCATCACGGGTGAATTTCACTAGTCAAAATGGCTTTGGCTCTTTACAAATACCTGTGTTTGGCCACAGGTTTCAATGAGTATAAAGTAATTTAAAATTTCCACATGTAGAGACCAATCATTTCTCTCTATTTATATTGCATATGGAACTTAAATGATTTAAAACAGTAAAATAAAGTTTTTATAGTAAAAAGGATAAACAATGTTATTCATCTTAATTTCCACCTAATTCCAGTTAATTTTTTAGCCTGTGCGGAAACCTTATCTCCTCTGGTTTCCTCACCATTTCGCTGTATCTGGGTTTGAGCCAACCATGTGTGCAACCAAAGGAAGCATTTTCAATTCAAACATTGAGGCTCCCTTGTATCCGCCATACTGGCCCCCAGCTCTGTGGGGATCAAGCGCACACTGTATGTGACAATCTCCCTGGAGACGGAAGGCATAGAGGGCTGCCTTTGCCCACAAGGCGGAGGACGGCTGGTCCCTGGGCGTGGCCGCACAGAGCACACGATCCATGCCAGGGCTTCCAGAGAGAGAAGCGGTCTTCCTCTGTGAGGGTCATTGAGCGAGACTTTTTGGAGGAATTGTGAGTGAACCATGAACAGGACTTGGCAACCTGGAAAGAAGCAGTGTTCCAGGCAAGGCGGCATGTTTGAGGAAAAGCAGGTGATCGGTGGTTGGCATGTAATCGTAACAAAAAGAAAAATGTACGAATGTGTGTATGTGTACATGGCTGGGACATGGTGCTGCACACCGGAAACTGACACATTGTAATTGACTGTACTTCAAAAAAAAAAAAAAAAAAGAAGAAGAAGAAGAAGAAGAAAGAAAAGAAAAAAGAAAAAGAAGGTAAAGCACTTGTAGCCTCATGAAGATACGGATTTTCACATGCCGGCTCCCACGTGCTTTGGTTATGGAAACATGAGGGAAAATCGAGGGTGTCTTGGAATCTTGTAGGCGTGTGGGACATGATCCAGGGCCCCTGGCTTTTCTGGTAAGGGAGGGCAGCTACTTGGGCCCCTCGGTCTGAAGGCCTGGAGCACCGGCACAGCCACTTCATGGTCACCGTCCAGAGAAGCACCAGCAAGGCCTGACGCCAGGTCTTCTCCCTACTGGCCTGGAGCGTGCTCTGTTCCGCCGCGTCCTCTGACCATGACCCAGCAGTGAGTGGGAGCGGGCAAACCTGTATCGGTCTTTAGCTGTGTGTACTGCATCTTCAGAATGTGTTGTGACTATTCCTTTGTGGGCCTTGAAACATCCACTGACCATGATGTCAAGCAGTATCTCAGCGTTATCAATGGCATAGCTATCCAGATTTGCCAATATTTGAGTGGTTACTCTTGCTCTTAAGGGTCTTTGGAAAAACAACAATTACGTGCTTAGCATTTAAGTAGTTTTAACAAGTTTACAGTCACTGTTATTTATTTCAGCAGCGAGCCCTGTGATCTACACAGACCATAAAAACAGGAACTTCTGTCTGTGCCGAGGTGTCAGTGGCAGGGTTGGGACAGAATTCAGGTCATAGCCCAAGAGAAAGCTGGTTCCCTTCTGAATGTGATACTTACCCACTCAGGGTTTAATGTGTATTTCTAAACACTAATATGTGTTTACTGGCTTCAGGTGATTTTTTCCCCCCTAACCTTAGAATTTCCGTCCCTTTTTTGAGGGAAGTCCTGATGTCACATAGTCTTGATTGGAATAAACCTCTCTAGCAAAGACGAGGCCTTTTTATTTTTCCTGGGTGGCTTCCAGCTTCAACCCTTTCTTCCCAGCTAGGCCCCCTCGGTTTCCGGATGGTCGCGGTTTGCTGGCTGGCCTGCACCAGGGCTGCTTTGGCCTTTGCGTCTGCTGTGCCCACTGCCTGCGAGACCCTCTGCGGACCCTTGTCCACGTGGAACATTCTGCTCGTGCCTCCAGACAGAGCTCAACGTGGCTTCGTCATGTCCTCTCCGTGCGGCAGCACCACGGCAGGTGTTTCTGCGGGTTTTCCTGTTAGATTGCCTCTCTTGAATTTTGTGTCTGTTTCTTAGACACAAGAAGAGTGTGAGGAGAGATCTTTAAAAAGAAATCATCAGGATACACAACCGGAAGTGGCAAATGGAGTGACACAGAAGCACGCTTGGCACAGTTCCAGAAGTACACGCTTTACCATTTCTTTGGTAAATTGAAGGCATTTACTTCTGCCACATACGCTTTCATAGCTGGACGTGTTCATGCAGTTTCTGGGTATTTCTCTCTTCTTCGTCCTCTTCTTTTTTCCTGGTTTATTTTCACATTAGGATTTCGATTTTTAAGAGTTCAGAAACAAATATTTACAGCTGGAACGTTATCATTCAAAGGATGAGGTCGACTTGCTCGTAGTTCTCCTGGAAAACTTTAATTCTAGGAGGAACTTGCCTTTTCCATTCACAGGGCTCCTTCCATTCACAAAAGTTATTCACTGAACAAGAATTTCTCCAGTGATCTATTGTTCATGACGCTGTAGCCCAGGAATGAACACAACATTGTAAATCAATTCTACTTCAACGAAAAAAATAAAAAATTAAAAAGAAGCGCTATCAGTAATGGCAGGAGACTTCAGTTGCGGCTCAGTGTCAACAGATGACAGAGGGAAAACTCCTCGTCTCCTACCGGTTTCTTTCCAGCCTTCTCTGTGAGCAAGATCAGTCTACCCAGAGGAACAGGGAGAGCAAACAGGAGCAATGGGAGGTGGGGTCCCAGGGAGGGAGCTGAGGAGAGGGTGGGGGCTCGCTGGCTCTGTGACAGTGGTGGAGTCTTGGGTCCAGAAGAGTTTCACCCCAAGGTGTGCAGGATGGAAATTTGTGGTCACAAAACAAATTTCAACTCTCTCTGAAGAATCACAAAGAAGGTAAAAGGGTAAAGCCATGAGTTCCGGAAACTTCAAATAGACACACTTGACATTTCCTGGTAAAATCATAGAGTGAATTATTAGACAATAGATTTATAAGCCCTTTGGGAAAAGATCTAATGATTTCGAGGAGTCAACGTGGGCTCCCTGCCTGCAAGCCATTCCTCTTTGGCTTTCTGACTCCATTGCTGGGCTGGCAGTGCGTGGATGACAGGGACACGGTGTATCTGGGTCTCATCAAAGCACATGATGGAGCCTTTTCAGTGTCCACGGTGCACAACAGGATGACATGATCCGATTGATAGTGAAATCGGATGAAATGTAAAGAAGTGGATGGCTGTAAAAAAAAAATAAGTGGTGATTAATGTGCTGATATCCACCTGAGAGGAAGTCATTAGCAGTGAGCCGAGGGCTCTGATGCGATTAAGCCCAGAAGAACGCTTTTATCATTCACTTACTTGAAGGCATAGGAAACATGCTTCTCAAATTAGAGTGGTCTAATGATCAGGAGGGAAGAATCTACTTTGGCAGATGACTGCATCGAGATTCAAATGATCCAGATGTGCCAGCGTGAAGTGAAAAAGGAAGCGGCAGAAACTGCTCCCGTGGACATCCTTCAAATTGAGGTACATGCCCACCAGCTCGAGGTCGGTGAGGACTTCTGCTTCTACCATGGCGAAAAGAAATGGCATTCCTCCTCTAAGAAATAAATCCGAAATAGGAGGCGAAGTAAAAACAATAAATTTCACTTTTGATGGGAAGGAAGGAAGGAAGGAAAGAGGGAACAAATGGAAAAATAGGAGGATAGTCTGTCAAAAGCGACGGACGTCAAACTCGGAAGACGTGGAAGGCGGACAGCTCTGATCTCAGGTCCCAGAAAGCTTCAGCATGTCCACGTTCACAGCAAATGGCAATCCAGGATCTAACTTCACATTCACAAGACCTGCATGTTTTTCTCTACACAAGCTTAATGAGAAATTACCCATTTGTCTTGACCCCAGAATGAGTCTGGCTCTGGGGAAAAGTGGCAGAGAGAGGAACCATACAAATACATGTTGGTAAGTTAGAGCTAATTAAAAAGCAGCAAACACAATGAGATCTTCACGAGATTAGATTTTCAGCAAAGTTCCGTGCATGTACCACCGTGTTTTAGCAGGGCTGCCTCGGTGAAACAGCCCTTTTCCAACTTTAGGGAGGAGAGCATAAAGGTGAGCAACATTTAAGGGGGCTATTTGGTTCTTTATCAAAATTTGAAATGTACTTAAACTTTGGTTCTACATGTCTACTTTTAGAAATTTATTCTACTAACATATTTACATATTGACAAGATAACATGAAAAATATAATATGTAAATTATTGTAACCCAAATATAGAGTAGATATCAACTAGTCCATGTGATATAAATAAATGATTAAATAAACATCTAAGTAAATAAATAGAGGATAAGAGGCAACTCTCCCATGCAGAAGAATTTCAGATAATTTTTGCAGACTCTTCACCCTCAAGATGGGGAGTGTTCCTCCCACGGTGCAGTGGGGAAACCGAACGTTACCTGAAACAGGTGACCAAGGTCAACGTCATAGGCAGTAAGTCATGTGGATGGTACGTACCCACGATACACTGTGATGAAAACGCACTTTATCAGTGGGGTCGTCCTCCTAAAACCCAATAACTCCCATATGATCACGAGAAAACACCAAATTCTATGCAGTTTTTCTACAAAATACTTGAAGGGAGTCAAATACAAGGAAAGTCTGAGAAACTGTCACAGCCAGGAGGAGCCTCAGGAGACATGGCGGCTGAGCGCAAAGTGGGGTCCCGCAGCAGGAGGAGGCATTCGGCAAAACTGAGGAAACCTGAAGACAACACACGTGTAGCCCATTACAGAGACCCAGCACTGGCTCCCTCACTGCAGCGAGCGCGCCATGTGGCCTCAGGATGTGCCTGCTCTCTCCAGTGCCTTCATTTTCCTATATTCCTAAAACTGTTATACATACAAAAGTTGTTAAAATTAAGGGGATGAGAAAAAATTTGGAAATCACAACATAGCAAAATATGTGAGATACAGCTAAAGCAATGCTTGAAATGAAGTTTTTAGCTTTAAAAGGTACGTAAGAAGGAAAGAAAGATTCAGAATCAATGACCTAATTTTCCACCTTAAGGAGATAAAAAGAAGATCAAATCAAAGCCAAAACAGAATTAAGCAAAAAGAAAGAATGGAAGTCAATAAAACAATCATGAAAATCATCGCTGAAACAAAACTGGCTTTTTGAAAAGTAAACCTCTAGCTGGATTAAAAAAGAGAGAGAAAGAAAGAGGTCTGTTATGCCTTTTTCACATTTATCGTATTTTGCCATTTTTCTTTCAATTTCTAATAGATTTTTATATATTAGAGATACCAACTTTTTGTCTGAGTTATTTGTTTAGAATATTTTCTCCCAGTTTTCAATTTTTACTTATTGTGAGTCTTTGACATATAATTTTTGTATGTTTTATTTTGTCAAATTTCTAATCTTTTCTTACATCTGAATTTTGAGCCATAGTTAGAAAGTTTTTCTTTTCACCAAGTTTAAATAGAATTTACCCATTTACCTTCTAGTACTTGTGTGATTTTTTTTACATCAGTTCACTAATTAATTTGGCATATATTAATTATAATGTGAGATATGAATCTAATTCTTATCTTTCTCCAAATGACCACTGATTTGTCCCAGCTCTATTTATTACTAAGTCCATCTTTTCCCTAGTGATCTGAAAAGCCATCTTCGTAAATTCCCACGTGAATGGGTCTAATTCTGTATTTTATAAATTTCTTTCAGGGGTCTGCTTGTCTATTCCACGTCAGTACCACACTGTTCAGTTACAAGTGATACATTGTACACTTTAACATCTGATGGAGCAAGCCCCGCCCTTTGTTTTTGTTTCTCAGTATTTTTATAGGAGTATCTGCATGTTAGTTTTTCCATACAAATTTTCTCAAGTCGTCTAACACTATAAACTAACTTGTTGGCATTTTTACTGGTTCTGCATTGATTTTATAAATCAACCTAAAGAAAATTGTGACATAATGTTGAGCCTTCCTATCCGAAAAATGGAACTGACTTTCCAGTTGGTCAAATCAACTTTTGCAACTTTCATGAACACTCAGATCTTCCTTATACGGCTTTTGCGTATTTCTTGTCACATTTATTTTCAAGTATTAAAATTTCTATTGCTGTTGTAAACAGAACTTTCTCTAACTGCTTGCTATTTGTAGATATGAAGCCTATGTGTTGATTTTATATTCTACTACATTACTGATTTCTTTTATATTTTGAATTAGTTTTAACATTGATTTTTTGGGGGTTTTACAAGTATAGTGTCACATAATCTGTAAATAAAAAGTGCTTTACTCTTTCTTACCCATTCTCATGTGTCTAATTGATTTATCTTGTGTGATTGAATTGGTCGATTCCTCTAGTACAAAGCTGAGCAGTAGTGGACAGAGTGGCATCCTTGCTTTCTTCCTGCTCCTTGGGGAAATGTCCCTAGTGTCACTAGAGTTTCCCCTATTAAATAACAAGGTGGGTTTTGAACTGTATCTGTATGTTTCTGTTTCTCTGTGTGTGTGTGTGAATAGTATGCACATGCATATGAAGGAACCATCTTTTTATTTTCTTGAGTATTTTAAATCATGAATCGGTATTGAATTTTGTTAATGTCTTCTCAGCAATGATGGAGATTGGGAAGAAATGTGAGTTAAAATTAATTTTTAACTGAAGATATCTCGGAACTTTTGATTAAAAAAGAATCACTGAAAATCATCAAGAAAATACAATAAACAGTATTTTCTAATTTAAGAAACAAGAATCTTTTTTCCAAAAACAATCTTCCAGATCACATGTACCAATGAACACACTTTGGAAACGACCTTCCTGATTCCCCAGCCTCCCTCCTTTGTTTTAGGTGTGGATAAAAGTGATCCTGCAAAGGCTAACACAAACACAAAATCTTACAGTCACAATGGAAGCCTGCCCCTCAGGACCCTTACTCCCATGGCAGGCTACCTCTCAAAGCCATTTTCAGGAACTTCATTATGAGATCGTCTCAAAGATCTCCTACATAACCTGCTCAGCCCATTGGTGTGACCATCTGTAAAATCAGACCATTTGGAGAAGGCAGCACGTCTTTATGGAGACACTGAGCAGGAGTGAGGGTTCATATGAAAGAAAGGCTTTCGGCAATCAAAGCCCTGATGTCTTGAGAAATTATTTTGCACGTTTTCTTTATTCCTTGTGAATTACTGACGTTTGTACAAGTTAGAACACACAAGAGAATGAATTGTTTGATTTGTCTCTTGTTTACTTTTCTTCTTCCCAGGGGCAGTGGGAGCATACAGAGAACAAAAATTCTGTGCTCAAGAGTGTGACTTTTTATGAATTGAATAACTGAATTCCAAGAATGGAATCACTGCAACTGGAATTGGAAAATAAAAAAAGAAGGAGAGGCAGAACGAGAACAGTGATTAAGCAAGCATCTCACGTCAGCGCCTTCGTCTGTGCTTTCAGCCCGTGAACTGGCTCCTCCTCAAGGCCAGCTCTTCAGGGCCCAGAATTCAGTAAGTGTGTTATGGCTACAAGCACCATGATTTGCTTTTTCCTGGGAGGTTTTGACTACACTGTCCTTCACTCTCCAAACAGCCATAGACATTTTTACTGTCAAGGCTAAAAACCCAATTTCCCTTACCATCTGGTAATATCCCCTAGTTCTGAACAATTGTCTTAGGAAACGCTACTAAGAGTGCCAGACATGGAAACAACCTCAATGTCTATCGACAGATGACTGGCTAAAGAAGCTGTGGTACAGCTACACAATGGAATACTATTCAGCCATCAAAAGGAATAAAATAATGCCATTTGCAGCAGCATGGATGGACCTAGAGATTATCATATTAAGTGAAGTAAGTCAGACAGAGAAAGACAAATATCAAATGATATCACTTATATGTGGAATCTAAAAAAATGATACAAATTTTATTTACAAACCAAAAATAAACTCTCAGAAATGGAAAACAAACTATGGTTACCAAAAGGGAAAGGGGAGGGGAGGGATAAATTAGGAGTCTGGGATTAACAGATACACACTACTACATATTAAACAGATAAGCAACAAGGACCTACTGTACAGCACAGAGGACCATATTCAACTTCCTGTATTAACTATAAAGGAAAGGAATCTGAAAAGAAAAAAAATATATGTATGTATATGTTTAACTGAATTGCTCTGCTGTACACCGGAAACTAACACTGTAAATCAACTACACTTCAATAAAAATAAAATTACAAAAAAAGACATTCATCTTGTCATGGCACAGAAATTGTCATTTTTTTTTTAACATTGTGGGCTTATTACTGTTTTCTTGCAGCAAAATTAAGCATTCTGTTAGGTGTCCACCTTTGGTCTTCAAGGTCGTCCCCTCATCACTCCTCCTCTGCAGGGAGACCAGCCTCCAGAACATTTTGCTATTGACTCAATGTCCCAAAGTTTCCCCCAAAAGTCCCTGCAGTCCTGGCCCTATTATCTTTCAAATCCCTTTGGGCTGAGTTTGTATCTACCGTTCACTGTCAGATTTATCCTGAACCTTTAGGCTTAAATGCATCTTCTCAGGAGAAGTCACCTGTGATGTCGCATTAGTGAAGCGTGCCCACTGGGGCCACGCAGGGCTCTTTTCTTGTAGCGATGTGCATATTTAGTTCCCATTAGTGGTGAGTTATATGGCCATATTGACGTAAGAATAGATCCCTTGGGCTCTATGTGGAGAGTACAGGTTTTAATTGAGAAGTACTTTTAAAAAACAAATATCCCACAAATCAAAAAAGAAAAACCTAAAATTAAATTACTTATAAAAAAAAGAGGAAAAATCTTTTGCTGACGTGGGAAGGATCTGGTTTGAGAGGATGCTGCAGTCTAGCTCCCCAGTATTATGGGATGTTCTTCCCAATAAAAGTCTCCCAGAAGGAACTGCACCTTAGTTGCTCCAGTGTCCTCATTTTCCTCCCGGTTCCTACTTGCCTCAGGCAAAACCACTCTCTGCAGCTGCACTGCCCGTGACAGACAAAGCCTCCTCTGGCCATATGGTGCCCCTTTGTGCACACAGTGTACGCTCACTGTGAACGTCCTCAGTGGAACCTCTGTTCAAAAGACGTCTCTTGTGGCTTTTAATGGACTCCAGTGACTATTCCAAGGATCCTGGCTAATTTAAGATAATCTTCTCTGATATTTCCTAAAAGTGTTATTTCTCAGCAAACGGCCAGGCCTCCAAACGCCCTCTGGATGGCTGGTCTGCCTGCTCCGCGCTGCCCCGCGGTAACAGCGGTGGGCTGGAACGCCTGAGGGAGCATTTCACACAGCGTGGTCCATGTCGCACAGAACCGGTTTTTGGCCGGAGTCCATCTGGGTTGCCCTGTTCCTTCCATGGCGTGTTACCTTGCACTACAGTTCACTTGCATTTCACGGACTCTGGTTCACCCACAAGTGAAGATTTTCCAACACAGCACAGACGAGCGCCACAGAAGAAGCAGGTCTGCTCTGAGCATGGGCTCTGTCCCACCGGGGCGTCCTCAGGGCCTGACCACCTGAGCTGCTGTGACAACCTGTGCAGATGGTGTTGGCAGCTGTGGGAACCAGGTGCAGATTTGGACCAGCTTCAGGACGTCGACTGTATTGTTTCATCGACGAACACGCTCTCCAGAGAGGGACAGGGAAGAAAAGAGGAGTGGGCAGGGGTGCCAGCTGTCCCGCTGGCCTGTCTGGGTTGGCACACCCCTGATGACGGTGATGTGGCCTTCATGTCAGCACCCACATAAACGTCTGGCTTTGCATCCTCGCTCCCAGACAGGAGGCGATGCGGGAGCTGCATGGAGATACAGAAAGTTGAATTCTCATCCAAAGCTCAGGGAATAGTAAACAAACGCTCTCCTCCCCTCTCCCTGCCCCCCTTGCAATTAGAGATGCAAATATATTCAAATGTTCCGCCTGGCGCAGCCCCGGGGGGTGCTGGGAATGTGCTGCCGTAGGCAAGATGGAAAAAAGAGCCACAAGCCCACCCACCCCCTCACAGCTTCCCGACCCTCCCATAATAGAGTCACTAAAACGTTTTGCTGCCCTAGGCAACCACCTGCTCTTCCTGTGAAATCCGTCCCTGGCACGACTTAATTCAGCTCAGCCCGTGAATCCGTATCACAAGCAGACAATCTAAGGTCAGGGCGGAAAACGAAGCAAACGCATTCTAATATCAAACGGAACGTCCGCCCCTCCCAGCTAGACTGCTCCGCACTCTTCTTGTGAAACCACGGAAACTCTGGGGTTTTTTTGTATTGCTCCCGTATTTCCTCTGGGATTACAAATCCCAGATAACTGGTGAGGAAGAGGGGAAGGAGGATGTTCTGTCTGCCGACCTGGACACACATATCTAAATAATGGCCCGAATGGCCAGGTTTGAATTTGGAATTCTCAGGCCCCTCCCACTTCTGAGCCAGAACCGGGAGGAGCGGGAAGACAGGAGCCAGCCCCTCACCTGGCTTCCTACCTTGGCCTTGACTGTGCAGGTGGGTGCCTAGCCTGCAAGACTGTTTCCTTGGGATGCCTGGCTCCTGGGCGAGCATCGCATGGACGAGAAACATAACCATGGCTCCAGGGCAGGTCCCGGGCCTGTTCCACGTCTGGCCCTTTAGAAGTTCAAGGCCAAGGCCAGAGGAGGGCCAGGGTGGGGCTGTAAAGGCCGAGGTGCAGGATAGGGTCCTCCCTCACCCAGGTTCAAAGAGTGACAGCCATGTGGCCGGTCCTCACTTGCTGGGATCCTGGAAGCTTGACTCTAGGAACAGCTCTGGCCAGGAGTCTGTGCCCTGGTCACAGACTACAAATTCATTATCTGCTGCAGTCCTTGCGCCCCCTGCAAGATGGGCATCGCTCCAAGCACGGGAAGGGACGGAGCGGAATGCGCTGTCACAGCTGTAAGTGCCTCGCCCAAGAGCGGCGGCCTGCCTCCCTCCCTCCCCGACACCCAGGACGTGGGCCCTGAGTAAACACGTGTAAAGGCTGGCGAGGCAGCCATGGACGCCTGAAGGTGGAGATTGTGCTAACAGTCTAGGAAGGAAGACTAAGCTCTGGAAAGGCAGGAACAAGAGAGAAAGGAGGGGGCGGGGCCCGTGAAAGAAGGCGGAAGGGTGCACAGATCAGGGGCCCGCAGCCCTGGGAACGGGGAGCTGCCTGCCAGCAGGGAGGAGGCCCCGGCCCCAGCACAGGCTGCCGCCCCCCACGCTGCCCTGCGGGGGCCCCGACCGCAGTGTGCCACGATGGGGCCTGACCGGCCTGTTTTCTCTGCCCCGCCCCCTCACGTGTGCTTTCAAGCTGAGGTCAGACACCTGTTTTACAAATTGTAACTGCTTCAGAAGTTGGGTTTTATGTCCTTTGTAGTGCGCTGATTTCTCGGGCGGCCTCTAAGTCCCGTCAGGAAACTTAACACCCGGCGCGCCGCGCCTTCCCAGGACGCCGCTGCCTTGTACTCTGAGATGCGGTGTAGAGTCAGGTTCCACAGCCTGAAAGTCAGGGGTTGAACTGACAGCACTTCCCAGCCCACAGCCTCCTTCCTCACAGCGGTTTGGGCAGCGTTGCTACAGCGACCCGCAGCCAGGTTCCGAGAACTGCTGGTTACCTCCGGAGCACAGGACAATGAGCAGGGGTCAGGTTACAAGGCCAGCGTCCCCCGTGCCCGCTGAGCAGCGCCCAGTTTCCCAGCACACATCTGATACAGCAGAGGTGTGCAAATATTGATCGCCAACATCCTCCTGTATCCCTGCTCCAACTGTGCTTGTGTCTAGAGGTGTTGAGTCAGTTTCTGACTCTTCGCAGCCGTTCTCCCACGTGGTGAATGTTGGGAAGAAGAAATTCAATCTGTGAAATTATTCTTTTGTGTTTAGACGGAAGACTAGACAAACCCCGCCCTCCCCCTCCACCTGCCTCCCGGAGCAGGCTTCAGCACGCGGCTCGGAGCCCTCGCAGGCGCACCCGCCGGCGGCGCTGCCGGCAGTCGGCTGGGAATCAGGGAGGCGGAGGCAGAAAAAGCGCGGGTGCTAGGGGTGCCCGGTGACGCAGCGGCCTCCACGGAGTAGCACTTGAGCTGCCACGGCCCTTCCACCCAGACATCTGGATCGAAGAAAGAGTGTCCAGCACTTCCTGTAAAATCTAATTGTCTCAGATGAGTTAAACACCTGACACTGATGGTTGAACCATCTGGTTCAGAAACAGATCCAGTCTTTGATTTGAAAAGACCACACACTCTCTGTGCTTGAAACATAACCTTTACACCATCGTCACTGATTTGCACAACACATACAGGAAGGAATCCTGATTAAACTGAATGGGAAAATGATGACCGGCTTGTCCATTGCTTGCGTCATTATTACGTCAACCATTTGCCCTCTTGCTGGATGAACAAATTTGTACATTAAAAAAAAATCTGGGATCACTGTGGAAGCAAAGCGATGGTTAATTAAGGGTGGAGGCAGGAACAGAGATGAGTGGTTATGACTCATCCGGGTCAAAAACAGATTATGAAGCTTGAAACTATGCATTGATGATCTGATATTATGCGATAACACAGCACGCAGTGTTTGCTAAATGCGCGGCAGCCGGTCTGCTGAGCTTGCCTGGGAGCTAGGGGACGCGGGTCGCCCCGCCCCCTCGCACGTGTCAGGAAAACGAGCATTCGGCTCACCGTTGCTGTCCTTACAAGCAGTGACGCAGCATGTCCCAGCCCAGGTGATGGAGGAGTCCCAGTCCAGAAAAACTGAATCAAAAGCTCTGGAAGTGAGACCCAGGCAGATGTATTTTTTTTAATATGCTCTCCAGATAACCCTGATTGTACCCAAGATTCAGAACTGCAGCATTCCTAGCTAAACTTTAAAAATCTCTGTTAATTCTAAAATAGCGTGTCCTAGGGCGGTGGCCCCCACACTTGAGAGCGCACCAGAGTCCCTTGGAGAGTTTGTTACTCAGCAGGTGGCCGGGGCGGGCCCCTCCTTGCCCCTGACTTGGCAGCCTGGGCTGCGGCCCGGTTACTCGACTTTCTAACAAGTTCCTAAGTAGCACTGATGCTGGTATGTCGGGACCCAGCTTGGAGAATCTCTGCTCTAGGTTGTACTTACACAAAAAATACACATCTTGATGGGTAACAGAAAATGAGTCCACAATTTAATAATATACGTGTTAAAAAATGATACTACACGTGGTAGTTGGAAGTTGTAGTTCACAAGGTGATGACTTCTCATGATGGAACCTGCCCCCCACCCCGTCAAATGACTCCATCTCTGTAGCTGCTTCTTGGTGACACAGCCCAGGGGGCAGGAAGGTAGCGTGAAGTGCCCTGAGGGAACTCCCTGGAGGCCTCTGGCCGACGGACCGCAAGCCTCACAGCTCACCTTCGACCCTGCCGAGTCTGGAGCACATCCGGTGAGTGACAACAGCATTCTGACCCACGTGTGGAGGAGGTGAGCCCCACCACGGTGGCGGCCATACAGCACGTGAGCCGTTGTTGGCACTGTTTTGTTGCCGTGATGTTTGCCTGGGACTCACTCATCTGCCCGACCCCGAGGCCCTGGGACTGTCACCCTTCCCGCACTGCAGCCCGGCTCACACCGTCCCCGGGAGGGAGGAGCCACCCACATGCAGCTGTAGAGCCCATGGGCCCTTTCCTTGGTGCCATGTGCGTGCCCTGAAGCTCGGACTGTTAGAAAATGACACAGGTGAACTTAACTGCACAACAGGAACAGACTCACAGACATAAGAAACACACTTCCTGTCACCAAAGGGGAAAGGGCAGGGGAGGGTAAATTAGGAGTTTAGGATTAGTAGATACAAAATTATTGTATATAAAATAGGTAAACAACAAGGACCTACTGTACAGCACAGGAAACTATATTCCATAGCATGTAATAACCTATAATGGAAACGAATATAGAAAAGAACTTATATGTGTACAGCTGAATCACAACACTGTGCACCAGAAACTAACACAACATTGTAGATCAACTACACTTCAATTAAAAAAAAGAAGCCTTAACCCCAAACTGGCAGAGGCATGTAGCTTTCCTGCCACGGCCTCTGCCCTCGCTCCCACTTCCCCCACAGCCCACGGCACTGGCTTTGAGGCTGGTGGACACATCGTCAAGCTAGATGGTGCAGCCCCATTTGTGCTGTTTGCCAGTCCTCCCAGTCGCTCCACTTCTGGGTACCTGGAAGCCTCATATGTTCTGGCTCCCTTTGTGGAGCAAAGGCCATGTGACACAGGTGGCCAGTAAGTTATGAGCTACGTGCCCTGGTCTTTGTCGGGCTGAGCGTTGATCACCCAGAAAAGCACACTATTCCTCCTGCCACCTTCACAAGCAGCGCTCCTGCTCCCTCGGCCTCCGGTGCAGAGAAAGGACCACGATTTACAAGACAAGACCCCAAGAAGGTGGGCAAAGGACACGCAGGGCGAGAAATCAGCCACACCGCCGTTCAGTCTCTGAGCCTCCCGGGCTTCTTGTTACCGCGGCAGAACCGAGCACATCCTGACACAGACTCAGTGAGGGCTTGACTTACACACTCTCCGACAGCGGACTGTTCCCGTCCTGGGAACGGCTAGTTCACCATTAACGCCTTTGCTCTTAGCGCTTCTGCTGGTCTGAATTTCTGCCTTTTTGACCAGGACTTTGATACTTGCTTGGAGTTCTTTAGTTTTAAAACTATTTCATGTTGACAAGAGAACAGCTCCAGTTCTGGTTTCTTAGTTTTCCTGGTTAATTTTTTTTAAGGGTCACCTGATAACAAATACAGAAGAGACCTTGAAAAGATTGGTCATCTTTATTTCCAAGGTCTGTGAGCGTTTCGGTGGGTCGTCAGATTCTGAACTGGCCCAGACCCCTGCCCCAGCCTGGTTCATGTTTTCAGACATGTGCTGGAAAAAGCCTTCTTGTGGTGGTGAATTTTCAATGCTTCAAGGATAAAACCTGTCCCCTACATGCTAGGCACAGAATTAAGAGCTTGGCGTGAGTCACCGGCCCGTCACAGCACCCTGGGAGACAGGAATCCGTGCTGACCCCGTCTGACAGATGAAGAAACTGCTCCTCCGTGCCTGTGTTGTCCCCGGTTACCCAACTGGCAAACGGCAGGGGTAAGCCTGGCATCAAAGCCCATCTGAACACAGTCAGTTACGCTTTTCTGAGGGCCTGAGTGCTGACCTGGTATTTTGCAGACACAGGACAGCGAGCCCCACCTGGAGACCAGCTGCGGCAGCGGTTCTGTCCTTACTCAGCCCGAACCCTGGGACTGCATCTCTTTGTGCTCCATGACTACGGCAATTAATTTAGAGATAATGATGGGAGAGGGCGTGACTGGGCGGGGAGGAGAAAGGTTTACCAACGGCTTTTACATTCACAATGGTTTACTACAGACAACGGGGAGAGGAAACGTGCCAAAATGACCAACAGCTCTTAGAGGCAGACAGAGTTGGGTCCCTTTAAACGTACAGACATTGAAACAAAACCTACACCGTCTCACTCGATTTCCCAACCTGAAGCCACCTGTAAAGAGCTCGCATTCAAGCCACATTCTTCTGTTTGTTTTTTCTTTCACCAGGAGGGTTGAGTTTTTCCTACAAATTTACAAATAAATGGAGAACTCTTAATAAGCTATAAAATCTGACCTCCACCAACGGTCTTTAAAGTGCAAAATGCAGTCTTCTGGGTATGAGAATGTAAGGGTCCTTCCGTAGGCTGGAGTGATTTCGCCTCACCCCCAGCAGCTCTCAAAATCATAGCCCCTACGGCTGTTCTCACTGGTGACCACTGGTGGCGGATCATTTTCTCCAAAGTCATTCTGTCTAGTTCACCTTAGGTATCAGTAATGGGCCCTTTCACGCTGCAGCCTGCGTGGCAAGGGTCCACTCAGCCACGCGCAGTGGGAGCCGGACCCAGCAGCCTGGCTAGGGTGCAGCTGTCTTAATGCACTGCCGTCCACGGCTGGGCTGCAGGAATGTGTGTCCGCTTTCATCTTCTCCAGAGACGACCCCAGAAGACCAAGCTTCTACACTGGAAGAAAATTCTGCAGTGGAGGATGAAGGGGTCCAGCTGTGCACTGAGGATTTGCCTCTGGATAGCCGGTCCCACATCAGGGCTCCGCTCTCTGAAGCTCCCGCGTCCCACAGAGGAGACGGTGAAGCCTGACCGCCTTTACCTGGCTCCCAGGCCAAGAAGAAGACAGCCGGCTCCTTTGCAGCTTCCACAGGAGCAATTCATCAGAGAAACCAAGTTGATGCTCCTGAAATTTGGGAGTCAGCTTCCTCACAGTCTCAGAGGACATGCTCGTTGAAACTTCATTTCTACAAAGTGGAAATAAATACAGATTCTGAAGACATTTAAAAAAAAAAGATTGGGGTAAGAATCTGGAGCAAGGAGAAGAAACCCATTCTTTTGTCCTGAACTGAAGTGGAAAACGAAAATTGCTCTGAATGTTCCTCACGGCGGGCTTGAGCTGCACACAGCGGTTAGGGCTTATTTGGAGAAGGGATCCGTTTCGGAGCGGCTGCTGCACTTTGGAAGCGAGGGAGACAGTCGCAAGTGAGAGAGTGACATTCACCGTGTGAGTGGTAAGTGGCACTCGGGTCTGTGATGGAGAGAAAGAGAATCTCTGCGCTGAGTCTCGCTGACTAACCAGAGGCGAGGGTGAGGATGCACCCTGTTTCTCTCACTAAAATACGTGAGGAATTGAAAATTGCATCTAGTGATGCAGAAGTGTAACGAGTGCCCGCCAGGCCGCCTGTGAGAGACAACATCGCGGCCGCGCGTGTCTCAGAGGCTGTCCCGCAGGTCACCCTGCGCGGCGGGGTCTCCAACCGCCGGGGTCCTTCCGGCTGACTTCTTTATGCCGACAGAGTGCAGACACTAAGCACAGTTTGCACCAAGCTCAGTGGGGGACGTGCCGCTTTGGGGATGATAATTTAGGTCACTTCAGCTCTCTGTATTGCCTCGAACCAGCTTCCACCCAACAAGCATGTTATGCTCTATTATTTAAAGAGATGACAGTTTCCAAATGTACAGAGAGTTCTCAGCCTTCTACTAACAAAATACGCAGTGCAGCTGGACGCCAATTTTAGCCTCACACACACACAAACACTGACAAATAGGGGGTGACTTAAGTGCACCACAATTTTCCTTTGCTTTTCAAGTATTTCCAGTTCAGTGTTTGGTGTTTTTTTTTTCTTTTTTTAATTTCCACATAAGCACAGGATAAGACATCCATCTGTCATTCAGAAACCCATCACCGCCGAGCCTCTGCCCAGAGGGCACTGCTCCCCGCGGCCGGTCGGGATCCGGATGGGCCCGGGTGCGTAGCCGGAAAGCCCGGTAGGGAATTCTGACGCTCCGCCCGCCTCAGCCGCTGGCAGCCATCCATTTGGTAAGAGCCAGCGCTCCGAGCGAGCCGTTCCCAAACGCCTTGAAATGGAATGTGGTGAGCGGATAAATCCGACGTGTTTTCCTCCTCCCCCCCCCACCTCCTTTTTAGTAATAAACAGACATTCCTGGCCACAAGGCCCCGCGCCAGGCTAACTCTGCCTGACCGTGCACGAGTTTCTGGCACCACCATGGAGACAAACTGTGGTCTTTCGACCAGGAGTTCACCTGTGTCTCTTATTTTCCACCTGTAATTCCACCTTGCCTTCAGCGCGCTGGCTTCTGCCAAAGAGAAAAGGGCTTCATTGTTTCGCTCCCTTTTATGGACGTTAGCGGGACGGCCCACCGGAGAGCTTGTGTTCATCACCTTCAGCGTCTGTCCGGCCGTCCGGAACGCCTTCCTCAGAAACAGGAATGAAGAATGAACCTGTTTATTTTCAAAATGTGGAACTGAAATTCTTTCCAAATACACCTTTTATTTTGTTTACTGTTTTTTTCCTTCGTCCCAAAATGCATACTCATGTCCCTTGCGAAGTGCGTGTTATCAATCTTCGTTTACTTTTGAGGGTAAGGGTCTTCCTGCCCTGCAGTCCGATGGCAGCACCTGGAAAGATAAAAGCTGGGGCAGAAGAAGAGGTCTTAAGCTGTTTCGAAGTAGGAAGAGAACTTGAAAACTCCGTGTGTTGAGGACGGAGGAACTGAAGTGTGAGAATCTCCTCTTTGTGGCTGGGGTCACGGGTGGGGTCAGTCCCCCTCACTTCTTCCCACAAGCAGATAAATAAACAACAAAAGCTGTGATGCCAAATCTCTGAGCCTGCAGTCTTATTTTCACAATAATGGAGCCACGTGATACATACATTTATTAAGTGTATTTGGGGCAATTCTTGAAAGTCTCCAGACAGACTTAAGTAACATGTTACCCTAAAAAGGCACACGTTGTTTTGTCGGCTGGCGTTTCAACTACAAGTCATTACAGAGCGGGTGAAGACGCAGTGGCAGGTGCATGCAGAGTGCTGGGAAGGAGAGAGGGGCCACAGAAGGTGCCACAAGGGATGACCACTCCAGTTCTGCAGTCAGAGGAGGCTTCCTAGAGGAGGGGGCACTTGGCCCCTCAGGGTTTCCATATCTGCGGTTGTTGTGAGATGCAAGTAAAATGTAAGACATTTGTAAAGCACATCCCAGTCCTCCATCAGTGGTTGTAGTCACTAATTAAACATTCTGTAAAGCACCAGGATTATATGTGGTACCTATGTGGGAGAATTTCCCGTACTTTATCCTGAAGATGGTCAAAACTTTTCTCCAATTTAGAATCTGGTCTTATTTCTACCTGTTTTGCTCTCCACAGGCTCTGATGCAGGGAAGGGGAGGTTTGCTAAATTCCAGAGACGCATGCGGTTTTGACTAGCAGTGAAACATGCCCTACTGTGGGGCTCACTCTGAAGTTCACAATCATCTTAGCGTAGAGTTTGCCTTATCAGGGGAGCTGCGCTGTTTGCTCGTGCCTTCAGAGACAGCTCCAACTGAGCCAGACTCAGAACAGTCAGGGCAAATGCTGGCTCTTCTCTGCCCGGGGCTCTGGGGCTGGGAGGTAGCGAGCATCGCCGGGGTCTCCTTCCAGATGCCCAGTATCACGATGATGTCATCGCACCACCCGTGTCTGATTGGCTGCCTCTGGCAGGTAGCTTTTCCACTTACACGTTTTTCTTCCAAAGCATGCCAGTGTGTGGCATAGCTGATAAAGCCCTGACCCTCTTCTTCTGCTAAGAACAAGTGAAATTATCTGTGAGCATTACCAAGAGGTAACTGTATTGACTATTTTTTATTATTTTCGTATTTTATAGTTTATCATGTTATGTAATCCAAGTATATCCCCAACAGCATGTGATGTAAACCCAGTCCTAGGATACGGGGCCCTCAGCAGACCATAGGTCAGTGTGCCGCTACCAGAGAGTGAGAGGGACAAAGTCGTAGCCACAGCCCCGCCTTCAAGGCTGACCTGCTCTATAAGCCCGGTCTTATGCCTGTTGTGTAAAAGTAGCTGGAACCTCCAACTTTTCGCCCAATGTCCGGAGTACTTTAAGATGGAGGAGACCAACCATCACGTGGTTGTCCTCTTTTTCTAAAACTTTGAGTCATCTTAGATGTTGATGAAATGCCGAATTACAGACGTGAATGGTGACCGTGGAAGGTTATGCAGACCTTAGGCAGCTCCACAGCCTGCTCGTCCCCTCGCCGACCCCTGTCCGTCTGTCAGCGAGGGCTGGCGGTGGAGGGTACAAGGAACTTCGCCAGTGCCAGCCTTGTCTGGAAGACCCTAAAGCCTGGATGAGAAGATTTATGGGAAGGAAGCAATTAGAGAAGAATGCGATTTAGTAGACAGTCAAGCATTTCACTGACTATAAATATGACCAGATATACGAGGAGACGGGCACTGAATAAGAGAACGCCTTTTGGAAAGAAGGCAAAAAGCAAGTTGGATTTGAAATGGTTTTACCCCAAATATATTAAATTTTGGCAAATAACTTTATTAATATATGTATTAGTTTTGGGCAAATGATTTTGACATTATATACACCTTTAATATTAAGTATTAAAATGTATCTGTTAGCATTGCCAAAGATTGTTTGCTAACTTCACAGAGAGAAGACTCACTCTTACTGCAGATTGCAGCCACCTCAGCATGCGTTTCTTCTTTCCTTATAAAATTGAGGACTTGCACTTTTCACTGAAGGGCAGCACTTCACGACCTCTCCTCGGCATATCCGAGGGGCCAGCGTCACCCCTCTCATGCTTTGGGGTCATCAGTAAGCAAGGTCGAGGTCACGTGAACACAAGCAGTGTGATACGAGACAGCAGACCTGGTAGCTACCAAGGGGCGACTAAGGGACCAACAGGAGCGCGAAGGGGCGCTCCACGTCCCGGGCGGGCAGGGCGGGACGGCGCGCGATTCCATCCCGCTGCTCCGAACAGGCTGCTGTTTAAAACTTTACGAACTGTTTATTTCTGAAACTTCCCATCTCTCGCTTTTGGACTGTGGTTGGCGGCGGGTAACTGAACCCACAGAGAGCAAACCAAGGACGAGAGGGGACGACTGGGGGACCGACTGTTCACTGGATGTGAAATGCAGAGTGGTTTGGTCCCACACGTCCCTTATTGCTGCATTAAAAATAGAACAAAACCATGGCTGAGAACCATAAATGTTCTAGATTGTTTTATTGCTCAAACAGGCGTGCTTTAGTCACTCCGTCATTGGAAATGCCACACTTTGACACCACACCTCGTTTCTTGAAACGGTGTAGTAGACTGTCTAAAGCTAGAATCAATACTGATGCCTTTGAAATGCTCGTAACTGTGGATAAGCAGTTATATTTTATGCTTTCTCCTCCAGCTCAAACTCTGGCTTCTGCCTGCCTACTCTTTCTTAGACCCTAACTCTCTGTTATTATCGTGTTCATGTTGTGCTTTGTAATATCTGTCACTCTGCATTTTGCATTTTGCTGGAAGTTTTATTAAAGCCATTTATTAGTGATAATAAGGTGAGTGAGATATTTATTGCAATCTCATTTTTGAAAATACTATAAACACATATTGCAAATCTCATAGACCATAACTAGAATTTTGACTCGTGGAAAATCTGTCATTAACACCACAGAATTAGTAATTTTCCAGCACAGCTGCTAAGACAGGTTATGGCTAACAGCAATTTCTAAAGGTTAAAAAAAATGAAGAAACCATTGTTAATATTATAAATAATTGATTATCATTTGTTACCAAATAATTACCTCTAAGCAATTATCATAGTTAACAAGTGATGGCTCTAGGATTATTGCTTAATTACTATTAAACAGCAAAGTACATATGGCTTATGAAATTCATTGTTTATTATTATTTTTACAAGCACAGATGGCTTACTGCAATCAGAAAGACTCATGGAGAGTAGTCTTTTTCTAATGTAATTATCACATGAACGCATCAAATGCTTTTTTCCTGTTGTTTGGCTAACATTGTAATGCTATTTTAATTAAGACGCTAAGGACAGTGATTTCTCCCACCTAACTAGACCAAAAGGAAAAGGAAAAGATATATTCAAGATCTTTCAAAAATTTTATTATACAAAATTTATATTTCATAAATATTAATCACATTGGGACATCTAACCTTGCTTTTATCTGGGCTGGAAAAAATGCATTTAAAAAATCTTATAACTCAGTGACATTTCAGTATGGCACGAAAGTCTAATGGACTGTATCAAAATAATAAAATATCTCTGATGGATGCGTGTGCAGGTTTAGAAATAATGATGCTGAGAAGGAAGAGGGTAGGAGTGCTGGTTATCAGCACAGGAGACAAGTTGGATCTCGGCAGGCCTTCCTGAGACCAGCATGGCTAGTCATAAACAGAACACACGAGTCCGCGTCACTTGGTAAATCTGTTGCTGATCACATAGAAATACAGTTGTCAACGGGCGGACGACTTTTTACAGGGGTTTCTCTACCACCAGTAGCTCCCTCCCAGACTCTGAAAGTCACCTTGCATTCCCCATAATAAAGCCAAGTATGAGCTTTGCCCAAATCCAGACAAAACCAAATGTGCGCAGAAAATAAGCTGGTCCAGGCGTGGGCGCCCCCGGCCCTTGGGAGGATCGGGGTTTCCCAGGAGAGGGGTTCACAGCGAGTCTCTCCCTGAAGCCTGGGGGATGCAGGGACTGAGCTCAAGTTTCAGGGCAGATCCCTGCTCTTTTGAAGAAAAAAGAGAAAGACACAAATGGCCGGCTGATCTCCTGTAGGTTTCTGGAGGATTTGTTTGGTCCAACTGAACAGCTGGCTGGAAGCCCGAATCCCTTCTCCAGTCAGAATCGTTGCTTTTGGCCACAGACCGTTGCAAGATGGTGGCAACACGGTGATTTCTGGCTCGAGTGCCAGCGGTGTTGTCTCCGAATGTGAGCTCACGCCTTTCTAGGCGCCCCAGGCAGATCCAGCACAGATGCAGAGAGTTCTCCCTGGGGAGGCTCACAGCGTCCATGCCAGCCACGTGGGGAGGGGCTGCCCCCCGAAGGTGCTCTCCCCTCCTGGGACCCGGCTGCGGGGAGATGCAAGGCCTGATTCCCAGCGCACAGGTGCAACCTTATTTGGGTTTGTAAAGCTTTTCCCTCCCTGTGCTGGGGCAACGCCCAGGCTCTGAGAACGTGCTCTCTGGAGGGAACTCTGCTTCCTGCTTAGAGACAAAGCACACACGGTACTTCCAGAACCAGGGAGACTCAGGGGTGAGGGCCCTGGTGGCCTAACCCGTGCGTTGTCACCATCCTCCCATTCACCCCCAGGTCCCTCGGGCTAGTGCCTAACCTCTGTTAACCCAAGTCCCCAGGAGGAAGGAAGCCGGCACTCTCCCAGAGCCTCCTGTCTCACTGAGCTGCGACGGGCAGGGTCCAGCTCCTGGGACAAGCTGGCGCTCACTCCTTTTCCCTTTTATAGCTTTCTTTGCCCAAGGGTCTATTTAAAGTTCCCAGGAATTCAGGGCAGTGACCACAGGTGAGTCATTAGAATCTGCCTGCTTTTGCCCGTTCCTCCAGGTTACCGGGGGAATAAACTTCCCAAAGTGGACCTCGTGACTGAGCAGCAGGGTCCTTCAGTGACTCTGTCCTGCTCCGCAGGGTTCTCAGCCCTGGTGCCCGGGGCCTGCGCGCTCTCACAGGCCTCCGGGAGGATGGCTCTCACGCTGCTTAACCCCACGCCCTGCGATTCAGTCCCACTGAAGAAATCAAGCTCTTTTTAGACCTGTAAGTGTCTATCAGAGAAATGATGAAGGACTGGGCAGCATGACCAAGATTCTTCCCCTGATTTGAGATATGGAAAAATGAAAAGAGAAAGAGAAGAAAGGAAGACAGAGAGAAAGCTGCTAGTGACCACTGGCTCGCTTAGGCTGCTCTGCCCAGAGTCCTCTGTCCAATGAAGCAACTTTATTACAGTCTAGGAAAAATTATGAGTTGTTAATTTTAATATGTAAAAAGACCTTCAAGTGGACTCTCTTCGGCTGAGAAGAATGAATGGTTAGTCACACGTACCGGATCTCACCAGGTCTGACCCGCTACATGATGAGTGTGTGTTTCACAGCCAAGTGTGTGTGGTGTGGGACAAGACCCACCCACCTGAGAGACATCTGCTCACTGCAATCCGTTGCCCAGTTACTTCTGCAAGTTCTCAGAGGACTCACTGTAGTGCAGAAGCAGCCGTCCATGGCCTTTCCTCCCCAGACCCTCATCTCGTGGCCTGTGGCTGCCTCCGTGGCTGAAGTCTCTCTGAGTGTGCTGCTCTGCCGTGTGCGGCGGGGCACCAGGTGGTCCCACGGGACCTCAGGAAGTGTCTCCTACTGCTCTCAGTGACAGGTGAGCATCCCTTTATTGCCATTTCGATTGCGAGAATTTGTTCACAACGCAGGTGTTCCCAGCAGAGGCTGGAAGTCTCCACCACTGTTGTCATGGATACCGGCAGTCCTTGAAGATGCTCTCGCTCGCAGGGCTGCCTTCCAAAGTCTGAGCCGGCGCCGACGGCAGCAGTGCTGACCTGGGCTTCGCACTCACCCCCAGTCTGAGCTCCCCAGGTTCACAGCAAATCACACCATTGCTCTACCCACTCGAGACTAAGCCGTGTGGCAGAGTCTGCGCAGAAAGAACAGATCTCACAGAGAAGATAAATTCCCATTCTTTTCTGATCCAACCATCTCCCTCATTTCCCACTAAAAATTGTCAACTATCTGGAAGCATTGAGCAAGACCCTGTGACCCCAAACAATTGTAGACTGTTATTACCTTGCATGTTTTCCAGAGTGCAGTCAGCACCGTCCAGCAGAACTTTCTCATAGGAAATGTCTTGTATCTGAACTGCTCAGTATGGGAGCAACCAGCCACAGTGTGGACACGAAGCACTTGAAATGTGGCTCATGTGGCTGAGGAACCATGTTTAGTTTAATTTCATTTTAACTTATTTAAATTTAAATAACCGTAAGAGGCTAGTGGCTACTTTAGTAACAGCTCAGGTCTGGCTTTTCAGTGGTCACCTTTTTAAAGATGAGTCATATGTCCTATAAAATTAGGAGAATTGAATCGACCCCATCACCCAAATGTGTGCTCACACTGTCTTTCTAAACCATGGGTCTGATGATCATCAGACCATCCTCTCAGTTTTCTTGAAGTTCTGCATTGAGCCCTCATTTATGAAATCCAAACTTTTGAGCACAACCATCACAATCTCTCCACAGGCTGGCCCCAACCCCGCCTCACCGACCTGATTTCCTAAGGTTCATCTATGCAGCATGATTGGCTAGTGTGTAACAACATGACCCTAAATCAAGAGATCAATTGAATGGGTTGACCTTGAAATCATAAGAATAATATCTCATCCATCTATTTATTGAGAGGAAGACCATCATATAAATATTTATTGAGCTATTCCTTCGTGCCGGGCACTGTATTAAGTCATTTCATAAATTTCCTCCTGTCATCCTCTTAGCCACTCGACAAGTGATGTGCTCGTGTGGCACTCTCACTACCAAGGAAACTGACCCTCAGAGAAATAATTTTTCCCTAGTTTTCAGTATGAATTAATGTGGCCCCTAGAATGTAAGTTCCTTGAGAGTGGAGGGTCCTGCCCGTTTACTCTGTCCTACCTGGCATGGCACCTGGCATGGAGCGGACGTTCTAGTGATGCTCGTTGGATGAATACAGGAATCAGGTTTGAAATGAGGCCCGTCGTCCTCCAATGCACACATGTTCTTGCCTACGATGTACTGCCCCACAGCCAATTATTTCAGATTAGTTGGAATTTTAGTCTGGCAAAATTTTTCCCTAAAGGGCCAGACAGCAAATATTTCAGTCTTGGTGGCTTATAAGGTGTCTGTCACAACTGCTCAGCTGTGCCTCTGCAGCACAAAATAGGACAGACCAAGAAGGAGTGAGCTAAGTGGCATTTCAACAAAATTTATTTGGAAAAACACAGGTGTGGCTCGACCTGACCTGCAGATGGTGGTTCGCTGAGCCCTGCTCACTGTTAGCAATCAGCGAAGTTCCATTGCTGACTTGACATCCGTCTGATCATCACATGCTTGGCAAAGTCACATCCAATGGTAGCTTCAGCCTGGGTCCCTCTCCTCGTTGTCATTAAAATGACAGTGAAGTATTTTGTACTGTTTTTTCCCTCCATTTCCCTTGTAGAATAAGGATCTTTGACTCCCCTGCCCAGTTCCCTGGCAGTCCCGGTGGTGATAAACACCCCAGAGGCTGGGCTGAAAGTCACATCCAGTGATCAGGGTAATCATGTCTAATAGAAGCTCTGACTCATTTCCCAGGTGCAAGCTGGCAAACTGGGTTTCGGCTGACTCCGGATCGCAGACGCAGGCACTCACTAGCGGGGTGGATTTTGCCAGGGAGAGGAACAAGTGATGTTAGGCTTGGAAACACGGAATCCAAGGATGACTTGAAGGTTAACTGGGAATGACTAAAACCCGGAAGTTCACACGGGGCACAGGAAGAACCCAGGAGCCTGTTCCTCAGTGTGGCTCGGCACTGAGAGCATGTCAGCCAGGTCTTGTCACAGTACTTGAGGGCAAGCATTTCTTTTTTTTTTTTTTTCTTCAATTTTTTTCCTCCATTATTTTTTTTCCTGTTGCTGAAGTTGACACTGAACTAATGGGAATTCAATACAGGTTTCAAAAACAAATTTGGTTGACTAACCTACAACGAGAAAGAATATGAAAAATGCTACATATGGAGGGGAGCATATAGCTCAGTGGTGGAGCATGTGCTTAGCATGCACAAGGTCCTAGGTTCAACCTCCAGTACCTCCATTAAAAAATTAACTAAAATTAAAAAACTTTAAAAATTTAAAAAGAATACATATATATATATATATATATAACTGAATTACTATGCTGCACACCAGAAACTAACACAGCATTGAGAATCAATCATACTTCAATTTTTAAAAATAAGAAAAAAAAAGTAGAGAAATTTGGTTGTCACTTTGCTTCTGTTTCAGCTGGATGAACGCGACGGGGATCTGTCTGCATCGCTGAGAACGGGTGCAGACATTGTCTGTGTGTGAGTCGTGAACTCACAGGAGTCCCAGCATCCCGGCTGGAAGGCCCCGGGGGCGGAGGCTGGGCTGCCCCACGTCCACTCTCCAGCCAGCTTGGTCCTCGTCTGAGAAAGCCCTCACTTGTGCCGTGGCGCTCCAGTGCCCCGCATCAGGCGGGTGGCGTGGGTGAGGGTGGACTTGGCCGCTGGTAAGCCCCCAAGGAAGGGCGGCACCGGGCAGCTGCTTCCGCCTCTGGATAGAGAGCCGCCGGGTCCTTGACTTACGGCTTGCTGTCCGACAGAGGCCGCTGGAACCCAGCTTCTGCCAGTCACTGCCTTGAAGGTATGTGGGCTCTGCGGTTTCAGATGGAAATTTTGAGAACTGGCATGAAAATTCCCAATTTGTAAATGTCAGTAACGTCTAGCTGCTCCCTCCGCGAGGAAAGGGCCTGGCCTCCTGGCGGTGCCAGCCGCCTCTGGAGGGAGGCTCTCTGCTGTTGACCTCTGCCGGCTCCGTGAGGGCTGCTCACGTGCTAGGGGTCTCCCTCAGTCACAGAGAAAAGCATCTTGGGGGAGGGCGATAAAGTCACTGTCAACAGCTGTCTCAACGGTACACGCAAAGTAAGAGATTCTAGCAGCAGAAGCTGAGCAAAGGCCGGGGAGAGCTCCCTTTCCGAATAGCACGGTCCTCGGTCGCTGCAGCTTGACTTTGCCCCGGGGACACGTGTCTGGTCTCTCTCAGCATTGCTCAGTCCTGCACCCAACTGGCACTGGATAAAAAATATTCCATGCCTGCTTCCCTCGCAAGGGAAGTTGCTGCTTAACCACGGAATGAACAGCACATGCAAATCTGTGACTCTCAGGATGGAGCGTTACCCAGCTGTCAAAGGCCAGGTATTTAATTAGTATCCTGAATGCCTAGCTGTTCCCAATATTGAGATGAGCCATAAAATATGAACACAGAGACAACCATTGAGTAGTAATTGGGTTGTTTTTTCTTTCCCAGTATGGCTAACTCCTCTACAGCTACTGCGGGTGCTGACCTGGCTTTCTAGGACCTCCAGACCCGCAAGATGAACGGGGAGGCATAGGAGCAGGTGGCCAGCGTTCCCGGGAAAGGAATCTGACCATGCAGAGGGAGCGCGTCCCGGCCGATGTGTCTTCTCTGTCCTCCGGGGGCCTCTGAAGTGCCCCTGTCCGTCTGAGCCGTGCCGTTCACCTCCCAGACGACAGAGGCTCACCCCCAGACCTTTGAGCTGGACACAGTAGCTTCTTGCTTTAGGGAAACAGGGAAAGAGGTATAGAAATGAGTTGCTTTGGGTCTGATGCTTAAGGTGTGATTACCAGCACAAAACATTGGGTCTTGAGTGACTGAGATACCCTTGTGCTTTTAAATAACTTTGTGTGTGTGTGTGTGTGTGTGTGTGTAAATGTGGGGTTCAAGGCAGGACTCCACTTGCTTGAATCAAACAGTTGGACTACACCCGGGGGCTGCTCACAGTATTTCCTGGCTTAGCACATTAGTCCTGGGCCCCTGGGAATAGCTCACCCCATTCCTGGGCAAAGAAGTGGTTAAGGAACCAAAACCTACCCTCTGGCCTCTTTCCTTGGCTCCTGGTCTTAATTGTATCCCATACAAATTCTGGGAAATAGAAGACAGATACTTCGCTACACATGTGACCTGATGCGTACAGGGGAGGAGAAAGCTTTTCTCCTTTTCCTCCTTGGTTCAATGGCTGATGAAAAAATTAACTGGAGAGAACAACATTTTGAGTAAGGACACAGGCAGG
This sequence comes from Vicugna pacos, assembly GCF_048564905.1. Taxonomy (NCBI): domain Eukaryota; kingdom Metazoa; phylum Chordata; class Mammalia; order Artiodactyla; family Camelidae; genus Vicugna; species Vicugna pacos. The sequence continues at coordinate 71,184,309 of NC_133000.1, read as the reverse complement.
GGAGTTTTCGAAAGACATGAGACTCAAGGAGACAGCCAGGGAGATGGAGGCCTAGATACAACTGAGGCCAAATGCAGGGAAGGGGGTTTGAACTGCCAAGAGGGGGAGGCAAGTTATGAGAAGGTGAGGGAGGAGGTGGGTGGGAAGTCAGTCTTGTCATGCAGATAAGAATCTCCTGGGTGATGAGATGGGTCGCTGGCATAGCGCTCCTCCCGGTGGGAAGACACCAATACCAGTGGGACTTCCCTTCACCGGAGGGGGTGTGGTTCTCTATTTGCAGGCGGTTAGTAGCGGTAAAGAGCTTGTCCCTTGTCTGCTGAGCCAAAGAGGCTGGTACCTTTCATGGGCAATGCCAAGGTCGGGTTGCTTTAGGGATGGAATAGTGTCCTTTTTTTTGATGTTTTGGGGGTAGAAATTTACGTTTGTTTATTTTTATTTATTTATTTTTTAGCGGAGGTACTGGGGCTTGAACCCAGGACCTCCCGCGTGCTAAGCGCGCGCTCTGCCGCTGAGCCCCCCCTCCCCCGGGGCTGGAATGCCGTCCTAACAGGCACCTTCCAATCAGGAAAACTGACCAGTTAAGGTTGACTTTACAACGGAATCCTATCGACGCTTTCGTCCGACACAAAGTCGTTTCATCTTTGGCGCATTTCTTTCTTCCGATGACACCCACGGGCAAAATGAAGACGAATGGGAGGTGGGAGGCAGGGTCTGAGCCCGGGCGCCCGCAGCGGAGGCCGGAAGCCCTCGTGCCCTCCAGCGGGGCCGCTGTCTCCTCGGTCCGCTGCCGTCCAGACGCGGCTGCTGTTTTCGGGGGCGGGGGGGGGGACCTGAAGAGCGATTATGACAGCGCCTGAAGGAGCAGAAGGCTGGTAACCAGCTTTCCTGGGAGGGAGAACTTGCGGGCGGGGAGACCGGGAGACATGCACTTTCTGGATTCTGGCGCTTCGTGAGTTCGTTACCTGTCCTGCAGCTGGGCGACCGAGTGACGAAATGAAAGGCTGCATCAAAACACGCGCAGCCAGAAGCCGACTTACTGTCTCGGCAGGAGAAAGACAGGCGACGTCAGAAACCACGCGCCCCGTCACCACCGGCCTGCGAAGCACTGAGACCCAGGGGACCGGAGAGACTCCCCTCGCACCTTCCCCCGGTAGATGCTCCGCCCCGGCGGCGCCCCCGCGCCCGCGCGCAGGGCGGGGCCCCGCGCCGTGCCCGCCTCCCCGGGGCGGGGCCGCGCGCTCCCGCCCCGCCCCTCGCTGCAGTTAGGCACTGCACTACCGCGAGGTTAAGCGCAGTGAAACAGGCGTGTAAACCGCTGCTCCTATGGACAGCGAAGTTGACTTACACGGAAGGATTTGATATGAGCAAGATTCCCGTTTTTTTCAAGATTTTCTCCCATTGGATACAGATCGGGCCGTTAGAAATGCTAAGGAGGAAATTTCTGAGCTAAGTTATCTGAATTAAATTGCCTCATTGGGGTTAATAAGTTCTTGATCTGACCTCAGGAAATAGAAACAGGAATTAATAGACAATCATTACTTGTTATCTATGTGGGTTAATGCCAGAAATACCATGGCAAGTCCAATTAGTGGAACCATTAGCAAAATCATCAATGTGAGTGAATGTGTATTTACATGTTCTAAGACATTCAGATAAAGTCTTTAAAGTATGGATGATTCATTTGTATAATTCCCTATATTAATCTTTTTTTTTCAATTAACCAGCCACCAGGCACAGTCACAGAAGACAGTAGGATTTTCGCTGTAAAGGCTCACCCTTGCACAGTGAGCACACATTGAGGAAGAGAAGGCTCGCCCAGCAACCTCAGGTGTGGAAGGGTGTCCGTTTCCAGGTGGGAAATCACATTCTTTTCACAGATGAGTGGTGGGGGCAGCTCCACACATCAACTTCTGTCTCCGCTCTTCTGTAACCATTACTCCATTCTCTTTCTCTTTAAAAGACACATTTTTTTCCCTCACATAATTTAATCCCTTCAGTCAAGTTAAGGGAGCGCTTCCATTTTCTTGAAGTAACTTTGTGTTCATTGTGCTTTGAACCATCAAATCGGTTTATGACTTTACTCTCAAAGGGAATTCTTCATCTGATTTATATGTTGCGTTGCTGGAGGTGATGCCTCAGTGTAACCTTCCATGTGTCCTGCAGACATCAGTGCATCAGTGACATGCAAATTTCATGCCAAGATGTTTTTCACATTGGTTTCCCATACATTTGACTTCCCTTTTTCCTAGCCCACTTTTGGATATCACAATTATCTCAATATTAGAAATCACCAGTAACTAATTTTTTTATCCCTTACCAGAGATCTTGCAAGATTTATAAATCTCAAATGATGCCAGGATCTAACGGCGAAGGCAGAACAAGAAAGAAGAAAAACAGAACTACAGCAGCAAAATGATCGTCTTCTTGTCACCAGGACAGGATGTTCTGTGTTACCAAGACGCCTCGGGTCAGAATCTTTACACATTGTGGTGGGTGAAGCTCGGACAGGAGGCCAGAACCCAGGTGCAAAGTCCTTGCTTCCACTTGTGTGGACGAATTAGAAAATAAAATGTGTGTGAAAACTGATGTTTGGTCGGTAAGTTTCTCAGCCCCACCATGGCTGAGAGGCAGGGCTTTGACCAGCCAAAGCTGCCTTTGAGGAACAGCGATACCCTCAGTCTGATTTCCCATTTTGACACATTTGTGAGCCCAGCAGGGTGTGGTGTGAGCACACGCCCCTCCCCTCTAACAACACACCAATCGCAGCATCCTCCAACAACTGTGCCGTGGCACCATCTCTTCCGGGCCACAGAACCAGCCCTTCAGATGGCCCCAGGGTTGACTGGCCTGCAGTATGTCCATCAGGAAAGCAGGAGGGCTGCCTGCTGAATGCAAGGAACCTCTTGCCCTGGTGTGATGACAACCCCTTGTCTCCACCTTAGAAATGTCCCTGGAGCTTAGAAGACTACGTGACAAAATTAGCTATCAGAATGGATTTGAAAGCTTCCTTTTTATAAAACCAATTCATTTAAAGAACTTATTTATGAGCATGTTGATGTTAGCATTCTTTTTTTTTTTTTACTATAATGTCATTTTTAACCTATTGTTAATCCAATCAGCACTAAAGGACATGCCCCGTTCAGCAGGCATTTATGGGTCACTTTGCTCTGTGCCTGGCATTGCAGGAGGCCTTTGAGCAGCAAGCAGGCTGGTGTGAGGGGTGAAGGAAGTGTAATTCAGCTAGTGTGCACATCCTCCTATCCCCTCTCCCTCCCTCCCTCCCTCCTTCTTTCCCTGCCTCCTCTCGTTAACTATCTGCTTAGCAAACACTGCATCTACACCGGTGAGTCTATGAGACGTGCTCTATTTCCTCGAGCTGACAATCTGGCGGAGGAGACAAGTTACAAATAAGTCAACAACATGTTAAAGTGCCCTTTGAGGCTGCCGCACACAAGGAGAATATTGAGCACCAGCAGAATGGCGCTGTGTTCCGCAGGGCAGATGCCGATGGCGCAGGAGCTGGGAGTCATCTTGTGTCCCCTTCACCTTTGTTAGGCGGCCTCAGATCCCTGGGATGCGGGGGCAGCGGCCCAGCACAATGGCTTCTTGGTGTGGCTGAGCTGGCACTTTCTCTTACACATTCTGTTGCTTCAAACAGAAACACTACTATCTTTCTCGCCCCTTTCAGAAGGAAGGTTTTTTTTTTTTAATCTGACCCTCCAAAGCATTCTATTCTGCGCAGATGTTGGTGGCAGGATATTAGAGAGTTCCCTGGCAAGAGAACAAGTCTGTCTTTCTAACAAAAATAAACAAACAGCCAAATGTGCTGGAGAGGCGGGGCTGAAAATAGCTCGAGACAGAGGCTAGCTCACTTTCATTAGAGACCTGGCCATCTCCTCAGGGTGGGGTCAGCACTGCTGCGTGTTGGAATTTAGCTAGAAAGTGGATTCTTCTCTTGAGCTGTCATGGCTTTGAGGGCAGAACAGCTTTTCTCTGGGACACAAGTGTCCTCAGGGGCCCTCAGTGGCCTATCAGCTGTGTGGGACAGAAATGGGCAGGGTTTGAGGAAAAATCCTATATATGAGACGCTGCAAGGTTTTTTTTATTTGGATTGTTTGTCTCCGAATGATGACCTCAGAAACCACACAAACACAGACACCCATCCAGGAGAGATTGTGCAAAAATTATGAAAACGTCTACTAGAAATCAATCAGGCCCTTGCACTTAAATAAGAAAAGAGTAACACACAGAGTTGTGCCTTATTACAAAGCAATGATGAATGTGATTATGTTGTACTGGGCGTGACCCTGGTCTTGACGTAGACTGAGGGAAAGAACAGCCACTGGTGTTTGTCAACCACAGAATTCTCCTCAGTGTTTTCATGTGGATTCTTTCATAACAGGCTTTGATGTGAATTTACACATGTGCTATTGGTGACATAGATCAACAGTTTAAATTCAAATAATTAGAAAGACAGACTGGGCTGAACCTTGTCTTTCTCTCCTCTCCCTTCCCTTAGGACAAGTCAGCACGGAAGAGCAGGATGACCAGGATCGGGGAGGTGGACACTGGGGCACCACTGTCTTGGAACCTAAGGTTTAACATGATCCCTTCAGCCCACACAAAACTGGGATGATAACTTAAAAATAGGGAAGGCATGGTGAGGCTGGCGCCTAAGTCTTCCAAGATTAAAAGAGCTCATTTTATTATATAAGTAACTTATTATATAAGCTTATTATATAACATGACCACTGTAAAAAAAGAAAAATCACACACACACAATACTATAAATTATAAAGAAGGAGAAAAAATCACTAGCAATCTCTCAAGGAAAACCGCTGCTGGCTGATATCACTGCTTGACCTTTGCTTCCAGAATTTTCTTTATGTTTGCATGTTTGGGTTGTGTAATTTTTAAAAGGTTATATTATAACTTTTTAAAAATCTGCCTTATAATTTTTGCCATGCCAATAAATGCAGATCCGTTTCATCACTCTTAGCAAACAGATATTGCACATGTCTATAATAATTTATTTAATTATGCCTCTGTTGACGGTCAGCTCGCTTTCTGATGTCTCTCAGTTACAAGCAACGTTGTGAACGTTCTCACCCGTGTGTTTGTGTATTTGTCCTCTTACTTGTTTGGGTCAATTTCTGCCAGTGGAGTCACTGGGTCAAAAGTTCCTGACATTTGAAATTTGATTCTTGTGACCAGAGGGACTTCAGAGAGACTGACAACCGTTTGGCCCCAGAAGAAGAGCACCCCTTGCTGGTTCCAGGCAGAGGGGAGAGGGGGCATTTGAAGTGAAAGGTGACAGCACCATGGAGAGCTCTTCTGACTCACTGGCCCTTGCGTGCTCAAAAACACCTAAAATTGCTCTGTCTTCAAGACCAGCTTGTCCTAGAGTTGTCGTCGTGGGAAGAAGTCCCCTCTATCCCCCCCCTCCAGTTTTCCACTGATTTCATAATTATTGAGAAAAGACTAAGAAATAAGGAGAAGGTGGAGAAGGGTGGTGTGTGTGTGAGCAGGGGGAGGGTCACAGGAATGACTGAGTTGAAACCAGACACCACAAGGGGAGAAGTCCAGGTGGGGACTGAGGGGGTGGTAACTGGGCAGTGTCGTCTCTGGCAGGTGAGATTTAGCCCGATTTTTGTGGAGTGGAATAATTGCTTATTTCATCTCAAGCAACTTCTCAAAGCATCACTACTTCACTCAGCTCAAAGAATTTGCACTGGAAAAGAGTCTGGAAAGGCTCATATTAGACTTGGCAATTTTATTCTGGAGGGTGGAGTTGGGCAAGGATGAAATACTTCACATTTTGTATTTTTAAAAAGCGTTCTTAGAACTATTTTAGAAATTGTCATGACTTCCATGATTTTTTAATATGTTAAACTAAATATTTGTAGATCAAGTAGGTGGAATTTTAAATGGTGAAATTATTCTAGGTCTACTAATAAATCACAAAGGTAAGGCTGAGCAGGCTGTGTCTGTTTTTCTGTCCTTCAAAGCCATAATAAACCCCAGGATAGAGCAGATATTACATGGAGGCCTCGGGACACAGGGGAGCAAGCAGATGTAGTTCTTAGTCTGTTGAGGAAGGTCAGATGCTGTTCAGCTCACTGCATGTCTCTGAGATTTAGCAAAGGCATGGTGGTTACCGCTAATGTTTCCCGAGCAATGACCACGTGCTGGGCAAGGCTGCTTAAGGCTGTTACGTGTTTCCCCCTTCTTCACTTGTCACAACCACCCTGAGATCTGAGTATTACCACACCGTTCAGGTGAAAAAACTCAGGCAGTGAAAGGTCAAGTAATTTGCAGCGGAAGGTCACATGATACAGTTAATCAAATGTGCAATATTTTGAATTGTAAGACATACCATGATTTTCTGCACTATCAAAAAGCGATGCCTATTAAAAATATAAAATGCCGCAGTTTGAAAGACGGATTTCAGAAATATTAGCGTGTGAAAAAATGTGTATCTGTGCTTGATGACATATTAGAGCTCGCAAATGTTCAGAGCTGTAATGTGAACGCCAGGCTTCCCCTTCCCCAACACAAACCCCTCTGAAGTGACACGACAGACTCTTGACGACTGCTCTACATCGGGGGCACGGTGCTCGTTACCACAGGAGAGCGGAGTAACGTTATTGTGAAGGAAGATACGCTGAGGGGTGGGGCTGGGGGAGCTGGGGACGTGCTCCCACAGGGGCTCATCACCAGCCTAAAAGCTGACTGAAGGAAAGTAAGCCAAGCAGGGAACGTAGCTACCTCTTCTCTGTGAACAGAAGCACTGAGCTCTGGAAGGGAGGGAAGTAGTCCGGGGAGGTGAACCCCCAGAAGTGGCGTGGGGGAGGGGAGAGGCTGAGGACTGGGGGTGCCCCTGGGGTCCCCGGGGAGGACATCGGGGACAGAGCTCAGTGGAACACAGTCAGGATGGGGATCCCATCCTGAGACAATGGAGGTGTTTAAGACCTTGGGGATGGTGCGATCAGACCTGTGCTTGAGGAGAACGGTCACTGTCAGCAAGTGGAGGAGAAGGAGCCCGAGGTGGGGAGGCTGGGATGGGTCTGAGCAGAGGGATGGGGCCCCACAGTGCATTCAGGACACACGGCGCACGGTTCCATGGTCAGCCCAGGGGAGCAGGCGCTGCCTAGTGGGGCGGGTGAGGCTGACTCCAGAGAAGGTCATGGAGCCACCAAAAGAGCCTGAATCAAGGAGCGAGAAGGTCACCTGTTTCCTGGGCTTCTAAGAAGTCAAGTTCATTTGTTTTGGGAGCACAGAGGTTCTTGGTGACTGTGGACCACATGCCCATCCACTAGGCATCCTCTCCCCCTTTTCCAGCAGAACCCACTCCCGTCTCTGTGAACAGTGTCTCCTTCCCCCGGGGAGGCCCTGTGATGAGGTCTGGCCACTGAGTCTCCCTGTGAACAGCTTTGCAGGGACTTTCTCGAGGCCCTATTCGGCTTCTGCCCTTGTCCCACCCCCTTGTTCCTGCCTGGAAGCCAGGTGCACGGCTGACCGTGGAACAAGAACCCTGCAACCGTTCAATGACCCCAGAGGTGAAGGCAACATGCTGAGAAAGGCTAGGCCACCAGACAGAGTCACCCAGGTCCCTGAGGACAGCACGCAGCCCCCGTGTCAGCCCTGGACTTTGTTATACAGAAATAATTCCATAAGCAGCCAGCCGTTCGTTCAAGCCAGTGTTTACTCTGGTTTTCTGCTGTTCTCAGCCCTGCAGCATCCTGAGTGATGCAGTCACCTTAGTGAGACTGGCTCTGCTGTGATGGGGTGAAGCCCCCTGGTAGGCTGAGGGTGAGTGTGGACAGATACGTGCTCGCCAGAAAGAGGGTCGAAGAGAAGTGGCTGTGAGACCTGCGGGGGCCGCGGGAGTGGTGGGAGGTTTTTTTTTTTTAATGAAAGAGACTTGGGAAAATTGAAATGAAGATACAAGGGGTCCAGGAGCGCAGAGGAAGACTTTGGATACACAAGAGAAAACTGTTGATCAGTAATCACGCTCCTTGGTGACTAAGTAGGTGAATGAGTGGGATCCAAAGCACAGGGGAAAGACGAGGCTTTCGGTTCAGCAGGACAGTCCTGTGCAGCAGGAAGGAAGGAGGAGCGTGCGGGCCGTGCTCCCCACAGTCTTTATTAGCAAATGATAAACTATGAATGTCCGTGATGGAAAGGGTGGTGTGAGCATGGCCCCCAGCATCCCGGGTCGGGGGAGAGCCCGGAGTTCCGGCGATTGTCTGGAGGCCATGGAATTACTGCCGTCAGCATGTGAGACAAGCCTGAGCCAACAGGTCGTAGCGCAACCAGAGAAAGGAGAAGGGAATTTCAAAGAAATGTTCATTTCATGATCTAGTTTCTTCAGATTTTCTTCAGATGCCCCATCCCCTAAAACTCAGCCGAAAGACAGTGTTCTTTGCTCCCTGCTTTGCCTCTGACTTCTGAGCACCAGCCCTGCCCCGGTGTTTTAGGCTCTGATTCACTGAGGTCTCGGCTCAGCGCTTCCTCGCTTTGCTGACTTGGCCCCTTGGAGGTGAGCGCGCCCTCCTCCGAGGCCCCTCATCTGGTGCGTGAGGATCAGAATCATCTGGCCGCTCTTGTGTCCCCATCTTTTCCGCCCTTGAATGATCATGACCCGTGCTCCTGTTTCGCCTTTCCCACATGGCCATCCTTTCCCCGCGTCGCTGGGCCCCTGCTCAGAGCGCAATGTGGCGCCAGGTTAGTGCTTCGTTCCCCAGCTGGAGGCACGTGTTTCAGGGGCCGCGCTGGTGGCTGGTGGATGGGAGAGGGAGGAGGGGAGGGCTCACCAAAGATGACGCTTAGGCCTTGAAACAGGGAGACCAGAAGACAGATGGTCACCAGGACAAGGTGGGGAGAACTGGGGCCGACGGTCTGTGGAGGCAAGGCTTCTTTCCAGCGTGGCTGGGCCTGGGAGGACTCTGACCCTAGGCAGCGAGCTGGGTTCTGGCACCACGCTGGACGGCCACAAGCAGGGGCCCGGGACCCCGGCGGACAGAGCGCCTGGCCCCCAGCCGGGCAGCTCGCCCACAAGTCCAGGTGAGGCCACGCCGACCCTCAGCCTCTCCCGGTCTGATGGCCTCACTCCTCCAGCAGAGATGACGGGGCTGGTTGCACAAGCAAGGCTTGGTCCCACACACCGCAGAGAAGGGGAAGGAGAGTGGGTTCTGTAAAAACACTTGTTAAAGCTTAAAATGTGTGGTATGTCAGCTGTCATTATAATGAAAATACCAAAACGCGGTTTCCCGTGAGAAGTACCGTGAGCTCTGAAGCCAGGTGTCAGCTGTCGCGCCTGCCTCACAGGGGCGTTTCCAGGATTGAATAAGTTAATACGTGAGAACGCCTTAAGACGGTGCCTGGCACACGATGGTTGCTTAATCAGTGAGAAAGTGTCTCTTTCTTACTCTTCTGTGAGTCTGTGAATAGGGTGAGAAGGAAGTGCGGAGAGTCATAAAACAAAGCCTTTCTGATCAAACAGGACCCGATCGGGGGCACTTTCCCAAGCGGGGTGTCTGGGGGGCTCTCTGCCGCCTGGCGCGTCCTGGAGCCAGCTTTCCTCGGCGCTCGGGGTCGCCCACTCCCCCCGTGCGGCTCAGGGGACTGCAGCCCCGTGTCTCCCCCCAGAGTCTGAGGAGAGTGTTTTCGTCAGTCCACAAAGAAGGCAGATGGAAGGAGACCTGGGCGTGGCAGGCCATCTCGGTGCTAACTGCTCACATTCCTGGGTCCCTCGGGGAGGAGACAGATCAGAAGAAGCGCCTTCCTTCTTGGGTTCCGATTCTGTTCTCCAGAATCGACGCATCTGATGACGGGTGGATTCCTAGGAAGCCTGGAGGGGCTGCCAGCCACGTGGGTGCAGGTGGAGCGGAGGCTGTCGGAGCCTGGGTGCCAGGGATCCAGGGCCAGCCCGCCCGTCTCCAGAGGACGCGCCTTCGGCAGAGCTCTTCACTTTTTTCTTCACTGAGAGGCTCCTCAGATGTCTTCAAAACCATCATAGTTTAGATGCCAGACTGAAATCTCTGGTGGTGAAACAGTCTCTGTAGGTCAGCTCGGAGTTCGGCTGCCCTCGTGAGCCCTCACCTTCATCAGGAGACTTGGCCAAGGATTGTCCCGCTAAATTTAGCCTTTGAACGAGAGGCCAAGCAAGGTCCTCTGGGGCCAAGTGAGTAAGAGCTGGCAGTGAGCACTTGTTTTGTCCGCTGTGATCTGGAGACGCTTCGGATCCGACGGGCTTCAGAAAGCTCTGCCCTTTCAAATGCCCCGTTCAGCTCCCAGCTGTTCTGCTGCGAGCAGGAGATAAAACAAAAGTAACCTTCACTTTCTGCATCAGAGGATCAATGTTGTTAAAAGAAAAAAAAAAAAGAGAGAGAGAGAGAGAGCGAGAGAGAAGGAGAAAGCAAAGCAAAACAAAACATCTCCAGGCAACGGGTTCTTAAAAAAGAAAACGTCGGCCCTGTTTGCGAGCCCCGTGCCCAGAGCTCCCTGACGGTGGCGATGTCTATGCTCAAGGCTTTGCCGTGTAAAGCGACACACACTGCTGGGATGAACGTCCCATGAATGTGTAGTTAATCGCCCCAGATTCACCACATTTGCAAATCCAAAGCCTGAGCCAGCTGCCTTCCCCAACCTGAGAGTTAATTTTATGTGTCAACACAGGTGGGCCAGAGTGCCCAGATCTTTGGTTAAATAGTATTCTTGATGTTTCCATGAAGGTCTTTTTAAGGTGAGATGACTGCTTGTGTCAAAGTAGACTTGGAGAAAAAAAGAAGTTTCCCCTCTGCAACGTCGGTGGGCCTCGTCTAATCAGTTGAAGGCTTGGATAGGCATAAAGACTCATTTCTCCAGAGAAGGAAGGCTTTTGTCAGCAGTTGGCTCTGGGCTGGAACTGCAACTTGACAGTCCCCTGGGCCTCCAGCCTGCTGGCCCGCCCTGCAGGCTTTGACTCTACAAATTCTCTCTCTGTCTCTATCTCCTTGGGTTTAAGACTGAGTCAGGGTTCTCCAGAACCGTATTCCTGGCGCTGTCCCCCTGGAGGACGCTACCTAATGTACCAGCTGCCCTGGGCTCTGCCTTTCTTTGTTTTAAAGACTCCAGGTAGTATCCTAGGAAGAGTGGCCAAGGTAGATTTAGCAAATCCAAATACAGGAGGCCCACTCAAATTCTAATCTCAGATGGACAAGGAATGCATTCTTAGTCCAGGTGTGCCACTTCCAATACCTGGGGCATACTTAGACTGCAATGCATTTGCCCTGCATCTGACTTCCAAATGGAACCGGCTGTCCCGCGCTGCACCTGGCAAGCTTCCCGGGGAGAGAGGCGGGGAGTGCTCTGCTCCCCCAGGCTCCTTCCTCCAAACTTTGGCTTCCTCAAGGCTGGGAGGAGACCACCACCGTTCTCCTCATCTCCTCAAAGTCCCACTCACTGTCTTCACCCCAGATACATGAAGCCCTGAGAGGCTTCTAGCGCAGATTCCACAAATTACATCCTTTGCAAGACCAGGATCGCTTTCCGTCGCTCACGCCTGTGGACTAGCTGCCACTGCAGCACTGAGTTTGCCAATGCCTTTCCTCTCTGAATAGCCCTTCCCTCTATCACTTTGCCTTCTGGTTCTAGACGTCTGTCTGCCTCAGTTCTGCCCCCACACGGCGGACAGCTCTTTCCTGGGGATGTCAGTGGTGTTCTCTCGGTGTCAAAACAACAATAAAAGAGGAATTAGGACTGAGTTCCATTCCCAGGGGCTATCCCTGCTCATCCTAGGCACTCAGCAAATGTTTGTGGAGGGAAGAGATGAACTGCAGTTTAGTACTGTAGGTAAAATAACCCTAAAATCTCCGGGTGAACGCACCCTGCTTGTGACGACTTGCCTGACGCTCAGCCCGCTCACTGTCGGTCTTCCGAGGAGCACTGCGCCACTCGTGGTGACTGATGGCTGGGATGGTTCACGTCTGTTAGTCTTTCCGTCTTCGAGGCACAGCACGGTTAGAAGGAGGTACGTACGCAATCTCAAGTTCACAGGAAAAGACCCTGAACATGACTCAGGGCCACGTAACAAGTCCCCGGCACTGGGACCCAGGCCACCTTGCCTCCAAGACCTGTCGTTGCCATGGTGTTTCTCCACGTCATGTGCCCTAGCGCCTCCTTGAGATGAGAAATACTTATTTAATGTAAACTGTGGACTTTGGTAATAACGTGCCCATGCTGGTTCATTGGCTGCACCACATATGCCACACGGATGAGGGGCGTTGAGGGTAGGGGAGTATGTGTGTGTGGGTGGGGAGGGCTATGCGGGAGCTCTGTATTTTCTGCTCAATTCTGTTATGAATCTGAAACTGCTCTAAAAGAATAAAATCTATTTTAAAAAAGTAAAGTGAAAAAAAAAGAGAAGTATTTATTAACAGGCAACATTTTTGCTCTTCAAGTTCTTCCTGAAAAGCGGTTCTCAGATTTTCCTTGGGTTGCCGAATGGAGAGTGAGATGTCAGTGAAAGGTCTTCTCAGGTGTGCCCTGGGGCAGCGAGAGCACCCCCGCGGCACAGGCTCTGTGGAGTCACTCAGCCAAGGGCACGACACGGATGTGAGGGTCCTGTTATGTGCCTGCTGGGCTCTGAGGGGCACATGGGGCAAGAGAAGCAGGCTGCTTCTCGACCAGGAGTCTACAGGCCACGGAAACAACCTTCATTCCCTGAATCATCCACTCACAAGTCATGGTTAGGCACCTGTACGGCAGTGTCTGTCAGCTAAACATACGAAGCCTGGACCCAGATCTCTGCGTTTGTATCTTGGCTTCTACACACGAGCAGCGGAGCACAGGCACGTGTGACCTGCGCACACTCAGCCCCCGCCTGCAGAGGGGGTGACATCGCTGCCCTCGGCAGCCGGCTGCGAGGGCTCAGTGAGCTGACAGGTGAAGCTCTCGGACTGGCGGGGCCACGTGAGGCCTGGGAGTGGTCGTGGCTGTGGCCGTGGCCACGTGGCTGCATTTCATGCCCCACCCTCGATGATGGGGCACGTCTTGTCTGCGAGATCGGCCAGGTCCAGGCCATCGTGGGATTTATCTAGGGCCTGGCAGATCGGCAAGCTGTTCAATCAGTGACTGTGCCATCAGTCTGCACAGTGAGAATGCCATGATGGCCATAAAGCCAGGTGACAGTAAGGAGGGTGACGGGCACTGTCTTCTTTAGAAGCGGGTCAGGGAAGACAGCAGTCGGACATACAAAAGGCCCAGGGGTCCAGGCCAAGGAACTTCCACAAGCCTCGGGACAGTCAGCAAAGGCCTTCCGGGAGGGTCTAGGTCTGGCCCACTCGGGACAGGCCGGCCACAGCTGAGGGACATGTAGTAGGCAGAGAGTCACCGGGGACCGTCACTAGAAACCAACAAAAGGCCCCCGGGCACTTTGGGAAATGACGGCCAACGCCTCCTGGCGGCCGCGCGGCGCTGGGCCGGGAGCAGCGGCGGGAGCCAGGTGCGCGGCCCAGGCAGGCTGCCGGGCTTCACGGGGCTCGCTGCTGCTGCCCTTGCTCCCGAAGGAGCCAGACGGGGGCCTGGCGGCCGCTTCTGTGAGACCAGAGGACCCAGCGAGTCACGTTTCTTGGGAAGAGTCAGGGTGCGGGGGAGGAAGTTTTCCTCAGCTCTCTGAGGTCCCCGGCTGGGTCTGAAAATTAAACCGACAGAGGCAGATGAACAGGGGAAAAGCACGCACATTCACTTCATGTGAGTTTGGAGTGACCTGGCGCTTTCATCAGGCAGCGAGGACGTGGAGGGGCCGAGCCGAGTGTCTACACTGGGCTCCCTGAAGAGCCGAGGGTCACAGGAGGAGGAGGAGGAGGTGCGGCTGCCCAGGGGGTTCTCCTTAGAACCCCTTCATCTTCCGCGCTAAGGATGCTCCTGTCCTGGGTGCGCGGGGAGGGCGCCCCTCATGGGGGGTTTTGACCTGTTTCAGGGAGGGAAGGGTCAGAGCCATGTCCTGCTTCTGCCAGGTGCTCAGATATTCAGACCTTCCCCACGTCACCATGAGGCTGTATTTGGGGGAGGCGTGTCCTGGACCCATCACAGCTCTGGTGCTCACTCGGCTGTGGGAGAATTTCTGTTTCCCTTTTTCCATCATTCTTGATTGGCAGCAGGTCAGTGATGGAGGCGAACAGATGGGAGCCATGGACTGTGGGTCAGCAGAGAAAAGAGGAGGAGAGAAGTGGAGACAGAGGCTGGGGGACAAGGAGGGAACAGAGGACATGGGTCCCGGAGGCACTGGGGGGCCCACGCTTTCCAAAGGGTGGATGACTGCTGGGTCCACACTGTACCACCCATCCTGTGCCCCTTCCTCCCCCTTCCTTCTACAGACATTTACTTTTTAAGTATTTAATTTTTAATTTTTTTTAATTGAAGTACAGTTGATGTACAACGTTGCGTTAGTTTCTGGTGCACAGCAAAGTGATTCGGCTACACATGTGTATGCACACACGTTGTTCTCCACTGCAGACTATTACAAGGTGTTGAGCACAGTTCCCTGTGCTGTGCTGTGAGGCCTTATCACTTACCCGTTTTGCATGGCATAGCTTGTGCCTGCTAATCCCAAACTCCTGATTTACCCCTTGCTCCCCTTCCCCTTTGGTAACCATCAGTTTGTTCTCTATGTCTATGAGTCTCTTTCCGTTTCATAAATAAGTTCATTTGTGTCACATTTTAGGTTCCACATGTAAGTGACATCACACGTGACTGTCTTTCTCTCTGCCTGACTGACTTCACTTAGGACATCCCAGGTCCACCCGTGTTGCTGCAGGCGGCACCATCTCGTTCGTCTTTATGGCTGAATAGTGTTCCACTGCGTGTACACACACACCTTGTCTTCTTTACCCAGACGTCTGTCAACAGACATTCAGGCTGCTCAAGAAATCTAAATATTTAAATGTTTACTCTTCGGCCTCGCTGAGCTGGGGGGGAGGGAAGGCCCTTCAAATGTGCCCGCAGCTCCTCCCCGGGAGGGCCGGACTTTTCTCCGACGTCTCTCCCAGAGGTTCAACGTCCAGAGACTCCAGAGGCCCCTTCAAGGCGGTGGACCCCCTCCCCACCCAGATAGAAATTTCAAGACCAGAGAGAAAACAAAATGAGTGCCACTGCACACTCTCCCTGCCGGTGGTAGGAATCCTGAGACGGAGTCTGTTCAGGGCAGAGAGCCCGCCGGTGGAGGCCGTCCCCGTGGTGAGGGTGGTGCCGGCCCGGGTCCGCCTCGCCAGGGGTCTCCCCGCAGGAGGTGGTGCGTGTGTGCATCTGTGCAGATCGCACGTCTCAGCGGGCGCTCTGGAAGGATGCCGCGCTCTGCGGCCAGAGCCCGACCCTGGCAAGCCGTCAAACGCTTTGCAGAGAGCCATGAGCCCCTCACGGGGGCCAGCGGGCAGCTCAGAGGCGGCCCCTCGGCCCGCGGGAAGGCGCTCCTCCTGCGTCGCGCCCAGCTTCTCCTGGCCTCGTCCCTCTTCTCCTCCTGCTTCCGACCAGGGGGCTGTCTAGGGGCGGGGCGGGAGGGCAGCGCCCGCGGGCGTGCACCGTCCCTGCAGTACCGCTTCTCTTGCTGACGGCGCGGTTTCTGCTGAGCAAATTCAAGCAGGCCGGTTGGAGCTGCTTAGAGCGGCTGCAATTTCAGGGAATCCGATCAGGCTCACACTCTGGGCTCCCCCGGGGCGGGGGCGGGAGCCAGCCCAAGGGCGCTGGGGTTTGAGTCTTTCTACACCTCTCCTGCCCTCCAATAACGCTCCCAGCGTTCACCCTCAAAAGACACTTTTCTGACAGAAAGACGCGCACCTCGAGTCCTGCCGTCACGTTCTGACTGCTCCGCGTTCATCAGGCGTCGCGCTGGGGCTGAGCTGTGCTTTGCAAACGCTGGAAGCTCTCTCTCATTCTGCACTGTGTGCTTCACGTTTGTTCTTTCCCCTGGGGGGGCTGAGGACCCCCGGGATCCTCCCGGAATGCTGTTCTAGTCCCTGTTAGACTTCCTGTTTGGCACTGTGTGTGTGTGTGTGAGGTTCACCCAGCACCCCCCGTCTGAACACTGGATGGAACTCTTCCACAAAAGCATTAAGCCTTACTAAAGGCTTACTAATCATTCTCTTCCTTTAAATTTTTTTTTAAGGATTTTTGTTTCAGACATAGTAAGAATTAGGTTTCATTTTTCACTGAAAAAAAAAACTGTTCATGCTGCAGGCTACCTGCAGTTTCTAAAAGATTTCGGGAAGGGCAGAAAACACCTAACTCAAGTTAGGTGTGATGCCAAGGGCCCAGTCCTCCTTCAGAACAAAGGCACCCTCGATTTACACTGCTATAGTCCAATTTTAGCAAGTTCAGCCTTTCCATTAACCCCCAGTAACCATGATGACTTCCTAGCACCGGTTAATTAACAAACGCTGGCGTGCCACTGCACGGGTTCCCGGGACTGTCCTGCGTGGTCCCGGGTCGGCGAGAACGAAGAGCCGCCCACCTTCGTCCTCCCCATCGCTTCTCCTGTGGGCTCGCATCACTCTGCATCTCAAATGAGCTGCCTGATTAATCTCCAGACTCTCCTGTGGGACGGCAGGGCCGGCCCATTATCTTCACTTTGCAGATAGTAACAATTTCCGGGGCTTGGCTGAGGTCACAGGAGAATTAGCATCCAGGCCAGAATAAAATTCCCGGTTCCTGCACCCCTCTCCCTCTTCTCCACTCCCTAGATGACACGGTTCCACCCTTTCTGGGTAGAGGGCGCGGAAGCGCAGCGGGGCCTTAACACGTGGTAACCCACTAGCATTTGCGCAGTTGTGACTTGGCGGCTCTGGGGGCATTAAAAATACAGTCGGAAAAGGCCCTAAACAATGTTTATGTTTGGAGTGTATCTTACAGAATGGTTTTCGGACCCCATGCAGGAACCTGTCTCCATGAAAGCAGACTTACTTACAGGAACCACAGAACATCTCCTGCCCTCGGGTCTTCCTGTACCAAGTCCAAGAGGATGTCATGTCTCAGGTGTTTTCTTGCTAATAAAGTGGGTGAAATGTTTTGAACTCCCTGTGGGCTGTGATGATTGCAAACGAGATTGCCTGCGTGTGTGTGTGTGTGTGTGTGTGTGTGTGTCCGTGTTCTTCGGCAGTCTGGCTTGACCTCCGAGAGCGGTTAATGGCTGTGTTATGGCAGGAGACATCTTCTCCCACATCTCAGCAGGGAACATCTTAATAGCTTTGCGTGGCACCGGTCTCTCTCTCTCTCTTTTTATTTTAGAACTAGGTATCTGACAGGAAAGGAGAGAAACTCAGCCCTTGTCATTCAATTCAGCAAACACTGGGGAAGCACCATCTAATGGCCAGTCAGGGGCTGCAAATGGGATCCCAGGTGGGCAAATTTCCCAGCCGGACTTTGGGGTGACCTCCCCGTCTGTTCATTTGGAGAATCAGAGGGCGATGGTGACCCCTCCAGCTCGGCTGCTCCGGAGCACCGTGATCACCGCAGACAAGTCTATCTTAGCTTTGATGTTGGCAGATGGAGCCTCCTAAGGCTAGAACACCCCGCCCTCTCTGTTAACAAGTAAACAAGACCTTAAGCAGATCCTGGGAACTAACTAATGAGGAATTAGGTGCATTCTGTAAAGTCACCAGAATGGAATCCCAGGGTGGACCCCCAGGTAAAGGGGTAAAGGACGAGTTCTTTGATAATGCAAACATATTCTTTGGATTCCAGGTCCCGGCTGGGTTTCTGAGCTGTGGAGAGTAGGGGGTTGGGGGGGCTGTTTCTCTGGAGATGGGGAGCTGAGGTAGGGGGGCATGTTTCACCCTGTCAGCTGTTATCAGTCAGGACTATCTGGGTGGGGTCCCAGGAAACCCTAAGATAATTCTGATTTTTGTTGTGTCTGCTTTGATAATAAAAACAAACTTAATACAAAGATCATACAATTCTGTTTTCAGGCTTACTATCGACCTGCTGCACTGAAAAGCTTTATAATTAGTACTAATGTATTTGAGTTGATTGTCAAAGAAATAGGCATTCTTTACATTCGGAAAATTGCTACCAATCAGAGGCTTTCCGTTTATCACGCATTTACCTTCTGAGACATAATGAACAGTTCTCCTAATAATTATCAAAGCTGAATGTTTGTGGGAGGAACACCCTCTCCATGAATCTTAAAGACTGCACACCTTCACAAATGACTCACATCACAAAATTTGGAAATCATTACAAACATTTGTTGACGACATCAAGCTGACAAATGGTAAACAGAAATGTCATTTCTCTCATTAGGACTGAAAAAGCCCCCTTACCCCCTCCTCCAAAGTCTGCTGCTTCTTTTGATGAATTGGTCGATTATTTCAAACAATATCGTTGCACAAATAGACATTAACGTGAGTGATGGCGGTGTGTCACTTCCAGAGAATTGCGTTTGGGAGGTACGTGTGTGACAGCTCACACGTGGTCTTCAGACCTGTGTTTATGCAGCAAGAAAATAGGCTTTCTCAGTGGGTCACTTCATCACAGGTGGCTCACCACCTGAGAGACGTGCCCCTGTCAATGCTGGCAGACCTCCTCATGCATAACTAACCCACAGTCCAATGGGGACTGAGGGACACTATTCATCAGTTGAAAACCGTTCATTAGTTTAGTATGTCAAACTCAGGAACAAGCCCCAGGGTTGAGGTTTTACAGGAGGCTGTGCTTTTTTGACATTTAAAAGAAAACAAAAGAGAGAGAGAAGAAAGTCAATCTAAAGTCCTGGGCGGCACCAGTTGGCAAACTTAGAGCAAAAACACTACCAGACCCTTAACACTGCTCATTGGTGCTGAGGGAGGTGCTGGGGGGGACGGGGGGGCTGTCCCCCAGTCACCCCAGCTGGCCTTGGAGGGTGGCATGACCAAGGTAAAGTCACCACGGCCAGGGGCTTGGCCTCAGCTTTGAACACTTGGAAGAACAAATCTGTCAGTATCCGCATGACTATTTGAATTCGGGGGGACTGATGTCAATGTCAAAATACGAATTCATAAAGGGAAACTTCACGCCCTCCGCCTAGAGCCCTCCCATTCTTCCATCAGCCCTGTGACAGGAGACACCCTTGCAGCGCCCGAGACGCTGGGTGATCCAGACAGTTGTCAGGGGGGCCTAGGAAAGGTGGAGGAAGAGCCCGGGGTCAAGGCGGGACATCTGGTCACGCTGATTTCACCACCGGGGGCACCGCTTTGATTGTGAGTTAAAGACGGACCACAACACAGTCTCTTTTCTCTGAATAATTATGGCAAAACGCTGGCGTTCTGGACTTCTTTCATCCATAATCCAGACCGGCTGTTCTCCTGGTTGCCAGAAAAGGTTGGGTAACACTGATTTGGTTTCAGTTGATTGGATTTTATTCGTTTCCATCCTCCCTTTGAACTGGTCGCCGCGGTTGGAGTTCTGGGCTTTGTCTTGATAAGGGTTCTCACGGGACAGTGTCCCTCTGCGTGACTGGCCACTTCTCGAACAAGGGGGTCTGCGGGCCCACCTTCCTCAAAATCCTGAGGCATCGGACCTGCCCCAACAGAGGCTACTGCTGTTGTCCCTGCTGGGAGCAGATGACAGGGGTGCTGTCCCTCCGCCCACATGAGAGGGGACTCACCCGGGACCCGTGGCTGCAGATAACACCGACGCCTTTATTTCTGCCTGGAGGGGGAGACGCTTTCTGTCCCCGCATCTCTCCTGCTTAGGATGCGTCCTTGTCTTCCCCACGACGCTCCTGGGGAAGCGGAAACAGAACTGAACCTTGCTTGTATTTTTATTCAGACTCAAAATGTTCTATTCCCTAGAGATGCAGTCAGTTATCAGATCTGGAAATGCAATCAGTCATCAGAATTCCACAGGTATAAACATTTCAGTCACTCGTTAGCAGGTAATTTCTTGGTTTGTTATCAAATATAGCAAATCCTATTCATCACATGTGCTTTGGGTTGTTTTTTCTTAGTGGGCAGCCTCAGGCCAGCCCCTGGGGGATGGGGGTTGGAGAGCAGCTGACCGTGGCCCCTGGTGGGGGGGGCAGATGCACCCCGTGGCACTGACAGTGGAAGGGAAGAGAACGTGGCAGGCGGCATGAGTGGGATTCCAGAGGCAACTAACTGGATGTAGGAGATGCTGGGAAGATGACGTCAAAGTGATTGTGGAGACAGTGATCAAGGGAGGAGTTCCATGGCTCGGGAAGCTCTGAGATGTGACATAACTGACGGCCGCTCATAGCCCTTTCCTGACCTAGACTGCAGTTGCCCCATTAGCAGGGACCCTGGTTTTCAAGCCACACAAAGGGTCAGGCGGGCAGCCGCCTGGGTAGCATTTACGAGGACTGCCAAAACACCCCTGGGAGATAGTGTGATGGAGAAATTCTACTCTCCACCCCTTCTCTTCGAAAGATTCCTATACCTGGTGAGAAACAATATTCAGATAAAGCTTCTCGGGTTGGTGATGGGAGGCAGCTCCTCTGAGGGGAATAACTGGGTGATATCACACGGGAGTCAAACGCCCTCTTGGAGCTTCAGGCTCTTCTTCTGATAAACGGGCTTGCAGACATGAGGATCTCAAGTGCTCGGGGCAGTAGAAATGGTCCTTTTCATTTCTTCTGTTTCTGTTCCTCTGTGATCTATACTCAGCTCCTCTGCATACGTGTTTAACAGACCTTCATAGCCCAAGGGACCAAACTGTTAGCCTAACAGGGGGTCAAATTTTCCGTCTGGACTTGCCTTTCCCTTTATCTGTCCTACCAGGCCTTTCAAATAAATACCAATAATCAAATAATTGCTCAGTAGAATGTAGCACTTGACACAGGCGCCTGGACTGGGAATCCTGACCCTACCGCTGGCTCGTGCTAGCAGCAGGGTAGTGGCAATTTCATTCAACTCTCACCACCTCAGTTTTCTCCTCTTTAAAAAGGAGATGTTCACACTCACCTCACAGGATGGTTTGGGAATTAGAAGACTTAATACGCACACAGCCCTGCTAATAACGCCTGCCAACTAGTAATTGCTCAATAAGGCCAGGTTCTAAACGTGCTTATGAAATACCAACGGGGCATTTGTCATCCTCCTCCATCTGTCCCCAGTGCTGTGCACACTGACGGCAATCAGGAGTCCACCTGGTCACACTCCTCATTGTAACAGTCTTAAGAGGCAGGGAAAGCGTGACAGTCCTTTTTAAGCAACAGATCCAGCTGAGGATCAGGAAGTTCCAATGATTTGCCCGCTGTGTATATGTTCTGGGCTTTTGTAGTCGACCCACGTGGTAGCTTCCCAATTATATTTTTAAAATAGCAGATTATTAATCCACATGCATATCTAATCCGTAGAACTTCAGAAAGTACAATAAAAATAGGAGAAAAAATTCAAGGCTAACCACTGTATGTTGATCTACAAACCCAGGTCTGCGAGATGAAATAAACCCTCTATTCTTGAAAACCAAGAGACACGGTAAAAAGTGCGAGACTTTCAAAGCAAGGGACGCCAGTAAGTCCTTCAGGCCTTTACCCAAACTGGAGGAGGACAGCCCTGCTAAGATGATGTATGGCTTTGCTAGGAGACGACACTGCTGCCTTCCGCTGGGAGGCGGGCTGATGAGCACACCTGCCCACCCTGGTTGTGATGTGAGCGTCGTCCCAGGGAGCGCGGCCCGGCGGGGCCCCACCCGGCTCGCTCCTCTGCAGGCAGCAGCCCTGAGCTCGCTCCCTGGAGAGGCTGCACAGGCAGGAGCCCCCGGGGGCTGTGCGCCCCGAAGACGACCATCTCGGCAGACTCGCGCCGGTCGTGGCTGAGTCTGCTCAACGGCGAGGAGCTTATCAGAGGTAAGGGCCCAATCTTCCTCTACATGTGATTTCTTGGTTATTCCACTCGGGGCATCTTATCGGAGATGTAAGAAAAAATGTTTTAAAATTGACTAACTTGTAGTAATTTGGGGTGACAAACTATTTCATGACGTTTTAAAACTCTATACAGACTGGAAAGATATGTCTGCATTAAGCATCGGTCTCCTTCCTTCCGTCCGTCCGTCTTTCCTTCCTTCTGGAATTTAGCCGATGCTAACTCTTGACTATCATTTTACTCCCAACAAATCTATTATATTGCTACAGATCTCGCCAACTTCTTTTATTTAAAGCAGTATCAGTGGTAAGGCACTTTTAAAGACATTACTTAAAGAAGTGTTACGGGCATTTCAAACCTATAAGAAGCAGGGAGAGAGGATATTCTAATAAATTCATGTACCAATCACCCAGCTTCAAAAAATTACCTCGAGGGCTGTCCTGTTTCATCTCTAATCCCAGCTTGCACCCCTCCTCCCTGACTATTTCGAAGCAAATCCCACACATCATATCAATTCTTCCACAAATATTTCAACATGCATCTCCAAAAGATAGGACTCTTTCAAAGGGTAACCTCAGTACCATTGCTACACCCACAAATTAAGAGTAATTCCTTCCCATTATTAAATATCCGGCGGGTGTTACACGTTCCCGATTTTCTCTTTTTCTCATAATTTGATTCAGGATTTCCATAAAGGTCCAAACATTGCAATTGGTTGACTCAGCTCTGCAGTCTCTTTTAGTAAATGTGCAGCCCCTGCTTTGCTCCTTGCATTTTTTCGTTGAAGGATCTGGGTTGTTTGTTCTGAAGAGATTTCTTTTTTCACTGTTCACATTTTGCTGAACACCTGCTGTGTCATTGCCTTGAATCCTGTATTTCCTTGAATCCCATATTTTCTGCAAATTGGTAGTTAGACCCAGAGTTTTTATGAGATCCGGATTGTCGTTTAATTTTATCTTACTTTATGCAAAACCGCCTCAGAGGCAGAGCTGTATATTTCTATCAGAAGGCACAGGCTGTCCAAGGCCTCTTTCTCTTTGTAAAGATGGCTAAACTAACATCGATAAACTATCTAGATAGACTGAAAATAATTTAGGAATTGCAAAATAGTGGTATCTTGATTTGATCATTCCTTTTTTATTTGTTGTCTACAATGTGTCTGTAAAGCATGTGTTTTCCTCGTACATTGTCCAGTTACCCTGCGGCAGAATTCTTACAGAACAGGCCATGGGAGTTCTGATTATGTCTTTTATTTACTGTTTCTTTCAAAATAAGGAGTTGCTTTCTGAACATCCTCTAAATATGACCAACGGGATTTCAGTTTTGTTGTATTGTACACACGTGAATTAACATCTTGGACATCCTTCAATATTGCATCTATTAACCTTAAACTTTTGTTCAGATTTACCCATTACTGCCTCACGGGAGCCTCTTGAAGGTGGCCCCTGAGTTCTCTGGCCGTGGGTCCAGTAGTCTGGCACTGGACTAGCCCTCTGGCCATGAACAGCTACAGAAACTATACAAAACGTTTGACTTCCAGTTATCAGACTGAAGGTGGCACAGAATATAACCTGTGGCAGGAAAGATATGTAGGAAGTGGTGCCTTGGAGCCTTGGCTCTCTGCCTGGAAGGTATTTCTGGATCATGGCCCAGGATGGAGGAGCCCAAGCAGAGCAGGGGACCTCCCTGAGAAGAGGTGACTGAGATCAGGGTTCAGAGAAACTGACTGCTGGTTCACAGGTAATTTCACAGGTAACATGCGCTTGGAGTTTGGGGGGCAGAATAGTGGAGGACAAGGAGCCACCAGAGAGTTTCCCTGGAGTCTCTGTCTGAACCTTAGTCTGAGCAACTATCAAGGAATGATGACCAGCAAGAAACCAAGCCGAGAAAAGCTACTGCGGTCCACACAGAGCTGGGAGATATTTGAGTTCAGCCCAGCCTGAGTGCAGAGACCTTGCTGAACCCCCAGGGCATTCAGCAGAGGCTCCGGAAGGGTCCCCCCGAGGAGTGAGGCTAAGCCGGCCCTGAAAACAACAACTCTAAGCCCACTCTAACAAGGCACTAAAAACTCCAGTAAACAACTAAAAGGGTCAGGTTAATGCTTAAGTAAGGTAATTGCCTTCCAAGTGCCAAAGCCCAGTGCTCCTGAAGGGAAGACAGGAATCCAGACGATGCTGGATGATACGGACGATGTCAAGCATCCAGTTAAAACTACTAGGCACGTGGCGAAGCGGGACCTGTGGTCCACGACCAGGAGAAAAACTAGTTAATAGAAACAGAGCTGTGACTTTCTAACCGTCAAACCGAAAGATTTCAATTTAGTTGTGCTCTTCCTACTTGCCAGCATTGTTGCATGATGCCTACGACCGTGCCTCTCCATCACTGGTTTCCATAGCGACAGGCACGCCCAGATACCCACTGCTTCTCCCATCACTTCTTACCCTCCTTTGCTGGCTCTTGGGTGGGCCTCAATCCTGAGCATGAGGCTTTCTCGTGGCTTCTCTTTCTTTTTCCACTTGCTGGATGACACCAAAAGCTCTCCTGGGTAGTCTCATTTACTCCTATGTCTTCAGCTAAAAATTTGTTTTGCAGAAGATTCTACTTTTATAATAAAAATATTGAAGTAGTCACTGTCATTATGATGCCTGTACATTAGACTTCATCAAACATTATTACGTAAATTATTCCCCTTGATTTTCGCTAGAGTCCTATGGGAAGGAAAATTCAGGAGTCCTTAACAAGAAGGAAATGGAGGCTCAGAGATTCAGGTACTCTCTCAAGGTCACCTGCTGGGGAACAGCTGGCACATTCTAGAATCTAGGATTTCGGTCTCTTGGTACCATGCCCTTGGCAAACCTGTGGTGTCCTAGAGCGTATCCTTCATGACCCACAAGGATCGAACACGTGATGGATTATCTCATATTCGATAGTTATGACACGTGCTGCCAAGAAGTTGGTGGAGAAGTTTATTTACTTTTGAAAGAGAAAAGTCTCCTTTTTGGGCAGTGATGTGCAGACAATCTCTTTGAATAATGTCTTTAAATGGACAGAGGCAAAGCCTGTCAGGTGATTCATGCACCACGTCGACATTCCAAAGTGTCAGATTGCACAATGTGCTTTCCTTTCTCCCTCTGAGCGATCTGAACGATCTGTGCTCACATGCTCTACCTCAGAGTTACATGCCAGTGTGGGCGCTCAGTCTCATTATAGACGCGGGTCCTTATCTGTGTGGAAACAGGCAGCAGAGTCCAGGGCGGCTCCAGTAGCAGGCTGGTTGCTGGCATTTGAATTCATTGGTATTCACTTTCTTTATAGGGAGCCCAGTGCCTTGCATGACATGCATCTGTCAACGGTGATGATAGATTCCTTATGTAGTTCATGCCCCTTCGCGGTTGTCAGGAACGCCCCTTAACCCAGGAATCTCTGACATGCTCTCTGATGTAATCCTGAAGCTTTTTATTTCGGTGTCTGACTTGGAAAGTCAAAGGGTTGGACACATTTTAACTTGTCTCAGTTTGCCTTGGTGTGGTCGAATCCGGATCAGACTCAGTGGTCCTCAGGAAACAAGAATCCACATCCCACCTTCCACGTGCGCACACACACACACGCACACACACACACACAATCAAAAGCAAAATTGAAACACAAACACACACACACAAAGAAACAAACAAAAAACACTACAAAAACTAAATTTTCACTGAAGCTTTTTTCTGTCCAGATCTATTTATCAGCCACAGTTTAAAAGTATTAATGTGAAACATAATTTAAAGTAAAATCTAATAGCAACATGTTACATCATTGCCTCTATCATGCGTGTGAATTTCACACAGTCTCTTCTGTTCTTCAGGGTAGCCCGTGTGATGGCTTACCCTAAATTCTGCACAACAACAAAATTAAACTTGTGTTGTTTTCAAAGGAGGAACAAGTTGCATTTTTGTAGGTGTTAATATATCAAGTGCTAACAATGTTTGGTATTGGTGCCCTGTGTACCTAGTGTATTTTTTAGTGGGGATAAAAATCATATTTTATAATTTTGTATTTTTATTCCTGTTAAAAATGTATGCTTGTCACTAGGAAGCGAAAGTCAGGGCGAAGAGAGTACGGGGCAGAGAAAGAGTGGGTGTGTGGTGTCGTTTCTGAATTCCTCTTGCCCTGGTGCCTGTCCCCCTACCGTGAAGGCATGCGTTTCCACTGGGTCTGGAGTTTTGTGTGCAGTGAGTCCCACACTGCTTCACACTAAGCGTGCACTCAAAGCTGCACAATTTCAAGTGCTTCTCTTTCCTGCGGTGCAACCACACACCGCGGCAGCAGAGAACGCTTGGCGACAGGCTGCGTTTCCTTTTGCAAACAGCCTCAGCAGACTGTGTTCTGTATGTTTCCATTTCTTGCCACCTTGAAGCAGTTAGGTTTGAAATGGACTCCTAGGGCTTGTCGGGGCGATTAAGTTGGCATGAATACAAGATGGGGTGGCGTCCACTTGTGTTTCTAGAAAACACACAGTGTTGATCTCACTGGAAAGTACATTTACATCAGTGGTTTAATAAATAGATTATTGTGGTTTGGTTTCCCAGGATGCTCAAAATTTAAAGTTGAAACTGTTGGTAAAACAACACCGGGCGAGTCCCCTGGTCCTACACGGAGCGTCTCTGAGACCCTCGGCAGGGCCAGCACACGGAACCTGTTGTTGGGTAGGGGCTGTGGTGTTCGGTGGGACGGTGCAGACGCAGAGCTCAGGACTCGGATCTGCACGGGGCTATTAGCCTCCCCAGTGAATTCATGAGGAAAGCGAGGTTCGTAAAACATAATTTATTCTCTTTCTATTTTGATAGCCCGTCTCTTGTTAGGTTATTCTACATCTTTAAAAAGATGGCTGCCCGTGTCCATAAGTGACAAGAAAGCTTATTCCGAGTCCCATGAATATTTAAATGAGGTTTGTAATGAGTCAGTGTACTTAGCATATGCAAGTTGTGTTAAAACGATGTTCTATTTAAATGGGGACAAAAGGGGCTCAGAGCCAGGAGTCAGAAATTTGGGTACAGCTGTCAGTGTCCCTGCTGCATGCGGGGTCCTGTCCTTGTCTAAGCCTCTTGGGTTTTGGTGACACAGTTTCTTCTTCTGTGTGATAAAGGAATCAGCTGACACCATCTTCACGTTCGTGCCCCAGTTGCTGAATTTCTGGGAGTCTGTATTGTATCATTTGGCTGAAATGCATCTTCTTTTTCAGCGTTTTAGCTTGTCTATGTCACAATCAACAAGCTGGAACAGAAACAGGCTTTAATTAAATAACTTAGTATGCTGTACGGGGGCTGAAGGCCGGGGAGTGTAAGGACTGACTCCTAAGGGGTGGCTCCAGGGCCAACTCCACCTGCCCCAGGAGATCCTCCCAGAGACAGCCGACCGCTGTGGGTTTTAGCAACTCACTTCAAAGTAATAGATGGCTCGGCGGAAAACTCCCTTCAGTGCTGAAAATGACTGCATTCAAATCAAACGTTTAGCTAAAATGTTCCTCCTTCTTCTTCTGTGCTGATTGGATGTCGACCAAAGGAACACTGGCCCCAGTGTCCAGCGTCCATTTTATTCCCTTTCGATATACTGATGTCAAATGAATATGCAGATTTGAAAGTAAATGTGATGAAAATGTTTACGTTTAACTGTTTTATAAATATACGTATATACACACATCTATGTATATAGAACTCCTATATATGGAGTTTTTAATATATAAAACCTGCTTTGATTAATTCATTTCACTAGAGACAGAAGTCTTACTCAAATAGGGATTTTGTAACGTTCTCAGCCAGACTGTGAACGACGTATTTACACCTCAGTGCCCGGGTTCCGGATCAGTCAGGACAGACGAGGGCAGCCCACACTGAGGTAACAAACCTCGAGATCCCACCTGGCTTAACACAGCGTCTGGTGTCCGCCTCGGGCCTCGGTCTGATGAGGGTCAGGCAGCTGTCTTCCGAGTGTGTATTAGGGGCCCAGGATTCTTTCATCTCAAACACGGGGGAAGGAGAGCCCAGAGAAATGTCTGAAGTGGCCTCTGTCACACCCCGCCGGCCGGCATCTGGTCACACGTCATACGTAAGAGAGGCTGGAGTGGCCCCGGGGTGGGGTTCGGGGGAAATTCTCTATTCGCTGCCACAATTCTTCATCCACACTCACTGTGATGCTCCTTCTGAGTAACTCTCAAGAGAAAACAGACGAGTATATTTTCCTCATGGGCCACAAAACCAAAGGAAAACAAAAGAATTGGCATTGTCCTACAAGGTGGCAAGAATG
Organism: Vicugna pacos; assembly: GCF_048564905.1. NCBI lineage: Eukaryota > Metazoa > Chordata > Mammalia > Artiodactyla > Camelidae > Vicugna > Vicugna pacos. The sequence continues at coordinate 71,156,185 of NC_133000.1, read as the reverse complement.
TTGTGAAAAATATTTATTTAATGACAAAGAAAATTTGTTTAAAAAATTTACTATTAGTGAACTCAGAGTAAACAGACCTGGCTCCTGAAATTCGACAGAGGGCACTGACATGGTTGGTTCTTCTTTGGGGGAACCACCCGAAAAAAGGTCATGTCCAGACTGGGGAAAACTTCAGAAAGTACACACCTTGGTTTCTTCCAAACAGAATTTACAAGGAAAAATGAATAGATGGAAGGGGAAATTAATAGATTATAAAATATTTAAGTGATATACCTACCAATTACAATTGTGGACCTTGTTTGGATTCTGATTCATATAAACTATTAAAAAAAAGTGACATTTATGAGACAATTAGAGGTTTGTACACTAACTGTATATTTGAAAACATTAAAAGAATTATGGCTGGTTTTTAGAATGATACTTTGATCGGTTTGTGTAAATAAGCTTTCATGAACTTTAGAGGCATACGCTAAAATATTTTAAAATGAAATGATGGGTCTTGGGTTTTCTGCAAAATAATGAGGAGGGTGGGATAAATGGAAAGTGGGGTAGGAATGAAACTAGACCGATCTTGAGTTGGTGATTTTTGAAGCCAGGTGCGGACACATAAGGATTTATCATTCTATTTTATGTTTGCACGTCCAACAATAAAAAATTTAAAACAAATCCTCCCAAACATAGTACTTGATTATTAGAGAATTATTATTATTTTTTACTTTAGATTCAATGCCTCTTGTTTTACATCTAAATTTCTCTTTCTGTTTACTTTGTTTTTTTATTAATTTTTATAATGAAGTAGAGTTGATTTACAATGTTGCATTAGTTTCAAGTATGTAGCAAAGTGATTCAGTTATATGTGTGTATATATATGTATATATACATATATATACACAATTTTTTCAGATTCTTTTCCATTTAGGTTATTATAAGATATTGAATAGAGTTTCCTGTGCTGTACAGTAGGTCCTTGTTATTTATCTATTTTGTGTATAGTAGTGTATATCTCCTAATCCCAAACTCCTAATTTATCCCTCATTTTACTTTGAAGTTTTAGAAAATTGTTTCACTCTTTTCACATTGACTGTGGTTTTATCAGATTAATTTTTAATAATTAAAATAGAGAATGAGATGTTTCAAAACGTGTGTGAGCAGCAGAACCAGCCGTCGTCCTCTCCCTAGTGGCAGGGACCAGCGCTGCCCAGAGCATCTTAGCGTGTGAAAGCAACGCGCTAGCCTGTTGCCAGGATACACTCAGCAGAGGCAGCCGACTAAGGAAACACGCTTTCCTTCATCACTTCCTGAGCATCTCCCTCGAATTTTCAAGACTACTTGGAAAAAGATTAAGTTTCCCACGAAGGGTCATTTTCTGGAAAGACTACTAAACCACTGAGCTTAGCAAATTTGAGAGAACCTCTGTACCAAAATTAAACAAAAGCCCCTTTTATTCTTGACCTAGCAAACTGTGTCCATTCAGCTATGATGAGAAATAATCTTAAGGTATTTGAGTCTTGCTTCCAGTTCTGAAACCCTTGAGATGGAACCCCTGAGGATGACCTGCCCCATTCTCAGGACAGCCCAGCAGTCTACCTGGCATTAGCTCTGCAGTCTCAGTTAGGACCAGCTTCTGACGTCCCACAGAAGCAACACTGTGTTCTTTCTCCAGCACTCTTGATCAACATAATAAAGCTTTTTTTTTTGGCACTTTGGGTGAAGGGTGAAGAAGATTTATAAAGCTACAGTTCAGAATATAAATAAGACCAAGTGCTGAATTTCTCTCTCTCCAATATGATCAGGTTCCTAATAGGCAGCTCTTAGTCACTGTGTCGTATTTCAAACCCTTTAACTGAAGCGCAAATTATACTTTGAATCTGAGGAGAACTAATTGGATGACATTTCAGGACAGGAATGTATCTCTCAACGTTCCACGGTCCTTTCCAGTTGGATTTCCATTGTATCTTCAGTATGAGTTTTGTTTTACACCTATATGGAAAATCCTCCATGAGCTGGTGGTTCTGACTGTCCAGGCTTTTCCTGTTACATCCCTCCGCTCATTTAAATGACCTCTCATGGGTGGCACGTGCCCGATGTCGTGTAATGAGCACATAAAATGCCCGTGTGAACTGTCCAGGTTGGAGTGTCACTTGGAAAGTAATGCTGGCATTAATTCAAAGGACTTGGAAGAAACCCATTCGCTTCCTCCTATCAGCAGTTCAGACTTGCAGGCGTGTTCAGGGGATTCTTGATAATGAACACTTTGCAATATTGATCTGGAGAACTCCCATATTACTTTGAATAAATAAATCCCACCGGCTTCAGAGATGGGGAAGTCATCTAACTTTGGAACCTGCTCAGATAGCAAGGGGAAGGGAAGTCCCTAGACTTTTCCAAGTTTTCAGCCAATCAGTCAGACAAAAAGTGTCTACTGAGTTTTCACTTTCTAAGCAAAAGCTGTGAAACAAGAAGGCACGGTTCTGGCCCCATGAGACTACACACATTAATATATAGAATATAAAAAATTGCAAAATCATAGTTCACTGTGCCTGGATCCTGGCCTGCTCCAGGAGTGAGAGACCAAAACTTTAGAAGAGTTGAGGACAAGGCGTGGTGAGGGAAACCGTGCAGTAGGAGACTGATGTTGGGCAGTAAGTGAGCTAGAAATTCTGGTAGATGAAAGCATTTTTTAAAAACACTTTGCAAGTGAAATCAAAGTGAACGTGTGATTAAGACCACTGCCACTGCCTTTCTTTTCTTCCCTAAGACAACGGCTCAGCTTCTCCGGAAGGACACGCAGGAGCAGAGGCAGTGAGAGACTGAAGATTCCTGTTCATCCTGGTGGGTTCCCTCCTCCTGGCCGGTTCCAGGAGGCTCCACCTTCTCCGCTTCACTCCACTGTCCCTTCCCAGCTGTCTGCTCGGCTGACTTCAAGGGGCAGCCCAGAACCTGGAAGCCCAGGGAAAACTTTTGCCGTCTCCCACAGCCGCAGGAGGTTAAATATCTAAAACAACTCCTTTGTTACGGAAAGTGGTTCACTTGGCCCCAGGGACTCCCCTTGCCCAAATGCCGCCCCTTCCATCTCCAGGTCTCCCCTAGGCCCACATGCCCTCTCCCCCCCGGCATTGCCTCCTGACCTTGGGTGCCGCCCAGAGACTAAGCATGGATTTTTTTGATCGACCGACCCACCAAAAGAATTAGCTGAGCAATTGTCACGTGACAGTCACTCCGCAGGGCACTAGGGCACAAAGATGAATCTTCAGGGAGCCCCAGTGAGAGAGACAAGTATACACAGAGATAAAGCTTGACCTCATTCACCACCTGAAAGGGACTCTTCCAAATCCTGTGACTGGTGTTTCTCTTTTCCTTTTTAAACAGCTTTATTCCATGTAATTGGCATGCAATAAGCGGCATATGTTTAAAGTGTATTAATCTGATACGTTTTGGCATATGTGTTTGCCTGTGAAACTGTCAAACCAATCAAAATAGCAAGTCCATCCACCAGCCCCCAAAATGTCCCCACGACCCACTGTAATTCTGTCTGCCCCTCCCTCATCGATCCACTTTGTTATGGTAGGTCAGCTTGTGTTTTCTAAAAATGTGTATAAATAGAATTATATTTTTTGTAATTTTTTTGTCTATCTTCCTCCCTTCAGCATAATCATTTTGAAAGTCAGCGTACGGCGGTGTGGATCAGTGGTTCTTCCCTTTTCATCACCGAGTGGCGTTCTGCTGTAAGGATATACTGCCATTATCTATTTTCCCTTCAAGGCCATTTGGGTTCTTTCCAGTTTGGGGCCGTTAGAAATAACACTGCTGTGAACATTCAGGTACATGTCTCCACATGGACATCTGCTTCTGCTTCACTTGGGTAAATAAAGAGGAGCAGAATGGCTGGAGAAGATGCTAGATGTATGCTTACGTTTTTCAGAAGTTTCCAAATTGTTTTCCAAAATCACACATCCCCAACAGCAGCGCATGAAAGCTCGAGTTCCTCCACATCCCCACCAGCACTTCAGACTATCAATCTTTGTAATTTGAGCCATTAAAACAGGTGTGGCACCACGCTGTGGTTCCCTGATGGCTAACGATGTGCCATCGCTTCCTGTGTCTGCTTGCCTTTCGTACATCTTCTTTGGTGAAGTGTGTGCTTAAATCTTTTCTCCTGTTTTTTAATTGAGTTGTTTGGTTTCTGATTACTGAGTTTGAGAGTTTCTTATATGTTCTGGATTCATGCTCCCCATCAATATGTGATTTGCACCTCTTGTGTATTTATAATCTCTATGATGTGCATCACTTTTAGGGTTATTATAAACTCTTAATGAATTGAGACTTTAATGAGATTACTTTCTTTATCCCTGATAGCTTTGCTCTGAAATCTACCTTGATACTAAGTTATTCTCCTAGTTTTATTAGCTTTAGCATAACATATTTTCCATATTTTTAACTTTTTTGTGTTTATATTTAAAGTGTTTTTTCCTCATGGCATCAAGTTAGGTCTTGGATTTTTGGTCTAAACTGATCATCACTGTCTTTTAATTGGGGCAGTTAGAGGACTCGTTTTTAGGGTGATTATCAACACAGCTAAGTTTAAACTAACTGTCTTGCTGGTTGGTTTCCATTCGTCCCATCTGGTTTTTTTTTTTTTAACATTTTTCATTTTTTTCTACCTTCTTTTAGGTTGAGTCTTTTTTTTTCATTTCATTTAGTTTCATTTCATCTGTTATGTTGGCTTGTCAGATATACCATTTATATCTAACACGTCATTTTGTGGTTTCTTCAGGGCATACAGTACACGTTTTAACACATCACAGTGAAACATCCATGGTGTCACGGCACTTGGCACAGACTAGAATCTTCACAACAGTACACACCCGTTTCTTCTCTCACCTTTGTGCAGCTGTTGTCATAGCTGCGTAAATGATACAAACCCCACAATACATTGTTAATAGTTTTTGTTTAAATATTCAGTCTTCTTTCTAAAAGATTTAAAAAATAATTTAAAATGTCTTCTATATTTATCCCTGTAATTATTCTTTCTGATGCTCTTCACTCCTTATGCAGATCTGCGTGTCGTTCTGCTCTCACGGTCCTTCAACATTTCTCATAGCAGGGACCTGCTAGTGACAAGTTCTTCAGCTTCTGTATGATTGAAAAAAGCTTTAATTTAGCTTCATTTGAAAGATATTTTGCTGGTTACTGAATCCTAGACTGACTTTTTTTTTTCCCTGTACTTTAAAGATTTCACCTGGCCATTCTGTCACTTGCATTGTCTCTAATAAGAAATCTAAATCATTCTTCTCTTCGATCTCCTCGGGGTAAAATCTGTCTTTTTTCCCTCTGGTTGCTGCTGCACTTTTTTTTTAATCACCGTTTTTGTACAGCTTGTGCCTGGTGTGACCTGGCCTCGCTTCTGCCACGTTTCTCATACTGTGGCTGCGCTGAGTTTGCTGTGTCTGTAGGTTTCTTGTTTTCATAGCATTTGAAGAATTTTCAGCCATTATATCTTTAGGTTTTGGGTTTTTTTTCCTTCTTTCCCCTTCACTCCTTCAGGGAGTTGAATTGCACATATTTTAGACTGCTTGAAGTTTTCTGACAGCACAGAGATACTGCATACATACATTTAAAATTCTCTTTATTTTGTTTTGGATTGTTCTGAGTGTTAGCATTCACTAAACCTCTTCTAAATGTCTACTCGGTCATTTATCCTACCCAGCGTATTTTCATGCCACACGTTGTAGTTTTCATCTCTAAAGTTTAGACACATGGTTCCTTTTTATATTTTGCATGTATGTGCTTGACCTTTTGACCACGTGTAATGCAGGCGCAGTAGCTACTGGCGTCCCTGTCTGCTGATTCTCACAGCTGTGCCATTTCTGAGCCGGCGTCAGTCAGCTGGTTCTCGCCTTCAGGGGCTGTATTTCCCCGCCTGGTGATTTTTCACTGGATGCCAGAGGTGGTGAACTTTATCTCATTGGGTGCTGTGTATTCGTGTGTTCACACAGATCTTCTCCAGTCTAGTTCAGGGCTATTCAGTTATCTGGGAACCCGTTTGCTCTTTCCTCCTGTGATGTCAGGCAGGGTTGTCGTGGTCTTCAGGTTAGCCTCGTTATTCCTGCCCACTCGGGCAGGATCCTCCTTCGCAGCCTGGTCGGTGCCCTGTGAACCAGGAGGTTTCTAGTCGAGCCCATGGGAAAAGCTGGCCCTTTGCGAGCGCTGCCTGCTGTTGGCCCGATCCTTTGGGTGATTCTTCCCAACCTTGCATGGTTTCTCACATGCACACGCTTATCACTGATCTGCTGAATCACTGAGATGGGCCCTCTGGCTCCCCAGAGTTCTCTCTCTTTGCGGACCCCACCCATCACTCCATCCTGTGAACCATGATCACTGGGTCCCCGGCTCCTCCTCTATTCAGTGTCCATCTGGATCCAGGCTCTGTGTTCCTGACCTGTGTCTTGGGAACTCTCTCAAAGTAGTGAGCGAAGGCTACTTCAGATCTCATCCCATTTGTCCCACCTCTCAGGGACAGCCCCGCATCTCTCGGGGGCAACCATCCTTCATTGCCTGCCATCTTGTGTCTTGAAAGCCATTGTTTCATATATTGTGTTTATTTTTTTGTTTGGTTTTAGGTAAATCCAGACCTTGCCCCTCCATCTTGGACAGACATAGAAGTCCTGTATGACTACATTGTAGTCATTTTTGAAAAAGTTCCCCTCCATTCTCATCTCAGTCTCCATCCCCACAATGCCCTGCCCCCCACATCCCTACAAAACCAGTGACTAGACAGCAACCTACCTGGAGGCCACAATGACGGTGCACAGCTGGGTGGCACTTCCCATGGCCCGGAAGTGGGCGAGGAGGGCGAGGTATTGGAGAGCCTCTTAGAGAGGGTGACTCTAGAGGTATTTCTAAGGAACAGAAAAGATGAATGAACAAGAGAGGACGAGGTGGAGGGAAAGCTGAGGAGACCCTGATCCTGCCTCCCAGGGCTTCCTTTCCAGGAAGGAAACACAGCATCTATTGTAAAAAAAAAAAAAAAAAACAAAACAAAAAAACCCCCCAAAACATTAGAACCATTAGAACCTTAGACTATGAAAAATAAGAGTCATGTATCTCTGTTGGGTTAAAAAATAAAGAGTGGAGGAGATAATCTCCTTTAACGCCAAGTCAGCTTTCCAATAACGGAGCTTGAGAAGGTAATCTCCACTTGACTTCATGCAGGATGACAACCCCGGAACGTTATTCAACCACAAGAGGAGTGGGAGAAAGATGGAAAAAGAGGACAGAGAGGAGGGGAAACTGCAGCCTAGCTGAGCTCACACTCGTGGAACGATTTCCACAATATGAGAATTTCTTCCATGAGAGTCAACTTCCCCACTGACTCTTCTCCAAGTCATGCAGAGACACTGAACGTGTCTCCCTGGCCAGCTTTCCTATCTGCAGTCTCGGCCCCCAGATGCCACCTGGCTTGCTCTCAGATGGTGTTACGTAATCTCCCAGTGATGCTTCCGCATCTCAAAGATTCTGCCCGTTTTCCCTTAGCTCAGAGTCGGACCCTTTGAAAGAGAACAGGTCCCGTTTCCCGCCAGCATCCTCCCCCTTAGTCACTGTGCTACAACTGCTCGGTAGTCAGATTTTCTCTTTCTTCCTGACAGATGAATTCTTTTTGCTTTTCTGATGTCGGTTTATGTGATGTTTTCTCTGTGCTTGCTCCTTTTATAGAAGCAAGAACAGAAGGGAGCAGGGGGAAAGAGTTGCAGGAGAGAAGCCCCCAAGGGTGTATAATCACCTGTCCCTGCTCCCAGGCTGTCCTGTTTTTAATGCCCTGAGCCTTCTGGTACCCAAGGCTCAGAGGAAAATGCAGACACATGACGTTCAGCCTTCCTTACTTCAGGAAAAAAAAAAAAACCCAAAGAACTGCAGTGCAATTATAGGTCCTTAGCATTTAATAAAGCCCCCAGTGATGGATGCTGAACGTAAAATAAGCTGGCGTGGTGTCTGCTTTCTGAAAAGGCGAAACTCAAAAGACTGACCAGAGCAGACAAATCATACAAATGGACGAAAGGCTGAAGAAAATGGGGAGGAAGAGGGCAGAGACAGATGGCCAAGTTGACAAACCTTTTCTTTTTTTTCCCTTTAAGATAATTCTCCTGGGTTAGGACCACAGGACATTCTGGAGGGTCTTCTTTTTCTTTTCTTTCTTTCTTTTTCTCCTTTTTTCTTTTTTTTTGGTTTCATTTGCCTGTTTGTATTTAATCAAGGTTTGCTGTAAACAGTGAAGCCAAGCCTCTCCTGACCACGCTTACCATTAGGGGGTGGAAATGCCAAACTCCTACTTAGAATTACAACTCTACTTTGATGGAAAACCTTTCCAACCCACTCCGTTTTACATTTTTCCCCTTGGTTTTCTAAAACAGGACTGGAAAGTGCTAATGGAGTGTTTTGGAACTCAGAGTCCTTTGTGGCTTTCTAAGTCTCTTTAAAAAAAAAAATCAGCCCCATCACCATTAATCAGGGCTTTTGTGTGACTGGAGAATTAGAAGCCCCACACGTGGCAGGCGGGAGACACAGAAGCCTGGCCTCGGAGAGGGAGCAGCTAAACGTGGATGGGACGACTGAGGGCAACTGCCGCCCTGCGCCCGTGCGCTTCTGGACGCCACCCAAGTTATTAATAGCCATGGTGACAGTAGTGTACGTTATATTGCTCCCTCATCGACAAGAACGGAATGTCAGGCTGTGGGGACTGGGACATGGAAACTATGCGGGCTGGCTCAGTGGGGTTTTATTTTCTCCTTTTGAGGGCTTTCTGTTCTTTGGCTTTTTACCACGGCTCGGGGGCAAACATCTTCGTGGGTGACGAGCAGGAACTGAGCTCATGGGAACTGCCCGGCAGTGATCCTCAGATGACTTAACATGATGTGTACAGAGGGACAGGAGGGAGCGCGAGTCCACACGTGATGATCCGAGCCACCCACGAGAGTAAGCCTGGGCCACTCTGCCCTGACTCACTGGTGGCAACGCCCATTCCATGATAGGCTGGCCTCAGATTTCCTTTTGATCAGGAAAAGAGTAGCTTTTTTTTTTTTTTTTTTTTTTTGCCACTGATGTTGAGATTAACTCAAAAAGAGGAGCAGGAGCTGGATGGCCCCAGACCCCACTAAACCTCTCGGACAAAAGCCAGCAGGGGGCACAGAACACACTTACTGCCCCGGGCAAGTGTAAAGACAGGGATGAAAAAGCCATTTAAAACAAAAATCTGGGGTGGCATAAAGTAATTCCCCCCTTCATTGCTTGTTTCTTCTGTTTGCTCCTCCCAGTTCTGCGGCAGCGTAACCGGCCTGCAGCCCATGTGCGTCTGAGGCGCACGGCATGACGTCCCCTAGAGCTGTCGCGAGAGGGCCCCCCCCAGCAAGGCGAGCAGACCCCTTCACCTCACACAGAGCCAGAACGAAGGAGAAGGAAAAGCGGTGATTTTCCCTTGCGACGAGACGTCTTAGGGTTCGCTCTCTGCCACGTGTGACACACAGCGCCGTTCACCATATTGGTCACGTTACGCATGTTCATCTAATAACTGGGAGTCTGTCCCTGCTGACAGCCTCCCCCCACCCACCCGCCTCTGTAAACACAGATCTGATCCTTTTCTCTGTGCGTTCGTTCGTTCGTTTGATTTTGAGGTGTTCCTGACCTCCGACACAGGGGTGCCTCCTGACGCACTACGTGAGTCTTAACACATTCCTTCAGCTGTCTATTCAAAGGCATGTTGGTACCTTCGGCACCTAGTGTACAGAACTGAAGAATTTCCCCAGACGTCTGACAGTTAAACTGGTGCATCAGGCTTATTTCGCTTCTGCTCCTTCCAAGTTTTGGGCAGCATCTGGCTCTCCTCCCGGTCTTAGGATTAACCTGTTGTCGCCTCCGAGCCACGTGTTCTCATAGTGGCTGGGTCTGGGTGCCTTGAGCCTTGCTGCTGCTGCCGCCACTCCTTCACCCAGCGGCCCAGACTGTGACCCATTCAAGACCTGGAGCTCCGGGTTTCTCTGGTCTTTGTAAACCCTGGGACCACTGTGGACTCGTCCCTTAGTGAGTTCTTAAAAAAACCGACTGACGGTATCAAAGCCCGAAGGTCTTGTCTCTGAAATTATTCCTTAAGAAGCCATTCACTTCGTTGTTGCTGTTTTTCCCACAAAACAATCGGGGGAAAGATTACCACACACCAAACACGTAATCCTTTAACTTGAACAACAGAAAAAACTTAGGCTGCCTACCCGGTCGGGTTTCAGGTTTCCTCACCGTCCGTGTGTTTAGCACGTGCTGCGGGGCAGCCGCTAGAGCCTTCTCAGTTGCTTTGATTTCAGGATCTGCCCGGATTTTATGGAGACTCACACATGAAGTCTTTAAATTCCCACTTCACATTTCTTTCCACAACTTTAGATTTCAAAGATTTCTTCTGGGCCCTCCCGGGAAGAAGCGTGCACTTCGGGCCTTCGTGTGCCCCCCCTCACTCCCCCCCCGTGGTCAGGTGGGATGTTCTGTGCTTACTTGCAGTCCTAAAAGACACTGCTTTGACCCTGATAAACGCTGGCGCTCTGAATTCCGTGTGTTTCCCTGTCGTTTTCCTTGGGCTTGCCCGGGCGAGGTCTGACACCGTCAGATCATTGGGGGAGGGGGGCTTTATTTCCGATTTCACATCACTTTTATTTTCATCATTCAGAAAGAACACCTCGTCTTGGGAATAAGCGTCAGAGCAAACGTGGAAGACAATGGGCTCATGTTTCCAGCACAGTTAATCCTTGAAGCCACTTTTCTGTTTTGTTTTTTTAACTTATGTATATGTTCTTAAAACTGGTACCTTGACTAAGTTGCATTCTTCTGGCTAGAGACAAGCGTCCCCTTCCTCTGGGCACTACCATCGCTTTTGTATTTTCTGGCTGGGACAAATTCGTATTTTGGCTATTCTATCTTGTTTCCTCAAAAATGTCAATTATCCTATGATGATGAGTTTTGTAACATTTTAGAATTATCGTTTAGCAATTTATTGTACATCCACTCACCTCTCAGCCCCCAACACACACACACACACACACACACACACACACACGACTAGTACTCGTTTGAATGAGTGGGTATCAGACTCCAGCAAGTGGCACATCATAGTGACTGGCCTCTTAATTTTCTCTTTTCAGGGGTAAAATAGACTAGCAAATAGGACATATTTGTTCTTTTTCTTCCTTTGCCTCAGGGTTGCCTGCGATCACTGAGGAAAAGCAAACCTTCAGTATTCTGTTGCTACTCAAAGAGCTACAGATGGTTGAGGGGCAGAGCAGGCAAGTGCTAAGCAGCAGCTCTGGGTGAGATGATGACAGCCCACGTCCGCTCAGGTGACAGGCCACTCCCCCACGGGCCGCTCCAGCTCACGCTCACCTCGACGGCGTGTGCTGCATGGATGTAGCCCCCCGCTTTTATTGTTAAGCATACTGGGGATCACGACAGGAAAGAATATTTTATGCTCAAACAGCTAGTGCATGGAAGGCGATGTAGTCTGACAGCAAATTCTACTTCAGCTAACTGGATTTCTTTTCTTCTTTTCCCCTTTCCTCCTCAATTTCATTCTTCTTTTTTAATTTTGAATTTCTCCATCTTTTCATAAACGAATGCAATCTGTTTGCATTTACTGTGATTTCGTAGGTGTCTGGCGACACCCCGGCACCTCGTGCGCTGCTCTCACTGCGCCGCGCGCTGGAGCGGCTCGCGGACGCCGTCAGCCCTGCCTCTCTGTGAGTTAGCCACGTGAGTTTTCCTTTTCGAGGTTTTGAATGTTTCCTCTATTTGTCTGAAGTGTAAACTGTCTGTGTCATTTCTTGTAGTGTTTCTCTTGTAATTTTAATAAAAGAACCCAAACTTGGTCACTGGAAGCACTCCAAACCCACTCCTGCGCTGTGTTGGCCCTAGGACCCCCTTGGGTTCTGCTGCCACGGCAGGGCCTGGGCTCGCCTCCGGGTTCCTCTGTCCCAGAGGTGACATTTGCCCTTGAGAAGCCTGTGTGTGCTCCGGGCGCTCACTGCTCAGAGGGCTTGTTCCTTCTAAGTGCTTTCAGCGGATAGAGCTGGGATTTTTTTTTTCAATATTTTATTCTGAAAATGAAATCAAATCTGAAAGCGCAGAGTTCTCCCTCACATGTCTTCGTTCCAAGTCTACATGCACCCTTCTTTTCCCACCATTGCCAGCAACTGTAACATGTTAACTCATTTGCCAGACCTATCGTAAAACTAAGCAGGTCAGCCTTACCTTCGTGATACCAAGTTATCAGCAGAGTTACTAAGTCAAGTTCAAGGTGTCTTTGAATTTCTTTTTGTCTTTGGACTCTGTTCTAGTAAAGATACAGTTAAGATACTTGTTAAAAGTTACCTAAATTAATTCCTGTAATACATGTGATGAGATTATTATACTGACATGCTTCTTGGTTCATTTGTATCTGTATTTAATTTTAAGATTTTTTATTATTTGGATTAAATTTACTTTTTAATATGTAAAACACTTAGATGGGCCAAATTTGTGTAAAAAAATGCTTAGAGATTTCTTATCCCCAATGCTATCTCTTTGAGCTCATTTCCACCAATCTCCTATGCAGATCTTCCTTGACGTCCAAAGACGGGGTTACGTCCCAAGAAACCAACCTATTGTTAGGTTGAAAATAGTGTGAAAATGCTTTTAAAACACCTGATCTCCTGAGCATCACAGCTTAGCTTAGCCTGCGTTAAACGTGCTCAGAATGCTTCCATTAGCCGAGAGCTGGGCAAAATCATCCAACACAAAACCTGTTTCATAAAAAAAGGGTTGACTAGCTCATGCACCTCAAAGTGAACCAGCATGGCCGCTGGGTGCGGAGCTGTCAGTGTGGAAGCGGCGGCTCCCTGCTGCCGCCCAGCTTCACGAGAGGGGGCCCGTCACACCACGTGAAAACGAACTCCAGACAGAGGCTGCATTTTTTCACAACACCTGCCTTACGACTTATTTTCCTGTATCTGGCTGCGCCATAGGCACGGTCCCGAACGCAGGTGAAAACCACTGGGCACAGCCCACAGCCACCGTGTCCCTCACTCTACCATGCTTGTCCGTGACGGCAGCCGGTTGCCACCGAAGCCACAGCCCTGCCTTCAACGGGCACTTTATTTCCCACAGCTCTGGGCGTTAAGTGCGTCCTTCACCAGCGGATACGCAGACTACCGGTGTCTCATTCTTTAGTGCCAGCGGCATCTCTGCTGCCTTCAAGTCTAACAGGTCAGGTAAGTCATAGCAGATTCTTCTCTGAGAGCCTGGTGTCCGCAGATACTCCTGGTACCAGTGACCGCGCTGGGGAGGGTTCCGGGGAAGGAACGCCAACTCTGGCTAGTGTCTCCCAGACTTTTCACAAGAATATAAAAAGGCTTCCAGAATCTGAATTTTTGCTGAATTTGACAAAGTTACAAAGATGCCTCCAGAATCAGAGTTGAGTCACACTTTACCTGCCAGGCTGGAAAGCTGTCCCCTAAATTACCTACAACTTACTTATTTCAACAGACCGTCTCTCGCCCCGGAGACTGTGCTCTGGGCACCATTTCCTCACCTTGCTGAAGTCACGGTCGTTCGTTTCTGTGCTACTTCGTGGCCCTTGACTGTGCTGAAGCAGTTAGGTGTTCTGCTGAATTTGTTTGTGCTGCCCTCTTAGGGAAGGGCTGAAATGTGCAGGTGTGACGTCCATTTGAGATCATTTTCCTGGAGGGGGGGGGAGGGTTGCTGGGAAGGCTGAATGAATGACCAGGCAATGTTCCTGCTTGACTAGTCTCAGTGGCCCAGGATCTCTGATACCTGGGCACTGTCTCCCTCTCTGAACGGGCCCTTATGTGTCCTAATTCCAACAATTCTGCGTGGCTGATGATGGAAAAGAGAGGTGTCATGGGTTGATGTGTTTGGCTTCTCTCGCTGGAGTGTCCCGTTCATTAAGCCCCTTGCAGTTGGCCCTGAACCCCGTGTGTGTCCATGAAGAACTGTGGCACCAGCTCCTACTGTGGGCGTGGGGTGCTCCTGTGTCCACGTGAGGCTGTGGCTTCCTTTCGTAATTCTGTTGTCACTCTGCTCTACGTTTCTGGCATTTCTCACGTTTTCTGGTCTACCAGAAGTCCTGTATGCTGATTTAAATATTAAGTAATAATTTTATATTATTTTTAAGGATTTGGCATGGGATCAGAAGGACATGACAAATGCTACAGTCTGGTAACCTTGGAAACACCTGCACTGGCTTTCATTCATTCATTGACGCATTGTTTCATTTATTCACCTGCCAGGGGAGGCTGCTGCTCTCGGTGTGCCAAGGATTGAGCAACACCAAGAGTCTGGGAATGACAACAGCTCTCCAAATGCAGAACTTTCTTTCCCCTATGATGCGCATGTACTGTGCAACCTATTTATATAAAAATATGGAAAATGCTACTTTTGTAGCATTGATTATTTTGAAGGGGAGGATAAATTAGGAGTTTGGGATTAGCAGATACAAACTATACAAAATAGATAAACAACAAGGTCTTACCGTGTAGCACAGGGAACTATACACATAGTTGGTGATAACCTATAATGGAAAAGAATGTATATATATATATACCTGAATCACTGTGCTGTATACCAGAATCTAACATAACATGGTAAATCAACTGTACTTCTTCGGTAACAACAAAAAAAGACGATTTTATTCAACAGTAACGTTGGTAAACCACAATGGGGACTCTGCCAGGCAGACTGGCTCTGCTTGTTATCATTCACGACCTCGTTTGATGGATTTCAGTTTAACAGAGCCCCCAAAGTGGGTTCAATAAGAAAATCACCCTTCAGAAGGTGACAGACTTTATCCACTTTGCAACCAATTGTTTTAGATCATGGACCTCCATCCTCTTTGTTTGCTGAAATCTTAAAAGATAAAAACCTCAAATTGAATTTAGTTTTATTCCATTTTTCTTCAGAGCTTTGATCTTCCTCCCCTTGGAATGTATCAGTACTTTCATTCTCTTTGATTTTCTGTAGACTTTGGAGACTGAGTGGTGGCATCAGGGAAGCGTCCCCTGGGCGAGCTCTGGAGACATCCTTTGAAGCCGCACGCGCTTCCCGGGCTGTGGGGGAGGCAGGCCAGCAGATACGCCAGGACGTCTGTCGATGACGAATTCAAAGGAAGGAGGAGACACACTTGATGCGCTCCTATTATAAAGCAACAGTTGAAATAACTGCGTAGATTTATTCACCTTTAATATTTTCTTGTGAGACGACACCGAGATTTTCTTCTGCCATTGTAATGACCTGGTCCGCTACATAAAATCCAGATTATACTGTGCTGTCCAATCACAAAAAAGTGATATTTGAGGTATAAATAGATTTTTTAAAAATCCGAAAGTGATCTGAGAAATCAGGACAGGTGCTGGAGATGTATTATAGGCAGCTAATAAGACTTACCCTTTGAAAAAGTCATCTTTAAAGTTTTACAAAGCATCCTGGATTTTAGAGAAACTTACTGAAACCACAATAATGGGAACATCCCAGGGGTCTGCAGTACTCAGGTAAAGAGAAAAACTACAAAGGTAATTCTTCCAGGCTCTAACTCAGCATGCTACAACCCCTTGCTATGTGGGTAACTTTGTAACTCACACGGGTAGAACACTGTAGAATCTGTTTGATAAAGTCATTGCTTATGAATAAGATGTAAAGGAAATAGAATGGGGGTGAAGAATGTATTTTTAGTTTTCTGAAAGCAGTGTTACTGTTCTGGGAAACCATGAACATTGTAGAGAATTTACCATTGCACAATAAAAGGAAATATAATTGCTCTCATCTCCATTGCATGGATTTTTATGTGCAGCTAAAAACAATTTGAAAAATGTGATGAAATTACACCAAACTTTTCCTTGGAACACCGTTGGGTTTTTGTTTTTATTTTCCCAGCTTTGAAAATTTTTTTGCTGAAAATTTCCCAATGAGAATTAAAAATAAAAATTTTTAACTTCTAACTAAAGATATACATTTAAAAGGTGGAAAAAGTTAGCAGTGCAGAGCAATAGCCAGTGGGTGAAATGCTTCCACTGCAGGGTGCCCTTATGTAACAGCCTCATGTCCTTCGCTGTGACAGAAGCTGAGGTGGATGTCTGGCTGAAAGTGGTTAAGAATAGAATTTTCCCAGAAATGTATCCACACTTCTAGACTATGGAATTCACAATGTATTTCTTGTCCCAGTTGTGTGATGTTCATATGCGACGGTCATTTCCAAACCTAAGATTTTAACTTGTTGTTGCTTTCATTGGGTAGCAGAATTCTACTAAATTATATACCACTATTTAAGAATACTGAGGACATATTTTTCCACTGTAGAAAATACCTTTTAAATCATTTTAACCCACCCTAAACATTTTGATAGCAGTTTTTAGTAACCTCTCATAAAGTATTATTTTTAAAAGCAATAAGATTGGGCAGTTTTTGAACAGAGGATAATAATTCATACCAACTATGTTGCTAAACATAAGGTCTCAGGCCCAACAATCCATCATAATTCATACCTTATGGTCTGATAGCAATTAAAACACCATCATTAAATACACTGCAAACATACATAATTGTGGAAATCTTGCTTATGTGGAAAAGCATTCAGTGCTTTATTATCCAGAACAGTACCTTTGTTTATTATTTTGACAATGTTGTAATTGTTGAGGAACTTAAAGAATCATTCCGAGGGGACCTTTAATGCCCACACAGATTTGGACTTTATCCCATATTACGACGACTGGTAATGCTGTTAATACCATCACGGCTGTGAATGCTCTGAGTCTCAGCTGACTTTCCTGTCCTGTAAGTGGAACAGGCCTGATCAGCCGGCTGTAAGGCAGTGAGGGCCACAGATTGAAACCCCTGCGCTGCGGAGTCCAGACCGCAAAGCACAAAAGGCGGGACTTCTGAGTTCAGAGACTGTTTCAGAAAGTCTTCCCGGGGTCGGCCTTTAGCTCTAGAAGATGAAGGACCCTGGATGAGACACAGGCACCACTGGACAGAGTAAATACTTACTTACACGTGATGCTCATGCTGCCTGGAATGGGTGACGGGCAGGTCCGGGTGGCCGCTGCCCGAGCCCCGGACTGCCGGAGCCGCACGGGCAGAGCAACCGGAACAGTCACAGCAGGTGCTCGGCGCACGTTCTCACAAGCTCTCACAAGCTCTCACAAGTCTCATGCTTGAACTGTTCGCTTTTCACTCTGGTGTAAATAAACACACTGTGTGTGTGTGTGTGCAGAGAAATCCAGCTCACTGTTTTAATTTAACAAAGGTCGTGAAGTGCCTCCAGTGTGAAGGCCTGGCCAAGGAAGAGGTGGCTCGCAGGAGGCTGGCATCACTGTTGCTCTGTGGCTGAGGTTAGGCAGTCGGACGTCAGGGGCAGAGGGAAGAAAGGCGGGGAGTGGGGCTGGATTGTTGTCAAGCTGGAGAGGGGCAGACACCTCCCTGAGATTGTCGGGTGATGTCAGCCATGTTACCACTTGACCATGTCTTCACAGTCTCTTAATGTCCTGCATTCTGATGCTTTGACATCTGGGCCTTGCTGACACTGGAGCGACTGCCCCTCCCCAGGCCAGCCTGGTTCGAGAGGGAGAAAACCCCAACCATTTTAGGGCCACACCCCAGCCACCCCCTTTATCTGCCTCTCCCTCTCCAGGCCACTGTCCCCCTGCCCCGGGCCAGCCACCAGACAACCAAGGCAGCCTCTGTACCTGAGAGCCAGCTGGAATGACTGACCCGTCACTGCCACATACGCACACCCAGCCTCGCGTTCCTCCCCAGGAAACCACAAAACAAGCTTGCCGCCCCGCCCCCACCCCGCTTCCACTGCCTCCAGCCGCACCCGGGGGCCTCTCCACTTGGCACCCCCCCCCGCCCTGCCCCCGGTGCAGTGTGGGGTTTGTGAGTCTAACCAACTGTCTTTGTAGTGGAAGTCCTCTCCTGATTTACTGGCCTGTTATTATTCCTAAACTGACATATGCCTGCCTAGGAGTTACACATGAATAACCACGAATATCTTCGTTTTACAAACTATAGTTACCAAAGGGGAGGGGGGAGAGGGGTACATTAGGCATCTGGACGAACAGAAACACACTGCTACGTATAAAATAGATAAACAACAAGGACCTACAAGTAACTATATTCTGGTGATAATCTGTAATGGAAAAGAATCTGAAAAAAATACACATATATGTGTGTGTATATGTATAAGTGAATCACTTCGCTGTACACCTGAAACTAACATCGTATACCAACTATATTTCCATAAAAAAATAAAATTCAAAAAAAATTTGTTTTAAAATAAACCATAATGCCTGAAGCTGGCAAGATGCTGTGAGAAGAATGTAGGAAGGGAGGCCGTGGGAATGAGACGTCCTCCTTGCCCTTACTTATCCAATCAGGAGACGGAAAAGTTTGTGCAAAACAACATGACCAGCACATAAACACCAGCACAGAAGAACAGAGTTGTACCCTTTTATTGCCACAGTAACTTTTCAAAGGTGGGTATGAATACAAAGTTCCAAAGAGCAAGACATGATGGTCTGATGCCAGTACTCAGAACTTCCTAGCAGTGGACAGAAGCCATGGATAAGCAAGACCTGTGCATCCAAGGAGGCAGAGGGTTCGGGGTGGCGAGCCATGCAGGGAAGCTCTGC
Source organism: Vicugna pacos (assembly GCF_048564905.1). Taxonomy (NCBI): domain Eukaryota; kingdom Metazoa; phylum Chordata; class Mammalia; order Artiodactyla; family Camelidae; genus Vicugna; species Vicugna pacos. The sequence goes on along the minus strand of NC_133000.1, from coordinate 71,137,481 downwards.
AGGGACCAGGTCTTGTGGAGCAGCCTGGCCGCTGCAGCCAGAGGCTCTCAGTGTGCTGCCCTGCACTAGGCAGACCTTTGAGTGGACACGATCCCTTCACGCCCCAGCTATGAATCTGAAGCCCTGTGAGTGAGTTGAAGCGAGTGCCTCACTTCCTGTAACCTCTGCCCAAGTCAGGAGATGAGATTTAAGTAAAGAGCTCCCAACCCACACGCCCAGAAATACGAGGCACGGGAAGGCACCGCCTGCTGACCAGTGAATGAAGCAGAAGACATGGGATTGCAGCCAGGGGTTTGCACGGCTCCACACGGCGAAGCAAAAACAACGATACTGTCTCAGCGTTTTCAGGTACTTTACATTAAAAAAAAACAAACATTAAAGGTATGTGGGAAAAAATTCTAGAAATGATGTTTTAAAATCTGTATTTTGAAGAAAGGGAGCACCACCAATTGCATAAAGATATAAAACACAGTAACAAACGTAAGGAACGATCAGGATCGGAACTGCAATAAAACACAAACACCTACAAAGAAAGAGAACGTATGTCCTGTAGAGTGTGTCCCAGGGTGACCGGAGCACAGTCGCGCGCGGTCGGACCGCGCAGACACGGCTGCGCAGCGTGCGTGGGCCCCTCCTCCCTGGCGTCCTCTCCCTCCGCGGCCGCCCTTGGCCTGGCCTCGCTCTCGCTCCCTCGGGGTCGCACGGCCCGGGTCCGCGGGGCCTGAAAATCTGAGCGTACCCCGGGTGGGAAAGCGCACACGCACACACATGCATGCACGCGCGCGCGCACACGCCCGGGGGTCGCGTGCACTTAGCGGGCTGTCCTGTGCTTTGCGTGGGGACGTGCGGCCTGAGCGCCCCGATGCTCCCGACGCCGCCCCGCCCGCGAGCCCGGAGCCCGCGCCGCCTCACAGGGTGGTGTCCCAGAACTGGGAGGGCAGCCGGCTGCAGGAGGCCCCCTCGGGCTTCTTCAGAAGGGTGGGCTTCTTGCAGGGAGGCGGGGGCGGCGCCCTGGGCTCCGAGCGGCGCAGGATCTGCGGCCAGTCCCCCCGCTCCTCGCAGAGCCGCCGCCGCCAGTCCAGCAGCTCCTGCAGCGCCGCGCTCTCGTTCTCCGAGAGCCGCAGCTGGTGGATCACCTGCGGGAGGAGAGGGGGAAACGGTAGCACCAAACACTGCGGACGCGTGAGGAGGGCCACAGGGCCACCCACCTGGACCCCGGGCGCCGGCCGGGGCACACGCACCCCGGCCCCGCTCGGAAGCCTCCCGGCTCTGCTGCCCCGGGAGCAGCGCGCCCAGGGCTCGGCGGCGGGCTGCAGAATTAAGACAATAAATGGAACTTGTGGAACAGTTAGCAGGGGGCCCTGGTCAGCATCTGAGGTACACCCAGGGATACTAGAAGGAATGCAGTGTCTGTTTGCCGTCTCATTGTATACACTCTTACAGCATCACCCACTTGGTCATTTAATGTATCGCAACTGTAATTCCGTCTGTAATAGATGTGCGTGGATTTCTGAAGTCTCACCCCATTCCAGAATCCACTCCTCTGCCTACTCACAGTTACTAGTCGACATCTTTTGAGGTCATGTGACCCCATTCTGACCACCATGCATTAACCAGGGTGTCCGCAGAGATGGGAACTTCAGGGGCCGTGGGGGCAGGGCATCACAACGTGCAACTGTATCGGCTGCTTCATCGGCTTCCTTGAGGTCCCTGGAGAGGCAGAGCTTGCCCGCCGGGGGCGACTGGGATCCTTCCAGACAAGCAGGCTACGTGGTGTGGGTTCCCTCTACTGCCTGCAACCAGTAATCTGGAACCGCTGGGCATGGCAGAGACCGATTTTTCCGTCAATTCTACAGTGAGTATGCTGGTTGAAAAAAATGAGATTCTGGACATCAGAATGGGGTACTGGGGAGGATTCAGAGGAAGTGAGACGGCTCAGCCCGCCTTCAAAGCACCTGCTACTTTGTTCCTGCGTCACCTCCAGCCTCTCCATCAAGACAAAGGAGAATGAAACAAAGGCACCACTGGTTGGCTTAGGTGAGAACAGTCATCTGAAAACAACAAGGACCGTCAGTGTCCCAGGACAGGTCTGGGCACCCGGGCCTACAGCCGACAGAAGAAGATTTTTAAAGCCTAGAACCAAAGCGATGGGCAGAACGTTGAGACATGATGTTAAAACACAGAAGCCAGGAGGTCAAATGCATGTCTGTAGTGCAAAACTAGATTTCTGGAACTGGTTATTAGCAAAAGGGGGTCGCCCCAAATTGAATCTATTGATAACCACATTAAAAAAAGGAAAGCAAGACTGTGATTGCCCAATCCCTGAAGCAAGCTCCAGGCACTGATCAAAAGTGAGCTGCGCAAACACTACACCCCTTGAAAAGGGTGTTTTTCTCTAGTTTCCAGGGTTGCACCAGAATGACCTGCAAACCAGGCATTTTCCTGCTGGGAAGACTCTTGTGGAAGCCGGAAAGCCTCCACCGTCAGGGAAGCGAGCCAAGAAAACAGGGGGGAGGGCGTGCATAAAATCAGTTATGGAATGAACACTTCAGTGCTAAGTGTGTGTCAGGTGCCTTCCTGAGCACCTTGCCGATATGAACTCGTGCAGCCCTCCCAGGAACTCCGGAAGGCACTGCAAGCCCTTTGCAGGTGGGGACACTAAGGCGCAAAAAGGTTAAGTAATTTCCCAAAGCCACATGGAAAATGGTGGAACCAGGCAGTCTGAATGCAGAGTCTGTCTTCCTAACTCTTGTCCCACAAGGCTGATTATTTATGTAAAGAATTGATGCCGAGGATCTGAAAGACCAGGGTCCCTACACCGTCTCCCTCTTTCCTTCTTTTTCTAATTGGGATTTGAGTGAAGCATGTGTTTCTTTCACTCATGTATTCTAGTTCCTCTATCTTCTCCACTGGCGGATGCTGTGTTGATTACATTTGGCATCAGTTTGGTTTACCCTGTAAATCAAATTGAATATTGAATATTTGTATGTATGTTCCCTGGCACACAGTCAGCACATAACAGCAACCTCTGAAAAACACTGTCCTTGGATTTACTCTTACGGGAGGATATTTAATGGATGGAAGTGTATCCCTCTCAGTTGTTTATTTTCCCAACATTTCATAGAGATCTCATCTTTCTGAAGTAACACAACTTCACATCACTCTATTTAGAAACAAAAGAAGGACCCTCTACATTGGATGTTTAGGTCACGGCAGGTTACTGCTCCCATTGTAAAAGTGCAAAAAAGGGGATAAATTACAAAAATCATATTTTTGAAACACTGGAAAACTCTGGTAAACTGTGAATTAGAAAAACTAACATTATGGATGGGGAGAATCTTTCCCAGCAAATGGATAACTGGATAATTGCCAGCTACTTTTTTGGTCTTCTGGGGACATGTGGAGTCCTTCTGTAGGTCTCGAGAACCCTTTTTAAAAGAGAGAAAATCCATACGATATTTTGCAGCTGGATGAGACTAGATGCACCATTTGAAAACTTGAGAACCCCCAGATGCACGGTCATTTTCCCCAAGAGACGTTTGTTGAGTTCTTCAACTGCATGAGTGAGTGGGGCCCTGAGCCAAAAACTTATAAAAAGCAGAGTGAAATCGCCTAGACGTGCTTCAGAAGCAAAAAGTATGACAGGAGAGGTGATAGCCTTAAGTATCTGACAAGCCTCATCTTCAAGACTTGCAGATTTTGGAACTGAGTGGGGCACACAGCAGGAGAGCCGGGCCAGGGGCTCTGAAACGCACAGCTGGAGCTACAATAATGTTTCAGTGCTGATGAGCGCACACTGTCAGGGTCTCAGTCCGCGCACAGGAGGGCGCGGCCGGAGGATTAGCGGACAACCAGAGGTAGGCTGGTTTTCCATCACAGCTCAATACTTGATTGGATGAAGGTGATGGCCTCTTGCCTTTGCTTCCTGACGCAGGCTGGTGGAATCCTCTTTGGGAGAAGGCGTCATCTGTGGTGTCTGTAGTCTGCTCACCCACAATGCCTACTATGCAACCAGAAGTTACTATACATGTGAACAGACAGGATATTTACCCAAAGCCAAAAGCTAAAACAGACTCACGGATGGTCCAGGTTTAGAGTTAGCAGAAACAGACTTTAAAATTACCTATAATTAAATGCTTAAGAAAATAGAGAAAAAGATGAATAAATAAAAGAAACAGCAGAATAGACATGCACGTAAAAGGAGCAGAAATGTAAAGAAAGTGGTAAAGCAATATTCAAAGCAATAAGTTTCCAGAACCTGGGGTGGACAAATTTATGAAGTTCAGCAAACCGCACACAAGATAAATCCACACACTGCCAGCAACAATAAGGACAATTTGTAATCAGTAAGACACTGTATTAAAAATGCCCAAGGTCAAAGACAAAGAAAAAAGTTTTACAAATCTAGAGGAAAAAAACCCAATTACCTTCAAAGGAGCAATCATGAGAGTGAATGCTGACTTCTAAACAGAAACGTTGGAAGCCAGAAAACCACAAATTGCAGGTTAAAGCACTGAAAGACAGTAGTTCAACCTAGGATTCTATACTCAATCAAGACATCTTGCAAACATGAAAGAAAGCTGAAAACAATTTTTTGGACAAACGAGAACAAGGAAATTTGCTATCACAAGTCTTGCCTGTTTTTTTTTTTTTAAGGTGAAGAAAATGATCCAAGGTGAAAAATGGAAATTTAAGAGAGAATTAAGGACACGGGAATTCAGTCCATGGGTAAATATAAATGATACGCTTGCAGTGTCTTACAGACTTTACATCGTATGTAGAACAGCACACCAACAGCAACTGCAAGAGCCAGGAGGGAAACGTGGAGCTTAGAGGGTCGAAGGTGCCAGCGGTATTAGGGAAATGACCAGAATAACGTAATTTATTAAGGTGAAATAAATCAAGGAGTAACGCCTTATTCTCCAGCAAAAGTACAAAAAGAATAGTGAGAGGAGGTATAATTAACAAATTAATATGAAATAATAAATAATTAATCTAAAAGAAAGCAAGTAGAGTGCAAATATATATACATGTAAAGATGGAGGCCAGTTCCTAACAAAACAGAGTAGAGCATGAAAACACAATCCCAGTCTCCACCCAGCAGCTGGAGATGCTTTTCCACGACCTGATGGCTTGTGCTGTATTTATGCCGCTGCTGGTGTGCACAGACCCTCTGTCCTCGTATCAGGCACAGAATCTATCCATTCTGTATTTCTTTTCCATGCTAAACTCTTTTCAGCAGCTTTTCATAATGGCCAAGAATATATACTAGGTGTGACCCTCTGCTAAGACCTTCATAATAGGGAAGATTTGGAGAGTGAGTCACACCGCAGAAGCAGCCCATCTGCTGAGAGTGACTTTCAGCGGCTGCTGATCTGAATTAGGCTTGTGGGGAGGGATTTTGACATAAAATGTCCCAAATCCCCTGAGTCATTGCTTCCCTGGGGAAACAAAAAAAAAAAAAGCTCTCTAGCCTTTCAAAGCTTCTCGGCATTTACTAAAAATATCTGAATTCCCCAGCACATTATAAAAGGTGGAAAATTTAAGACACACAAACCATTAGAAGGCATTTTCTTAATGAGGATATCGATGTCTTGAATAATGTAGTGGAGACAGAAGCCCACCCTCTTTGAATCAACCACCAAGAGCTTTCGATGCTTCCGTGATAAGCAGAAATTTGACTGATGTTTGCGATAATCAACCAATGCTCAGAATAAACCTTCTCACTGAGAGATCCCATGACTGTATCTTATATTATGGAGATTAATAGGCACTGAGTAAAATCTAAGAGGTATATAAAAATAGTTGCCAGAGTGGCATAAATGAGATGCTGAAATATTAACGGTATTGATCTCTGTTAAAAAAAAACACACATACAATGAATCTTCACAGGTTGTCCCAAATTAAGGCTGAAATTCTGTGTAAGGACATATGCTCGGCCACCCCTTTTGACACAGTGAAGGTCAGAGGGCACTTGAGAACTATGATCTGTGAGACAACGTGGAAAAGATCAGAAGACAGGGACCGTGTGCCCTGACTAATGACGCTCAATCTGCTTCATTTAGATTTATTAAATTTACCAGGTTATGAGGCACACAAGTCACATTTGTCAAAGACACTGTAAGAGCTTCAGTATTTTAGAACAGCAAACACATGCAACTCTGCATGTTAGTTAAGTGGTGGTCAAGTAACCTATGAGGCAGAGAAAGTATTTGCAATATTATCCAGCAGCATAGAAAATATCAAAATCGGTGTTTGGTCATTCTTTATATTTCACATCCCATTGGTGGTAACAGAAACCGTTACAACATCCCTTGCCATCATTTGCTATTTCCCAATAAATTGAATATGATAATTTATTTATTTATTTATTTATTTATTTATTTATTTATTTATTTATTTAAAATATTTCAATTATTTATTTTATTACTGGCAGGGGGCAGGTAATTAGGTTTTCTTTCTTTTTAGAGGAGGTATTGGGGATTGAACCCAGGACCCTGTGCATGCTAAGCATGAAAAATTTGGTTTGGGTATTGAAAGGGAACCATTTCTTTTCAGAAAGAAGAGAGATGACTGTGGGGTCAGGGGTGCCCCTGGCAGTGTGGCCTGGAGTTAGCCGGCTTCTCCCTGGACCTCATTTATCCTGGTTTGTTTGAAGCATAAAAGGAGCCATACCGGTGTCTTCAGTCTGGTTTTCCATTGTTGCCAAAGATGTATCTCCCCCCACGTTATCCCTCCAGACAGCTGGTCCCTTACCTAGTTTTTCTTCTGACATGTTCTATATAATCGTGTTTGCACACAAAATCATTATCTTTCAGAACCAGAGGGCAGCACTCCCGCTGGGAAGTAAGACAGGACCCGGACCGCGGGGCTCTACGCGGTAGCACCATGAAAGTGACAAGTGTCCTGCTTCTAAACGAACTGGTGGACATGCCAGCCGTGCAAGTGTCTTGACACGAGTGGGTCAACAAGAAGGAGTCTTTTTAAGCCTTTTTTTCCTTTTTTTTTTTTTTTGTATCATTTACCTGGAGAAGGGGGCTCTGTAGAGGAAGGTCTGGAGAGACTTCAAAGAGGTGGTAACTTTGCTCTGAATTTTGAAAGACGAGATGGGCCCCAGCTGGAAAGAGGGGTGGAAAAGGCCGGGAGGCATTTCCACGGGGCTTGATGCAGACAAGTGCCGGTAATGACACTGAGCTTCCGTCTCTAACAGGGACTGGCAGACCCGCGAGGAATCTGATTCTGGTTTGAGTCTGGGTGGGATGTGGACAAACCACGTCTCTCCAGTCAGGGTGCCTGGATGGGAATCCTGAATTTGCCACCTAATGGATGTGTGACCTTGACCAAGCCCATCAGCCTCCTCACTGTGAAGTGGGTTCACAGTCATCGTCAACCTCAGAAGGACGGGGGTGGGGGTTATATGGATGCCATATGTGAGCTGCCTTTAAGTGCCTTGAAAATGTAGGGAGCATTCTATAAATGTGGGCTCTTATGATTTTGTCAATTGTTAACTCTTTGACTCGAGAAAACCCTCAAACATACTGACTTATGATTATCTTGATGACTCAATCGGATAATGTTAAATCAAAGTAGTTTGCATGATTTGTGGCCCTATGTAAATATAACATGTTCTTTTCCTTCCTTATTAACAAGAAGATCTCAAAATACTGGATTTATAACATAACTATGATTTCTATACGATTTAAAATAAAGAAAATTATGCAAGAAGAAAATGACAAAAGGTCTAGATGTCTTTTAGATTTTGGAGTAAGAGAAAAAGCACTAAAAATCAGATATTAGTGAGTAATTTCAACAACTGTTACCTGTTTCTGAAATTGAGATCTGTAAATGTTTTTCCAGGGGTCCTCAATTTCTTGGGGCAATCTAAAATTTTTTTTGCTTTTTTTAATTTTTATGATACTTTAAAAAAATTGGTGTAATTGTGCTTTGGACCACTTGAATGCCTGCTTTTTAAGCTAGTGCTCAGTGAGATTTCATTTTCTGATGTATTTTATTTACAAGCAGACTGACACAGGTAACATTATTTACATCGTTGCAGGTTAACGAGGAGAGAGTAAATGGATTTAATATTCAGATAAGGTGTTTTCCTCCAAGAAAATGCTAAGTGATTTGACATTGTAAGGTAGGTTGCCTAGCAGTTCAAATAGAAAAGATGGAGACGTGGGTCAACCAAAGGCACACGACAGTAGATCTCACTAAGGTGCAGGGATCAGAGTCAGAGCCAGGTTAGTATTTTCAACAGCAATTTCATTTCATCTAAACAAAGTCATACTTCAAATAAATGTAAATGTTAGCTTTTTTGGCTTTTGTAGGTTTTGGTTTCACTGAATCAGCTTTGATTTCTTAGCTATACTGAAAGCTAAAAGAATAAAGGGATTTTATGTAATGATGTGGATGCAGGTTTCATTAACATTATAATAAAATCACTTAAGAACCGTTAAGAGTCAGGGATAACTATTATATGATTTAAAAAGGGTCACAGACATAATGCAACTGGGGAGAGTGCTGGTCTGTGCGGCTGGGACGCCCCGCGGGCAAGATTCGTTTTTGTGTGGTGAGACTCTGGGTGTCTTTTGGAGACCGAAACTAGTGAGTTAATCTCTGCCCAGCACAAGGCATCCGGTGCACTTACTCAGAGGGTCTGAGCCAAGTGAGTGTATGAATGTTTGGATGCACGTTTGAGAACAGGGACAAATGTCACTACAGTGTATTAGACTTGTGGTGTCACTGTTTTGGAAACTTAGGGGCAATCAGGCACCTCACCCCATCGAGGCCAGGGAAGTGTGAACGAAAATACTGCAATGTGAGTGAAAATACTGCAATCATAGCAGTAAGCAAAGAATGCTGAAACCAAGTCATCAGCGGCTGCCACCACCCCCCAGTGAGGACAGGCTTGCAGCCCAGCCTCTGCAGCCACTCACAATGGTGCACCCTGAGCGGACTCAGAATAAGAAAGGACAGGACCCTGGCCCTAGATAGCAAGGTGCTTGTCAAAGGAATGAATTCAGTGAGCCCAAATGTTTGCTTCCTCCCATACATAGAAAAGCACTAGATTCTTTAATTTGTGATGCCTGATTTTCTTTAGATAACAAGCAATATTTTATTGTTTCAACTACCTGGTCCTTGTTGTAAAGCTCCTATATGTCCTAGCTCCTCCCCTACCTCTTGGGATCAGTCCCTCAGAGCGATCTGAGAGGCTGTCAGCCCGGCTCGAGTCCTCCTGCCAAATCAAATATAACTCTTAACTTTTAGGCTGCGTGCTTATTTCAGTCAACAGAAGGGAGCCTTGCCAGGTTGACTGTGGACAGACTCCCACCCTTCAGAGGTAGTTCCCATCTCCCAGATTCAGAGAAGACCCTTTCCAACACTGTAAAGCTCTGGGAACTTGTTAAAAACGCTCTCTGGCTCTGAAACCCCAGAGCGTGTGCGGGGTCCCGGACTCAAGTGTGGCTCTGAATTCGGACATGCCTAGATGGGTTTGAGTGGCTGGTGAGTGGGGTCAGTGACGGGAGTGGGACAGTCACCCTAGACGTCAGGGTGGCCAAAGACCACAATGCCTTGGCCAATCAAATAAGCGTCTCCTATGCTATGGTCTCAATGTTCGTGTCCGCAAATTCACACATTGGGATCCTATGCTCCGAGTGATGGCATTTGGAATAAGGCCTTTGGGGTAATTAGGTTATGAGGGCAGAGCCCTCACGAATGGGATCGGTGCCCTTCCACCGTGGAAGGACACAGTGAGAGGTCTGTGACCTGGAAAGCAGGCCCCACCCAACCACGCCAGCTCCCCGACCCCAGACTTCCAGCCTCCAAGACTGGGAGAAATAGATTTCTGTGGTTTATAAGCCACCTAGTCTGTGGCATTTTGTGATAGTACCCCAAATGGCCTAAGACACCTTCTACCCAGAATTATTATTTCTGGATGGCATGGGGGAAAATGGTGCTATTCAATGACAGGTGTAAAACTCGGGCTTCTAGAAAAGGGCACAAGCTATCTGTCAGCTTAAATGTCTTTGAAACAAAATTGGTGGAAGATCTAATAACACACTTGGAGATTATTCTGATTTTCATTTTTATAGTTGACATTCTAAAGAGACCTGGAAGCTGCAGAGCTCAGGGTCCACTTGGATCCAGGATTTGCTGGGAGCTGGGACTGTCTGACCCTTCCACAAGCACCGGGGGTCGGGCAGCATCACCCAAGGCACTCCCCGACGTGGGCTGCACTTAGGGGAGCTCAGCATTCTTAATTTACCCCCTCCAGTCAGTTTAGACCACCTGAAATGCAGCCTGGGTGGCACCCATAGCCCCACCTTCTCCTTTCTGCCTTTAAGGAAGGACTGCAGAAGGGAGACGCGAAGCCACGTACCTTCAACATATGAATACGCCTCTGAGCAGTCTATTTCGAGCTCCCAGAACATGAGGAGAGCTGCAGCAGTGACCACAGTCCACAGTCACTTTCTTGTGCGCTGCGGTCCTCATCCGCGAACGAAATCTCTCCCTTTCCGCAGATTTTTAACAAGAAGATTCCTTCTTCGAAACTAATCTTTGGAAAACAGTGCTACTTAAAACGCTGGTGATCACAGCCTGGACAACTCAGGACGGGAGTTAAAAGTAGGGTTTTTTTTCTGTTATTGAGAAACTCTGGCTGATCTGATATCTAAAAGTTCAAGACAAGAACACAGTCTCCATCTCCCACTCCCCACCCCCATCCTGCCCTGCACTCCAGGTTTGCCACCTGTTTTGTGTCTTCTGATGTCCAGGAAGTGTCAGTTAGCTATGAAGATAGAGTCTGATTGATCAAGTGATGTGAGGACCGACTTCATGCGACCTCTGTGTCCCGCCGTGGGGCGTTGCTAATCCCTTCACTTACTCTAGGGGTTAAACCCCAGGAGACCTCTCACGGCCCAGGGGGAAGCACAGCAGGATGCAGAGGCTTAAATGAGCTTTATCACTTACATATCTGTTTACTCATTTTCAGCGGTTTCTTATTGCGTCATTATTACAGTCCTATGATGTGAACTAACTGAAAAGTGAGGTATAAATTGTCTTACTTCCTGCGGGTGTGCATTTCTATGGATAATAGTAATAAAGGTAAATTAATAATTTGCTGCTGATTTTTACCTTAAGTCTTTCTCTCCTAGGATAAAAATAACCTTTGTTAAATAATTCGTGTGTAAAATCATGTTGCTGTTCATTTGTCACAGAACTGATTTTTCTATTGACTATTCACCCAAAGGTGAAAAGAGGCATTAACTGGCATTTATGGAAATTAAAAGAAGGAAGCGTCTCAGCTGACTGAACAGTGAATATTAGTGTTTCAGATGCAAACCCCATTTGCACTCCTGCTAACAAGATATTGGAGGACACAACATTAAAAAAAAGAAATTTGAGCATCAGTTTGTAAAACCATAGTTTACCTAAACAGATCCCAGCGACAAAGCTTAAAATGAAATGCGATTCAAAAAGTCTTTGACTGAAGGGAAGGACATGTCCATACTTTAAAAAAAAAAATCAAGAAAATGATCGGAAAGTGAAAACAGCAGGTTTGGTTCAGGCAGGCAAGAGCGGCTCCTTCCGAGGTGAGAAGCAGCCATTCACACCGCAGCCCAGGGAAGCTCACTCCTGCGCTCTGGCTCCCCTGTTGCCGAAGGGTTAAAAAAAAGGGAAACTATCCCTTCGAAGGAGCAAGTTCTCCTGGAAACAGGAGCAACTGATCTGGGCAACAGGCAGCGAGGGAGGCAGACAGGATTTTAATGTTTTACCTTACCTGCACATGTTGATTTCTTAAAAAAAAAATTTTACTTTTATAATAACTAATATTATACTTTACTTTTATAATAAATAATATTATATTGGAACACATTTAATGTAATTTAAGTGAACATTAATTTGCATTTTGCAGCTGGTTGTAAATTCATAGCCAAGAATAAAGACTCTGATGAGTGAATGCATGTTTCTTCTTATGATGGAAAGTTATAAAACAGAAGTTCATGATTATACATCACGCAGTATAATTCACTTGTGACACCTTAGGTTGTGGATTTTATATGAGCTCTGGTCTCTTACCTCAATTCATTCAGAAAACATGGTGGCATCAGTACAAGTGACTAGCAGATTGTAGCAAAACCTGGTAACACACATGCAGAATATGTCTGTAGTGATGGCGTAGTCATGGGTTCAAATGTGGAAAAATACACATCAATTATATTGGGAACACAGAGAGTCAGAGATTACAATTCCTTTAAAATTATTTTTCTGGGAATTATGTGGGAGGCTCACTGCAAATGTCAGGAGGTATTATTAGGGGCAAATGATCTACTAGATTTTTCTCTCTCCAAAGAATAAATCTGTTTATATAATTCGCTTGCTCACAAATCCTCAGTGCCGCCTTGCCCCAGCCTAAGAGCCAGCACAGGAAGTCCCGTGCTCTCTGACCACACCGATTATCCCAGCTTCATCAGCACGCGATCTCACCTCGTCTCTGTTGGTTCACTCAGATGCACCCAGACACTCTGTAAGTCCACCTGTCTTCTCCACAACAGTCCCAGTTTGGATGCCCCGTGTAGAAGCTCGGAGGTCTCCCAAGCCCGTTTCAAACATCGTCTTCATGGTCCTGCTGTCTGTTCTGAAAGCGTTTTCACGTGCTGTTCAAGCAGACTCTCATAACCATGGGAAACGAGCCGGTTAAGGAGCCTTCGCCTCATTTCATAGATGCTGAAATGCATCCTCACAGCCCAAACTCACCTGGCTGATCAGCGGTAGAGTCCGGACACACATTCAAGGATGCTGAGTTTCGTCAACCCTCTGAACTAACCTTGACTTTGGAGAAGTCTCCCGTATCTGCTCATCAATCTACACGTGTGCTTTCAACGATCAGGAGAAAGAAAGTGCTGTGACGGGTTTCCCAGGGCTAGAATCACGCTTGAGGACCTGCTCCCTCAAGAGGCTTTCATTCAAACTGAGCCACAAGACATAGAGAATTAGATGAATCAGCATGCTCGTTACAGCTGACTAGTAAATCGTAGATGCAGTCACCGCTGTCGGAACACAGAGGGGACGTGACTCATTTCAAGGCATCGTGGCCCAAAGATTCCTCTTGGGCTGTGGGCTTTGTTCTGGACTGAAAGGAGGGGTAGGACACAAAAAGAAAGGAGCCTCCTTGGGTGGAGGGGTGTGAGGAATGGCGTCCACATTTTTGTTCATGTCTGCGTGTACAATTACCAAAAACACGAGAGGGGAAGGCACTGTGCCACGTACAGCTTGAGAGTCAGCCCTGAGCCATCAAGAGAGACGTGAATTAGCAGAAAGGATGATCTGGGTGTGAAAGGCAGAAAGGCAAGGGCCACAACCGCGGCAGCTGAGTGCTCCACAGCCTCCAGGGGATGGAGGTCTAAGTCCGGGGACACGCATCCACTTTCCAAGGAGCCAGCGTGGTCCTTTGCACTGTTTGGTAGGGCAGAGTTTATCTGTTAACTTATTAATTTCCCCAAACATTTTTTTTCTGGAAACAACCACATTCTGTGTGTTATAGTATTAAATATAATTAAGTAGAAATGAGGAAAACCATTTCATGAAACTGAATGCTAATAAAACCACTAGCTCAATCCAGGTAAATTTTAAAAATCAGCTACAATTAGGAAAGGGGCCGAGTTTCGCAGCTGGGACTGACTGGACGAGGGGGAAGCACCCTCTCTGCCACCAACCTTGGTTCTCCCTCCAAAGCTTAGCTACCAGCCCGAGCCACCTGCCTGAGGACTAGCGGTGAGAGAGGTGATTCTTTCTAATCATTAAATCCACAAGAAGGTCCTAAAAGGATTAGAATGTTTCTCCAAGGTGCCCAGTTTACTCCCGGGGACTGATTTTGTCCCTGAGTAAAATTAAGTCTATTGATTTTGAGGAATTTCTCAACATCCAGTTCTTAAGAATTACAAGCTTTGGTTTCATATATTTATGACGTGGGGGGGCACCACTCATCGTTATTTTGCATTAAACCATCTGATAAGCCACACTGCAATAATTCTATCATCAGAAGCCATGAACAGGCATGTTTTTTACTATCTTAAGGAAAAAAGGTGGCTAAAGAATGGGAGCTGAGCCCAGTTAATTAAGTACTATAAATAACGCACAGCAGCAACACGTGAAACACTAAGCCAAACATGGGATAAAGGCCGTCAGTTACTGTTACGCAAGATGTCGTGACAGGCAGACCGCCAATACCGGGGGGCTGACACAGAAGAAGTGTACTGCCCACGTCAAGGCTAAGGAGGTGCTTCTGATCAGCAGATGACCTTCCACGTTGGCGTGAGTGGACTTTGCATCTTCCGGGGTCTCAAGAGTCTTCCGTATCCAGCTTTTGGTTGGGAAAAGGCATGGAATACTGTAGGGAAGGGGAGGTTTGTGTGGTCAAGCTTGGGAGCGGCTCACATCACCATGGCTCCCGTTCCAGTGGTTGGACCTCAGTCACGTGACCACCCCTAACTGCAAGGCTGCCGGGAAACGCGGTCCAGCAGGGGCTTCAGGAGAAAGGGATTTGGCGGGTACCGTGGCTGCCATGGTGTGGCTCCTTGGGTCAATTACAGTGTCTTTAAGGCCCAGTCATGGCAAATCGGGTGGATGCAAATGCTAGACAAGATGGGGGAAGGAAAACAGGAAGGATGGGGAAGAAAAAGATAAGATTTTGCCAAAGTAGGCAACGTGTGAGAGCACAGCCCTTTGATCAAGACTTCTTCCCCAAAATAGATAATAAAACATCACCTGCAAGTGTATAAAATTAAATCCACTTGGGCTTCAAAACCTAGGCTTTTTATATCGTTGACTTCATGACACTTTTCCCAATATCATAGTTCATCTGTTTTAGAACCTATTTCTGACAGAGTCAGAAATACGAAATGACAGTTTCAAATAATAGCATAATCATCGAAATCAGAGAAGAATCAGGTCTTCGAGGTCTACTGAGGTCATAAAATAAATTCCTTCACCAACGTTAGCTGGTTATGTTTCAACACAATGCAAACCTTTCTGTTCCTTTAGCCTGGATCTTTCTTTCAAAGTCGTCAGGTCACAATAATGCACAGAGCAGTCGGGAAGCCCGGGGCCCAGGTTCCCAGGGGCCAGCCTTCCAACTCTCTGTTATCTTGAGCAGGAATACAGCTATCTGTCTCCTATTTCCCACTTGCAGAAAAGGCAACTGTCTACCCTTTACTTGTCTTCTGAGCAGACCCAAGTTTCCAGACCTGGTCAGTGGTTTTGCTGAACGACAATGCAATCCCATCACAGTTGGTATTCTGCATTGCACCTCCCGCTGTAGTTTGTAAGTTCCTTATTTCTTGAATTAACACAAACTCATGGCAATTTCAGCTGCTCTGCATTTAGACGCCTAGTGACATGCAGTCACTCCTCTCCAGCCACCTGGCTGTTGAGATTCAAGCAAGCTCCTGCCCGGATACTTCCCCACCTGGGGTGCCCCCCCCGACCTCACATGCCTGACTCCTCAACTTTCTTACTCCATCTTTGCTCAGTGAGGCTTTAACTCCACCTGATTGGAAATTCCAACCCAACCCAACCTGCCTCCACACCCCTCTCGTCACTCCCAGGCCTGCTTATTCTGTTTGACTTTTTAAAAATATGTTTTATTTCCTTTTGCCATATTAAACATATTATCTAAACATTGTATAGTGTTTGCTTTCCCATGCTGGAATTTAAGTTCCAAGAGGGCAAGGATGTTTGCTTTGTAGACCGAAGTTTCCTAGGTGCCCACACCTGTGGCTTGCACAAGCAGGTTCTCGAAAAATATTTGTTGAATGAATGAATGAATGCATGAAACTTCAAGTTCATGCAATCCACTTTCCCAGAATTCAAAATAATGTACACATATTATATGCTTTATGTTGTGCATGTTATGTATGAATACACACATCTAATTACACAGAGCTGCACACACTAAAGCCACGTATGTTGTTCCTCATGGGTAACACCAGGGTCTTGCAGAGTCATGTTCATTGTGTGTAACTTTCACATCACACGCTGACTTTAGAACCGAATCTGTAAGATGGGACTTGACTTTAATATCCTCCAACCACCGGGATGCAACTGCTTATGACCCTATTTACCAAGTTTACTGGTACATTTTTAACATGAGACTGAATCAAAATATTTGATAAAGCTAGGAAATCTTCTGTCGGTTTCTCAATTCTTCTGAGGCGTCTCCTGGTTGCCATGGAGATGGCAGTTTATTGAGTGCTCTGGGTTGGGATAAAAAAATGACTGAGATGTAGTCCCTGTGTTCTCTACACCCTCCACAGTCCACCAGGGTCTACATCTACACACACACAATTATAACACAGCAAAGTAAGTCGTGTGAAAGAGACCACGTTGTAGAGTTACATAAACCAAATTACAGAGGCCACGACTGTGCTCGGAGGGCTGCTGGAGGAAGGCCATCAGGAGGAAAGTCACATCAAAGAAAGGTCTGCAAGGTCACAGGCAAAGGTGGAGAACAGCCCACTTCTGGGAACGCACCCAGAATTAGGAGCAAGGCAGGAGCAGAGCCCTGTGTTGTAAAAGGTGTGGGACAACCGTGACTGGGACAGAAAAACGCACAGTTAGGTTGCTAAGTCACACTGCAAAAATGTGGCACCAGCAAGAAGGGTAAACTGTTAGGGTTTACCGAAGTTGGGTGTTGCACTAGTCTCCATGCTTGCTTGCTAGGTTTATAATTTTCTGTAACAAAATTATTTTCGAAAATCACAAAAATGACATATTTATCAAAATCCCAGATAAGAGTGGGGTCCTGCTCATTCAAGCTCATCTCCTGCATATTTTTGATAACACCTGCTGTGTTAGAATTGGTATTCAGAACACTGACCTTGGGGGAAACAAAAGGGAATGCTAAGACAATAATGGCACGCATGTTTTGGAGCACTTACTATGTCGCAGAGAGCATGCTAAACATGTGACATATATTTCCTTCAGTCAACCTGAAATAAAATGACTACTTTCCATACCCACAAGTGACATAACAGATCTGGGGTTCAAAGCTAGTTCTTCTCTTTCTTCTTTAATTTCAAAAATTAAATTAAGTTAATACTGAGTTCTTCTGTGAACCAGAATCTGCACTTAACCACCCTGCCCAGCGGCGCCGTCGCCGCCCCCCTCCGCGGTGGCGCCGGGCTCTCTGCGGCTTCCCCAGCTGGAAGGCGACGTGCAGATACATCATGAGAACTCTGTCCTCTTTAAAAACACAGTCACAATTCTGATTTCCTTCCTTCACTGTTTCTTACAGCTGAACTTTCCTCACTGATCACAGTCAAGGTCTTCACTGGAAAAACGTTATGTATTTGAGTGCATTTAGGATACACATATGGAGCGATTTTACGAAGGGAAAAATACAAAATGTAGCATTTGTTTTGGTTATCTTCCAAGTTTCTATGTATCTATACAGGGTATGTCCCTTCGCTGCTGAAAATGTTGTCATTTAAGTCACACCATCAAATTAATTAACTGCCCTGCTTTCTTGCACGTAAAAAGGGAGTCACGAGGGGTGCATGCTGATTTCCAGAAACCTCAGCTGGGTGGAAGGGCTTTCTGCGCAAGATCTCCTTTTGTTTGCAGCTTCCAAGTGAAATACAGATCATGCCTTTTGACACGTTGCTTACTGTCCATCCCCTGTCCCGTGTTTAGAACGGCCCCTTCTCCATGAAGGTCTACATTTTGTTATTTTTCTCTAACACTGTTTCTCTTCTGCGCCACAGTATATTTCAAGCAGACCACGTGACAAATAAAACGAACACAGAAGGAAGGCACTGGGCTTGCTGAGTGCTCTGCAACTCTTCATTTCTTTCGTATGTGACAGTACAGAAAGGTTTCTTTGATGGTTCAGTAAAACAAACCGCGCGACAGTCTGTTTCTCTACGCGCATCAGGCGCACCCTGACCGCCTTGCGGCGTCCGTCGGCGGCCGCGTCGGGAGCGAGCGCTCAGGCACTGGATCGCCGCTCTTTCACCAGAAACCATCCGTGATTCTTACAATGAGTATTTGAATATGACGGATATTAATAATAACTTCTTGCGTTTTTTAAAAATCAAAAGAATTTAAAAAAAGGTTGGCAAGAAATACGGTAAATGCCCACGACGAGCGTCAAAGACCCTAAACCACACAACACGCGGCGCAGAGCAGCTGCCGGAAGGAAGGAGGCGGCAGAAAGCCAGAGTCGGTCAAGTTGGAACGCGGGTGTAAATACAGATGAGCTCTGCTCCAACGAAAGAAACAATCCCATTTTTCAACGTCAAGCGCGGACCCCGAACAGACGTGTACCTCGCGATTCCCCGCCGAGGGCGGGCCCTCAGCGCCGGCCTTCTCCGCCCCCCCGGCCGCCCCCCTGCCCTCAGCACCGCCCCCTTGAGCTCTGTTCGCAGTCCGTGGGCCTCCGGGGGCTGCTGCCCTGGCCTCCGGAGTCAGCCGAGGGCGGCCGTCTCAGCAGAAGCACCAAGGGTCACTCCAGGGCGGCAGCCGGGATGTCCTCAGGACCCGCTCAGCGCTGGGCCTCTCACGCAGCCCCGCTTCTGAGGGGCTGCCTCATGCCGAGGGGCACAAACTTAGAAGCACTTGTTTACCATGTCACCAAAGGCAAGTAGGTAGACGGCAGGGCATTTTTATAAACGCTGCTTCCAGAACCAATCTGAAGTGGCTTCTTTCAATCTACGAATCCAGTTTCGAGGCCTGGGCCGAGGCACAAAGCCCCGCTCCAGGACCGGGAAGTGGAATTCCCTGGCGTTGCAGCTTCACTGCGGGGTCACTCGCGCCCAGCGCTGCAGACGGTCATGAGTGTTTCACGGTCTGGACCCGCCCAGCCTTCTCCACGAGGAGCACAAAGGAAGACAGCCGCGCACGCGATGCGGCGAGGGGCTCAGCCTTCGCTCGTGCCAACTGTTTTAAGGAAAATTAGCTTTTACTACCTTTCTGCTAAAGCCATTACATCATGCAAAGTCACAGGAAAAATGAGGGACTAGAACCTAAACTACATTTCCTGTATTCTGTACCTTGAGGAAAGAAACTGTTTACTGAAGGGCTACCCCTGTTAGAAAATGTTTTACATTCGTATTAAGAAGAAAGCGTTTGCTAACTACTATGAAACAGATGAACAACGAATCCCTTCAGTATAGGACAGGGAACTATATTCAATGTCTTCTAGTAGCCTTTAATGAAAACGAACATGAAAGGAGTATATGTACGCACATGTACGACTGAGACACAACGCTGCACACCAGAAATGGACACAGCACTGTAAAGGGACTAAACTTCAATTTAAAAAAATGGGATCAGGCAGGTTAGCGAAATAAAAAAGTGAAAATGAAAACAAAACAAAAAAAAGAAAGTACATGCTCTATGTAAAAAAAAAAAACACATGTTTGGTTATAAAGTGAATTTTATGGATAGTAGCAATAAAATCAAATTGGTGTGTCAGTCAGAATTCTTATTTGCAAGCATCAGAAACTAACCTGAGACCCTTCACAGGTGGAAGCTTTACTGGAGAGCACAACTAGGAAGTGAGGCTAAGAAGGGAAGGTTTAGAATGTGGCCTGGACCCGAGGTGAATGCAGGGACCAGCGGTCTCAGACACGGGCTGGCTACCACCTGCGGCCACTGCACGGAGCCACCGTGGCTGGACGACACCCCTGCGGTGACACCGATTCTCACCCCTCCCACTGCGTGTCTCTCAGTCCATAACCCGTGGTTCATCGATGCAGCTCACCTCACATACGCCCGCCTTGCTCTCAAAGGAAGGGAGGAGCGGGGAGTCTCCCCTTTATATTTTTACTGTGGTAGGTGAGAAACTTGCGTGGCTGGCAGCCAAAAGCACAAATCATAAATATCCACTCTGGCCTCTTACGATTTCCGTACTGACCAAAAGCTCTTTAAATTTTATGTAAACGTGGGATGACGCCTCCATCACTTTTAATGAGTTACGAGAAGTTCATTCTCGGAAACAGGGCCTGCAAACTTGACATCCATTCAAACCTCGGACTCTGCATTTTCCCTGTGATCTTTGGCAAATGACTAAATCCATTTCTTGTTTTCCCTGTCTACAATAATGCCCATACATTTTATCTTCCATAAAGGGACTTCATTAAAATCACTGCTAATTAAAATCTGGACATCCTCAAAGAGGAATTCAATTTTTAGCCAACGTTTAATTCTACTGCTACATGCGCAATCAGCCCAGGACTGATTTTATAGAATTCCTGTTTAAGTGCATCACTAGAAAACCCAGAATGCAGTGTGCCTGTATGTATCCATATTTCCTCTATAAATGCCACAAGAGAGGCATTTACGCTGAGACGTGTGGCTGGTCAACGCCTAGTTTCACAGAACTCTTCCAGTTCCTCAGTGCGGAGGCGTGTGTCCTGCCGTGAAACTGCCCACAATTTTGCATGGAAGAAAATGAGCCTGGTTTTCCACTTCCTCAAAAACAAACCAAAACAAAAAACACTGTGAGATAACTGGGGATTGTTTGCCTTTGAAAACGAGCCCCCACTGAAAGCTGGGAACGTGGAATTATTCCTGGTGACCTTCCCATCTTGCTCTGCTTTTTAGCTAAATCCATGAAAGATCAGAGGGAAAGTTCCAGAGATACCTGTTCTTTGCACCTTCTTTCAAAATTAACCCTTTTCTCTATGAATCACAGAGGAGTGGGAGCCCTGGGAAGGACGTCAGACGCCCCATCTTTCTTTCCAAGCAGGTCCCCCCCAGTGAATGACCGTGGATAAAGCATCCATAATGCTTCCGAGGTAGAGTGAATGCATCTCTAAGGAACAGAGGGGAGACTAGGACAATCTCTTACTGCAAGCAATCAGCATTTTTTTCCTGTTTCGATGTCTGTTTATCAGTGCAAGTGATTTCAGCAGATTGCCTAGTGTAAGATTTATTTTTAAGATTAAAATTATTGATTTTCTCACTACCTCCTCAGTGTTATTTAGAAAAATCTCAGGGCTAACTGTGCCTACTTAGTGTCAAATATTCAGATGAAAGCAGACCCTTAGCTGTATTGTTGGTTTCATGGAAACATCAGGATACTTAACTGAGTTTTTAAATGATCTTAATGTAGATATTCGACATAACAAAAGTTGCCCTGTAACTTCATGCACAATAATCTTGTTGCTAAAGCGATACTCTTTGAACATACTGATGGTAAAGGCTTTGGTTGTGTTGTGCACCACCTTGAGTGCACAGTCATATCTTTTTGAAGATAATTATTGAAAACAGTATTTTTTAATTCAACATAAAAAGAATACTAAATTATCGGATACAAATCGTTTTTCTCTCTACTAACACTAGTTTTTTTTTTTTTAAATGATTATCTTCTTTATTTTGGCAAGCGTTTTGAAGCTAAACACATTAAGCATACAGGTAACAGCACTGAAACACATCAAAACACAGTTTTGTGAACTGTAATCTCAGTTTGATTTTGCAGTGTTCTGATCACATGATATTTTTAAAGTGAATTTGGATGACACGGAGTGGGGAGGTAGTAACTGAGACACAACGGCCTGCCAGAAAGCCTCGGTGCTTCGAGCATTTTGTTTCCATGTTGCCGTCACTTTAAGTCTTTCTGTTCGAGCTGAGGTCAGCGCAGTAACACTAACACCCCTCGGTGGCTGTAATCCCCCTTCGTCTGACAGTGCCTTTAAAATGCCCCAGCAAAGATCACATTTATCAACTTCACTTAAATCACTTAATTTTCGTTTAGTTTGGACCTTTTTCTAATTTTTTTTGAAACCAGCGGAAAATAGATAGGTGTCAGCTGAGACAGAGGGAAAAAGGATGCAGAGTTGAAGAAATTCATGGCAGAGCTGAAAACACCTGTTCCCTACTCCGTGAGGAACGAACTCTCTGGGTCATGCCTTCGTGAATCTCTTCTTGTGATTTACCTTCAGTTATCACCGCAAAGGGGCACACCGAGGGCTCATTACCTGAGTGGTGTGACTCTCTCTGTGTCTCTGGAAGGATGAGGTTCCACCCCCGGACAACCTGGACAATCCATCCTCTTCAGGTAAACCTGTTGAGGTCAACACAAAGCAGCAGTCAGATTGTGAGACCTTCCCCCAATAAAGGCAGCTGGGCGCCTACTGAACAGACTAAAACTGCTACATTTCCCTGGAAATGAAGGTCAGTGAACACTCACTGAAGAGTACATTTCCCAGGCGGCTCAGGAACACCAAGAGCTGCCTGGTGTTACTCCACCTGAGAAAAGGGGGATTGCATTGGCAAAAGAAATGAAATGAGAGTGAAGAAATAGGTCATAACAGCACAAAAGGGAGCAAAGAGGTCATGGAAGGGAGGAGGGAAAGTCCTGTAGAGCCTGAGAACAGACTGAGGGAGCCCCGACGTGGGAAGAGGAGCAGATGGACACCGGGGGTAAACGGGCTCGGGGGATTGCAGCGTGTGGCTCATCTGAGGCGGAGAAGAACGGAAGTCAGGTAAGGCGTGATCCAGGCACGTGTCGGATGCAGTCTACTGACTGCTGGCTTCGTGCGCTCCCCTCACACACGGCGGGAGGGAGGAGGCCGGGCAGAGACCTGTGAGGGAAAGGTCAGGGTAGCTGCCCATTCACACGCATGCTGTGATTTTGGTTTGTATTGGACAAATCCTCAGGGATCTGCTAGCTCTGAAACATCTAAGCTGTCGTGACGTCTGTGTATAGGTGGTGTTTACTGAGCACTGATCTGAGCTGGCATCACCGTACTAGGTCCTCGTCACAATCCCACGAGGCAGTTCCTTTGATTATCCCCATTTTTATGATGATAAAGTGAGCACTGGAGGGTTTAAGTCTTTTTCTCGGGGTCCTAGAGTTAGCAATAAGCATCAACGCTTGGGTCTGAACCCAGGCAAACAGGAAGCAGCCAACATTGCCAGGAACTGGCCGAGCCAGCGATTCAGTCCAGCCATTTTCAACCCGACTTCTCAGCTACGGTGGAGGACATTTAATGAAATGAAGTCCAAACCAGAAACCATGTAATGTGACTTGGAAATATTTTTAACTCAAAGGAGGTGTGGGGCAGGGTTTTCTGAACGCCTGAGGAGTTGCTGCTTTCTTTACAAGTCTACCTTCTGCTGCTCAAAATAGATAATTGCACAATATCCCAGCTTGTCAAGTGAAGGCTTGCTTCGCCTGCTGGTTAGGCTTTGAATCAGACAGCAGTACCTGTTCCAAAGGATCTACAATTCCCAGAAACAAAGTGATATTGTAAAACCCGTATCTGAATAGATTTCGTGGATGCCAACCAAAGACTCCTTCGCTAGCGGTCTAGACCCATCAGGAGCTTGGCTGGAAAAAGCCATTCTCAGATGCTCTCAGAACCTGTGTGGTTCAGTGCCGCTATGGCACCAGGTCCAGCATGTCCTGGAGTCCGGCGTCTGCGCAAAGAATGCAGAGCTGCTGGGCCTGCAGACAGGCTCACCCAGTCCCTCCCGGTGGAGAGCCCTTCAGCATCACAACTTTCCTTACAAGACCTCGAGGATAAATACAGCGCACATAAAAAGAGCCGGTCTTCCCAGAGCGGTAAATGTAAAACCAAACGTGATGACTGCATTCTTTAATTGCCATTTTTCCTGATGCCCAGCAATAAAATGTATAGCCATCGAGCCGCAAGAAAGAAAATCACACTGAATATAAAATGGCCTAGATGGAATTTGTTATATCTTTATTTCCCCGCAAAATAAACATCTTTATATTCACAATATTTTGTATGATAAAACTACAACGTTCCAGCACTAAAAACTGTTCTCTAATCTAATGATAAATAACCACAAGTCCAGGGAATAATTAAGTATACAAAAAAAGATCCAAGTCTGTGTTCACATCAGTAAAAGGATGGCAATTAAAGTAAGTGATAGCTATAATTACCCAGACATAACTATATTTCAGCAAATGAACAAACAGATAATTATTTCTGGGAACAGAGGTAGCATGCAGATACTGGAATTCAAGGGAAATCATTTCCTTGCAAATACCACTACTTCTGATTCAATTAAAACTTCAAGTTATTTTAAACCTTTATTTCCATCTTGTGCCTTTATTTGGAACGCACATTGACTATATACTGTGAATTATGAATCAGCACTGCCAACTGATTTGAATTATAATGCTCATGTATATATCATGAGCTCTACATGTATAATATTTGCTCAATTTTTATCGTGGGAAGAAGGAGAAATTTTCTGATTCTGCCCCTGCACAGGACTTAGCGGTTCCTATGAAATACGTAACTTTGTTGCAATCAGGAAATGTCTGCCTCAGTATCCCAGCATCCTGCCGGATATTTTAATACTCATGGGAGTCTTCAGGAACCCAGGAATTCATGGTGGTCACACAAGGAGACCAACAGAAACACGCCAGGCTCCTTTGAAAGACTGAAATCCCAACTGAAATAATTTTCCTCTGGTGTGTATAATTCTTGAGAATTTCAAGTGATCGTCAATGAACAATGACACAGAGCTAGCTTTATTTTAAAATCTGGTCTCTATAAGCATTTCTGGGATAACATATAACCCTCTGTTCTAGGGTTTGAACGTACACTATCTGTTACATACTGAAGTTTAGAAGCCTGGTATTCCTAAATATGTAATATTATATGATAAATTTTGGGCAACGTATTCTATAAAAATTTCCATTTGGTCTAGAGAGATTTTTGTGTGTTTGTTTGTTCCACAGATTTGGGGGGTTTGTTTTGATTTTTAGAGTAAGACTAGGAATTTTCTGTATTAAGTTTTCTAGGATATTTCCCAAGTCATAGCTTTTGGCTTTGACTCAAGACTCAGACAAACTAAATATGTTCGTGAAGGGGTGTTTCTATTGTTTCCTCTCCTTATGGTAGGAAAAGCATCGCTCAAGGTGAGCTGGAGAAAATGTAGTAGAAGGGAATGTGCATATGGTCATCTTTCTTAAATATGTGTATTCAGTTTTGGCCATCCAATATATTCTAAATTCCCTCTTTGTTCAGTGGCTAGTCTTAAAAACTCCAAAACTGAGATCTTCTTACTAGATACACACAACCCCTGTGACATGCTCTTCCATCATACTCTCACTGACTATTGCTATCGCTCAAATTCCATTTTCGTTATTTTAGGAATTTTTAATTTCAGTATACGGGTATCCAATGTTTTTGTTGTCCTTACCTTTTTTTTTTTTTTTGCAAAAGGTTATCATCAGCGATTTCAGAAAGCAATGGTGTTAAAAGAAACATTTCCATCTCAATACACACACTCGTAAATCTGAACATTACACATGAACATGGAAAGTTTTACAAGATGCCTGTTTGAATCAAGTCGGAGTAATCGATCGTGAACACTCAGTGTGATTTTAAGGGTGGAAAATTGGGGGATAATTCTAATATGCCACAAAAGGGCTTGGTTGCTTTAAACCTTGGCAGTCCTGTCTGATGAGACGTGAGGAATCGCACACAATTCATGGCTAGCGGTAGACAAGGCAATCTGAGTTTGTTGACATAGATATACGCTACGTGAGATTCCTAAGAGGGGAAACCAGACAGTTAAAACCGCATGTGCAGTATAACTCAAACCTTGTAAAAACAAAACCAGACATATTACATAAATGCACACATATATTTGTATTAAAAAACAGGATTTTTCACATGGCAGAATATCAGACATGCTTAGAGTATTTCTAGCTAATAGAATGAATGGTAGCTTTTACTCATTCTTTATTCTTCCCTGTATTTTCCAAATGGCCACACAAAACATGTATAGCTTTTATAACCTGCGCAGAATTAAAGCAGCCCATGAACAATTGCATATTATTTGAGAGGCCGCTCAGGTCAGACAGGAGGGAACTCAGGGAAGTGGACACTGCAGGACCCGGGCGCCCGCACGGGCTTGTCTGTTTCCGGGGCAATAAATTCCTGGTCACTGCAGTTCCTTTGTCCAGAAATCTCTCCTGCTGGCATAAAAATGCTCCGTCTTCCCAGTGTCATTTCCTTCCGTTGCACCGAAAAGCCTCTGTCTTATGAGCCTAATGCTCCTAATCATTACGTGCAATCCCTGCTCAGTATGATGGGGCAGCATTCGTAAACATGTTCGGATTTTTCTCTGTGTGTGATGAAAATAATCTTTTTTTTTTTCTGGTGCCACCAGAACATTCCCACATCACCCTGAGGACCTGAACGCTGAGCCTGAACAAACCCTGATCTAATCTGCTATCCACCTCCAGACCCCTCCCGAGTACAGCCAGCCCTGTGATGAACGTTGCCTGGCTAGTTCTCATCCTGGATCCATTTGCCCCCTCCTGCTGCGTAGGTCAGCAATGAACGTCTTTGGGTGAGCATGTGTTCAGATGAAAAACTACCTCCCCATTCTTCCTTGGACCTGGAGGGAAGCCAGAGACGGGATGACGAAGCCGGAATCTCTGACGCTCACGGAGGTCCTGGGCCCTGGACCTCTGACCTCCATTCGGAAATCTGCCTCCCTCTTTCTCTCCCATTTTTTTCTTTTCTTGAGGAATTGCAATGACCCTTCAGGCCAAGAGATGGAACACTGTCAGCCACCCAGGAGCTCCCAACAGCCTTTCTCCCAATCTCTGTTGGCTCTTTCTCCTCTGGGTAAAACCACTGCCCTAAGTGTTGTGGAAACCCCTCCATAGACCCCACTGTAATTTCATAGAGTGTGTCACAGGGTCACGTGGCAGCTCTAATTTGCATCTAATTATCAATGACGTTGGAGTTTATTAAAAATATTTGTGTGTGTATTCACTTCTCCTTTCTAATTCTCTATCCAATGGTTTTTGTCTGCTTTTATTTTAAGTAAAGCCTGAACATGACCCTTTATCGGTTAAATGCGTTAAAAACAAGTTCTCCTGCTGCGTACACATTTTCCCCTTGTGGTTGGCACCCTTGTGTCCTGTTAGCTTGTCTAAGAAGTCCTTTCTTCTCCCATCGCTGAGGGTGAAAAATTATTATTCTGTATTTTCTTCTACACATTTTATTTTACATTGGACATTTAGACCTACAACCTGTGAGGAACGTTTTGCGTGTGGCCCAAGGTAGGGGTCAGGCTGCATTTCTGTCCCTCACGTGGACAGCAGTTGATCGTCCCTTCCCCGGCGTCCCACGGTGCCGGTCCTGCCGTCACTAAGTGGCTGTTGATGGCAGCTGGGAGAGTGCTCTGTTTATGTATTTATTTTCCCCTTCCTCTTCATTTCTTTTCTCCACGAGAGTTTGTGTAACAGCGGAATTATTTCATCCTTAGAATTTTGACAGAACTTACCAGAAAAGCCATCTGGGCCTCGAGCTTCCCTTGTAGGAAGGGTTCCATGTACAAATTCAACGACTGAACGTTTACACTACCGGCTAGCCGTACTCCGGCTTTTCTCCATTTTGGTAACTTGCCAATTTTTGTGTTTTGAGAAACGGCTTCATCTCAACGAACAAATTTATTCTGGCGTGAAACTGTTCAAAATACAATGAACGGTCATTTCTAATTTCTGCCCGATTTCTGGCGGGTCCCCCTTGTCACTCCGAGTCGGCGTTGTGTCCACTTCATTTCTCTGTCACCTTGAAAGAGAATTCTCAGTTTTGTTAATGTTTCCAAGATTGCTTAAAGGTTTACCCTCCGGCTGTGTTGCTTGTCTTATGTCTCAGTAACTTAGGTTCTCCCCTCTCCTGAATCTATCCATTTCTTACAGACGCAATTTACAACCTCCCCACGGATGAGAACTGTTGTTTTCAATATTTGTGTTTTTAATATCTTCCCCTTTTCTACCGATTCGCTTTTAAACTTTCAGCATCCTCATGTTTTTCAGAAGTTTCAGACTTTAAAATATTGTATTCATCAATTAATCTTTTATGTGAACGTACACTAAGAAGCTTCTAAATTTAACGGAATTCAACTTAATTATTTTCAAATGTGCTTTTAGGCTTGCCATCTGAGAGCTTTCTATTTGTCTTACTTCCAGATATTCCCAGTTTACCCCTTTTGCTCTCTTCTGCGTTGATTGACTTCTTATGATTCTATTTTACTCTGCTAATTTGGAAATTATATACCCCATTACTATTCTTTCAGTGGTTGCCTTTGAAATTATAACCTGCTAACTTGATTTATCAATGTATAATATTAAATATTGTTTTGACCCCCTCCTGCCTTCACTTACATTTTTATTGTTGATTTTTCCTTCTTTTACCTCTGAGCATTCTAGGTCTGCCCATGTTTAATTCTTTCAGGGTTTTTCCCCTAAAAATTTCCTTAACTCCTATTCATTCCTTCGAAAGTTTTTTATTGTCTATAAAATTCTAGGTTGGTAGTTCTTAGTTGAGCATGCTAAATGTGTGATTCCATTGTCTTTAGACTTCAACTGCTTCTTTAAAGGTAATTTGTCTTTTTTTTTTTTAACCTCTGGTTGCGTTTAAGATTCACGCTTAGTTACCCAGTGCTTCAGTGCAATGTGCCTAGTTTTCTCTTTATTTATTCTGCTCAGGCTTTTTTTCTTTTTTAAACAAAAGTCACATTTACAGACAGAAAGATGCACCTTTATTATACGTACCTGTCTATAAATTTATAGGAACACATGCACCCTTGTTTGTCGACAGCGCCACACGCCCCTCTGCAGCAGTCTGTGTCCCCCTCACATTCATGTGCTGACGCCCTAACCCTCAGGCTGACGGTTTCAGGAAGGGGGACCTTGGGAGGGGGTTCTGTCATGTGAGCAGAGCACCTACAAATGAGATTAGCACCCTTATAAAAGGGACCCCAGAGAGCTAGCTGGCTCCTTCCCCACGAGGACAAGCAAGAAGCTGGCGACCTGCGGCCTGGAAGAGCGCTTCCCTCCGGGCCGGCACCTGACCTTGGAC
Organism: Vicugna pacos; assembly: GCF_048564905.1. NCBI lineage: Eukaryota > Metazoa > Chordata > Mammalia > Artiodactyla > Camelidae > Vicugna > Vicugna pacos. Next base: position 71,108,607 of record NC_133000.1, on the reverse strand, counting down.
CCCAGCCTCCAGAACTGTGACTCGTAAATCACCACCCTTTATCAGCCGCCCAGCCTGCGATGTCCGTCACCGGGCCCAGCCCCTGCTACTACACACAGCCTCTGGCCGCCACTCGGCTGTCGCTGTTCCTCGGTATTGCCTTTTCCAAAATGGCATCTACACAGAATCGCACTTACAGTCTTTGGATTCTAGCTTTTTTCACTTGGTGCACTGCGCTTGCGGGTCGCCCGTTTTGTCCTGTGTAATAGCGGTTCATCATGTTTTCTTGCAAAGTTGAACCCTGCCCCGGTCAGCCTGTGAACTGGCCCCCGATGGACCCACCTGGAGGCACTCACACCTCATGTCACCCCCTCCCACGAGACGCTGGGACGCGGGATCCGAATCTGACAAGCAGGATGTGGCAGGAGTGCTGGTGTCCCCGCGTCCCCCGAAAGCAGGCTGTGCGGGAGCGTGGCTTCGTCTCGGGCACCGTCCATGGACTCCTCGCTCCGGGGGAAGCCAGCTGCCCTGCTGCGAGGCCCCCGGTGTGCAGAAGCCCGTGTGAGTGATCTTGAAACTGGGCCAGCTCTCCAACCAGCCTCAAGATGACATCATTTTGGCTGACGGCTGACTGCTTCCTCACCAGGGAACCAAAAGTCACTCATTCAGCCGCACCCACCCAGACTCTCCTTGACCCACAGAAACCACAAGACAGCAGCCTCTGAGTTCGGGGCAAGGGGCAGTTCCTACAGAGCAATAAGGTGCAGCCACCAGCTGGAGGGGCTTCGTTTGTTTCCAGTTCTAAGTGATGGCGACAAAGACGGGAGACACACTTGCCCGCAGGTGCCTGTGGCATCGCTTTGATTTCTCTTCGGTAAACACCCGGAAGCGGCTGCTGGGTCGTCTGGAAAGTGCACATCGAGCTTTGCAGGAAAACCGCCAACCCAGACCTGCTTCTCCATGCTCTCATCCAGGCTGGAAAATTCTCTCATGTCCCTCAGCAGGTCCCGTCTCTCGTCGCCGGGTCCTCCCTTCTCTCCCCGGATCCCCAGGAGCCTCCTCACCACGCCCGTCAGGCCTCCAAGCCATTTTCTGGCATTTCCATTCCTCTCTTTTGCTTCTTTGTGTTTCATTCGGGATATTTTCTGATTTATCTCCCACTTCCCTGGAATTTTTTTTAATAGCTGTGTCTAATTAACTTTAGACTCATCTCCTATTATCCTTAACTTTACGACTGTATTTTTCAATTTCAGAATTTCCATTTGACACGTTTTATGGGTTCCCATTTCTGCTGAGAGTCTCACCCTTTCATCTCCCTGGGCGTAGTAAACAGACTTATTTTAAAGCGCGTGCTTTTGAACGCCAACTCTTTGAGCCCCCTTGGATCCTCTGCCATGGACCGCTATTTCTGCTTGTCGCTTTTCATCTTATCTGGTGTCCTCACGCGCCTGGTTCTTTTTGATTATGGGTTGAACTCTGTATTTGAAGAGCAGTTTGCAAGAACATTCTGAAGCCTGGGATGCTGTTTCTGCCCTTTGGGATGGATGTACGCGCTCTTCTCCCCTGTACCTGCGGATTCTGTCAGTCCGGGGGACCCTCAGCCCGGCCCCAGAGAATGAGGTGGTTCCCAGCTGAGCTGTGGTTCCTGGTTGCTCTTCTGGCCTCGCCCTCTGACTCTGGCAGGTGCTAGACTCAGCCTGTCCCACAATCCTAGGAGGCACAGCCCAGCTTCGCAGCTGCCTCCTGTGGACTGAGTGAGATGCCCAGTGCCTTCGGAGAAAAGCCAGAACATAGGCCTTTTGGCTTGGCCTTCACTGCCCTCCACACCCACCCCCAGTGGCTTCAAGAACAGACTGTTAGAGAACAAACCTATGGTTAGCAGGGGAAAGGGGAGGGCGGAGGGAGAGACTGGGAGTTCAGGGTTAGCAGATACACACTACTGTACATAAAATAGGTAAACAACAAGGACCTACTGTACAGCAAAGGGAACTATATTCAATACCTTCTAATAACCTATCATGGAAAAGAACGTGTATAACTGAGTCACTGTGCTGTACACCCGAAACTAACACACTTGTAAATCAACTGTACTTCAATTAAAACAAGATTTGATGGTAAAGTTAAATATGTGTGACAAAATATTGAGAGACAAAATATTATGACATCATATAAGACATCAAATATTCAATATAGAAACAGAAACATGCACGTGGAATAGAGAGAAAGCACACAATAAAGTTGCTGCTGTAACAGCTCTTAGCTCTGGGTGGTGGGATGTGAGGTCTGACAGCTTTTAAGATGTGCTAAATGTTCTACGATAAGTATGTGTCATTTTTAAAATCACAAAAATAACACTGAAAAACAAAATCTCCTGGCATGCCAGAAAAAAAAATGAACACCATATTGTATACTTGGAAGGGGCTAAGAGAGTAGAACTTAAATGTCCTCACCACACACACAGACACACACACACACACACACACACACACACAGGGTAGCTGTGTGAGATGATGGATGTGTTAACTAACCTTATCTTGGTGATCGTTTGCCAAATACACATGTATCAAATCATCATGTTGTAGCCCTTACACTACCCAATGTTATATGTCAATTATATTTCAATAAAATGGGGGAAAATTTTTTTAAATGAAATAAAATAAAAGATAAGGTTGGTCTGAATTTTGCATTCAGACAATACTAGAAGCCCTGGGTTTCTTCAGTGTGGGAGAAATAGCTTTTTATTTAAGCCACTATTGACAGGTTTTGGACACACGTGGTCAAGAAGCCAATTTCTACACAAGTTCACTGGTGCACTCACATTAAATACTTAGAGCCAGTCTGGCATTTACCATTCCTTCAATATTACTTTTCTTCACACATTTTAGGTAGGAAAAGAAAAAGATAATTTTTCCTTAAAAATACCATTAGAACATCCATTTCCTCCTCCTGCTCAGTACAAGACTCATTCTCTACTGGTTTCCACAGACCAAATACTCCAGAAAAATCTCTGAAAAGTCAGCTAGTAACGAACGCAATTTTAATTCTTTAAGTTAAAAATAAGAAGTTGACAATATACCTCATGGTGATATCTCATGTTCTACACCAATCCCCAGTGTTTACGGCTGCTTCATTCTTACGTCAAAAAGCTCAGTCTTCCTAGGCCGTTGGCACAGCTTAACGCTTGTACCTACTCACTTCTGAGTTTGAAGGAGTGCTTACCATTTGAGATAGGATTCCCATTTTCAGCGGTGCTGGCACTGGAGAGTGAATTAGATAACTGGATTCCGTGGTTATTCGCGTTTCCATCTTGGGTCTCTGATGCAACGTCTGGTGTACCAAGATCATCTCGGCTCGTGAGGTTCATGTTAGTTTCAAAACCTGAAATACAAGGCAGAAAAAAACACTATTCTTCTCTGATAAAATGTACTGAATAAGTTAATTCAAAGACTAGAAGGAAGTCATACAACATTAGTTGCATTTGAAACAGTAAATAAATAATCATCCTTAATCAAGTGTATGGCCTACAGAACATTCACCAAATTTCGCCACAACGCTGTTAAATGTAATGGGATATGTGAGATGACAATGATGAATTTCCTGATCTGTTATTTTCAAGCATATCTATACAGAATTCTTGATGTCCTCGGTCTAAGAACTGGTCATTAGAGAACCGTCTACCTTGAGAAGGCTATTTCCTCCAAGAAGCATAGCGCTATATTCATGTTTCAGAAGCTTTCTGAGTGTTTAAATTAAGTCAATCTGAAGCCACCTTATGGTTTTGAAAAGATAAATGTATTTTCAACATTATTACAAAATTTGTTACTGTCTGCTCAGGAGCACTAAACTTCAAAGCCCCACTTCTGGCTGCTGCGCAGTGACAGCACTCGCTAAGCGTCTGGTGCACATCCCACGTTGAGTTCTCCGAGGCACAGGGACACAGAAGCCGCTGTCAAACCAGGCTGAAGAGCCAAAAAAAGGAGGTCCACCCGACTGGGGGATTTTTGTTCAACGCCAGGGACACGGTGCAGCTCCTGCCCCTGGTGGCGGGTGCACAGTAGATCTGCCCGGCTCTGGCTTAGGTTTTCTCAAGTTTTAGGTTAACATATTATTCAAAAAGGATAATAAGCAGAATATTCTGGATTCTACTTTCACGGGGCAGAACGGTTTCCCTCCCGTGGTCCCGAGGGCGGGAAGCAGGGGGAAGGCGGCGGCCGGCCAGCCCTTCAGAGCCCGACTCTCCTTCCTGGATGCCCCCCACCCCGGCCCTTGAGACCTGCGCCCGCACAGCGCTCAGGCCGCGAGCCTGTCCCTAGGTGCTGCACGGGGACTCAGGTCTCGGGGCTGGGGACCTGCCCTCGCTCCGCGCCCAGGGGACCCGACCAGCGCAGCCCCCCGCGGGGCGGCGGCGGTGTTAGACGAGAGCGCGGGCGCCCAGACCTGCAGGGGGGCTGGGGCTGGGGCTGGGGTGGGGGGGCTGGCAATGGTGGGGGGGCTGGGGAGGGGGACGGGGGCTGGCAAAACGCCAGCAGGGCGCTGACGCCCGGCAGAAGGGTTCCCACGTGCACCAGCCGGGAGACGCCGGAGCTCCTGACGCCTCGCACTTAAAACCCGGTGGAAAAGCCACGGCCCCGCCCGCGGCGAACAGGGGCCCTCGCGACGCGCCCGCGGGACCCGCCGGCGGGGCTGAAACAGCACCTGCTCAGCCGGGCCAGCTCTGCTCAGCCTCTCTCCTTCTGACCGTCTGAAAATGAGGGACGCAGCTTCGGCTTTAAAGCTGTGTCGAGACCCAGACGTTCACCTGCTTTTACTTCTCTTTGAGCTATTTTTTTTCACTCTTCAATTCAGGTGTTCGCTGAGTGCTGGCTCTGGGCCAGACACCCTCGGGGGGCTGCAGGGACAGGGAGCTTGGGACGCCCCTCCCAGGACGTGAGTGACGACGGACAAGCGGACAAGGGGACTAAGGAGCAGGTGGCGGGCAGTGGTGGTCTCCCAGTGCGGGGGAGCTGCCCAGGCGGCCCAGGGAAACCTCCCTGGGGTCTTGTCTAGGCTCAGAGGGGCAGCGGAAGCAGCAGCTGTGCGGACAGACAGCCTCCCCGCCCCCAGAGCAGGGAAGAGCTCCCCTTTCCCAGGGAACCGGGCAGAAGCACGCTTTCCAGAGGCGCGGGGCGCAGGGGCGGGTGAGAAGGCCGCAGGCGGATCCCCGGAGGCCCCCGCAGGCAGCAGCTGAGGTTTCCTTCCAGCGCGATGGTCGGTTCTGGGGGGAGGGAAGCAGGGAGCAGCGCCTGGGGAACAGGGACGCCCTCTTACACCTGTCAGTACAGGACTCAGAACTCAGAGGCGCTCTGGGGGCTCCTGGTACGAACACATGACGCAAGCTTCCTTCATAACTGATTTCTATCTCATAAACAATGGATGTATTTAAATTACAGTCAAGGAGGAAGGAACAGCTCAAGTGGCAGAGCGCAGGCTTAGCACGCACGCGGTCCTGGGTTTAATCCCCACTGCTGCCTCCAAAAACAAACGAATAAATAAACCTAATTACCTCCTCCAAAAAGGTAAAAATTAAACTATATGCAAAACCTCCATTTTTACTCTTAAAGTTTAATTTTTTTCATATTTCCAATCAGCAGGTTAAACTGTAGCCAAGAAATGTTTTAAAAATTGATCACGAGTTAGGCTGTGATGCTTCTGTGATCCACTAAAACTTTCCTTATGTTTTTATCTTAAAAGCACACGTCTGTCCATCCAAGGAATGCTCTGGTGGGAATTAGGCAGTGAGCCCTTCCGAACCTAAGATGTGAGAACGAACGGTCAACCTGATGAGGCTCCTCCCCGTTGTTCTCACAGCATTGCCAGTCCCCTGCCACACCTGGGGCTTGACGCTCACCTTCAGTACAGTTCTGAGCAGCTGCCATTCTCTGGCCTATTTTCGAGATGAGGTCACTGAGGCCTGGGGTGGTAAACCTACCTGCAGACATTTCACAATCAGTCGGAGTTGCAGCCGGGCTTAGACCGAGGCCTGCAGGGCTCCGCCCACACTCCCGCCTCGGCACGGCCCCTCCTCAAAAGCCCTCCCTCCTTCTCCCACCTGCTGACTCCAGGACAGGGCAGCTTCTTTTCTGCTCCTTTCATTCATCACCAGTGCCCTGGTGGTAACGAACTGGGAGCCCCAGGTTGAAAATGGTACTCTAGCCACTGACACAGAGCGGGACATCGACCTCTCCACTTTGGGGTTATCCTTGTCCACGAGTATTACCCGAGGGTTCTTGATTACTTCATTCTGTGTCAGGCTCGGCTCGTAGACACCCTTTTACTCCAGGCCGAATCCAGTGCAAGACAGTCTGTGCCCCCGCTTGTTAATTTCTCAGTTCAGCCACAATGAGGGTCAAAGGCAGAAACTCTCAACTGCCTTGATTTTGCTGCAGTGCCGGCTGAGTGCAGGAACGGTTCCTCTACTTACAGGCACACCCGCTCCTCTGCTTAAGCACAGGAGGAGACATACCAGGAACAAACCGAGAGGACTCTGGCATTCAGTCCAAAGAAGTCTCAGCTACAGCAGTGCAGCTGTGAGACGGATACTTCACGGGAAATTAAAAACCGGATAACACAGAGCAAATGAAGTCATCGTAGTTGTTCACGTTTCCAGGCAGGGTCAGCAGGGTTGTGAGGGTGAAGAAAAGGCACACCAAAAGAACATATTTGAGATTCTCACCGAATCTAAGCAAACAAGTGGGGGAGTGAGTGCTGTAAACCCCTCACAGTGAGCCTTTTTGCATCTCTGCATCTTGTGAAATCAGCGGTTTGTGTAGTTCCGAGGCAGCCCTCCCGTCGGGCACATCGTGACACGAGCTGACTGCAGTAGCTGCGGTATTTTCTTCCAGCCTGTGAACCGGGGCTCCCGGGGACCCGTCTGGGGCTGTTCTCACAGGTACGGGAAAGATGAGTCACTCAGGGATCTGGCTCAAAGACGAAGTCTTGGCCTTCACGTTAGGATGTGATTACTGAGCACAAGCAGGTAAGCAAGGCACATTTAAGCTGAGTATTAATCGAGTGAGAGAACTCTAGCAAATCTCTACATGTGAATACAGGAAAAAAAAAAAAAGAAGAATTCAGTGGTCCAGGGCTGGCTTCTGGATAACTGAAGTGTCACACGGGGTAGTTAGATCTTTTGAAAACTGTGGTTTTCAACAGGAAATGCTACTGCCCCCCTCAAGCCCCTGGGGACACTGGACAACGTCTGGCGACATTTTTGGTTGTCACCCTGGGGGAGGTGGGTGCTACCAGCATCCAGTGGGTAGAGGTCAGGATTCTGCAAACCCCTTACGATGCACAGGACGGGCCCCCACGAGGACTCGTCCCACCCGGGGTGTCCGTGGGGCCAAGGTTGACAAACCCTGTTCTAAGCTAAGTCAGATCATGCCATTTGCCACTCATGTCCCTGCACTAGTTTCTTATTTTGTTCAGGTTCAGATGCAAAAGCTTCCTGAGGCTGAGAGATCCCCCCATGAACGCGCTCCCTGCTGGTCCTGAACCTCATTTCCAACAACCCTCTTGCCACCTGCCCCGCCAGCCCCACCAGCCCCACTGGCTTCTCGGCCTCCCTTCGCTCAGCCCCTCACCCTCCAGGCAGAGAGCGAGGGGCTCTGCTCCAATCACCCTGAGCAGAAAGGCCCTCCAGCCCTTTTGAGACGACAGCGCCTTTCTCCCCCCCCCCGTCAATTTCTGTTCCCACAACCTGCTCTAGTTTTGCACAAAGTCCTCACCAATGGCACATCCCATTTCCGTTGTTTGTTTATTTCCCCTCTCCTCCCTCTAGAAACATGTCAGCACGAGCTCAGATGTGATACTGGTGCCTTCAAGGGTGCCTGCACACAGTAGGAGCTCAACAAACATTTGATGGAAAAAGAGAATAATGAATAACAAACAAATTAATACAACAGCCTTGCATAAAAAATCATTTCATAAGAGAAAGCACACTTTCTGTAACTGCAGAAGAGTGGACAAGTTTATGAACCAAACAGATCATGTGAATTATGATACAGAAGTCATACATCACAGTACTCATTTGTCCCCACTCACATAAGATTATTGGAAACGAATAAAAGGATTTCCACTGTTAGTAACACACCTTTGAGTTCTAATCCCTATTTAAAATTAGAAGGTACGGAAAACGTCACAGTGTGTGAGTACGCATTTTACTTATTCGAAGGGCAGAGCTGTTTGCTTTCTACCTAAGGGCGTTAACTTGCAGCGGATGCAACAGGCAAAATATAAAAGCAACCCAAGTGCTCGCGGACGGGTGACTGGATGAAGAAGATGCAGTGTGTGTGTGTGTGTGTGTGTGTGTATATATATACATATATATATATACACACACACACACACACACACATACACACACAGTGGAATATTACTCAGCTGTGCAAAGAATGAAGCCTTGTCATCTGGGGCAGCAGGGATGGACCTAGAAGGTATTTATTATGTTAAGTGAAATGAGTCAGGCAGAGAAAGACAAATACTGTATGATTTCACTTATGTGTGGAATTTAAAAAAACAACACAAGTGACCACACATAGCCAAACAGAAACAGAGTCATAGATTTAGAGAATGGACAGGTGGTTGCCAGAGGGGAGGGTGGCGGGGGGACGCGGGAACCAGGTGAGGGCACCTGAGGGGTAGAAACTTCCAGGTACAAAATAAATGAGCCACTCGCAGGTATGGGACGCCAGGGTGGGGAACACAGGCCACAGTAATGCAATGTCTTCCAGAAACAGAAGCAAAGGGCTAGAGCTGTCTGCCGTCGACCTAAGAGTGCCGCCTGCAGGTACTGGACATCTGTCCCTGACGGACGGCGGCACGCTGGGTATTTCCACGATGTTCCCACCATGACCACCGATGATTCTTTCAGGACCGTCCTACCAACACACAAGGTCCACACGGTCACTCCGCAAAGAATCTCACTCCCCATGGTTTTGCAATGTCTAACGTCAGGACACTAGAGGCAGTTTGGTCAGCGTTGACTCTGGGATCTCGGTGCCTAGAGACAGTCAGAGGCAGGGTGACCACAAGTCTACAGTGGGGGCTCCAGACCACCCCACTTGCAAGGGCCAGTGACAATCAGTCAAACGCCCACGTGAACATCTCCGGACCTGTCTGCTTTCTCTGACCAACTTTCTACAGCAACGCGGCTGCAGCGATAGATTTGTCATTTATTCTCTTTTCCTTTCAACAGACATTTGTGGAGCATCTGGTACGTGCAGGTCCTGTTCAAGGCACAGCACAATGAGTCCTTGGCTGTATTTCCTCATTTTAAGTTAATGTCCACTTTGCTCCCTAAATTTTTGTCCTCTTTATTCTTTCCCTTAAAAAAGTCCCTCCTTCTGCCAATGGGACAAATTTCAACTTCTTGAAAATAGAGAACGCAGAACCTGTCCCGGGCACAGAGCGCTGGGCGGTGATGCGTCAGCTCAGATCCTGCGCTCTGGGTTTACTCTGGGGCACAGCAAGTGTCCCAGGCTTGCACATACATACATATATTCGTTTTCATATTTTTTTCATTAAAGGTTATTACAAGATACTGAGCATAGTTCCCTGTGCTGTACAAAAGAAACCTTTTTTAAAATCTATTTTTATAACTAGTGGCTAACATTTGCAAGTCTTGAGCTCCCAAATTTATCCCCTCCCACCCCCTTTCCCCAGTAACTATCACAGTGCTGGCTGTGTCTGCGGGTCTGTTTCTGTTCAGTCTTTTGAGGCGTGTTGCTGCTTGACACGGGTCCTGGGGCAATGTCCTGGCGGGAAAGGGCCGACTCCACGCTGCCCGCAGGACCGCAGTGGCCGCTTCCCTGGACGTGAGAGGAATGAATATGCTCATGACGGGGGCTGCGTTGAGGAGAGGAAAGAAGACAGGGTTTTGTTGAGGGAAAGCAGAGGCGAGACGGAGGCTAAGAAGAGGTAGGTCTCTTGGGGAAGGAAAGCACAGATTCTTCAGCGGGGGAGAGAAGCGTCTTTCTCGGGACGGGGAAGACCCCTTGAGTAAGTCTGGGGGTTAGAGAAACACGCGCTGCAGTGAGCGACTCAGAGGCGAACTCACTCCCAGTCGACGTCCAGAAGACAGCGGCACAGTGGCCTCCCTCCCTGGGAAGCACTGAGATGGCCCTGAGTTGGTGGCCACTCTGGGGAGCTGATGGCGACCCAGAAGCCAACCACGTTCCTCCTCCAAACTGGGAGATTTCTCCAGGGCTTGGACACGTGTCTGTTAAGTCTGACACAATTCAAATTGCATACGAAGATGCAGCCGAGAGCTTTTAGAAAGATACGCCTCAAAGAACTGGCTCCTCAGATGCTCCCATCTGAGAGGGGCGACAAGACACGTAAAGGACAGGGATGCACGGAAGCACAGATGGCTGGACAACCACCTCGGGGGTGCAGGAATGAGCAACCTGGACCAGCCACTGCAGGAGTTCCATCTTACTCGGCTGAATTAATGCTTGCTGGGTTTTTGTGTTAAAGCCTTTGACACATAAATTGCTAACACGTGTGGGAGTGACACCCAGGGTGCATCCTAACAGGTACCCCTTCTCAAGCATCTGAGTGGTGACTCGACAGAAAAGGTGACCCAGCTCAAAAGTGGTCACCTCCTCGGCCCCTTCAGGGCAAACGTGGAGGCAACAGCGGACCAGAGGCTGAAAGGACAGTCATGCAAATGCCCAGGGGTCAACAGGCGAGACGGGCTGCGGCGGCTGGGGGAGCCCCACTGTGTGGGCAGTGGGAGAAAACCCTGGGTTTGGAGGCATGGACAGAATGTGGAGAGGAGGAGGGAGAAGGAAGCAGGAAGCAGAAACCTTGAGCAGCAGAGTCAGGACCTCACGGGCTCTGCCCTCTCCCTGCCCTGGGAAGTAGGGGATGAGCCGCCGGGAGCTCGGCAGCATCACCGAGTGGGTTCCGGCGAGGATTCTGGGCGAGGGTGTAGTGGGAGGGAGGCTGGATTTGTAAAGGGCTATTCATCCAGCCCCAAAAGCGTACCGCTGACGAGCTTCGAGGAGAGGTTAGAAATGGAAAAGCAGTGAGAATTTAGACTCAGGCAGTGGCAGGAGGAAGGGAAGTTGGGGGTTCACCGAGCTGTGGTCCCTTCGGGCCGAGGGATGGGAATGAGTCAGGACTAGGCAGGGGCCTGGTGATCAGGACGAGGGTGGAGCCCTGGATGTGGTCTTTGAAGTGACAGCCACCTACCCACAGGGCAAACCGAGTGGCGATTATTTGAACAAGAGCGTTACTAGGACTGAAAAAAAAATCTAAAAATCCTTCGGTAGGGAGGATTGCTTCCAGGAAAAGCAACATTCCTCCGAGTAAGGAGCCAGAAGGCAGAGCACAGGGGGTTGTGGGTGCAAAAGGGCAGGTGCGGGCTTGGGGGAGAGCACCTGGGCAGGGATGGGGGTCAGCGATCAGCAGAAGGAAGGGCTTCTTGTAGCAGAGGGAGGCTGATGGCACCAAATGCCACAGAAAGGTCAAGAGGAATGAGGAAGGAACGGGCCCTGGAGGGTTTCTTTAAGAAGAATGCTTAAAGACATCATTTCAGTCTCAGTTACCTTAACCTGAGATGGTTTGAGAGTGTATTTTGGAAACATACGAGATTAGGATCCAGGTTTCAGTAACACAGGAGAAAAACAAACTATAGCTGTTTGACTGATTTAATGCTGAGTGAGAGTGTGATGCAAGGCATAAAAAATGTGAAAATACATTTTAAACTCATTACGTGTGCTGGCTGTAATTCATCCTGCAAGTCTATAGGAAAATTCCTCTGCAGAAAAGCTACTGCGGGGAGGGGCGTGCTTGTGTTTCCCTCTCTGGCATTAAGGAAAAGTACAAAGGCTGCGAGAGGAGCCGGGCATGGTCCTGCCGCTTCTCACACCCTTGTTTTTAAAATTTAGAAGCTGCAGCTAGACTCTGCCGACAGACACACACAGACAGGTGGCTAGGACCTCTCCGACCCAAATCGGCACCTAGTTTGTGTTAAACCAAACTCACCCTGTGTTACAAGAACAACGCATGTCAAATCTCTGATTTCTCCGGAATCTTTTATCATTGCCCGTGAGGAAGAAACACACACAAGGACCTAGGGCCACTCCCCAGCCCCTTGTACGGTGCTGTCACAGGCTTCTGAGAAGGAAGTTTGACTTTTTTCTTATACAGAAGAGCAGGACCAAACATTTGGCACACTGCCTCAGAGAAAAGACAGATGTCAAGCATAAGATTCTCATCGACCCGGAGGCTGGTCCTACACTCAAACAAGAAGAGCGGAGTCACGCGTGGGGTCGCGCATCGAGATGTAAGCTGCCCGCGGAGGGCACGTTACCCAAGGGAGACGCGTGCTAGGAGGGGCTTGGGTCTGGAACAGCGTGGTGGGGGGAGGAGGATACAGCTCAGCGACAGAGCGCATGCCTAGCGTGCGGGAGGTCCTGGGTTCCAGCCCCAGCACCTCCACTAATTAATCAGTCAATCAATGAACATTGCAAGTCTGACCCGAAACCGGGCGAACCAGACTTTATCGTCCCTCTGCGAACAGCCCCAGAAATGCATCAAGAGAGGGCTTCAGTGTCACCAGTCCCGAGGAAACGGGCCGACACGAGGTTCCCTCACCACCACTCCTGGGACACGGCCGAGTCCCACAATGTGGTCATAATTCTGTAGGAACTGATTAGCCAAGAAATGGCAAAACACAACAGGGTGGGACTGGAAAGGCTGGGCAGGTTGAGAAAATGTCATCGCCGGTCCTGTTTCTTAGCAGGCTAGACCCCACCCCCACCCCAGCTTTCCTCTCTACTTCCTAAAACCCTCTATGGAGTCAGCACCTTTGAGTGGCTCAGAACTGCTCCTGAGCTCGTGTCTGAAGCATCCTTTCCGCAGGAAGCCCCTCACTACGCATCCTCGGGGTTGAGCCGGGTGGGGCGGGAGTGCTCCCTTGCCCCTCCCCTCAGCGCCTGCCACCCCCTCCCCTGCCAAGTCTTCAGAGATGGTTTGTGCTAAAAACACCAACTGAAGCAGGAAATAGAGTGATATCTTCAACAACATATGTGCTGAGCAGGGCAAGAACGCACCATAGTAAAGCTAAAAAATGCCTGTCAGTATAAATAAGGTTTTTCACCCAAAAAGGCACAGAAAATTCTGTTGCGCCAGTTTCCTTTTCAGTTTGACGAGCCGGATCTTTGGGAGCCCACCTCTGCTGCCCCGGCCGCCATCAGGGAAAGCCCGTCGCCATTCTCTCCCCTGCAGCCTGCCCGCCCCAAAACAGCTGAACGTGCAGCATCCACACAGCAAGCCGGCCCGGAGAGCCGTTCCTCACGTCTCATCGCACGGGCCACGGTGTTTGCACAGCGGTTATTGTTACATTCCCCCGGTGCCCGTGGCCACGGGCACCCCAGCGCCCCAGGACCCAGCACCTGCACAGCGGCCCTGGCTCGGGAGGGCGGCTCCTCCCCTCCTTCCCCAGAAAGCACAGGCGGAGAGCACGGTGCTCCTGTCCTTCCATCGGGGGCTCCCGATGGTCAGGACGCTTGCAGGGTGTTGCCTGGATGGGCAGCTAGGGATAGCCCCAACCTGAAAAAGACCCCAGTAGGTGTCCCTGCGACACTCCCATCAGCCTCTACATCCTCCCTCGGGGAAAACCAACAGCCCGGCCCAGATTCCTCTAGAACCAGGCGGCTTGTTCATTTGTTTATTTATTTATTTATGTGCTTATTTTCATGAGAATCGTGTTGACTTTGTTTTGGCTCTTGGTATTTAACCGCCGTTAGGTGGAGCTCAGAATGGGGCCCCTTTTGGATTTTTAATAGACGAACTGCTTTCAGGATAACCCCTTCAGCCCTTGAGAAAGATACAATCTACATCTGCCCCATTTCGGGGCACTGCCTTCTGTTTCTGTCACAACATGCTGTTCTGGGGGCTTCCGGGTGTCCCGCCGCCACCACGTGAGCCTCAGCACAAGCCGGGATTCGGCTGCATCTCTCACGTGTCCCGCGAGGCAGCCTCTGACTGCCGGCATTCATTTCACTGACGGCACTGCAGCGCGCTCAGGGACAACCAGGGAGGTCAGCGAAAGGCAAAAACCAGAAGGCAGTGGTGGGGGTCGAGTCTTGCTCAGAACTAATCACAAATGTGTCCGCCCTCAAATACCGCACAGCCCAGAGGGCAGAGGCCCAGGCCCACGGGGCCCTGGGAGCCTCTCCCTGTGTCAGCACCTAAGGGAGGGGACGGGGTGGGGGGTCAGGACACTGGGGACCGCGGGGGCTCAGGACAGCAGCCATCTCAGCCTGGGGCAGGGGCGTCTCTGCAGGGTGACAACGTGTGGCGGGCCCCTGCCCCCCCGGGACAGCCCCTGCCCACGCTGGCTGGCTGCCAGCCCGCAGCGCCTTCCGTCACACATTGAAATGTCTCTGTAGACGTGAGTTCTTGTCCGAAGCCTCCTCGAGCCGCGTGCCTCCTTCTCCGCCGGCTCCTGCGACTGGGTCCCTCCCTGGGCAGACTGGTTGGTGTTTCTAACTCCCTGGGCCTCCATCCGTACGTGCAGGTGACTGAGTCTCCCGGGAGCTGTCACAGCGCGGATGCCAGTTACTCAGGATGGATGAGCCACTGGGACCCCGTGGGAAAGGGCTGACCGGGGTCTCCCATGGGCCCGCCTTTCACCCCGGGCTGTAGGAGGAGACCCCCCGAGCCAGCCAGGAGGTGGGGTCCCCTCCTCGAACGCCTGCAAGTAAGCGTTTCTCATTAACCATTTGTGAAGTATACATGTTTACATGCAAATGAACATAGAAGCGCCTCTCCACGCACCCTGGTGTCGCTCCCCCAAGCGTCACTTACTGATGGCATCTGCCCTGCTCTGAACCCTCCTCCTCACAGTCCTGATGCAGCTCACGCTGCCTCAGCCGGAGGGAGGGGTCCGCCTACAGTCTCGTCACCCCTCCATCTAAATCCTACCCTCCGGACCAGTGTTTCAAAGTCATATTTGGGAAATCAGTGTAGTGGGTCACAGTAAACATTTAAAAACGAAAGAGAGTTGCATGAATCGAATAAAAATGCAGTGTTTCACAGGCATTAAGGGTAGGCAGTGTTTGGAGAAACATGAATGGTGTCCTCACTCACTTCCTCCCTCGCTACCTGGTGCCTTGGATTTTCCGTGTTTCCCTGCTGTGAGCGGCTTCCCAGCAGACCCTGTATTTCACTTTTAAAATCCATACAACTTATTACAATGCCCAGCGCAAAACAGACCCTCAGTGCATTTTCTGAACAGATGAATGAAGCTCCCCTTTCTTATTAAATGACTTTTCCAAAACCTTTTGAAAACTTGAGGCAGGTAGCAAACAGCAACACACAATTCTACAGCGAGTTGAATCTCTTTGCCTGAGGTGAACCTCTGATGGTTTAAATTCTGAGAAGAACTGTATGTCTTGGCGGCCATGTCATAGAATGATTTTATTATCTAAAAAATGGACCGTCTTCCCTAAAATCATTACAGAGTTCCTAGGATGGATTCGATCCCTGCAGCAAGGGGAATGCTCTCTGATTGGCAGCTGGACCACATCCCTGAGTTTTCTAATGATCATCAGATTAAAAAGACATTTTTTTGATCCCTCCCCATCATCTAGAAGCATAGTGCCGCTGTCCCATGTCAGCATCCCAGCCTCCATCCATCAGACGTGATTTCAAGCCTGAGTAAGTGAGCAGAGGAGGCTCCCCCCGTGGCTGCAACGCCATCAGTGAAATGAATGCCAGCAATCAGAGTTTGACTGTCTTGTACGACACGTAAGTGATGCAGCCACATCTCGGCTTGTGCTGAGGTCTGCTTGGTGGAGACAGGGATGCCCAGAAGGCACCAGGACAGCATGTGAAGATGGGAGCAGACGACAGTGTCCCTGAAATGGAGCGAGTGCAGACTACATCTTTCTAAAGGACTGAAGGAGTTATTCTTAAAGCAATTTATCTGTTAAAACTCCAAGAGGGGCCCCATTCCGAGTCACACATAGAAGTGGTTAAATACCAAGAGACAAAATAAAGTTAATACAATTCTCATGAAAAATTTTTAAAAATCACTCTTTTTGCACTACAGATCTGCCACTGAGCATCAGTCATTTACTTGAAAAAAAGATAAAGTGAACGGGGAGAAGTATTGTGGGGGTCACCCTATGTTAGGCTAGTCCTTTGTGCTCTGTATGCTACCCCCTCATCCTGCGTCTAAAACCAGCCTGGCCGCATCGGCTGGTGGCCTCACCTGAGAACTGGAATTAAGCAAAGGCAACTTCAGCGAACAAACGAACAAACGTGACTTCAGGAAGTCATTTAAGGGCTGCGAGTTTTACTTTACTTTTCAGTGACATGCAAATGCCTGCAGAGGGGCAGTTTTCACCCATTGCTTTGCTCAAGTCTTCCATCTCTTACCTCCTGGGTCTTTCCACATCAAAGAGAGTAATAAAACCCAGATCCAAACATGCCTGGGAATTTTTCCTGTGGGACCTCTGATGTACCCGTCAGTCCTTCCCTTCTTTAAGATGGACATTTTTTTTTTTGGAAGAGTATATTTGATCATGAGCCGGAGTGGAGTTTGGGTGTGGAGTGGCTCTTCTGGAGGCTCTGCAGGACTCTGGGGGATGCACGGCCTCCCCGGGAACTGGCAAAGGGAGTGTTCCGCTGGAAACGCATGTCAGCGCACGTCCAGCTCGCACCTGCCTGGTCTGGGCCCTGCCTATTTCAGGACCTCATCATCTACGTGGGAGGAACACGAACCAGATTGTTGTCTATTGTCCTGTTACAATTAACGTGTATTCACTGCACGTGAAATTGCGATGGCCCAGTAATTGCAAATGCACACTAAGTATGAAACTGCAGATTTTGAGGAGAAATCAAAAGAAGAGAGGAGAGAAAACCAGGCTAAGAGAGGGTCTGAGAAGGTTTGCATACGGTGGGTGGGTGGGTAGGAGGGGGACTGCTGGCTCCTGGGATGGCGCACTGGGTACCGTGACCCCGAAGAGAGCTCACTCTCAGATGGTGTGGAATTTTCTAGGCTAACCTGAGAATTAATCATAAAAAATGACTCAACTGGCATAAAGGACCTAAACACTCTTAGGTAATTAAGAAACAGGGTTTTTTCTTCCAGTGCTCATATGGAAGGGGAGAACAGGGTAGCAAGCCAGCCCATCTTTAGGAAAACATTCCACGCACCATGTCTCTTCCAAGCATTTCTTCACAAAAGGAAGGAAACCCCAGGACATTGTATTATGTGGCAAGAATGAGATGCAGATGGTCAGGAAGGTCTTTATTAACTTGCTTACGGAGCGTCTCCGAGTGGCTTAGAGGATAAAGCCCTGGGTTTCTCTTCGGAGCCCCCAGTGGGAGTTTAATTCAGAATCTAGCAGAGAGACCCACCGTACACAATGGCCGCTTGCTTTAACGGCTTGACGGTATGAAAAATATTTCCTGGTTATGAAAAATAATCCGCTTCTGAAAAGACTGCCTTTTTCCCCCAGATTTCCAGGTACAATGGAGTCTCCTCCCACGGACGGGGCCTCGGAGAACAGCCCAGCTGCGCCGGCTCCCCAGCCTCCTTTGGCTCATCTCAAGATGATGAACTATTTATGCAAGATCCGAGTCCCCGGGACGGCTGCGTGCTACCAGCTGCAGCTGCACGGCCAATGTGTTAAGGAAACTTCCCCAGACAACTCACACTATTCAGAGGGTAACGTTTTGATCAGTTGATCTAAATATTTAATTGTCACAACTCTCCACTTGGTTTTGCTTCTGGGTTTCCAAGAATAACGAGGTAGCAGGACCCAGTGGAGGTGCCCAGCTCAGGAGACCTGAAGAGCTGAAGATTCTCCCAGCAAACATGTGCTGCAGGGCTCTGAGTCGGGGCCCGACACTAATTTCTCATTCAGCCGTGTTTCTAAGTTCACTGTTATCTCTCTGCTTCCGCAACCACATAATTTAGAACACCAGAAGCTGCCGTAGAGATGGACGAGGAGAGCTACGCTGGGTGTGTCCGCTCTCCCGCCCCGCTCCCGGCAGCTGCCGAGGACCACGGCTGACCACCCTGCGGCCCTCAGCACGGCTCCGGGGACGAGGTGAGGGTCGCTACACCTTTACCTTCCGGCTGGTCCTGAGCAGGCATCTGAGATGCCCCACGACCAGGACGGCCGCTCACATCCTGCAGAGTCAAATACTTCCTTCAGGAAAGGCGCTGGGTGGGCACTCTGCAAAGAATGCAACCTCCGTGAGTGGCCGCTTCCCTGTAGGCAGGCGCTGTGCCCAGCAAGCTCTCACAGAGGCTGAGACAAAGGGAGACAGAAGGCCAGGAGCCGGTCTTTGAATGTGAGGACGTACTCTGACGCAGCCTGTGTGCTGTGTGTCCCTGACCCAAAGCGGGTGCTTTGTGCAACAGGAGAGCGGAGAGGTTTTATAGAAAAGCGGCACTGAAAGAACCTCCTCTCAGGTGAAAACGGCCCTTGCATGTCCCTCAGGAGCATGCCCAGCAGCTGCATGCGGCTTTTTTTGAAGTTTTCTGTGCCCTCGTCCCAGATCTCCCGGTGAGGAGTTCACGTTTACCTTCAGAAGGGAGTGACTTCCTGAGACAAGGCCTTTGCATCATTCCTACATTTTAATTGTTTTTTGTTTGTTTGTTTGTTTTTGGAGATGAAGAATGCTATAATAGGAAGAATCCAGGGTTTGGGAGAAAAGGGACGTGCTTGACTTCTGACCCTGGGAATGACTAGTTTCTGCGATTATGGGAAAGCCACCTAACCCCTCCGAGTCCCTGAGTGCTCATGAGTAAATGGGGAGGCTGACACCTGCTCCGCTGGTCTCGGAGACAGGACCCGGGGACAAGGGACGTCAGCACGCTGGCCGACAGGAAAGAGCCACTTACAAATGTTAGCTGTTCACAGAGTGCCGCGACCACGCGCTCCGTGGTGCTTCTGAGCACCTCCCGCTGTCGGAGGTCACACGCACGTACCTAGGACTGCTGCCCTCGGTTGGGTTTAACTTCTCCCTCTGGCTCCCGGCCGGCTCTGTAGGAGCGACCCCAGGGGTTAATGCTGAATGCTCGCAAGACAGAAGAGGAACGTGCGAGAGGATGCCGGGTCTTGCCGCCAAGTGTCCAGGTCGAAAACACACCTGGTCTGTGTCCATGCAGACCAGTAGCCCTCTCTGGTCTCATGCTCCCAGCTAAAAGGACCAGGTACCTTGAGCACACATTCAGGGGCAGGGCTCACCCCACATCGGCAACTCCGGCTGCCATATCTAACCCTTCCTTCTGCACCCGGGGAACTCTGTGCCCCACCATCCTCACGCATCTCCTGTCCTGCTCGAGGTCGGCCCTGGCACCGGGCTCTCCTAGACTCCACAGTGGTAACGCACTCCTCCTCCCAGCCGCCGTCACCACCTGTGCCCGTCTGCTGCAGGGAAGGGCCCTGCACTCCACCCAGGTCGCCGACACTTTGTGAGCATCGGATGAAGCCTGTGAAGTCTCTCCCCAAACAAGGAACAAGCATAGCTCGAGGCCCTCAGGCCGCCTGGGGCTCAGCCACGGCCCCACGAATGGTTTGTGGCCCCCCAGGTAAAGCCGCTTCCTGCTAGACTGTCCCTCACTGAAATGGGGTGGACCCAGCTGTCCCCCGGTGTCTGTGAGAGGGCAGGGCACACCGATTCTCTCTCTTCTTTGGTTCCCAGTAGCAAGCCCTGCGCTCGCATTAAGTAAATGCTTCTTGGATGACTGCGAGGGAGTCCGCTGTACAAGTTAATACAGGTCGCTGGTTGCACAATCTCCCCGTGTGAATTCCTGAGAGAAGGCGCTGTAAAGTGTGAGAAAAAAACCTCACGAACATTCACAACAAAGCGTAGGTTCTTTTTTAAAAACGTCCAATTAACACAGAGGACCAAGAGCTTTGTGCTCCTAACGTAGGTCAGTTTGGCTGCTGATCAGCTTACGCCAGCGGAAAGCTCTCGTCCAAGTGCAGATGGCCTAAGTACTGCGTGTGCTGGACGTCTGGGGAAGCAGAGACGTGGCGAGGCACGGCTGCGATTTCCAAACTCAGATGCTGTCCGTCAGCGCAGAGGGGCCAGGACGTGGGTGAAGCAAGCCTTTTCTCACAGAGAGAGTGACTCTCCTTACGTCAAAGCTCAGATTCACTGACACACGGCGGAGGCGGGGGCCGGGGTGGGGGGAGCACCTTTCTCTGGCTCATCCTTGCCTGGCGTCCACTGAGTGACAAGCAGAGGACTTGCCCGAAGACCTGCTCATTTGGAAAATGAGGGAAATCTCGTGTTGATTTCAAACGGCTCCAGAACACGGAGGCATTCCTCACTCTCGGGAGGGAGATCTTCACGCGAGGCAGGAAAACACCCCACAACACATCAGTAAACTATGTGCCTGTCCGTCCACGCCCTCTATAATTTTCCTGAAGCCTCCGGCTACCGCCCTCCCCACAAATAAATCACCATGGAGAGAAAGCAAAGCGTGTGGGGAGTGAGAGGGGAAGGGCTCGGCACAGGACGCAGCGCCCGCGAGGCGGCACGGAGCCTCCGGGGCGGCAAGCCCTGCATCCCGCTATGGGATGTGGAAATTTGCCTACGGAGGACCGAGTTCTCAGGCTGCAATCTCATTAGACTGCATCACAGATTAAATGAAGACACCGTCGAAACTTCTGTTTCAAACACCTCCAGGAGCAGAGAGTGGCAGTTTACCGACACTATCCCTGAGCGGACCGTAGGTCTCCGCCTGTGATTCTGTGATATTGTGGTGATTCTGGAGCATCTTCTTGTAACTAAACAATGCATAAGTAATTGTGCTTAATTTGGCAGACAAACATCAAGACCTCATAAAATATTGATTTAAGATGCAACTATATGTCCGATGGAATGCTGACATTTCGTACTTAGCTCTGTTTGGATGCGATACTTAGAAATCCACATTTTTGTTGTTGTTGTTGTTGTGGGAAAGTGGTCTGCATGGCTGCCCACGGCCGGGGCTGTGCTCTGAGCCTCTTGAAGTCCCTGTGGGAGAGCTTGCCGGCCACTGTTGTTGCAGGGGAAGCTCACTCCTGAGAATTATTTTGTTTATATCATGAAAAACGATGCTCCAGTGTCCAGAGGCAGGCTTCCATCCTGAGCAGAAATCTCACATCCGTGAAGCTCAAACGGATTGATTGGTCTATGCTAATTACAGTGACTTAAGAATAAATATTTTATTTTTTAAAGGACTTCTATAATAAAATATTTATAAATATCTATTAATAAATTGATTTGACATTGGGACATACTTCAAAACAATCCGATGACGGCAGAGGGAACTGGGCAGGAGTGAAGACGAGACAGAATTGGCCCTAGAGAGAGTTCGTTAGTCTGTTCTCCTTACTTTTGAATGTGTTTGAAATTTTCCATAAAACCAACTTTAAAAAGAATTCTTTTTAAAGTAAATGGCTTTATGGAATCAAGTATCATACTGTAAAAAAATTCATTTATATAATACTCTGATTTAAAAACTCAGAACACTCTTATTTGGAATGTTAATGCAATAAAATAAAATGCTTGAAATTAGGAGTAATTTCCATTTGGCTTAAGTGTTTTTTTTTAAGTAAAAATGCCACAAGGGCTAGATTTATCAGATGTATTTATAAGTCAAACTGCTTTTTTAAAGGTAGGTTTTCATCAAATGCATTTAATAAACACCTACTATATGCAAAGAAATATTGTGTGTACATATTTTGTTGTCAGTATGATTTTTAACTACCTCTGTACATCATATAAGCTAAAGACACACAGTATCAGAAAGTAATACAATACTGTCTTTTACAGAGTATTCTTCAAATCAAGCTCCTCCACTTTCTTCTCAGATTTCCGAGGTGGCCCGCATCTCTGTCAATGTCTGTGCATCCTGATCTTTTTCACTAGGTCCAGAATAACAGACTCATTTTATTTCTCCTTCCAGATAAACAACCAGCTGCCTCAGTGCCATTTGGAGCAATGGCGCACCCTGGTGGCCCAAACAAGCCAATGACTCTCCCCCTTCATTTGAATTTGGTCTCATAATTTTTGAAACTGAGCAACTATCAATAATTAGCATAAGAACATCAATCATATTATAGAATCAGTTGAAAAACACTTTGTGAATGAACAGAATAAACAGAAAGGCATAGACAATTTTAACACTTAGTCGTTCTTACTTTTAAGGGCCAAGTGGCCCCCAGACAGTATTCCAAAATTGTATACATACACCCATGGGCTGTAAAAGACACATATGGCATTTTTGAGTTTGTGGAACACGTTCCACTGCATTCAAGTCAGGCTATGTCTCTCAAAGGAAAGAGACTTTGAGCAAGTTTAATCTCTGTGCCTTAGTTATCCCATCTGTCAAATGGGATACTAGCAGCAGACAGCGTTTAGTCTTGCGAGAATTAAGCAGGTTATTAAAATGATGCCTGGGGCAGAGCGGGCACTTCTGTGACTTGCTGCTGTATGACTTGTCTCAGGTTACAGACACACCTACCACCTGCACAATCACCATTTTTCTGTATCTGCATCCTGGATTCTTGGAATTTCTGTGACTTGGTGTGCCTCAAATCGAATATCCAAGAGTCTATAGAGAATGAACTGTTTTGAGAAACATCGTGTTTATAGAATCCCACATCTAAGTCTATGGAGTGGAATTAAACACCAAAGGCCCTCACTTCCTACCCACAGTTCACCCTCCTGAATATTTTAACTGGAAATATCTCTAGCAGGGTAAGAAGGAGCAGTTTAATCTCCTCAAGGTCACTTTCCAAAGAAGCAAGGGGAATATTTTGAACCCTTCTGCAAACGTGCAGTACAATTTCCCCATCTCACAAATATCCAAGAAATGAGCTGTAATTAATTTAGGTGCCTTGAGGCTGAATTAGCCACCCACTGGGTTCTTGGGTAAGAAAGCTATTTCAGGTGAAAAGACAAATCTCTTTAAGTATAAAGAAGGGAAGGTAGAAGATTTAGAACTTTAAAGGAAAGGAGTCCCAAGACGACAGTAAATCATTAATAACAGCCACGCAATTCATTCAGAAGAAATGGATTACTGGCTTCAGGATCAAATGGTGTAAACCTTAATAATCATATAAGCAGCTCCAATGTTAAGACTATCTTTTTCTTCCATGTCTTCTTATTAAGCCCCTTTTACATTCTAAAACCTGCCCATCCCGTGAGAATACAGCCTGCAAACTGGGAAGCGTATTCCGCTCGCCGTGGACAATCCAGAACCACAGAGTTCTCAGCTGCACCGCTGGAACCCCCGACGCCTGGCCCATGGGGCTGACCTGGTCTCTGACTGCAGTGCCAGGGCAGGTGCTGCCAATTCGTCTACTTGTGAGAAAATCCTAAGTGGCTCAAGCCAATCTTTTCAAAATAAAGAACGTTCTGTAAAAGCCCACGGTAGGAAAATAGATGTTTTGTAATTTTAGAGTTGCACTAACGATGATGTTGTTCTTGAGGTTTGGCTGTGTGTTCTCAAATGCTGGCTAGAGCCTCCACGGGAAACATGATTAGCACGTCCCCGCACCCCGCCTGGGGGCCTCCCTGTAACCCGCTCTGCTCAGAGCCTAGACTTAGGGATTTCCAAACCATGACGCATGTCTAGAAATTCAGTAACTTCACTTTCTTGAATAGAGCCAAGGTGAATTCACCCAACTCCCATCTATAGTAAAATGAGGTTTATGCGGTCTTAATAAGCATATATTAAAATACATATATATATCTAAAAGCAAATATTAATTTGTTCCTTTAATGCTGTTCCCTTAGATTTCCATGTCGTTCATTGGAATGAAACACATGATTTGGGAAATTCAAACAATCTCCTGCGTACAAGGACAATTTCATTTATTAATGGCCTATAATTAAGAAGAAATTGTTAGCTAAACAATTAGTTGATTTGTCTGAAGAGTAAGAGGGAGTAGGTGGTTCATTCATTTGCTAAGTGTTCTTAGCTTTGACCTACTTTTCACTTATTCAGAATGTTTTCTAGATTTGCCGGAGTTTTTGGACCTCCTCAAATGAGGAAAGCCAACGTATTTGTTATTTTCTTTAGGAGAAAGAGCAGGCTAATGTCTACAACAGAACATTACGTCATAAGTCAAATTTTTATTTCCACTCTACCACCTGACCTTAAGGAAGGTGTTTAACCTCCTCGCTTTGAAGCTCCCGACCTCTGTAAAATGCGGATGTTAAGAGTTGGCATCCACATTCGGGTTAATGGCATCATGACTGAGGGACCTGGTACAACTCCCTTAAAGAGAAGACACTTTATATTGATGAAATTCTTCCCTGAAACACAGAACATTGGACAACTTTTTGCATAAAAGACTTAGGATGTTTTTTGGAAGATGACTATCTTTTTTATGATTATTAAGAGACTCTGTGACCAAACAGCACCTTTGGCACAAAGGCCTCGTTGTCGCATGTGGTTAACTACAAACAAGCGATGAGCAGAAAGCTCTCAGTGAGGATTCTTCTGCTCAGTAAGCTCCGCTTTTACAGAGACACTCTGTAACACAGGCAACAGCCTCCGGCCGCCGCAGCCTAGCCCTGAGCTCACCTGACTGGACTGTCAACGGCTAACCAGGCGTTAGGCTGAGCTGCTTAGGACAAGATGCGGATTTAACAGAACTGAGTTAAAGCGTTCTGAGTGCGGTATACAAGCAAAAGAAAAAAAAAATCATTCGTTCAAAACAATACAAAGTGAGTGGTCCTGAGAGTAAGGCAGTCACTGGACAGGCGGTCAACCCAGGAACCTGAAGCGGAAGCGAGGTGGGAAACGAGACGGAGGACACTCCAGGGGCAACTGCGAACTGCACAGCCGAGGGGCCCGCACCACAGTGTCACAAAAACGCCGTGTCCATGTTGGAAATGAGTATTATTAGGAACCAGACATCAGTGGCTCAAGCTGAATCTTGCTCTGTCTAATTCTTACCACGTCACAGGCTGCGTTAAACCCAGTTCAGCGCTACGTATTTTCAGACGGTAAACTTTTATCTACAAAACAGAAATATTGGTTCTTATCTCCTTGGCCTTACGGGTTGCACAAGACTTTTTAAGTCGTTATCTGCTCATAACGACCACCACCATCACCTCAAACATGACTTAAATTGGATCTGAGCGGACATCCGCACACCTAGACCCAGGGACCTAACGACCCAGTGCGCGCGATTCACCTTCGGGCTCGCGGATTCTCCTCCCGGCCGCCGACCTCCGGAGCACGCTCCGTCCCGAGTTGAAGAGGCTGGCCAGCTCGTCCAGGGGGCTGCCCAGAGGCCTGGAGTTCGGGGGGCTGCAGGGCACCGGGGAGGGGGCGCCGGGGTGGGCCTTCCTGTGGTCGGCCCAGGCCGCCTTCCCAGGTGAGTAGGGGATCTTGGAGAAGGGACTGCAGGGCGCCCCCGCCTGGGCCGAGTCCAGCTTCGGGGGGCCCTTGGGCGGGTCTGCGGGGGCCCCGGGCCTCCCCACACCGGGCTCGGGCACCAAGGTGAAGTGTGCGGGCAGCCGGGGGGCGGCGGGGGGCGCGGGCGGGGGCGTGGGGGGCGGGGAGGCTCTGTGCGCGCCGGGGGACACGGGCCGGTCGCCGTCCCCCTTGGGGTTCTTGGGGTGCTGGGGGGACAGGGGGCTGGCGCCCTCGGGCTGCACGGGGTACTTGAGGTTGGTCTCCAGGACCGGCAGCTTTTTCACCTCCAGGGGCGTCAAGGGCGACTCGTCGGAGGCGGGGGAGCAGGTGACCGGGGTGGGGGGGAACACGAGGAGCGGGGGCCGGTGCGGCAGCAGGTTGGGGAAGGGCGCGGGGATGTCGCACGCGTCCCTGCCGGGCCCAGGCGCGGGGCTGCCGGCGTCGCCGCCCTCCGGGAGGAAGGGGCCGCGAGCCTCGCGCGGCAGAGGCGGCGACGCGGACGCCGCAGAGGCGCCCACCCCGCGGCCGCCGGGGTCGTCGGGGGGCGCCAGGTACTTCATCTCCTCGTACACGGCCTCGGCCTGCTCGGGGCTGCCGGCGCGGCCCAGCATCTCGATGTACACGGGCTCGGGCTCGGGCTCGGGCTCGCGCGCGGGGGGCGCGGGGACCCCCCGGGCGCGCTGCGGGCCGGACCCTCCGCATCGCGCGCCCCCGGCCCCGGCCGCGCCCTGCCGCGCGCCCGCGATCTCCTCCGAGGAGCCGCTGAGCTTGGTGTGCGGGCTCCTCTTGGGCTTCCGGGGCGGAATCTTCTTCATGGCGCTGTAGTCATCGCTGTGCGGCCGCGGCCGGGCGAGGCCTGCGCGAGGGACAGAGAGGGTGGCTGTGCGAGGCGGCCCGGCTGGCGGAGCCGCCGGGACCCCCGACCCCGAGGACCCGGCCTGCGCCCCTCCACCCTCAGGGGCCCAGGTCTCCCCACACGGCCCGCCGCTGCCAAGAGGAGAGCGAGATTTGATCGTGCAGCTGCAGGACAACCCGCAGGGGGGACCCAAGCAGGCCCAGGAAGGCCAGCCGCGGGCGAGGGAGGGGCCGCGCTGCTGCTGGCACCTGCTGGCACCTGCGCTCGGGCCTGCCGCAGGTTAGAACTAAGTGACCACTGGCTGCCCCATCCTCACGATTTCAGAGACGAGGAAATGGAAGCCTAGGGAGGACAAGCAGCGCAGCGAGTTGGCCCCGGTGGGTGCCTCCTGCGGAGACGCCTCGGCCGATCATTCAGACTGAAGCGAACACAGCCAACACCGACGCCGACAGCTACGTGCGTGGACAGACCAGTTTTCCAAAAAGGACCTTGTTAAAATTATGCCAAGGGCGAGTTTCACCACTAACTAATATATTTGAATCCTAACAGCTTTAACAGGGAAGTGAAGAGGCTAATATTAAAGAACTTAAGTGAGAACTTTTAAGTTGAAAAAAGGGAAAGTATTTAAGAAAACAAATGAGCATAATATTATTAGTATGAACTAACTTTCAAAGAGACAGAAAGACTATTTAAATATGACTCAAAACATTTATTCATGTTTAAGTTAAAAAATTCTAAAAGACTTCTCTTTCTCATTTATTTACTATAAATTATGGAAGATTTTTATTAAATCTAATTTCTCTGGACACTGAGATGCTAATTTTAGAAAATTACTGAAATATCAAAACTTCTCAAAAATCTTTAACTACTTTACAAATTTGGTCTTTTGTGAATCTGTAGGAATTCTTGATATAAATAAGTACGTCTAACTGTGCTGCGTTCCTGAGTGATTCAGGGCAGCTGGAGTTTTCTCTCATGATGACTGCACATGTGATGGGAGTCCCATCTCCACTTCTGGGGTGACAACTCCACTCTGAGGGTTAACAAGAAAGGCTTTGGAATCAGATAGACTTGGATTCACGTCCCACTACGGCTGTTTTTTTATGCTATCATTCTAGGCATGCCTTTAGCTGGTATTTATTGAGACACATTAGTGAATATACAGAAAGTGCGCCCCGCCTTCCTCTGCCCCACTGGGAGGTGTGTCAGACAATAAAAAAGAAGTAAAGAGAACAAATGAGCAAATACTATAGCATGTTAGGGTGCGCTATGAAGTGGGAACCATTGGCCATAAAGGGTCACAGAATTGTGTGTTTGTGTGTGTTTGCAGGGATGGCACTGGTGCAAATTACAATTTAAAAAGAGGTCTTGATCAAATCTCTCCAGGCTTCAGTGCAGTCATGCATAACGGGGTGATATCAGTGACTCTCTCAGAGGTAAAACAGACACTGCATGTCAGGGCTGAGCTCAGATGCTGACACCCTGCAAGCATGGAACAAACGGCAGCCCTCCAAGTGAGAATGGAAAAGGACACAGTTCATTTTCTAACTCAGGGGACATCTTTGAATGCCAGTATATTCAGGGTTTCCCCCAAAGCAGCCAACTTTTAAGAGCACAGAATACCCAAACTGCACATTCTGTCACAGAAGAGCATTACCCCAGGCTTTCAACGTGCTAAGACACAGCCACTCGTAAGCTTCTTCCAGAAAGCCAGTGAACCAGACACAATTGTAATGTTGCTATTACAGGGTCATGGAGACCAGGGGAGTCTTGAGGAGACTGTTAGCAGAAGCGTGACCCTCAAGAAAGCTCTTGGTGAGGTTTAAAGGAAAGTGAGGAAGACACTGGGTCCTGAAGGAAACATAAGCCTTTTTACACCTTTGTGGAAAGTTTAGCAACACTGTCACCTGCAGTAAAGTGGGAACTGGATGACACACCTGTGGACCTGGATGATGTAAGTAGGGAGGTTTTTAGGGTGTAAAAGCGGCCCCCTAGATTCTCCCAGCTGCCTACAGAAAAACAGATAATCTAAAGAAAGAACTATTAACTATAAAGGAGTTTGGACTTTCTGAGTTTGAAAATAAAACTGTTTCTCACTGCCAGGCCATCCAGATAGCAAAAAGCTCTGAAGTTAAGAAATGATTTGTAAGCAGAGAATAAATCTCGGGCATTTTCAGGGAAACACGATCTAAAGATGAAGCCAAGGTGACTATAAACCCCTTTATTAAGACCTCAGAAAGATTTAAGGTGGCGCTTCACTGGACCCTTTCAAAGTAACAAAACCACAGGACTTCTAAGAATATCAAGAGTATTGCCCCACAGAAACCTTGCAGGTAAAAAAAAAAAAACCAAAATAAAACAAACAAAAAAAAAGAAACAAAAAAAACATAGAGAAGAGATTATCTTAAAAAGATTTGTGGATGTAGCTTTTGACTAATGAAGTGGATTATAAATTGATTCATAGGAAACTCACAAAGCTTTTAAAGGAATTGTATCAGCTATGCCTTGAAAAGGGTAGAGTTAATACAAAATAAAGAGGCTACGGTGCTTTAAAATTTTATGAGCAGCAGTCAAGCTGAGAAAACTACCAGCACCAAACAGGAGTCACCTCTTGTGGGTGAGGAAATAATATCCAAAGGCAAGCCAAGATTCCAGAGCATGGCCCTAACTGCTATGGAAAACACTTCCTAGACACCGGGACTACATCCTAATCAAGGCACAAACAAAAAGTAGTGTAGAGAACAGGTAACTTGTCTTCAGAGAGTTAGGGACAGTACTGGGGGAGCCTCCACCTAAGGGGCTTTACCTGAGCAGCCAGGATACCTGGATCTGATTTCAATGGTGTGATCTGGGCCCTGGACTGACTTGATGTGATGATGGACTGAGGCTCTGGGGGAGGGGTGGCATGAGTGCCTCTTATATTTAGGTGGGATGTGAATTGTTTTGTCCAGAGGATGGACTGAGACTGTCTGTATTTTCTGAAAACCACAGTATGTTCCCAGTCCTACCAAGGGGTAGAATCTATTTCACTTTTTAAAGCCTAGATGTGCCTTTGAGACTGCCTGGTGGATGGAAGTGGTGGAAGAGATGCCGCCTGACTTCCAAGGCTGGTTCATAAGGGATAATACAGTTCCCGCCTGGGGCATTCTCCTTCCTGGCGCATGTGCCTTTGACTCACTGATTCTCCTTAGAAAAAGTCCAGCTGCCCTGAAGCTGCCAGGCTGCTCAAACCAAGTGGAGGAGCCACCTAGTCATAGAAATGGCCCAGGAGTCCCAGTCCCCAGATGTCTAGGACACCAGAGATGCAAGTGACTGGCTTTCAGGCGATTCCAACCACCACCTGCAGCTTCATGGAGGACCTTGAGTGACAGCCACTCAGATGAGCTCACTAGACACCCAGAACCTAAGACAATAATAAAGTGATGACATTTTATTTAGATATCTAAGTCTGGAGGCTGTGTTAAGCAACAATGGATAGCTGATATGATATTCCCTAAAGGCAAGCTTTAGATGCAGAGAAAAGGTTTTTTTTGTATTAAATGATTATAAATGAAAGTAGCATGGCTTGTCAGGAAGTGGTTAAGAAACAGACTCTCTAGAATCTGACTGCCTGGGTCCAAAGCTCGGGCGTGTGACATGGGACAGGACACACGCCGCTCCCTGACTCAACATCCTCATCTGGAGAGGGATGACAGTCTCTCTCCATCAGGTAGTTCTAGGGAGTGAAGACACTCAGCATAGTGCTTGGCACAGATTAGACACTTAGCAAGTGTCAGCTGTCACCACCATCATCATGTTATTACCACAGAACCGGAAATTAATCACGAGTTCTGCAGAGCGTGGTCTGGGGTCCCTCGGTATCGGGTCACCTGGGGTGCCTAATAGAGTGTGGGTAGCGCACTTCCTGGAATACCCCATGACTGCCAAGCTGCAGTGTCTGGGCTGGGACCTGGGGCGCTTCCTTCTGCATCAGCCAGAATGAGACCACCACAGTCAGAGAATCAGAGCCTAATTTGGCTTCATGGCTGTTCCTGTGTGCCTGCATGTGCGTGTGTGCGTGTGCGTGCGTGTGTCCACACAAGCCCTGGATAACTGTTCACTTGCAAGTATGGACTTAAGGGCTCTTCAAAATGAATTCACATGAAGAGTTTTCTTAACAATTTGTTTGAGTCCTAAGACTCACGGGCAAAGCATTTGGGACGAGTTGATGATGTCAGTGAGATGGGGTCAGGTGGATATTTCATGGTCACAGACCACCTTTAGGCAAGTCTTACTGTCCTGACAGTAACTTCAGGGACAAATGCCACATTCTCAGCCCTCTCATTATTTCTTAAACTTGACTCTTACTGGAGTTACTGTGTGATGACTTGTGTCATTTTTAAGTTCTGTTAGGAGATAAAAATTTTCTTGTACGAAATACTTCCCCTTTGAATTTTTTGCCAAGGCGTGTCAGTGACTTTGTAACAAGACACGAGTTATTGGGGCCCCTTCTCACTCAGACTGAGATGTCTGCATATTAAATATGTGAGAAAAAAGAAAAGAGAAGCTTGTATATCAAGAAAATATTCATACAGCTCCATTTCCCACAAAACACAGTTTATATACGTAAGTACAAGAATGGGTTAGCTGTGTGGCTTAATTTGGAAATATTGTTAGCTTCCTTTTTGTTTTTACTGTCTTGTTTATATATTTATTCTAGAATAGCATTTGGACCACAGTAGGCACTTAATAAATACTTATTAAGAACAAATAAATAAATGTTAGAGAAATATATTTCTTGTACTGCTTTCATGAAAATAGAATTCGCTTCTCATCAATCAATCAAAACGAGCACAATTTGGCAAGATCCAAAGTGTAACCCTTCATGTTTGCTGAATATTTTTCACAGAAGCCCCTTTATATTTTCATCTAACACCTGAAATATGACAGAAATGAGGTTCTCCTTGAACGCTGCCCTGAGAGCGTGTCACTGGATGTAACAGGAGAACGTGACTGTCTGTTTCACAATCTGTCCATTCAACACGTATGAATTCAGTGTATTCCACGAGCCTGGCCTCTCCCCGAGGGCCTCGGAGACCAGGGGGAAGAAAAATGGCCACACGGATTATGACAGAAGCGGAGTGACAGCATGGAGAAGAGAGCGCCAAGGAGCACAGGGAGGCTGCACAGCGATGAAAAAATATGGATTCCTCCTCTGATGTTATGTGTAAGGGCTGGGCTACTGGAGCGTGAAGGAGGGTGAGTGAGGAGGTCACGTGGCCAGGGTTCAATGTTGGAGCCTACAGCTGCCCAAGAGAAACCTGACCATCCAGTCGTCGCCGTGCTGGGGAGAAGGCCAGCACGCTGGATTTAAAGACTCGACTTTCTAGAAAAGCTCCCAGCTCAGAGCTCCCTGGCAAAGAAAAAGTGAAGTGGGGACCCTGGTCTTCCTTTCCTTGTCTCCGTTTGCAAAGAGCAACCCCAGACTTTTAAAAATCAGACTTTCAAATAGTTGGCTCCAGCTTGTTAATAGTTTGCAAACAAGTGTTAAAATTTACCGGCCCATAAAACTGGTTCCAGCTTTTCAGGCGCAAAGATAGTGAAAAAAACCCAAGCCCACTGGCCCGCCTCGCTTTACGACTCCGTGTTTATTGGATGAAAACCTGAGAGAGAGGCGCGTGTGGAGGGCTGGACTGCAACGCACCCTGACCACGGGCTCCTCCAAGACTCTTGGCCTTCATTCTCCGCGGATCTCTTTTCACCTGACAACCTTCTGAATGGATGAGCAGTTTTACTTGTGAAGGAAAAGGTCTTGAACTCTACTGGTGGTTCTTGTTCTTGTGAGGAGTGTTCACAGAGCATTTTTATCAATGAACAGATTTCCTCCCTAAGTTTTGCAGAAGAATGATAATTGTGGGACCTGTTACTAGGCGCAGGAAAAAAAAACAAAAACTCAGCATTGCCCTGGTGATAGAAATAAGAATTTGAAATCAGTGCTGTCTGCTAGAACCTTCTGGCAGGATGGGAAGTTCCACACCTGCAGCTGTTGAGTACTTGGAACTAAGGACTGAGGCACTAAATTTTAAATTTTATTTAATTTTAACTATTTTAAATTTAAATGGCACAAGTGGTTAGTTGCGACTTTCTGGACACCTTCAGCATGAAGGTGGGACCAGAGGCGCTGCTGACGACCTGCTTATTGAAATCCAGGGCACTGCTGATCTGAATTTAAGTCTGATTCCTAAGCTACAAAAACTAGCCGGCGCACCTGCTCCATCCCATCAATCAGGTGAATTTTTATCCTTAAAGGCCCATTTAAAGCACATGCCCAAAGGCAGGAGTTCGCCCGCAGCCGCAGGAGGTGCGTGGGTGGCTGCAGGGAAAGCAGGATGAGGAGGAAGGACAAATGCAGCAGATGCTGAAGAAGGAACCAACAGCAGCCTCCGAGGTGTGATGTCCCCTGGGGCGGGGCTGGGCGGGGCTGGGCGGGGAGACACCCAGAGCATCTCAGAGCCGCATGGGAGCTGAAATGAGGTTCTGAGAACCTGCAATTTATACAGAAGTCTTGCAAGTCTAGTGGTCACATAACGCATTGTAAACAGCAGCCTTAGGAGCTCCGCGCCTTCTCGCAGTAGCTGGAGTCTCAGCGTTCCACACCTGTGGCCTTTCTTGCTTCCTCTTTGTAACCATCCCCCCCCCCCCCGTCATTTGCTTTTATATAGATTTTTATCTCCTGTGGTTCTGGAGTGACTTTTTTAAACTGAGGGGTTGTTTTGTTTTGTTTTGGGGCTGCACATGAGAGAACTCAACTTTATACTCAATATTTTCTCTCCTTTCACACTTATGTGACACACTGGCACCTGAATTTCTCCGAAATCTCAACTCTAGGACAGGTGAACATTCCCTGTGCACACAAACTGAAGCAATTTTAGACTTCCTGGGTATTTTGAGGCCTCCTTATCCAAACCTAGGGTTTATTTGGTGTTCAGGTTTGGGTGGCCTCCATCTTCCATACAGTGCAACTTTCGATCTTTTTTTCGTATTGTTTTTTTTCCATTTCTCATGCCGTCTTGAGTCTTTATTTCACATTTTCCTATCTCATCAGGCTTAGCCTTTGAGATGTGGTCTTCCTTCCCCAATATGCCCCCCAGTCTCCTGTTTCTCCCCATCTTTTTGAGATCTGCACTGTAAATCCACTGCACTGGTCTGCAAGTACTACTGGTGGAAACGGGACCAGCCTGCTTTCTCAGGGAGTGTGCACGACCCGTGTGGACTCCGGGTCCCTCCTGGTTTGTGGAGTCCTTTGGGAGAACGGGAGAAAGGCGTGTTTCTGTGGACAGCCCTCGCTTTCTGCCCAAGCTGCCATCGCTATGCACCCGAAGACTGTCCTCCAGACGATTTCTCTAACGTCATGTTCCCCTTTTGTCATTGTCCTTGTTACCAGCGATGCTAAAACGCACACACTTGTACTCTTCTCCCCAAAGAGATGAATTTTTTCTACCTCTCCACCTAAGCATTACCATAAGACTTTCTGAATGATTCTGGTTTGAGGCTCCTCATTCAATGCTGAAGTTGGGATAAGAGTTAAAGAAATGATACATAAGTAGCTTTTCCCTAAGAGGCTTAGAGATTTGAATAAATATTATTTATATTTAATGATTAAAGGGCCCCTGGCAAGCCGACAATGGATTTAATTTTATTAAAAATATATTAGGGCAACATGACTGCCATGGGCACTCCAAGGCTGGAAGAAAGTCAAGCATCTGCGACTGAGTGGGGTGGGCTCCTCCCTGCGGGGGCGGGGAGGGCGGACCCCTCCCTCCGAGGGTGGACCCCTCTCTCCCTCCCTCCCTCCCTCCCGAGGCTAACCTTCACCTGCCGAGTCGCTGGCTGCAGCCCACAGGCAGGCGCTCACAGCCTCATAGGAGGCGCTCAGCCGCGTGGTGGGGTCCCTCTTTGGCTTGGGCGGAGGCTGTTTCCGTGGTGACGGGAGGCCACAGCTGTCATCGAGGCCGAACACCGAGTGCAGAGACGGAGACCGGGTGGACGCGCCAGCCAGGGACTGGACCAGACTGTCCACCACCATGGGGACGGGAACGGAGCTGCAGTGGAAGTGCCTGGGTCCACCCCTGTCTTCAGCTCTGGAGGAGGGTAGGAAGCAGACACACACGGCCCCACCAGAGAGACCCAGATGCATTATTCAGACGGTAACAATGAACCAGTTCAAGCAGACATAATCAAGGCTTTTTGGTAAAGAGCTTCCTGCAGTGGCTGGAGGATGCCTGCTGGTCACGGCACACGGGGGAAAGCCTCCCGCCCTTCCAGCCCCGCTTCAGGATAAATACGCCCGCAGGACGCTCATCATGAGCACTTAGAAAACATCTCACACAAGCGCAGACGTCTCAAGGAGGGCCACGTGTGCTCTCAGGCATGGGCTGAAGGAATTGTTCACACTCTGATTATTAAGCAAATCAAAATGCCAGGATTTCGATCTGAATGATAATTTCTGGGAAATCCATCTTAATAGAGAGCTACTAACGCATCAGATACTGGAGGCCGGCACTGCTTCCCCTTGCAGAGGTGGACACACTTTACTTCAGACTATCAGAGACTCACCTTCTCCCTGTCTCTCTGTCTCTCTTTTCCTTGCCACCTAAATTCCATCAGCAGTTATTTAATTATGTGCAGAATTATTATTTCTCTTCTATTACTCCATCTGGCTGCCCCGTGCCCAGGGAGCTGCGGGTGTTCAGTAAATAAATAGGCAGATGCTTCTTCACTTAATTTTGTATCGGGCAAATGAATACATAATGAAACTGAGAAATTGGGGTGGCTGGTTAGCTCCAGCAGAGAAGATAATAAATATTATTCTGGAAGTCATATAAAATTAATAGTTATCTGGTTTAAAAAAATTCCTCTGGCTTCACATGTCAATGTGATCATGTGCCAAGGAGATGCCAATGCGCGCTTTTACATGCAGTCTCTGAGCGTTTGTTTCTGTAATTACATCTCTGTGCAGCAGGGCACCAGCAGGGCTGGGATCCACTGCGAGGCCAAGTCAGACGCCCGTGTAGAAAACGAACTAGCTGAAGATGAAAGCGTGGCACTCAGTGGATAATTTGCTTTCCCTGTAATGTTTAATTACAGTTTTCCGTACAAAGGGAACTTTTTCAGTATTTAATCACTGAGATGTCTGAAGCTAATTAGTGAGAGACATCACCATTTCCGCTTTAATAAAAAATCCTTTGACACAGGCGGTCAAGGCGAAGGGGAACCGTTTTCTGGGAGAAACCACTAGACTTTACCAAGTTCCTGGGGAAAAACAAACATCTCTCTGACAGCAAATTAGGGCAGAAAGCACCCAGGTCCTTGGCCTCCCGGGGAGGGCTGTAAATCATGGGTGTCACAGAGAGGCAAGAGCGCTGAAGTGGAGAGGGGCCTGGTGGGCCCCACGTGTCTATTCCAATCTCAGCATCCGTGAACTTCAAAACAACACCTTCCCAAAGTGCTCCTCCTTGGCAAAGATGTGGGCCTCTCCCTAGGGAAACGCAGCGCATGCCACTGTTGCCTGATTTCACCGCGCTCACGGTTTTGGCGTGGCGTCTCCACTCCGGGGAACTTCAGATTTTCAGAAGTTCCTGTGAGTCAGCCTTATATCCATGACACTTGCATAAAGATGGAGAACCCAGCTGTACATTTTCGCTAAGACAGAAATATTAGATGCCTTAAAACTGTGCTTGAGATGGTAAGAGAGGCAAGCATTGTAGGGGAATCAGTTATTTTATGTGATTAACTAGCACACAGGGCATCTATTTCACGGAAGGAAGGCCCAGGAAAAGCATCCTTTCAGATGTCAGGGGGTCTCACCTAACACACCGTGATTGCACACAGGCCTGTTCCTCTCAGTGCCAGCACATCTGATGAACTCTAGGCCAAGGGCTAGTTCCTTCGGCATCTTCCAGCTCCACGGGACCTGCTACAGGGTGGCTGCAGGCGCACACAGTCTGGCCTTACCTCTTGGCTCCTCCCCCTTGCGTGGTCCTGGCCTCCGCCTTCTCTTCGTGGAAGGTCACGTTCACTTCGCTCCGCAGCCGGTCGTTTTCGCGGGCGATGTCCGAGGCGTTCTGAACCACCAGGGCGTCGTAGGTCTTCAGCCCCATGTCCTCTGTGACCTGCAGGAAGCTCCTGATGGACGTGACCTCCTGCTGCGTGATGCTCCTTTTCTGATGCAGATGCCGGCGTGCTAAAAACCCTCTTATAACTTTGGCAAAAGAACACAATCACGGGTCAGACGTGAGAAGCAGAAGCAAGAAACCCAGAGGGACAGCAATAGAAGTCACTGATACATTCACGTCCGGGCAGCTATGAAATAAAGCGTATTGAACCCAGACTAGGACTTGACTGAAACACTCTAATCTTGTGTTAAAAAGAGATACCTAAATTCAGTGATGATAACACTAGAGGCAAAAGTCCTCACCCCGGATGAGATGGTGCAGGTAATGTTATAATAATACCACATTTCTTGTGGTAACACAGGCCGGACATTGACGGACTGCATTCAGATCAGTGGGAACGAACAAAGTCCAAACCCAGAGAATTCTGGGTGGAGCTCCGACCAGACCCTTTGGGGAGGTACTGATCACGCTTTGTTCTAACAGATTCTAACAGAAACGCCTGAGGCTCATGAAGCAGGCTTTGCAGATGCTACACACGTATTACCAGCAAGCCTGTGTGCTGCACCTCAGAAACGGACACACGGTAACTGACTATATACTTCAATTAAAAAAAGACTGTGACTCAACTCCTAGAAAGACTAACACTGCCTTTACGACTCCAGGAAGACATTGTGTAGAAATACGGGGCATCCTTCCTGCTTTCCGGGGAAGCAGGGCCAGAAGGTCATGCACGAACTGGGGGAAACAGGTGAAGGAAGACACTCTGAAAGCACTGATATGTCAGTAACAGATGTAAGACTTGAAAATTAAAATCACGCCCACCGCTTAAAGACAGCCGTGAACTCTAGTCCATCTTGTTGGGCACAAACTCAATGATCATTAACGTTCCGGTGTCTCCATTTTGTGCCCAAAGGAAGAGAAGCTTAGTGAGGCTAAGAAAACAACTCCAGGTGAACACAACCGGCAGAGGCTAGAGGTGGATTCAAATTTCTGTCCTTATGAGACCAAACTCTGCTGACCAGCCATGTAGCTGCAGTCTGTAGCTTTCAGGGAGCAGAGCTCAACAGGGAGGTCGCAGGGGAGCACATTTGGGATCAGTATGAGGAAGAACTTTCTAACAGTGAGCACAGGTTGTAAATGCATCAAGCATCTCCTGGGAAAGAGAGTCAGCTCTCAGCCCCTGGGCACACTCAAGAAGCAGGATGGCCCCTGCTCAGGGATGCCGTGACAGGTGCCGGGCGAGGAATTCCAGTTCGGGCCACTTGATGCTAGGACGCATCCCTTCTAAGTTTCTAACGGTGGAAGGAGTTGTTTGGATTAAGGGAAGAGCTATAGCTGCAGGGAAAACCAACACATGTAGCAAAGACACTTCATTCACATCTGGAGGGGACATCCCTGTAAAACGTTAAGTGCTTTCAAATATTCCCTGGCTACAGGACGGCAACTGCGCGCGTATCTGCATGTCTAGGATATTCAGACGCCTTTCCTTGAGCGGGATGTGGAAAGTTGGATACAACTTTCTATACTTTTGTCTTCAGAGGCAAATAATAAGCAGACATCTAAAACGCACAAGGCTTTTTTTTTTTCTTCAGACGGCAATACTAAATGTTTAGTTCCTTCGAAATGCGGTTGTATCAACTGTGAAAACAGCCGTGCTGAACTAATCTAAAAGAGAAAATAATTAAACAGTAAAAGGTACCATCAGACTTTCAGGAATATAAAATGCGGAATAAAATGCAGAAGTGTTAACCAGGTGACAGGCACACCGAGGGAGAGAACTCAAATTGGCCTGCTCACTTGCTCATTCTTGTTACATTAAAAAGACAAACTGAGACACTGACTTTCGGAAAATGAGAGTGAGGGTACATTCAAGACGTTTAATCTCTTGGAATAAAGGGAAGATTAACATGGACCCGCCAGGCTTCTGACTTCCAACTACAGCCAGACCTTCACTGGCTCCGTGTTTACCCAGGAATCCACTGTCCTGCGTCTGACTTGGTTTTCCCACACTTCATGCTCCCAGTCTTCAAAAAGCCTTTAAAGTTGTTATACCAGTTGCTAAAAGGTGGTATCTTTTATAAGAGATAATACAGATACATTTGCCACAAATAGATAATTGATACTTGTTCTTTCTGACAATTTCACGGAGGATGGAGTGAATGCGTTACAGTCAGAGGGGAACTTCTGTTAGGAATAATTTGAAGTTGAAATGATTAAATTTAAGATGGAAAGTTACAGCTGTCTTCCACCCAACATTTACAAAGAAAAAATGAGAACTCTAGAAAAACTGGAAATGACTCCAGATGATATAAATTCTGAGGAAATTTCATACTAGCCCCAAGTACTGAAGCAACGGCTCCAAGAAATGTAAAAATAAAAATCAATAATTAACGCTTTGCATTGAAGAGCCTGTAATTTAAAAAAATGCTTTGATAGCCATTATTTCATTGATGCAATGGTAAGTTACGGTTTTTATCTTGACGCCATTTTTTTCAAAAAGCATTCTCGATTTTTGTCATTAGAGGTGAAGATGGAAGCAGAGGCCTGCTCACTTCCTGTCTTTCAGGTCCGTCGGGCACAGCGATTTGGTATTTGTAACCCACTACGAGAGAAATCTCTGGTGGGCACCCCGAGGGAAGACAGGGCACACACACATCCTTCACGCAGGAGGATTCCAGGGGAATCTGACCCCCGCCCTGTGTGCGTGTGACGCAGGGCCCGGTGGAACCCTCAGCTGACCCCGTGGCCGAGGGGCCGAGCGCTGGCCTTGTGAGCGGTCCCCCTTGCAGCCTGAGCACGGTTATGATTTTTAAAATGTACCCATTTTCGATGGTCACTTGGGTTTCAATAAAAAAAAATTCTACATGGACGTCCTCAAAGTTAAAATGAAATAGATACTGTCTGCTATCGAAGGTAACAGCCCAAACATTATCACCCCTTCACGAAGGAAAAACGAAGGCAAGGATTTTCCCAAGGCACAGCAGAATGACAGCGAGGAGGTCTGGCTGCTTGGGGTGGCAGTCCTCCAACTCGAGCGGACCCGGGAGCCGGCTCTACAGCAGCACCTGAGGGCCACGTGGTTTTGCTGTTGGTGGGTTTTGGTTTTTCCGTCACTGTGGGTTGAAAGGCACACTCTTCTTGTCCTGTGCTTCTTGAAGGATCAACAGGCATGAATATTTTTAAGGTGAGGGAAAGGCACATTGGTCTTGTCCTGTGCTTCTTGAAGGATCAACAGGCATGAATATTTTCAAGGTGAGGGATACATAAATTAAAAGATATGTGTATCCCCTCTTCCAAATCATGACTTAGGTGAAAATTTGATACAGAATTGCAGACGGAATGACCACCAAACAAAGCAGGAGCCGACCCTGCACACTGATTTAGAGGGGCAAA
Source organism: Vicugna pacos (assembly GCF_048564905.1). Classification (NCBI taxonomy): domain Eukaryota; kingdom Metazoa; phylum Chordata; class Mammalia; order Artiodactyla; family Camelidae; genus Vicugna; species Vicugna pacos. The sequence goes on along the minus strand of NC_133000.1, from coordinate 71,068,787 downwards.
CAGCAAACTTAGCCACAAAGCTCCCTAAATTCCTAAATCTATTTATTTGCCTGAACGTAGTGTCTAGCCCTAACCTTAACCCTAACTCCAACCCTAGCTAACCCTAGCTAACCCCAGGGTTAGGGACGGATGGACACAGTGCTGGTCAGGGTCCACTATAACGCAGGCATCACGAGCATTTAAACTCGGGGGTGCACTAAATGATTTTGTATTTCACACCTTAACAAAGTTCAGAAGCGTTAGCGTGGAGTTGTTACCTTTCTGGCAGGTGATAACTTTTCTCTGCAGCTGCAGGCACAAGTCATTTAGCTGGTTGGCATGCCAGTGTTTCAGAAACACTTTGCGAACTCCGATCTAAAATGCAAACAGCAGGAAAACATTTAACAGCACGAAGATGGGGACATAATCAGGCAAGAGAATCTTCCAGAAGAAGATTAGAAGAAACAAACCTAACAAAATTAATTCCAGTACATCATCCTTATTTTTTTAACACGATTACATTTAGTTAAAATCCCAAAGGGTTTGTTCTAGTAAGTATGTTTGCTGTGCGTACACGGTCACTAATGGATGCAAATACCCAGACACTGCAGTTGTGGTTGTACTGTGTGGTGCAAGAGACAAACACTGGCCCTGACCCTTTGTGGGAAGAGTCAACTGTTCCTGTGAGTGAATTCCCAAACTCCAGGGCTAAACCCCGTCTTGCCTTTCACAATCCCTTTCTTTCTTTGACTCAAAGCAGGGAGGCTGAGACTATGAAAAGGAAACGCGAACACACAAAAAGACCAAAACCAAAACCAACACAACTTAAAGCTGACACACGGAATCGTTGCAATTGTGTTTTCCACTACACCATGTATATTGTACATTAGAAGCTTACGCAACTGCAACTACAGAAGCTCAGCATAGAGGTGGAAAGTCTCAACAGTCGCCCCTGAGCAGTCGGCCCCCAAATGCCTGCATACCCGGGGGCTGTACGATGAATATTCTCATGTAGGATTTTAAAAAGGGAATTTCAGCGTGTACCAAATCACTTTTTACTACAAGCTCCGCATCTAGGTAAGCCTGTCCAAACGTGTTATTGATAAGGACAGCTGCCAAAGACAATTCTCAAAAACATGTGACAGCAAGCCGCATCTGTGCATTGTGAAAATAGGTTTCTTGTGCATCACGTGCATTTTCCAGGAATTCATAGGACCGCAGCAGGCGTGAGGCACGCCCTTCGCAACGATGCTCACAGCCTTTGGGGGGGGGGGGTTGCAGACGCAAGTAACTGCAGGAGAGCTGGGACCGTGACCGAGGGACGCCATGGAAGTCAGAGGCGAGGTTCTGTTAGCTGAGGAGCAGACACTGTCCGGGCAAAGCTCGTGGTGCATTCACAGTCCCCCCCTCGGCGCTCGAGACAAACATCCTGAAAAGCAGAGGAAGACTAACACGTGTGTCCCCAGGACAGAGCCATGCCACAGCCTGCGTCAGCATCACAGGGACACTTAAAGCGGGCCCGGACGCGCACCGTGAGGTGCCAGGATGGCCCATCGGTCCGACTTGCCTTCAGAGCGCTTGGCCAGAGATGGTCTGTGAGGCTCTTTGCAGGGAAACTGAGTTTACTCCAAACACAGCTCATCACGCCTCACCCTTCCATCTAGTTCTCCCCATAGCCATGACCTGCTGTCTTACTGAAACACACTTTTGCATGAGATCGGAACTGTGTGTCCTGGCAGCCAGGCTGGTTGGCTGGATGGACTGAGCGCGCTCTCGACCGCCCTCCTGTTTGGGGGCTGGCTGACCACACGTGCTCCTTCATTTCCTTTTCTTTCAGTCAGCTGAAATCCGAGACAGTCTCTGGAGTGGGCGGCCACAGTGAACTGTTGCTTTTCCCCCATTGTATCGCCGTTCTCTCTTCCTAGTTATTTTCCACAATTCATTTCTTTTTCCTTCCCATCTGCTGACTTCCTCTGGCAGCCAACAGGAAGAACAGTTGGTCCTGTCTGCGTGCACCGCGGAGCAGATCTGAGACAGGCGCTGGGAGGAGGCAGCATGTCATCTTTCTGTTCATTGTCGACTCACTGCAGGAACCCGAATCCCAAAAGCGAAATCCATGCAAACCTGGGTTCCAAAATGAAACTCCAGAAGACTTTTGGGCACCAAAGCTACAGGATGAGGAGAATCAGCAGTGACCACCGGGAGAGCTGATACAGGGCAGGGCACGCCCCGGGGACGAGACCACCGGCATGGAGACAGGAGAACTGGGTTCTAATTCTACCCTCTTCATTCAACAGAGACCCTTGGCAGGAAGACTGCGGGACGGGATGACTAAGATCTCTTCTAGTGGCGTTTCTAACAACCATCCAAAACCCAAAGTGGGTTTACCTTGAGAGTTGTGCTAGATCTGGGGATACGGAAGAGGTCCTCCCTCTCAAATGGCTCCTCGTTTACTGGGGAGGGTCAGCAGTGAGCAGACCCAGCAAGAGCGCATGCTCGGGGTGATGCCAGAGCCACGCCCACGGGCCCTCGGAGAGGGAGTGCTCACCAGGATGGGCCAGAACTCACTGAGATGCACACTGTCTAAGCTGGTTAGTCTTGAAGGACAAACAGGAATTTTCCAGGGTTGGGGGGAGGTAAACGCGGGACAGAAAAACTAGGCAAGAAGCAGAAAACAACAAAGCCGCCTGATGCACAGCCGTGTGCAGAGCGACGGGGTAAGAGACTGCAGGTCCGAGTAGGGGCCACATCGTGAAGAATAATCCTGGAAACGTGGGGATTTTCCTGCGAACAACATGTACACACTGGAAGATTTGAAGAGGATCCTGTCTACATTTAATAAAAATAATTTTGAAATTGTATTTGAAATTTATAAAGTTCCTGCTGAAATGTGGCTGGAGAATGGGCTGCTGGGCTTGGCCTTATGGGGCGGGACACTGTAACGCAACGAATGACTTAGGTTTGGAAGAGTCTACGGCTGTCACTAATCCGTTAGCTGACTGCTGTCAACCCTTCACCCACTTCCAGGAGTGGAGCTTTGATACCCATTCCTCTGCCTCCAGACGGGTCTGGATGACCTTCATTTGTATTTCCAGAGCACACTGTAAACGATTCTTTATTTCTCTTATTGTGCCATGCCGTGCATTTGCCATTACACATATATATTTATATCTCCTGAAGATTATGAGGACATATTCTGGAACTTCGTAAGTGGTAGGACTGCGGGGAAGGTGGATTCAGATTAGAAACAGATGATGAGGAATTGCGAAGTCCTGGTATGAGATGAGTCATAGCGACAGATGATCATGTCGTCAAGGAGGGAAATACGGTGCGATGGACAATGAAGGCAGAAGCCAGACCCTGAGGTCATTCAGCGAGCTGGGGGTGAGTCATGGAAGTCGACAGGCCATAGACCAAGAGATGGGAGGAAGGAGAGAAAGAACCATAGGACAGGAGGCTGGGGAGCGATGACTCGGCCGACCCTCCCCTGCACTCACACGAGGAGAATGAGTGAAAGAGAAGCCCTGTAATAGAGTATTTTCAGGGAACAGCCAGTTTTCAGTTTACAGATGGCCGCTCACTCGGAAGGGGAGTAAATATGGATGAAAATGGGTTTTTCTCCCCAAACATTCGGGATTTCATAGTAGCCGACAGTGGCAATTAAGAGGGGGTCTGAGTGTTTCACAGGCGATCTGTGAGTCAGGCCAGACTCCAAGGGAGGAAAAAGGTGACTTTCTGGGGTCGTTATGCCCATGAAAATTCTCCCTCCCGCAGTAAAACCAAGGGCTTTGTAAGTGAGGGGGGCTTCTGGGCTTCTGAGTCGGTGGGGGTGGGGGGGAACGCTGAATCCACGCTGCAAGTGTCCTGCGGAGACACAGCTGCAGACTTCGAGGCAGCGGCCGGGTGCGGTGCCCGCATTCACAGCCAGGGGGTTTTAACAGACTCTTCACTCAGCTACTCGGGTGGACTTCACAGTTTCCAGCAGGCTCGCTCATCCATTCATTCATTCGTTTTTAATTTTTACTGTTTACCGTATGACTTCTTGGCAGATGACCTGTATTTGGAGATGCTCACTAGAAATCTGAGCACTTGTTTGGCTTTGCCGGCCTTTTAGAGATGCCATGGCTGTCGTCGACACTTCTTCTGTCCTTGAAGAATGAAAGTAGCCACTCAGTAGTATTTCAGATTCCTTCCTCAGAAACCATTCTGAGTAATACATTTTAGTCCCCTGCTCTCACCGACGCTAAAGATTAGTGGGACATAAACCTAGGAACCTATCTTTACCAGGAAAACCCGGACAAGATCACATGGATTCTAACTTTCCAGGGATTTACATTGTCTGTTAGTGACACTGGCTAAGAGTCTGATTTTGTGTATGTAATGAATTCACGTACAGTTACTCTGTAGTCAGTGCCGTGAATCAAATCCAACAATTAAGGCTCGCCTGCCTGAGACCAGACGTTCAGATCACCAACAGTCTTGATCTGGGTTGCGTTCTCTTACAAACACACGTTCTCACAGCCAGACAAGGAGAGGCTGACCCGTCCTCCCTCCCCGTGCCCTCCCTGACGCAGCGTTCCTATCTGAGATTAAAACGTGAATGTCATCCTGACTCCTGTGAAAGTAAACCATCTGTGAATTAGAGTCAGCGCTATTTTTATTTGAAAACAATCAGTTTTCTTTTTCTTTTTGAAGTGACAGATTTTAAAAGATTAAGCAAAACTGTCATGGATGACTTCGTAAGTTTCAGTTCCCGTTTTCCAGTTTTCGGGGATTTTTTCTTGTGGGAGCACAAACAAGGGCTGGATGGACCATTGCCATGGGGCGGGGTGGCCTGGAGGCTGAACTGGAGAGGCAGCGAGGGCACCTGGGGGTCCTCCGCCTCCAACTCCTCACCGATTGCTTCCGATCACGGAGATGCAGACAAAGGAGAAGGGCAGGGACCCACACTTCCTGTTTCCAGGGCAGGGGGTGCACATCACTGGCCTCACCTTTTCAGGGACACCCACCACGTGACCACCCCTTGCTGTTTGGGGGATCGTGGGCAAAATTACCTTCAGAGTGATCTTTCTGAACATCAATCTCATTATGTTACTTTCATGCTTAAAATTATTTAATAGCAGGTCATGATTTTCAGGATAATGCTCAGATTCTTTTGAAATGTTACTAGACTTCCTATCGCACGAGCCTTCTTCAGTACATTCCAGTTTATCTGTTCTCAAACTGAATCATATTTCTTACTGTTCCAAAATGGGAACTTGCGTTTCCCACCTCCAGCCTAATATAGACTATTTATTTTTCCTTCGTACCTTTCTCTAAATCATCTACTAGATAAGCTCCTGTTCATCCTTCAAAACACAGATGGCTTCACGAGCTCTCAGTCTAGCGTGTATCTTGTAATATTAAATTCATTAAAACAGCTTATCTATGTCACTAATAGACCGTGAGATATCTCCAGAATACCACTGAATTCCTGGTTTTGTCATTATTGGTCCACCTGTCTGAATGTTCAGCTTGACTATGAAATACCTGTAGGCTAGGATAATGTTGGAAAAATATAAAGGTCATAATTGGCAATCTTAATATGTGAAGGAAAGCAGACGGAATGATAAAATGGGGGAAGTGGAATTTCAAAGAAAGTGATTTGAGTGGACACTAGCTGTAATGTGAACTCAGATATGTGAGTTTTAATTTATTTCAAAGACTTGAATCTTTAAAAAGTTAAATCTATTGAAACTATATGGATTCATTCATTTTATAGAAACGCACCTAGTGCTGTTCAAGAAACAGAGATGTTAAATTCCGTATTTCTGGTGCCATCACAGTCTGGCGTAGGATCACTGCAAACCCAAATCTAGAGCTTACCGCGTCCTCTAATTCTTTACCTGCTCGCTGACTCACCTCGCATACAGCCTCCAATTTATCAATGTTCCAGAAACCTTCACTGATTCTGTACTGCCGGTAAGCTCAAAAGCATACTTTTGAGTTTAGTGTCCACAGCCCTCCATAATATGCTCTTTCCTCACCTCGGAAGACCTAACACTTTTTACTCCTCTAAAAGAGGTGCCATTGATCCTTATTCCAATCCCCCCTCCTCCCTGAGAGCAGACAACCCGAGTGAGACCTGTGCAGGCAGGGTCCCGGGCCCACAGCTCCTGACGCACAGAGCTCTCACTGATGATGCTGCCGCGGCCGCCACTGTTGTCAGCTGTCCTGCTTTGTGTCTGGGTCTCTAGTTACTGCGCGGATTTCATTCATGAGACTTTATTAATTATATTTCAATGAGAAACGGTTTATGGGGAATGCTTATATTTTTCTGCAACATGCTTTCTCTTTGTTATTACAGATAAAAAAAATTAGTCTTTAAAAAGTTTAATCTCCCTTGCTCTAAAAACATCAGCACTATTCAAATAGATATGTCCTGTTTAAAGCCAAGATGCATAATGTCATAACTGCATTAAAAGTATTCAGCTTCTTTCACTGCAGTGTTAGAATTTCAAACAAGATGCCCTGGTACCTCTTAAAGTGCCCTGCCAGTGTCAGTCTGTTTGGTTTCTAAAATAGCTTTATTGACAATGATAAGAACAACACACACTTTCATGTGTTTTGATGTCTGTATCACTCTCCCATCAGACTTGTTTTCCTTCCTGCTGATCTGAGATGTCACTGTGCTCCTTTAAAACACAGTTCTTTCTGCTTTCATCATGCAACATACTTTCCGTACCTCCCAGGTAATCCCTTCCAAACAGAAACAGCCCCCCAAACCGCAGCATGTCCACATGCTCGCTATGAGCCGTCCTTCACACATTCCTGCTGCCTCGTCATTTCACATAGTGCTTACATGCATTGTATCTCATCTCCTTCCTGGCTTTCTGGCTTCACATTAATTCAACCACCTACCTTACTATCTGTCTGTCCTATCCATTTATTCACTTATCATCTATCCATTCATCCCTTCATCCATCCACCATCTGACCCTCCCTCCATCCATCTCTCCATCCCTCCCTCCATCCACTCTTCCATCCATCCCTCCAACCACCTATCCAACCATCATCCTTCTATCCATTCATCCCTCCATCCCTCCATCCATCCACCCATCCATCCTTCTGTCCATCCATCCACCCATCCATCCCTTCATCGCTCCCTCCATGCATTCATCCACCCATCCATCTGTCCATCCTTACATCTATCCATCCAACCAACCATCCATCCATCTAACCATCCATCCATCCACCCCTCCATCCTTCCATCTCTCCATCCACCCATCTATCCACTCCTCTATCCCTCCATCCCTCCATTCATAAATCAAACATTTGCCAAGGGCCTTCCTAATACCAGCCACTGTGCCAAGCTCTAGGACCACGAGGATGAACAGAACATGGTCTATCCTTTCAGGAATCTCAGTAAAACAACCATTTTAACTAAAATCGGTCTTTTCCAGGTTTAATTCACATATTTCCCCCATTGGCGTCCTTGATTCCTGAAGTTTCCACAGAAGACCACAATTTTGCCTATTTCTGTTTATTACTAATATTTTGGTATTTTACATTTTCATGGTAGAAATGTTCTAATGTTCAGTCTGGCTCTGAATGTACTTTTAAACATCCTCAAATGAGACATTTGGACTAAAACACAGTTCTATTCTTGAAGTTTAGCTTCAGCACAGAAAAGATAATTACAGCCACACGCATCTAGCAGAGCGCTGTATCTTCTGGTATTTGAAGAAGGTGGTTTGGTTCGAATTACATATAATTACAGGTTAAGAAAAATTAATTACTCTCACCTAGAGTGGTCTGACCGGTACAGCAAGCAGTGAGGAATAAAACTACTATTTTGAGCGTAGCAGTGAATTACTCACTATGGGCGCCTGCGTGTCACTTTATTACGGGAATCGTACCAGTGTGGTCAAGAACGCTTAAAAGAGAAAGCCCCTGTCCTCCTCCCAGAGTGACCCACTGTGAGAAGCAGCCAAAGCCAAACCCTAACGAGGCCGCTTGGCCCCGAAAGCTCAGAGGACGCCGCAGGGGTGAGCACGAAGCACCTTCAGTCTGTCTTTCTAACAAAACGGCCTCAGTGGTGCGGACGACGGTCACCTGCCGCACGGAGCGTGTGTGACGCGTGAGCAGCAGCAGAGGCGGCGCCGCGCCCGCCGGGCTGGGGGCGCGCAGCCCTCGGCGCCTGCTGCCCCGGGAAGGGGAAGGCTCCCGGCCCTTCGCGCGGGCATCTGGTCTTACATGGCTCATCCTTAAGAGTGCGTGTAGATATTTTTAAAAAAACCTCGCTTTCCTAATTCTCCAAACGTTTGCTCCGTGGCGTGTCCGCGGCTGCTGTGCGCCGCGCCCCGTAATCCGGCCGAACCGGCTCGCGCGCTCTCCTCCCCGGGGGCCGGGCCCCTCCCAGCCCCTCCCAGCCCCTCCCAGCCCCTCCCAGCCCCTCCCAGCCCCTCCCAGCCCCTCCCAGCCCCTCCCAGCCCCTCCCAGCCCCTAGCGTCCCGCGCGCCCCTGGCCGCCAGGCTCGCTCTCGTGAGGGGGGGCCGGAGCACGGCCCGTCTCAGCCAGCGGGCGGGCCTCCACGCCAACGCCGCCGGGCGAGCCGCCCGACGGGCCGAGCGGGAGGGTCCCGGCCACCCCCAGCGGCCCCAGCGGCCCCTGCCCTGCCCACGCTGCGCCCCCTCACCTGGGTTACTCCTCCGTTAGGTTCGCTGCCTGGCTTCCCGGCTCTGGTCTTGTGTTCCAACAGTACATTTTTTCATGTTTCAAGCATAAATCAGATCACGCTGACACCCTCCTGCCGCCCTACTGATGGCTTCAGGTTGAACTTGAAGTAGAACACTGCGCTTTGCTTGCACACGTCCCGCTGGCTCTGGCCCCTGCGTCCCTCTGAGAACCCATCTCAGCCGGGAGACTCTGCCCAGAGGGTGAAGTTGGTTCCTGATGCGCAAAAAGCCCCTTAGCAACAGGGTTCGTGGCACATGACTGTGAGGGCTTGCTGAGTGAGCACACGAAGACTAGACGGCGAACAAGAGGTGGAGCTGGATTCGGCCCGGACGTGGCCGCCACCCCCCCAGTGGCTGTTGAGAGGCCAGGTTGTCCAGGAAGGCTGTTCACTGAAGGGCCACCAGCCACTGTGACAGCTAAGAATCTTTTTGTCTCCCAGGAGTATTCTCTGACTTATTTCTCTCTCTGGGTGGAGGAGGGTGACGGTGAGATGACAAAGGTCGAAGAACACTGCCCTACGGCGTCCTCTCTCCCCTTCTCACCGGAGCCCAGGGCTCCACCATCCTGCCCCCCTCAGCTCTCCCGGGCAGCCTCCCCCTTGGGTCTGGCACTCCCTGCTCCCACCCCAATCCTGCATCCTGCCCCATCATGTCACTGGCTCCTTCTTGCCCTCAGAGCTCAGCCAGAGCCTGCTGGGTTTGGAGACACCCGTTATGATCACTGCCACCTGAACTAGGGACACTGTGATTGGCCATCACGGGGTCTGCGGTGGTCCCCTCCAGGTGAGGGATTACAGGAACCTAACCTGTAACTATCCGTTTACTACTTATGGCCCACCCCCACCCCACCCCCTGACTAGACCTAAGGCCTGTGCTGGAGGACACAGCGTTCTTCCTTACCGTCACCTTACAACTGCCTCGTGTGACTTCAGGACAAAAACGGGGCTCAACACACGTTTACTGACTTGCTCAATCAACAGACCTGGAATCGGAGGAAGGCAGACTGATTTCTAAGGCATGAAAATTGGATTAAGAGTAGGCAGTTTTCACATCACAATTGTTGAGTGCCATATTACACTCGGCCTTTTGTTCAATGAAGCTGAGAGGAAAAACACAAAATTGCTTTAAAAAAGAAACCATCACACATATCAGCAGGACTTGACTGTGGGTCCCTAAGGAACGTGTGGTAACAGGTGGGAAGTCGATTCATTCATTCATTCAACAAACACTGGTTGAGTGTCTATTATGACCCAGACCCAAGGGAAGTAAGAGTGAAACACACACACATGTGTGACAATATATAAGGAAAAAAGAGAAGTCCTGTTTGTCCTCAATAAAATTCATGGTGAAAGGGAAAGAGACATACTTTCCAAGAATCAAACATCTGAAATGTTCTTTTTAAAAACTGAGTGAGCATTTGGAGTACTACTGTCTCTAGGTAGTTCAATTATGGGTGATCTATATTTTCTTCTTTAATTTTCTCTATTTTTCAAGTTTCTTATGAAGATGGAGTGCTTCTATTACAAAGTTATATTCATACATCTGTGTGTATATATGTCTTTAGTACAAGAGAAAAAAGGAAATAAATATAAGTATATATATAGCAATTCCTGGATATCATGCCCACAGTACCAAGAGATACTCTCAGATTGCTAATTTTTATTATTTTCAACGTTAATAATGCCAGAGAAAGAGGAGGAGTATGAGAAGAGGAGTAATTTCACAGACTCTTTTCTAGCTTGCACCTTCCAGTTGATTTACGAAGTGCTCCTTGAGTAATAAAACAAAGCCTATAAACCATTAATTTATTGTACTAATAAGCACCAACGGCCCTAATACAATTGTCTTGTCCTGGAAAATGTACAGAAAGTGGCGGGTGCTTCAAACTTTAACAGTTTCTTGCTCTTACTTTTATTATCTTTTCCCTACTGGACTATTTTAGATTAATGAAATAATAAATCCTTCATCCAACTGATTTTATTTGATGTTATGGTAAAATCTTAATCTTGCAATTCTCTGCACTGGAGGAGTGAATCCTTCAAAGACCAGCAACGAAATCGAATTGAAAATGACATTAGAGGATGATGATAAAGAAAATAATTATTGCAATTACTTTTTGTGAATGAATAAACACAAACAGGAAAAATAAATTTCATTAAATTTGGACTTTGCCTTTGGTTATCTCTCTCAGAGTCTGTCTCCCTTTCTCCCTCTCTCTCTCTCTCTCTCTCTCACACACACACAGTACTCAGCATCATACCCCTATCCCGTGGGTAGCTGAGATACAGTTAAAGTTCTAATTTCATTTCTCACTTCCTGCCTGTAGCATCCTGGATGAGTCACCGGAAGCCTTCCTGCGTCTGACTCCCCATCCTTGCAGTGTTAAAGGATACGTGACTCTTGCTAAGGTTATCATCTAAACTTCTCCTTCCAGGAGGTCCTGGAACAGGGGTCATGAACACCTGCTTCGAGGGCCCAAGGACACTCTTCTTTGTCCACAAAGCTGCCCCCACCCCCACAGTTCTAGAAACCTGTCTGGAAAGACAGTGAACCGTTCTGCTGTGAAAGCCTTGCTGGGTGGGGCCGCCCGCCCCGCAGCCCTGGCTCCTCCCTGGCCGGCCAGTGCCAGGGCGGAAGCGGTCCCCGGGTGGGAGCGGTCCCCGGGCATCGTCGCGGGAACCGGCTCCGGCAGATTTGTTTCTCTGCTCGTCAGCCCTCCAGATGGCTCTACCGTGAATATAGCATTCGAATAACTCCACAGAAGAAATCCTCCTATAGCCAGCTGATTCTTATAAAACGTGTGAAAATCAGATTCTACCATTTACTTTTCCACTTAGAATTAGTTTCAAAAGATTTCCCTTCACATAAATGACATAACATTGCAAAACAAGCATGTTCCACATGGGCCTAAATGCCTGCCAGTCACTGTTCCATGGCTTAGGGGAAATCAGGGCAGAAAAAGCTTATTAAATGTGTGGTCACCAAAGGGAAAGTGGGGAGGGATAAATTAGGCATCTGCGATGAGCAGATACACACTTCTCTGTGCAAACAGATAAACAACAAGGTCCTACTGTAGAACACAGGGAACCATATTCAACAGCTTGTAATAACCTATAACGGAAAAGAATAGGAAAAAGGATGCATGTATATATGACCAAATCCCTGTGCTGCACCCGGAAACTAACGCAGTTGTAAATCAATTGCACGTCAATAAAAGCATGTACAGAGTCTGCAGGGGTTATTTTCAAACGTACCTTAATGCAGGACTAAACTAAAAATGTACCTATTTGGAGAAATAAATACCCGAATAATTCAGAAAGCCCCAAATAGCAGAAGGTTAATAACCAGTGGCTTAATTTAACTTGTTTTCAGACTACTTGGATTTTTTCCCACAAACGAAGTAATTAATAGACTCTTTGTTTCATAAAGAAAAATACATCTGGTGAGAAGGAACACAGTCCCGGAAGGCACGCAGAGTCCACTCAGAGTGTTTCAAGGACCTGCTATTCCTTTTAGAACAACTTACTTAAATTCTGCCCTGAAATGAGGACACAGCTCTGACTAGTCCACTGTATTTTCGAAGTGTGCCATTTCGTTGTGAACAGGAACAAGTCACCACCGAGCAGGATGCCTTCCCAGCCATCACTACATCACGCTTTATTCACTTTGCCTCGAAATGAAACCACCTCACGGCAAAGTGGAGACGTGGCAAAGGGAGCGAGGGCACGAGTGAGTTTGCCGAACTGTGTGGTTACTGGTTCGAGTCGTGTGCAGATTCCTTTGAGAAGTAAGGGCGGTGGTGTGAAATGCACCACAGGTGAACTGTTATTTGGAAACCAAAATGCTTCAGGGAAGCTCAGGCAGTGTGATGTACAGTTTCCTCATAAATGTTTAAAATAATTAATTTGACCCTATACCATATCCCACTTAAACTGTGTTTATGTAGTGGCTACTACATATTTTAGAAGTCATTTTTAATTACAGAAGGAAGGCACACATGCATTTACCTCCTAAACACAGATATAAACTCAAATTCCATTTGACTCTCATCTGAACACCATTCGCCAGGTATCAGCACTGTTAGGTGTTTGTGACTTACTCCAGATGAAAAAGAGTTCACATAGGTCTGCATATCCATACAAAGTATGTAGTAGCTTGGTGGTTTTTCATTGACAAAGACTGATTTGCTGGCCTGGCAAACATGTACTGAGCGTCTGCTGTACATCCTTCTGTCCCCTGCTGGGGAAAGAGCAGGAAACTGGGCAGACGCAGCCTCCTGCCATGAGCTTGTCGCCGCTGGAGGAGACACAGGCGGCAACTCTATCAGAGGCACAATGTCAGCAGTGAGAGCAAGCAGAGGGCAGCGCGGGGGCGCGGCTGTGGCAAAGCCGGGGGCCTACCAGCCGGGGGGGGGGCTGCCAGTGGCGGGGGGGCTGCCAATGGGGGGGGGCTGCCAGCCGAGGGGGGGCTCTGCCGAATGGTCTAGGGTGACCGTTCTTGACCTGCCTTCACCCAAGCCGGGGCCCCGGGGCCAGCATCCCCCAGACGCACATCTCCACCATGAGCCGTCGCCACCCCTCCTGTTCCCTCTGGACGCCCGGAGCACCTAAGTCTCGGCTCTCAGAGTAGAACTGACTGTAAACACTGAACAAAGTCAAACATCTCCTCCCTAGATCCCACCTCCTCTCCTTCCTTTCCTCCCTTTCCTCCACCTTCTTTTCTTTGCAAGAGGCAGTCAGGACCTAGCCTCTGAGAGCCCCGGCTCTTTAAGGGTCGGTGGGCTGACCATCCGAGTAGGAAAGTTTCCAGCCAGAATCAGCCAGCCGGGAAGCAGCCAGCTGGTTTCCCCTCGGTCTACAGGGGCATCAGAAACACACAGAAGACAGTAGCGACGGGAAGCAATCTGCTCCGGCTCACGGAGGAGCCTGCCCATGCCTTTGATCAAAGCTCATGATGCGTGACCTCGGCCCTTCAAACCCTGCAGTCTGAGCGGAAGGACTTCCGAGGACAGCCACGCGGGAGGACTTCCGAGGACAGCCACGCGAAAGAATGCAGGTCGAGGCGAGGTGTTGGGGAGAACACAGTGTAGGAGACGAGGTCCGGTCTCAGCACAGTGGCCTTCCCGCCAAAGAGAAGTGTTAGCCACACGGCGTATTTCCAATGGTAGGCTGATCTCTAAGATTCTATTTTCTTACACCTGAAATGAGGTCATTACTGCTCACCTGTCCACCTTGCTTTTTCCACACGGAGTTGTCATTAGGTTTAACTTGAATAAAGCAAAAAAAAAAAACCCTCTGAATAGTTGTAACAGATTCCAAGGATGAAAAGAATCATCATTTATGAGATATTGGAAATTGCAGAGCTTCACGCACTGACTGAAACCCATGACCACATAAACAGACAGCTCGCGTGGACCGTTAAACACGTGCACAGCACTGGAGGGGGGAGGTCCCCAGCCTCATCGGAAGCAGGAGGAAACCCCAATGTTTGCCTCCACGTACAGAATTGCTATAACCTGTGAAAGAACAAGGAAGATAGAGCTGGAACCCTGGCGCTGACGATCGGAGGCTCCCTGTGCTGGCTCTGATCGGTGACCAGGAGGGAGAAAGGAGCCTCCAGAGATCTCCAAGGCCCATCAGGGCCACAGTGAACGGACCCCATTTTTAGGAAAGGGAACTGAATTTCGAGCTAACAATCTATGCAGATTCACACAGCAAAAGGTGACTCCAAGCTCTGTAGGTTCTGGCAAGGCTCCTAAAAACTATGGAAAAGAATTCCAATCCATCTTGTGCGAACCATTCAGAGTCAAAGGATGAACACTGGCTGCTTCACAGAAACGTGCGTTGTGCCTCTTGGCAGTCTGAGAACCACGCTGCGCGTCGGAGGACCATCCACCAGGACCTTGCTCCTGCTTCACATAGCTCCCATCTCCTCCTTGTCCTGAGGACCCTCCCACAGGAGGGGTGGCAACTCTTCCTGCAACTTTCAACCCATTTCACAGAGTAGCTTTGCTTTTGAAACAAAGGAGTCTGGCTTTTCTGGGTCAGAAATAAATGGTTTTTTAAAAATTCATTTGCCGTCTGACTAGCACAAAAATGAAATATGAATAAGCTGTATTTCCATGAAGCCAATGATTTGTCTTATAGCATAAAGGACATGAAAGGTTTCATCTTGAAGAAGCTGAAGAAAGAAGCTGGAGAAAGCAGGTTTTCCTGACTACTCAGTACCGATCGTGTAAGCAAACACTATCATCAAAATGAAGACTTCTTTTTTTTCACTTTGTCTCGTATTTTTTGCCTCCTTTGGGGAGGGAAAAAGGGAGGGAAAATGAACTAGTGTAATGAAATGGGAGCTCTTCCCCAATTCTTATTTTGATGCACTTTTTCAGTCCCCATGTGTGTTTCAGTGTAACACCGTCCTCAGCTGCAACTTCAAGGGACCTCGTGCACACAGGCACGCGGGCGGCATGGAGGCTGTGAGGTGCGCTGCTTTGCCTCCCAGCCCCCCCACGTCTGACCCCGCACCCTGCACAGGTGAGTCGGGGGACTGACGGGCGGCCAGGCACTGTGGCTACTGCCAGGCATTCTTTTAGTGGAAGAATTGTTCCAGAGTCCCTCACTTTTCCTCGACAACTCAAGCTTCTTTCTCAGCGTTTGATAAATCTTTCTTGTCTGTGAGTATTTTCTAAAGAAGAAAATGCACTGAGAAAATCTTAGTGTTATATATATTCACGAACCACAACTCTTCGAATACTGACTTAAAAGTTCCGACAGTGACTCAGCTGAAATGACTTCAGCTGCCTACGGCTTGTCGAACGACTGCGTTCTAGAACCCCACATCCTATGCCATCGACTCCAGAGCAGTGCGCTGACATCATCCTCTGCTAGTGATTCCTCCTTCCTCCTCCTTTTTTATCCAGTCCTTTGGCACGGATGTGCATCCATGACTGTTACAGACTGTGAGCGCCCTCCTTCAGACCGCTATTTAAAGTTCAGCTCCATTATTAGTTTAAAAAAAAAAAGGAAAGAACAAGGGAAAAGGTAATAAAGGCAGAGACTGGGCGGCACAGACAATTAAACCATGACTCACTGATGCTAAAATTCTAGGTTCTTAGTTCCTCGTCATAGACGGATGCAGGCGTCAGTGTCAGTCCGGATACTCCCCCTGCTCTGCCTCCCCTGGACTGCTTTCAGACACGTCGGTAATTCAGAGCCTCCTGCTGACGTCACGTCTGAAGTGTGGCGCTTGTTTTTGGCCTCGTCAGTTAGCAACTTTTTCGCTTGTAGATGCCGTCTCATTATTACGTTTTAAAAAACTGGGACTTATGTCTGCTGTCTAGTGATTGTGACGCTTTGCCAAAGCCATGAGCACCACGCTCTTCGCCACCTGTGTGCTTTCAGATGCTCCAGAGCTCGAAGCTTCCAGTGATCTCTCGTGTCGTGGATGGCTGTCCGTTTCCCAGGCTGTGCTGACATTTGCTTCTTGGTTCTTTTACGTTTCAAATTCCCCTTCCTCACACTGGTCACGCTGGCATTCTAGGTTCTTAAGGGATTAAACCAAGTCCGGACTGACTGAGCCCTCGTGTTTCCGGGGAGGCGTCTCCCGCTATTCAGTCTCCTATGACTCCGTCCTCCTGGAAGCCTGGCGACCCCACCAGCCACAAGGGTGACGGATCGCAGTCAGACATTTACAGTTAGGGAGCTCTGGCCATTGACTGAGGTTGGAGGGGCAGTGACACTTCCAGTGCGCAGTGGGTGAGAAGCAGGGCAAAGAGAAACAGGACAAAGGAGCCCAAACAGGACCTGGGGCGCCTGGGAGGCCCGGGTCTTACAGAAAACTCGGAGGACTCCCGGAAGAGCCAAGAAACCAAGGCTCGGTCCCCTGACTTGACTCCTCTGACTTCTGCTACCTTTGAGACACTCCAGAAAGCCTCAGTGTCATCGTGGGGGTCTAAGATGGGGGCAAACGGAAGGGCTTTAGAACCCCCGCCCTAAACAGAGCCCCTGGGTCCCTGTGTTTGCTGCTGAGACCAGCGAATCAGAAGGACTGCTGTGTTACCAGGAGTGCATGAGCACCTCGCCTTGCCAAACACATCACAGCGACTGGTTTTTTCAGGGGAGACTCTGCTGGTTCCCTGCGATGACTCAGCCCACACACAGAAAACCCTAAACTGCTCTGGGAGGAGCTCGGGGGTCACCAACCTGCCAGCCTTGTAACTTGCACCGCTGGAGGGCGAGCCGGCATCTCTCCTCGGGGGACAGCATCTCGGCGCCTGGGAGGGTCTCGGCCACCGGCTTATACCTGCAGAGAGCGCGGGGACAGGAAAGCAGTGACTGGATCGGCCAAGAAAATGATTGTCTTCAACAGGATGCCTTTGTTACCCTGTCTCTTCAGTTCTCTCCCCTTTTGACCGAGCCCTGTGAGCCCCTCAAACTCCGTTCATTGTGCGTTTCACATTGGACAGCTGTGAGGCAGCCCTTAGGCTTCACATGGAAAATGATTACAAAAGGGAGTCCAATGTATTTTTCAGTCCTTTCATGTGTGCTTAGTGTGACCACAGAGTGATGCAAATTATCGAAAGAAAGTCTGATGAGAAGAAAAACCAATTACTTTTCATTTAAATTTTTAGAATACTCTTGAACCACACCTTTTAAGGTGTTCCCACTTTCTTTATTAGCATTTGAGAGTGAGTCTAGACGTAGTTAGAATCTGCAGTAAAGGGGTGCCCCAAACGCCCACAAGGGTGTGTCGGTGGGAGACAGAGTAGCTCCTCCCCTACAGGGTAGATTCTGAGTATTTTAAATCTTTCAGTAGGACATTCTAGTTTTGGGAAGGTTCCTCTGAATAATTACATTTCACTCCCTGGCTGAAATTCATGGCTATGCAAAGGTTTCTTCTGGGTTTCTAAAAAAATGCCTTTCAAAATTATGTGATCCATTAAAAAAATCTTTGTGAAATTTCCCTTTGCACTTAGCGCATCTAACCCAACCTGTAAGCAAAACTGCGTTGGTTAGAGGAAGGAGGAGGGGGGAGGGGGAGGAGGGGAGGAGAGAGACAGGAGAAAGGAGGAAGCGCTGGGTTGCTGCTCCTGGTTGCGCTGTGTGTTTATGGTCCTCACTCTGGGCTGCCCTGGGAACTCAGTGCCAAAAATTAAACCACCGAAGTTTTCTGTTATTTTCTGGATAAGTCTCAGCTTTTCATCTAAGATTGTTGCAGCAAACCTGGCATCTTCTAAAACGAGTCCTTTGTTTCCCGAGGGCCACTAAGGAAGGAGGTGTGTTGCCTCCACTCTCTGCCCACCGGGCGCTGGGAGGACGGGTGCATCCCCCGCGGACACACCGCTCCTTCATTTCTACAAGAGCAGTGGTGAAATGAGGTGCCCAGCACAGGGCAGTGCAGCGGGAACCGTGGGTCTGGCATGTCCCATAAATACGGAGAAAATAGACTCATTTGACTTTTTCAGCAGTAGACATTCATTCCTTCTCTAAAATCCTTTTAGCATCGCCACCGAAAACTCACTCTGTTATCTGTCCTGGATTGAGAATTGTTAGAATCTCACCAGCCGTGAGTTGGACAAAATAAATACACCAGCATCAGCAACCTCCCTTCCTTCTCATACACAGATTTTTGCTCGTGTTATCAGGTCAGGGTGCAGGAAGGAGTAAAATAGTCAGCTCCGGAGGCAGAACGTGAAATTGTCGTGCCAGAGGCAAGGCTGTGAAAACCCTTGTTCGTCATTTTGATCACACGGAATGGTCTGAAACGATCTGCGGATGATGGAAGTGTTCAGTGATTTTTTTTTTTTTTGATAAAAAGCAAGAATGTGGTTTTCTACCCAGCAGGCACTTAAGTTGGCATGTTTTTTTTTTGTTTGTTTTCTTTTTTAACTGGTTCTACTGTGGTTGCTGCAGAGGAGAAAGGGTATTTCCGGGGTGGAACAGAGCAGAGGAAGAAGGTATAATGGAGTGTGGGTGTGGACGAGAACTAGGAGTAAGGTGTGCCGAGGGCAGTGGAGGGACCACCTGAAAGGTTGTGAGCACCCCAAGGAGATGCTGGTGCTTCACATCGGAGCATCACTGGGCAAGCCGGGATGATGCACTGTAACGTCAGAGGGGTTCAATGGCAGTAACTGATAACTGCACAATGTGTCTGAATTGGAAAGAAACTGGACTGGGGATCCAAACCCAGCTTCAGCTTCCAACTCCACAGCAAATTTCCCACAAGGCCCTAGGCAAGACACCTGGCGGGTAATTCTCCCCTCTCAGTCCTGCCCCGGTGTGCTTCTCAGGACAGGACACAAGTCAGATGCTGCATTACGAACATGAGTTTAATTCTTATCCATCCTCAGAGTGTGTGAGGTTCCCAAGGATACGGGGCCATCTTTGCACCTGCTAGCTTGCCTGTGTACGGGGAAAGTGTGATAAAATGATGAAAGGCCGAGGACTGGGCTGGGGGAGTGGAGGATGGGGTGACATCTTCTGAGCACTGAATGAGAGCAAGGGTATTTTCATAGGTCACGTTGCATCATTCCTGGAGGATGCAGGGGGTCCAGAGGATCTCTTCTGATAGTGAGAGAGCTGGTCGTCACAGAAGTGAAGTCACCTGCCCAAGTTCACACAGAGATGACGTGGAACTGCGTCTCTCCCCCAAAGCATAAGTGAGTGTGACCTTGTTTGGAAACAGAGTCCTGGAAGATGTAATGCAGTTAAGATGAGGTCATTAGGGTGGGCCCCAAACCAGCAGGACAAGTGTCCTTATAAGAAGAGGAAACGCCACGTACAGACAGAGACACATGGGGAGGCAGAGACTGGAGAGATGCAGGTGCAGAGATTGGAGTGACACAGGTGCACGGATTGCTGGCCACCACCCGTAGCTGGGAAGAGGCCAGGCAGGGTTCCACCCAGCCTCAGAGGGGTGTGGCCCTGGTGACACCCTGATTTTGGATTTCTGGCCTCTAGAACTGTGAGAGAGCCCGTTTCCTTTGCTGGAAGCTCCCCCAGTTTGGGGTGCCTCGTGAGGGCAGCCCTAGGAGCCTGACACGGACGGCTGCAGTGGTTGAGCTGGACTCGAACCCGGGGCCACCCGACTCCAGGGCAACGTCTCCAGCAGCACTGCGGCAGTCTCGGCAGGACGGAGGGAGCCCCCGGCCCCACGTGGCTCCAGAGTGAAAACAGGATGAGACGGCGTGAAAGACCGACACGGCAAACCCGACGGTCACCCCCGGCAGATGGGACAGGCAGAGAGGACACAACTCGGGCCCTGACCTCTGGGTGACTGGGCCCCTCCTCAGCAGCGAACTAGAACTCATAATGACACAGGCTCATTCAGGCAGTCAGGAAAATCAGCGCGTTTCTACCATTTGCCCAGAGTCACACAATGAAGTGAAATCACTCAAATGATCTCTTTATTCTTTTATAATCGTCTCATTCTGGAACTTGGCTAATTATCACTGAGAACTGAGCTGACATAATTCAAGTATCTGAATACGGCATTAACAAGTCAGAATAAAAATCTGAACGCTTGGGGCTCCCCCCCCCCCATTTTAT
Source organism: Vicugna pacos (assembly GCF_048564905.1). Classification (NCBI taxonomy): domain Eukaryota; kingdom Metazoa; phylum Chordata; class Mammalia; order Artiodactyla; family Camelidae; genus Vicugna; species Vicugna pacos. The sequence goes on along the minus strand of NC_133000.1, from coordinate 71,048,546 downwards.
ATTGTTCTTTTGACACCTAAAATGGTATAATTCTGACATTTCAACTGAAAAGACAAAAACGTCATCTCAGGCAGGGCAAGGTACTCTGTCTCAGTGTAATTAAAAACATCTGCCTTTGGGGATGTGAGTGGCATCTATCCGCGGTGTCACTGGTCTATCACTGCACTGACACACGACCGCACTGAAACCTCACGGTGGTAACCAGCCTGAGCCCGGCACTGCACGTATGTCCTGAGCACGGGTGGGATTGGAGACGGAGGTCTCATTCCTCCACCCTTCTGGCCTCCATGGTCCAAGAGGAGGCCACCTGGGCCCACTGGAGGTCCCTACACCAGGCTGACACCTGCCCTGCGTCGCAGGTCAGCCAGCCGATGGTAAGAAGTCAGTGTTAACTCCTCCAGCAGACCCCCTCTTGTCTCATCCTGGTTTGGATGAGGGGCATGACTGGGATCCGGTCCACGTCCAGAATCAAGGTCCTGTGGCTCATTCATTGGGCTCATTCCATCCATCAACTAATGCTGACTGAGCACAAAATATCCACCGGGAATGCGGGAGGAATGAAACAGACTAAGGTCCTTAGAGCCTAGGATGGAGACAGACAGACACGCAGATGAGGAGGGATGTCAGATATGAGGAGAGAGAGGGAGACACACAGAGCAGGCAAGGTTTTGGGGCCGGCGGGTGTCAGCTGGGGAGGAAAGGGAGGTGGCGCTCTCTGGGGAACAGGGCTCAGAACCCAGGGCACAGCAGGTGCAGAAGCCCAGGGTGGGGCATCGCATGCCTGCTGGAGGCAGGGAGGGGCAAATGCGGTTGGCAGGCAGGTGAGAGGGAAGGTGGAGGGGTCGGATCCACAAAGCAGCCACACGGGGTGAGGACAGGGGTCCCGCAGGGGACTCCAGTGACTTCGGCTGTGACTCTGAGAGTCCTGGAGAGGGAGCGAGGGTTTGAGTAGACAAGTCACATCACTTGACATTCACAGAATCGTCGGAGCTGCCAGGCTGCGAGGGGGCCCAGGGAACAAGCAGGCGGCGGGGAGGCTATCTGGAGACCCCGCCCACAGCCCCGGAGGGAGGCCATGGGAGCGGTAGGAACTGGCTGTAACTCTGTCCAGACTGGAGGCAGACCCAACAGGCGCCAGGATGTGTATGTGAGGGGAAGAGAGGACGACCCCAAGTTCTTAGGCCCAGGAGGCAGGAGGATGAGCTGACACTCACTGAGCTGGAGCAGACTGGGGAGCTTAGTGATTTCCCGGGACCAGTGCCGCATAAACAAGCGGAAGGCATCAGTGCCACTGAGAACCGAAGAGGAGGAGGCACAGAGAAACTCCTCAAAGAGGAGTGGGCCCAGCGCCAGCCGACAGCCCCGAACGCGGCTCCCTGCCTCCCTGGGCCAGCAGCCCGGCGGCGGTCAGGTGCTTCTGCGTCGCGTCCGCCTGCCCGACCGGACAGGACGTGCTGACCGCTCAGGAAGCTGGGTCTGTTACTGTCGCAGGGCTGAACGCTCGGCGTTCTCTTGGGGCTGAAACTGAAACCCGGGCTGGATGCTCCATTTGCCTTGTGAACGTGTCTCTGACAGCTTCCAGCCTCCCCCACCGCCAGCCTCCATCCTGAACTGCCGACGCGTAAGCGTGGGCTCCCACAGCAGGCTCTGCCACAGCTACTGAAAACCGCAGCGCACATATCCTGCTCGTCAAGTTCTGCTTCCCCATCAAGGATTCAAGGACGCCGACTCCCTGTGGACTCACAGGATCGAGAAGATGACAGTGAAATGATAACGGACATGACCATACTTTACAAGATTCTAAGGGGCAGAACCACACCACTGCTCATTTTCATTCTGGGGTCCCCGTATTCTAAGAGGAACAGATTGACGCTGAGGTAGCAGAGAAATGCTAACAATTAAGAAATGTAACGCAGAACCTAAGGGAAGAGCTGAAATCAGCATTTCTCTCGTCTAAGGCGGTTCTTCCATCTACTTTTAAGAAGAACTTTGTGGTCCTAGACATGAAAAAAAAAGAGCTTATGCAGTGACTGTAGACATCAGGGTAAACACTGCAGTGACTCAACTGACTGTCACGAAATTGTAGTCGTCGCCTTAGGAAGATGCAGGGTGTGTGTATCAAGCGAATGCTTAAAAAACTCAGGTGTCTCTGAAATTGCTTCTGTTTGCTGAATATTTCCTCCATTCTCAAGGAAAATTCTGCTGTGAAAGTTTTAGTCCCGTAACCCCTTAAAATTCAATTCTGTTCAGCAAATATTCTTTGAGGACCTATTACGAGCAAGATACTCTGTTAAAATTGGGAGTTCGAGATTTGCAGATACTCAATACTGTATATGAAAATAGTAAACAACAAGTTTATACTGTACAGCACATGGACCTGTATTCAATGTGTTACAGTAACTTATAATGAAAAAGAACATGAAAAGGAATATATATATAAATCTGAATCACTACGCTGTAAACCAGAAATCGACATGACATTGTAAACTAAGTATACTCCAATAAAAAATTTTTTTAAGTGCTGCAAAAAAAAATATACTCTGCTAAGAAATGCACTGGTCACCAATGCATTTTGATTTCGCTGCGTATGATCAAACATACAACATGACATTTCTTGGCCAAAATTATATCTTAGAAAAGACGTGGTTTCCTTATTTCAAGACCTCATGGCATTTGTCTTATTATGTCTTATTTAGTTGGGACAACAAAAGAATGTTGGAGGAGAACCGAGAACCTCCTTATCCTTGAGGAAGGCCTGGATCATCCACAGGAGGAAGACAGTGGGGCGCCAGGGAGCTCTCAGTGGAGGGAGGATGGTGGAGGGAGATGGCCGGTGAGGGGGGCGGGCAGGCGGGGCTGGGACTGTGCGATTTCCGAGCAGCCAGGGAAGGCAGGGCTGGAGGTGTGGTAGGCAGTGTGGAGGGGTTGAAGTGTGTCACACGGGGAAGGGGCTGCTGGAGTTGTGACTGGGGACTCTAGACAACGCCCTGAAGAAACCGGAATCCTGTGGCATCGAGACATTAGCAGATGGTGGAGAAGTGCGAGGACTGGGTCTGGTCCTTCAGGACACACGTAAAAGGAGAGGTCAAGGGCTTGAGGGCCAAGTGGAGTCAAGCCAAGTTCTGGGATGCTTTGCTTTCCAGAGGCAAGGAAGAACGCACAGACTCCATAGGCCGGCTTGCAGACGCACGCAGGTCCTACGCTCTGTTCGTGCTTGTTTTTGTGCGTTTCTGTTTTCCTCCGGGTGACCTTGTCCGCGGACGCTCAGCTCTCACAGGATGAGGGCACCGCTTCTTCTGGACCCACGGCCTAGGTAGGGTCCTGCGTGGTCTCTCTTTCCGACACGCAGGCCACACAAGCAGCCGTCGGGCCGCGGTTAAACAGGGATGCGTTTCACGGTTCTACAAGCTTGCCCGGATTGTCACCGCGCCCTCATGTTCCTGCGCTCACAGTAAACGCAGTGCAGGTGCGAGGCGTGATTTTCTAGCTCTCTGGGGCTAATTTCCAGCATTCAGAGCGCTGAGTGGTGGGCTGAGCGTAACAGCTGCCTAGCAACGGGACTGACATACATCACAGAAACAGTGAGGGATGCAGGAAAAGGAGCACAAGTGGGCTTGGAGAGGAAGGGAACCGATTTCACCGTGGGGTGGGCAGGGCGTGAGGGGAAATGAGACCAGGCGGAGGATTTGCAGAAGTGCTTCTCAGTGAAAGAGGATCACTTCTGTTTCCTCTTAAAGGGAAGGATGTTCAAGCAAAGAGATAAAATTGTCAAAAAATCGTCTTATTCACCCCCAAATCTATTGTGTTCTCTAAGCATGCCCGTTCTTTCTCTCCTTCCATAACTCTAAGGTTTGGACATCCCACCTAGGCTGGCGGGTCTGTCCAGTTGCCAGCCCCCGCGCCGTCTGCCGGTGGTGGGTGGGCTCTGTGGGGCCTCCCCCAGGCTCACACTGCAGAACAAAACCTGAGCTGCTCCCATCCCACATAGAGCTTTACCATGTGCACCTGCCCATCGCCCCACCCCATCTCCCACCAGCTCCCCACCGGTCCTCCGCATCCAGCCAGTCAAACCGCTTCCACCCTCCCCACCCGCCTTGCACCTGCTGGACCCTCTGCTTGGAGCTCGTCAGCCTGATACCGTTTCCAGGGGGTTCACCACCTCTGCTCTCCAGTCCCCACGACCTCCCCCTGTACATTTACAGGAAGAATGGGAGGGGGATGTTAGCTATGTTTTGCAGTGGCTTTCGGGTCTCCTGGAGTGTTCAGACCTGGAATTTGGTCTCGAGTTAATTTTCACGTCTACTGGGACTAACACTCAGCTCCCCAGTCTCATCGGGATCTGCGTGTGACTCTGCCGAGGGGAGAAGAGTCTTCACATGAACACCATGACAGTCTCTGGCCCACTGCTCAGCCCACCAGGCAAGACTGAGTTCCCCTCGCTTTCCAAATTGTGGTAAACAGGCTGCTGTCACCTTTAGAAAAAGAGCAGATCATTCAAAGACACTGTGGTGCTTCACTTTCCCGTGGGCTTCCCAGCTCAAGAGCCCCCAGGAACAGGGTCCTTGGGAAGAGTCGGGGGACAGGGCAGAAGAGCTGCCCCACTGACGTCACCCTGCAGCCGCATGCCCCTGACGGTGCTGTCGGGGCCGGGGGGCTGGGTGACCAGCACAGTGAGGGTCCTCCCTGACTTCCATGTGCAATTCTCCAGAGTTCACAATGGGGAAGGAGGAGGCAGGGCAAGGGGGGGAGAGATGGGGGGAGGGGGACCCCAAGGAAGAGGTATCGGGTGCCTGTAAATGTCAGGGTATGACGCCCGGTCATTCCACACCATTCCTGAACTCTCCCAGCAGCCCCAGAACCGCCCGCACGGGAGTTGCAGGATGACTTCAAAGAGTCAGTTTACAGCGAGCTAGGGTCCTAATCCAGGTGGCGAAACTGCAAGTCTCATGGGGCTTCTACGAAATTTGGGAGATGGGAAAAAACCAGGCACTTGCCCCTTTTGTTTCTGAGCTTGAAAGGACAAAGGCAGCCATCAGAATACGGAATAACGTATAAGTGAGGAACATTAATAAGACAGGAGGCGGGAGCAGCAAGGCTCCAGGCTACTGCCTGAAAGTCCGTCTTCCCTCCTCTGTCTCTCTGTCCCTGTCTCTGTGTCTCCCTCATTATGCTGGGGAGGTGTTGCTTTTGTTACTATTATTTTAACAGCGTTACTATGTTATTATTTTAACGTAATCACGGTTACATTTATTGGGCATTTACCTGTGAAGATTCTAAAACACAGACTGAGGGGCGTTCTGAGCCAGCTGCCAGGCCCCGGAGAAGCCCCTTCTGCACCCTTCATCTGAAAATCCCCGGGGTGGTTTCTGTGAGGGTTCTACCGAAGGTGTGGGGCGTTCTTGGGGGCCCACTGCTAACGTGCCAACCGGCTGCACCGTGGGGACGGCCGGTACGAAGGACCACAACGGAAACGTGTCCACTTGCCCCGCAGCTGCTTCCGCGGCAGCATCTCGCTCCGCTGCCCGCGGCAAAGCAGGCCACACGGAGACGCGGCCTTAATCCTGCGGCCTTCATTCACGCACTTCACGTAATTAAGCCAGAGGCTCTTATCCCAGACAACATGGAGCTAAACAATAAAAAAGAATGCAAAATCGTACCTCTGCTCCTGGGATTCGCCAGTACCACGAAGCCAATAAAAAAGGAATTCAGAGCATCTGCCTAGAATTTCCATGACAATGCTCTCAAGTGCTCTCACATCAGCCCGCCCCTCCACTGCATTTTAATTGCACAAGGTCGCACCATTCTATTTACTGACTGAATGGAAGGAAGTGAAACCCCCATTACAAGTGTCCTGGTGTGAAGTACACATGCAATTCCACTTCCAGGGCAGCCTCTTCAGCAGGTAACCTTTGCCTTGGCCGGGTTTGGACTTGCTTCTAATACGGCCCTGGGATATTTTTCCACTTAGGAGCCCCCTCTGTGCACGCACAGCACTCCAGAGCCATCTACTGTGGGAGACATCTAGAACCAGGCCCTCTGGGAGGACAGAATCTGTGATGGAGATGAAACATCCAGGGCAGGCAAAAGACCCGGGGCCGGTGCTCTCCGACCACGCCGCGCGCGCCGGGGAGGATGCCGAGCACCAGCGGCGCGGACGCTCGAGCCGCCGTGGCCCCTCCTGCGCCGCGCTCTGCGGAGTGTCCTGGCTGAGCCACAGCCTGGCTCTGTCAGGTACAAGAACAGCTTGCTTCCTTCGACTGAAAAGAACAGATGTTCATTTGTTGTTTAAGCCTAAATAGGAGGCCTCTCTAAGCTCTGTGGTTTAAGGGAAGTTATCCCATTCCTAAACCAATTTGCTCCTTAACCACATGTGCACCAGGGTCAGTCTGACCTCCTGTCTTTCACTAGGAACAGGAAACCAAGGCAGGTCTATTTGTTGGAGATACTTGTTCTTCTAGTGTTTGCTCTCCCTACCACACAGAGAAGGCAATTCATCTCCTTGAAAAAGGCTAAACATGTTTATGAAGATTAGTGGCTAATGCCAGTTATTTTACTATTTCAATAAGTTCATGCCGATTTCAGATCCCGAATTGAGTTACTTCCAACCGTATGAACCTGCTGTTCAGAATATCATTGCTGTTATAACTGGTTAGCAAATCAGGAAGGAGAATGAAGTTGTTACGGTCTCCAGAGGAACAGCCTAGCCCTGAAGCCAGATCTCATGACTTCCACGGCCATGAAACTTTCTTTTGAACACCTGCTTTTGAAAGTGTGTGACAAGAGCTGAAGGAAGACTTAGGGTTCAGTATTGGTTCAGGACATCAATGATGTTTGTTAACTTTGGAAAGTATTAATTATTTTTAAAAACATGTTATTGAGGTGTGATTGACAAGCAGCCATATGTATTCAGGGCATCCAATAGGGTAAGTGTGGAAATAAGTGTGTATCTGGGAACCATCACCACAGCCAATGCCACAAACACAATCTACCACCTCCAGAAATTTCCTCTGCCTTCTTCATTTTCATCCACTAATTTTTTTTTAAATAAGAGCACTTACATAAGATTCGCCCTCTTGGCAATTTTTTAAGATTACAACACACTCCTGTTAGGCGCAGACACAACTCTGTACGGCACACCACTAGGACTCACTCATCTTGCAGAACTAAGGCTCGGTGTCCTTTCACCATCACCTCCCCGCTTTCCCCTCTGCCCACCCTCTGGCAACCATTCTGCTCTCTGCTTCTATGACTCTTACTACCTCGGATTCCATGTATAAGTGGGGTCACACAGCATTTGCCTTTCTGTGCCTGGTTTATTTCACTTAGCACTATGCCCTCCGGGTTCATCCGTGTTCTCATGAATGAAACAATTTTCTTCATTTTTAAGGCTGAATACTATTCCGTTGTATGTAAACACCACATGGAGAGTACTAATTTTAAAATGCAGTCACCTAAGACTTACAAAGACAAAACTGGCATTTGTGTGGTGGTCAAGTCGTGAAAAATGAGCAGTAGTCAATTCTAACGCCAGTTAACAGGGTTCTCATCTGGAGCCACGAAAGGCAAGCAATGTGCATTTTTAAGAACCCAGGATCAAAATGATAAACTTAACACCTAATTTCCTTTCTCTTCAAGGAGACACTTTAAACACAGATACGGTACTCTTGAACAATATAACAGAGACGGTTGACAACAGTGAAGGATAACTAACATTAAGAGTGAGAATCCAAGTACGCTTGCATTTTGAGGGAAAATAACATGGTCACATAATTGTCATATTTAATCTTGATCACTTATTGTCACCATTTGACAACACTGACTGGACAGGACAGGTCCACGTGAGAAGCGCTGGTATTTGAGACACCTCGGAAATTTAAGGATATTATCACCCACTGTTAGGCACTGATGTCTCCAATGAAAGTTTTAATTCAAAGAAAGGCACAATTAAAATCAGTACTAATTAGAACTCTAAAGGAATTAATAATACACAAAACGCCCTGTCTCTTCACGTCCACTGAGACACCGCACACCCGTGACACAGCACATGCTGCGAAGTTCCGCTTCCCATGGCCTCTGGCTCTCACGCTCCCTCTCTTGACAATTACCACGAAGACCAACGGGTGTACAGCACTTTGCTTGGTCCTGGACACAATGGTCGACAAGATATGGCCTTGCCTCTGGGTATCCTTTCACAAGAATGCTGGGTGCTATCCAGTGGACCCCTGGGAATTACCTAATTTTATGGATTGCTTTTGAATAGGCAATTTCGTAGCTCTGCAGAGACAGAACTGAAACTACAGAAAACTGATAATGTGCAGATAACTTTTGTCCAAAGTAACAGAAATGACATTTGTCAGGGCAGCACCGATAAATTTTGCCCATAGAGAAGATCATCTCTGTGAATAAAATCTAGTTTTAACATCTGACTAGTTCTAGTTTCCTCTTTACATAAGGAGGTGAACAGAATATTTGATGTGTGTTTAGATTATATCTATATGCCAGTCATGATTTTACCTTTTTGAAAATTAAATTTTACCACGGTATGATGGGGTAATCGAGAATTAGCAAGGGATGGGTTGACATTCTACAAATAATCAAATCCAATTCACATCTTCATCCCAGTACACTCTCCCGCCTCTGCAGTCCAGTGTCCATTTTTGTGAGCATCACTCTGTGGAAACATCATACGTCAAGGTGGCTCACAAATCTACACAGGCAAACCCAGTGGCTGCATTTCGGGGCTTTTTCTCCCCTGATGCTTCTGTTTTCGTATCACTTGATCTTTCTGTGGCATACGAACCCCCCGGCATCTCCCTCCCTGAAACAGTCTGCCTCTCACCTGTCCCACACATTCCCGGTCTCCACCCTGCACTTTATTTCCTCCATCCTTCTAACCATTGTATGTGCTTTTTAGTAGCACTTGCTTCCTGCCTCTCCCGGAATGTCTTCCTCAGTAGCAGCAAATGTACTCAAGACTGTAACAATCTCTTATAAACCAATGTTTTAAAAATTTTGTGTATGTAAGACACCACAGTCACTCCCCTGAACGTCACACCAATGTGCTGAATCGCCCCTGGACAGGCAGGTTGGATGTCCCAAGCACACCTCAGGACCAACCCATTCCACTCCCCACTCCTGCCCCATACGCTCCCATTTGTGGTCAACTTTCTATCTACCTCCCTCCCTGGCACCTGGAAGTCTGGAAAGACTGGTCCATCAGCACGTACTGACCACTTCACAACCTAAACATCTCTCAAGTTTATATCCTCTTCATCTCAGTTAAGTACATGCCATGAAGCCTCAACCACTTCGTTCTCAATGACTGGACTCCATCCTCTCCTACATGCACCTCGGTCTTGTCAGACTCTCACAATTTCTCCGACGTTGTTGAGGGGCTCCCCGCCTTCCGCACAGGGTCCTGGACGTTTACAGGCTTCACGACGTGGTCCTCTCTGACTTCTCTGAGTTAAACATCTCCCGGCCAGCGGGCTTCTGCACGTTGACTTTTACTGAACTCACCCTTCTCCCTCGCTGTTGTGCTTCTGCACGTGCTTGGGGTGGGGGGTGGCAACTGCTCTTTGATTTCTTTTCTGGGTAACTCTAAGTGGTCTTCAAGATCGGCTCGATGTCACATACCCCAGGAAATCTTGGGAGCCCCTTTCCCGGGAAGCCCCCTGCCTGGTCCAGATGCTGCCTGCATCCTCCTGTCTCCTCACTCCCACTGCCGGCTTCCGTGTCCCTAGTGTCTGAGCAGAGAACATTCTATGCCATCCATATTTTTATCCCACAGTACCTGGTATACTGAAACCATTCAACAAGCTATCGTTGAATGACTCAAGGAGGGATGGCAAGAAAGCAGAAATGAGAGGAGGTGGGAGAAAATAAAATGTTTTTGGTTATTTAAATACTATTTTATATATTAATATAATTAAATCTGTAGTGTTTATATATAAGCATATGTACTTTTAAAGCAAAAATACTTAAATAATGCTATTTAACATTTAATATTATTTTAATAATAACTCAGGGATACTGTTTTGCCAGTGACCAGCCCTTTATATAAGTATATAAAAATTAATGATTGTACCATCACACAGCATATTAGTGATCAAATGAAAGCACAATTTCCTAGTCATTCACTTCTTGTTTTTATTTCTAGCTTCTATCCAGGGGAATTGGACACTTTTGTCTGACTGGCGCCTGGTCAGCACAGCGGAGGTGGGCGTCCCTGTCCGGTTCACACGGACCCCACTCTACAGCAGCGAAGCGGCGCCGGTCGCCTTAGTAGCGTCCGCCCCGGGCGAAGGGAGCCGGCGACGCCGGGGGACTGGCGACAGCCACTCCTTCTCCAGACCGCTCCAGGCCCCTGGAGGGTCTCACCGGTTACCCACGATCACTCTTTTCCTCTTATTCATTGGATTGTTTTTTAAAAATGTTAAAGTACCCATTTTTCTTCAAGTGTGTCTTCTCCCGCACCTTCAGATTGGGTGATGCTAAGAGAAGCCTGTGGCTGATTTATTTAAAACCATTTTTAAGCTATCCAAGCTTCATCTAAAAATAGGACTGCTGAGTGGGTCAACTTCAGTGAAAATGACAAAGTGGATCAGGCTTAAACCTGCGTTGATACGTGGCGCACCGCACACGTGCCGCTGTGGAAAGGCGCGGGCTGCCTGCAGGGCCGCAATCTCTTACCAACGGAGACGGGGCATGAGCCACGACCTCGGTGGAGTCCTCACACCCTCTGCGTCTCGTCCAGACTCTTGCAGATACTTCAGGTGCCCCCGAAAACCCTCTCACGGTGTCATAGCTGCCACCTGCCAAGATCGGGACACTCAGAAGTTCATGGGGAACCTGCCACGTGAAGCGTGGAAGTGCGGTGGCTTGCTCACCGACGCCTTCTCGGGAGTGTTTCTGGCCAGCATTAAGGGTGACACTCTCTACAGTGCTCCTTAGAGGCCATGGAGATCTGATACCCCCCACCCATCTTTTCTCTTCTTGGCTGTCTTCTCATTGTGTCTTTGAAAAGTTCTTGACTCTCTCATTCACACCTCAGTTTGCACAGTCTTTCTTCCACCCGGAACCCTCAGGGGGTCACTCTAATTTCACAGCAGAGAACCTGGGCTCCTCCTTTCTGATCCTCTGCTGCAGAAACTCTTCTGACCAGAGTTCCCACGAGTTTTAAACATTTAATGCCTATTAGCCACAGGACCAATTCCAAGTCTTGCACCTGATATGTCGCTCCTGCCTTCCTCTCTGCTTTCGTTTTCTTGATGTATTTATGCTGCTGCAACGAGAAAGTCCTCCCAAACACTTCAGGATGCTTCTCACGCCCTTCCCTTTATTCAAGTCAGATCCCGAGATCTCACTCCAAGTCTGAGGTTTCCTCCATCACCTCCTGCAATGAGCTTACTTCTCACGCTCGCTTGAGAATCTTCGAGGCACTCCTTCTGACGGGATGACAGGCTTTACTTCTAGGCTGCGGCAGCACCCTGGTACCACTGCGTCTCAGGCATCTCTTCCCTCAGCTGAACTGAGAGATACATCAGGCTTGGGCAAGACCCATCTTTGCATCCTTAACACGTAGCCCGACCTCAGGCAGTTTGCAGGAACTCCGCATTAACGCCAATGAATAACTTTTCTAGAGATGTCTTTGAGCGTTCAAGCTTGCAGGTCTTTAGAGGGCACTTGGGTAAGATTAAGGGCAAGAAATAAAATAATCTTTAAAGGAAAATAAAGTACAGCCATCACGGAACGTTGTACTTTGTTAGGTTTCATGTGCGATCACTACTTTTCTTAATTTTAAATACTTCAATGAATGACGTATCTGCAGCTTCACATGAAGACTTTATTTTTTTAACTAAATGAATGAATAATATATGGGAATCCTGAAGAGAGAATGTAAGATATACATACAGCTTATACCTTTCAAACCCTGTCTTACTCTGGTTTTTTGTTTGTTTTTTGAAAAGCCAATTATTGCTAGTTATATATAAATATATATATAGTGTATATTATATATAACACTGTATATGCTATATGTGTGTATGTGTGTGTGTGTGTGTGTGTGTGTGTGTGTGTGTATATATACATGGGGAACCTGCCATGTGAAGCGTGGAAGTGCGGTGGCTTGCTCACCGACGCCTTCTCGGGAGTGTTTCTGGCCAGCATTAAGGGTGACACTCTCTACAGTGCTCCTTAGAGGCCATGGAGATCTGATACCCCCCACCCATATATATATTCTCTGACCACTGAGATGGAATGATAATAACACACATAAAGGCCAGAAGTGTTTCCTTAAATCCTAATTTTTGAGCCTTATTCAATGACCTATTAAATGTCTGATAAATGGTTACAGCAATATTTGCAGGTAATGGTTATAAACATTTACGAGATAACACATGAGAAATGTAAGTGAAAGTTACTTTTTAAAAAGCCATCTCTTTATCCTTGTTATGTATTAATTTTTGAAATACCTTAAGGATTATTTTTTTTTATGTCTTAGGGTGTCCCTAGGGTAAAGCACTGGTGATCAGAGAATTGGGAAATTTGCTACTAACTCTTAAAATTCACTGGGGGCAAAGCAGGTGAAGTTTTTTTTTCTTGAGTCAAAGTACTTTTTCATGTCGGGTAGGGGGCCGAATGCTCATAAGTCTATTCAAAGCTTTGCACATAAATATGCATTTCTGGTCATTTTGGTCATAGAAGCTTCCGATCCATGAATTCCCTAAAAATAGGGAAAAAGTCATCAACTTCCTGGACAATTTCTAACGTGCTTAATTTTAGCTTAATTAAAATCCCATGCACATTCAAACAAATACAGTGTCCGCCTCCACTTCCCACCCAAACTCTTGTCTAGCATCATCATTCTATAAAATACCAGCTGCTCTGTGTTCATTTTTACACAGAGACACAAGTCTGTTTAGGCAAAGGTGGTATACATAATTGGAAGAGCAAAGAAGAAAAGTGTACCACCATCCAAACTATCAAAATGACCTTTGAAAAAATACAAGCTTTCAAACAATAGGATCATTTTAGGAAGTTCTCTGCTGTGAGAATAGATTATCGGTGCTTACACGACAACCCAGGAATGATTAATACGTAAAATACCATCCAGTAGGAAACCAATATGAAAAATAAAAAATAGGTACCACTTGTACTCTCCACCCTTACACAACTTAAACCCAAGCAACACGCATGAAGCAAGGATTCTCAGACAGTGAACACTGGTGACCCCTGAGAGGGAACAAGTCAGCTAGGGCCCTAAGACCGCCCCAGCCTCCTCCATCCAGGGGAGGCACTGGCTGAGGCCTGAGAAGGAGTCCCACGTGAAGCCTGAGGAGCTCCCTGAGTGGAGGAGACGGCCCTGGGGGTGGGGGACGCCAAGGCAGCTTGAGTTCACAGCAGATAATCTGAGAAGAGAGAGCTGCACAGAAAGAAGGTTGCAGGGCCCTTCAGAGCCCCCCAAGTCTGCCGCAGAACACTGATCAGCACATACATGTGAATACACTGCCTATGACCAGGGAAACAACCGCCCAGCTGGAGGGGAGGACACCATCCCCAGGGCAGAGGTGGGCAGTGAGGAAGGCCCTTCCCAGCAGCCAGAGTGAAAAAGTCCACACCACGGGGCACTGGAGAGAGGACTCAATTGTTTTGCATCCGTAGCACAACATAAAAAGGCCCAGACTACATGCTGATCTGCCTCTACCTAAACAAGCATGTGAGTATAACTGCAAAAGAACAAATTTTTTTTTCTAAGTAACTTAATTGTTTCGAAGTCCAAATTCAAGAATATTTATAGAAATACAAAAATACATATCACATGAAAAAGTAAAATTTGTAATATCTAGTAACCAATCAAAAATTACCAGGCACGCAAAGAAGGGGAACAATGTGAAATGTTAATCTGTCGACATCGACCCAGAAATGGCAGGTAATGGAATCTGTAGACGGACACTAAAATAAAGATTAAACATATTAAAAACCTGAAGGATTTTAAAAAGATCCAAGTTCTTGAGATTACAATTCCAGTAACCGGAGCAAAAGATGCACAGGATGGGATGAAGTGCGGATTAGACTCTGCGGAAGAAAAGATGACTGAGCCTGAAGACGTGGCTGCAGAAACCACCCAAACTGCAACACTGAGGGAAAAGACAGAACAAACACGGACATCAGCGATCTGCGGGACAGACTCAAGCATCTAATTGACACATAACTGTAGAGTCTAAGTGAGAGGAGACAGAAGGTGAGAAAGAAAAAATTCTCAATAAGATTATGACAAAAATTTTCCAAACTCAATGGAAGCTGTAAACTCATAGGTCCAAGGAGCTTGATGAACTGTAAGCACAAGAAATATGAAGAAAACCTCTCTAAGACTATCACACTCAAATTACTCAATCATCTTGCAAAATATACTTGGAAAGTGAAGGTGAGGACGTACAACACCAAGGGTGAACCACGACGGAGACCACGGACGTTGGGTGACTAGGACGTGGCAGCGTGGGCTCGTCTCTTGTGACAAATGTACAGCTCTGCTGGGGGATGCTGACCGTGGGGGAGGCTGTGCATGCCTGGGGGCTGGGGGTATATGGGAACTCTCTTTGTTTCCAATCAATTTTTTGTGAACCTAAAAGTGCTCTAAAAATAGTCTGTAAGGATAAATAAACTGAAAAAAAAAAAAGGTGAAATACGTACATAGTCCATACACACATAGCTCGAGGGGAGCTATGGGTTCATAAAAAGCCTGACTGTGTCATTTCCCAGAGCTCCCCTCCTTCTCAGTCTCACTGGCGCTTTCTTGCTCCCTGAGTCTCCACTTCCCTGTGTTCCAGCCTGAAGTCTGGGGCTTTATGACCCGTCCCCATTGTATGTCTGCACCTGGGACTGAGATGCAGGTTGACAGGCAAGAGAGAAGATCAACAGGGGTTCATCCCACCCTCTTGGGGCCACTGCTCTGAATTAGGTGCCCGTGGGCCCTCTGACATAGGACTGCTTGTGGGGAGGTGGGAGAGAATGGAGGAGTGAAAAACAGTCTATTTCCACATGCATGGAGCTTTACTAGTTTCGTGTCCTGCCCCTTGTGCCTGGAGTAGAGAGTGCCTCTTGGAGCTGTTTCTGTTTGCACCAATGCCCACTTCTGGGTTTAGAACTGCCTGGATTCCAAGCCAATGGATACTGAAAAAATGTGGGCAACTCACCATCAATTCAATGATGCAATTTCAACAAGTAGAGGGAAATTTATGTGAAATTTATATGAAAAGAAAATAAGGTTTCACATTGCTTAGAAACTACAAATCACTAAAAGCCAACCAAAAATGAGGCAACGTGAATATCCCAAGAACTATTAAATAAATTGAATTCATACTTAAAATCCTTCCAAATAAAAAACCTCCACACCTAAATGGCATCTCTAGAAAATTCTACCAAAAATTTAAAGAAAAATCAACACGAAGTCTATGCAATCTTTTTCACAACGCAGAACATAGGACACAGTCTTGGAAAAAATGTTTGCCAATTAAATGTTTAATACTTACGTGTCTTCAGAATCTATAAAGAACTATAAAATCAATCAGCCTAGTGAAAAATTAGGCAAGACATTTGAACAGAAAATTCACCAGAGAAGATGTATGGAAAGCAAGGAAGTCCATGGGAAGGTGGTCAACATCACTAGTCAGCAGTGAAATGCAAAGTAAACTCCCAGAAAGATGCGAGCACACATCCACCAGAAGGTCGCAACGAAACGGCCGTGCGCTGGAGAGGACGTGGTAACTGGAACTCTCATACCCTGCTGGTGAGGGTACAAAATGACAGGACCATTTTGGAAAGGTGTTTGGCAGTTTTTTAAAAAGGTAAACATATACTAACCATATGCCTCGGCTATTCCACTCCTCTCCTTTTACTCCCAAAGCCACCCCAAAATGAAAATGACTGGTACACGAGTGTTCACGCAGCCCTACTTGTAATAAACCAAACCCTGGGAGCAACCTAAATATCCACCAGCAGAGTGAACATTCAAAAGGAATGCTACCGGGCAAACCACTGCTAACACACAAGCACATGGTTAAAGGTCAAAACTATTAGGTTGACCGAAAGAAGCCGGATAAAAAAACAGTACACAATCTATGATTCCGCTTGCAAAGTATTTTAGAAACTGAAACTAACTTATAGTAAACAAAAAGCATCAACGCTCATTTGGGAATGAAAAATCAGGGCTGGGTAAGACGCTGAGACCACAAAGGGCATAAGGACTCCTGGGGCCAATGGATACGTTAACCATCTTGATTTGTGAAGTGCTTTCTCAGATGTAGATTTATGTCAAAATTCATCATTTTTTAAACTAAAAAACAGGTGCAGTTTATTGCATGCCAGTCATAGTTTATTAAACCAGTTAAATTTTTTTCAGAAATAAATAAATACACATTCATAAAAAGAATTCAGAGAAACTTAACAAAAACTCTGTCCTGGATGCCTACAATAGAAACCAAAGTTCTCGCTTCTTCTGATGTTTAGTTTGCATGTTAAGTAACACCAGAGGAATATCTCCTCTTGGTGGAAAAAAGCAAGGAAAATGGTTTCAGCACTTGTTGTTTATCTGAAATTTAAATTTAACTGGGCATCCTGTATCTTAGCTGACAACCTTATCTACTTGCCCAGGACCCAAAAAATATATATCTGTATTTAATCCTAAAGAGTCTACTAAGCTGCCATGGTTGAGAGCACTGATTTAAAGAATTTGTTCTGAAGAATGCTTGGGGGGTGTGTGTGTGTTTAATAACAGAACTTATAAACATTAGTGGAGGCAAAGCATCCCCTGGAGAATTCCCAGTGATGACTTGAATGCTTTCTTCATTACTTCAATAGCAACAGCCTAATTACCAGCCACCGACTTTGCCCCAGGCCTTGTGTTAGGTGCCGGGGACACAGCCTGTAACAGGAGACGTGTTTATCACTAAGGCTGCATCTAGGTAAGGCTGTGAGAAGATGTGATGGTGGAGTGGGAAGATCAAACTCCTTTATTCAAAATTTTTTCTATTCCAGTAACCAAGAGTTGGAACAGGAGAAGATGCCTTTGACGTTGCATTGATAGCACAGCACGTAGCAGTGAACCGTTCTCAGTGAGCATGTGCTGTCACTCACCAAGAGGATCCAACCTGTGCTGTGAAGCCAGAGGGCTTGTGAAGCAAGAGTCACAGCTGACCCATAGAAGAGGCTGCCGTTGGGACGTGAATCACTTGCCATGAGTAAGGGTACTGGGCTAGGAGCTGGGGGAAATGCATGTCCTGTTACCAGAATGTGCATGACCAAGCACAGAGAATTAGAGGTCATTGTGTGGAAGGACCGAAAGTGCTGAACTGTTCAATTCAAGTGTGGGAAGATGATTATGGTGTCAGTGTCGGCCTTGACGATGTGGCGTACTGGGCATAGGAAATAAATCTCCCTGTGTCTACACCTGCTCCAAATGCACCTTTCACTGGGACAAGACTAGCAGATTTTAAAACAGCCCATGGACTGACAGTGTTCAGTAAGTCTCCTCCTGATGATTCTATAAAAGTCCACCTGGAAATGACGTGTGGGTCATTTCTAATGGAACAGGTATAGACAGAGCTTTCTTGTTTTACTTTCCTGTTAAGGAAGCATTGCTTTGGGGAATCTAAGTTATAATTGATCACTCTGTCCCTGAGCTTTGTAGAGATCTAATAGAAGTTCCTTCAAAAAAAGGGGGGGTGGGGAGGACATAATTTTGCCCAAGGCGGGGTGGGCAGGACATAATTTTGCCACATTTGGTACCCAGTTCTTGAGTGGGACTCTGATTTTCAGAGCGACGATGATCAGAGCTGGAAAAAGTCACACTGCTCCATCTCTAACCATCTGTCAGTTGCTGAGAAGGCTCTTCCTTCCTATTAAAGCGTTTTCTTTTTGAGTCCCTCACCACGTGCATTGATAATTTTCAGGTCACTCTGTGTATGATTCATTTTCCGGCAAGCTTCATTGTTTTGAATATATTAAAAGTTCCTTCCTAATATAAGTTACCCCATTTTTGACAGCTGTGAAGAAAATAGCTGAGAAATATGTACAGAAATATGCTGGGATTTTTTGGTCATAAATGGAGAGAGCTCTGTAAGCATATTAGTTTAAAGTTTAAAAACATATTGTCATCACCCTATTGTTAAAACCATGGATTTTAAAAAGCAAAGATTTCCTAATAATAAAACAAATTACTTTTATTCCAAAATTGGTTTTTGCTCAAGATAGAAACCTTATTTTATTATTTATTATTATTTGTTTTATTATTATTAAACTATGCCAAAGGCAAGACTGGGAACATTATCTCGCACTACAGTCTAAATGGCTACCCTTAAATGGAAGTATTTAGGCAAAATGAAACTGTACGTTTTAAGGTGGTGAGAGAATGACAACCATTTTGGCCCACTAATGCATCCTGCAGAGGGTACCAGTGAATGCTGCACCGTGGACGCACAATGCAGAGCTCAACTATAAAACCATACAGAAAATTCAAGCGTTACTCCCATCTTAAATTCAACGGAACTTGCTGGCCACCTAGCGCGTGCACACAGTAGCAGGTCTTCCTTAACAGAGCTCGCAGTCCGCTGGGAACGACAGAGATGAAAGGCTCCTGGCAGGGCAGTGCGATGAAACTCACAGGAAAATAAGTGCAGGGTAAAGACAGTTCAGGTGACCGATGTCCTGGTTTGCCAGGGACAGGCCTAGTTTATACGGTTTTCCTGTCAAAATTATTAAGAGCGTCGCATTTCACTCTAAAACATATCCTGGTTTGGTCAATATACTACAAGATCACCCTTGTCACTGGCAACATAAAATACGAGATTCTAGAATAGTTCTGTCTATAATTTGCTGCTCCAGAGGCCAGGGACAGAGAACCACATTTAGTACATGCAAAGTTAGTGCCCAGATCATCTAATGTTTAATATTTACTCATTGGAAAAGCAAAGTTGATGAGAGAGTTGGCACTGAATAAACACAACCTGCGAGGTCTAAATCAGTCCCGTCAGTAAGGCGCCTCCTACAGACTGCATGCTTGTGTCCCCCCAGAAAAAATTCGTGTTTTGAAGCTCTAATGCCCAGTGTGACAGCATTCTGTCTACAGAACCTCTGGGGGTAATTAAGGTTAAATGAGGTTGTGAGGGTGGGCCCTAATTCGGTCGGGCTGCTGCCCTTGTAAGTAGAGACACCAGGGGCTTTCTGTCTCTCTCTGTCTCCCTGGCACCTTGGTTTTGGGCTCCCAGGCTCCAGAACCATGAGGAAGTAAGTGCCAACTGTTGAAGCCACCCAGTCTACAGTATTTTGTTATGTTGCCCAACCAGACTAGCACAATGGCTAACTGCTCGGACTGTTACACGGAAGGGTCCCAGCTCGACCCCGATGTCTGGACCTTTAGCTAACTCTGAGCCAAGTAACAAACACGGAAAGGGTGATTCAGAAATAGGCATTTAATTTCTGCATATGGAATTTTGGACATTTAATTCAGAGAGGCAACATAATCAGATTTGGGATTTCAATTCCTTTGGAACTGAGTATCTCTGGACTTTACAAGACACATTAATCTTTGACCTTTCATTTCTCACTGGGAACTTAGTAACAGGAAAAGATTTATAGTCAAATTTGGGAATATTTAGGCTATTGGGATTTTATTATTTGAGTTGCTTTTTTGTTTTAATATTTTCATTTATTCTGGTCACAGAATCCCTGCTGCGCTCTGCTGGCTAATGCGTCAGGATGGGGTTTCGGATGGGAAATAAAATGCATTTACAGTCTTGAATACAGAGTGGCCTTGAAATCAATTAAAGTAATGTGTTGTTGGCCCGCTTCAGGATCTTTGGGTACAAAATCTGTGTTGCTTCTCAGTGGTTCCAGAAAGATACACGAAGAAGCAGTGGGTGCTCGTGGAGACGGGGAAAGAATATTCTGAAAGACAGATGCCCCCCCAGGAGCCGAGGCGCCCCTGTCATCTGCAGGCTTTCTGGGTGCATCCGCTCGTTCTGAACGCAAGACAACGCAGAGACTGGGCCCAGGACACTTCCTCTTCTTTCCTGACGTTTCCTGAGAGACGGAGGCAGGGTGACACTCAGCCCATTTCCAGTCCTTCACAGCTCAGGAGGGGAGGTCCGGGACTGACTAATCTAATTGGGAATTTTAATGAGGGAATAAAACAGGCTTCTCAGCTGCTTGAGAACAAACTGCCCGCAGAGGAATCGCCGTATGCCTTCGCTCTGCACGCTCCGAGCCCTGCCCGAGCAGCACCCCCGCGGGGAGGGTCACCCGAGCCCGCGCCGTCTGCAGCAGGTGGGCGCGGGGGGAGCCCCGCCGCATCCTGGGATTCCATCAGCAGACACTCCTGCTTTACACCAAGCAACGTGCTTCAACCCAGACTTCGTGCACAAGGAAGAGGACACTCCGAACATTTTGTCTTCTCACTTTGATCAAGAACCGGCTAAGGTAAAGGGTACTGATTAGGTTCCCTCCAAGGTCCCCGTGATGCCCGAGCTTCTGTGTAGACGCCCGAGTTACCAGGATCAAGCAGGTGTCATGAATGAAAACTATCAGCTACCAACGGTCACATGATATCACACTACTTGCTAGAGACAGAATCAAACAATTTCTAAGTCGTGAAACAAGCAACTTACAGGTAATTATTTAAAATTGCTTTGGCCCTACAAGCAGGGTCATTTTGGGATTATGTTTTGCCTGATATAATTAAAAACATTCAGCTGCATCAGTAGACGGATGTGGGGAAGAAGCCCAGATAAATCAAATGATAAACAGTAAGATTCAGGATGCTGCAGACTGACTTTTTCATGCATTACCAAAATTGCATTACAAATAAAATACAACTGTCAAAACACTGAATTCATGTTAAAAATAGTTTCTTGCCTGGTTTCCTGGCGAATCGCTGGGCTGTCACTGCTTCATAGTGAAGGCTTACCTACGTGGGGTTATGTTTAAATCACTTAGTCTGGTCAGTTTGGGGTCTTGTTCTGAGGTTGTTAGAAAGTTACTAAGGCCTTTTTGATATCATTTCTTGCATTATTTTAAATGAAAGCATGCAGAGCTCCGTTTTCAAGGAACACTTTTCTTACTCTTCTCCGAGCTAATTTTTCAGAGGTCACACTTGATCCACCACCGATGCAGTGTCACCACTGCGTGAATTTGCAACATTGCTAGGGAGTAACTTCAGTCCAGGAAATTCAACAAAACTGACTGGATTGTTTCTCGGGAAACAGAGCAAAGCTGATCCAGTGTGAAGGGCCTGGCGCTGAGTTTCAGCGCTCTCCAGGGGTTCTTGGCCCCGTCCCCATCCCGGTGCCTTCCCGGCGCCCCGCGGCTGTGCCTGGAGGCGTGAAAGGCAAGCGCGCATGCAGAGACTGCCCTCGGAGTGGAGCAAGCAGACGGAGCAAGGGCTTCGGAGCAGGGCCGTTGTCAGCACGGCCCTCGCGTGGGGAGCGGCTAAAACTCCCTCAGGGACAGGGTGAGGCTTAGGACCAGCTCCTCACTCCTCGGGGCGGCAGTTTTCGCAGCAGTAAAGCAGGCTCGCCGCTGAGAACGCAGCGCGTGGGGACGCGGCGGGGATTCAACGAGACAAGGCCTGTGAAGAGCCCGGCGCGCGGTGCCAGGGCTCGGTCAGCGCTGGTGAATCCGACCCGCGGCAAACTTAACGCAAAGGGCGAGAAGTACTAATGGCACAGTGACTAAGGGCTGAGCGATGAGAGTAGTTACCTAAAAGGGTTACCGTGAGGACAGGATCATGAGCGCTCGGTGCAGGTTCAGGGCCTGAGGAACGGCGGGGGCACAAGGCCACCCTGTGACGACGCCCGAGATGCTGCTGACAGTGACTTTCCAAGTCACAACGGCATTCTGGTTCAGCAACGTGCCTGTATAAAGTGGGAGTGAATGAACGAATGACGGAGAAGGGGGCGATGAGTGAGTGCACGGATGCTGTCATGGAGGTGACCCCGCTTCCTAGGGTAGAGATTAGGGTCTAAGCTGGATGGTACACGTACAAAAGCAAACGTCAAAGTCATCTCTCATTATCTGCCTCCTTTTCCATGGAACCCCCCCTGACAGTGCTATCAGAAAGAGGACGAATGGGACTAGATAAAGCGCTGGCTACCCTTGGGTCAAAACCACCCACCTTCTGTTCACGCCAACAAAGTCTGCAGAGCTCGCCTCACCCGCTCACTCACTCGCTGTCTGTGGCGCCACGGTGGGGCTGAGCAGGTGCACCGGCGCCCTGTGGCCTGCGGCCTGCGTGCTTCCCGCCTGGGCTTCTGTACAAGTTCACAGACGCCCGAAGTAGGTGGTGGGGGATGCGTAACTCATAACCCACTGAGCAGCAGGGCAGGCTCCCGGTAAAGGTCCGCCTAACGCGCTCACCCTGAAATTCCCGCGAGAAGCTATTGCTTCCACTCCTCCTTCCTCTGTTGTGTGTCACTGAACAGCCCCAGCAGACCCTGTTTCCTCCCGAACTTCACTGCACCTTCGACAATCAGCCACCCCAGCAGAGTGGTTTTATCAGAAAGAATATGCTTAGACTTGGCAAAGTTACCCCGAAGAAAATGCACCCTTTGCCAGTCAAATTAGAATATTTAATAGCTCCTGAGCTGATTAATTCACGTTTCTGTGAAAGATGTATTGACACTAACTAGATTCACTTCCACGGAACAAGGAAAACTTTTAGATGATTCCAAATCAGATCGGTACCTGGGGATCCTGCCTCACTGGGCAGCCACCGCCATTTAGTTTAATCCAATCAGCTGAAGCGTGCCTGCATTCATCCCTCTCCTCGCACCCAATTTAATATCACGGCTGTGTTCTTTCACAGCCTGACCTTTCAGCAACAACGGTGTCATTTAAACAAGCTGAATGGCTCCAACTCTTTCTAAGGGGGATCTCATCCAGTAACAGTCTCAAAACGCAGATCACGGCCCTCCCCGTGCCAAGCACAACACCAGTCCACGAGCTGCTCCAACTCAACAAGCCCTTTGTCTCTTCCAAATGAATGCACCGCAGTAACGGGTGCACCTCTCCCCGGGGAGATGCTGTCCTGCCCCCACCCCCGGCCAACCACAAACAAGTCCAGAGACGGCTGACGCATGCGGCCCTTCGCAGCCTGCCACCCAGCACCCACAGCTAGGTTCCAGAAGAGGTCCCCGCAAGGTCTGGAAGAGGAGGAACACGCGGAAGGCTGGCACCGGAGAGGAGCAGACAGGCACAGGACCAAGGTCTGGCATGGCCTTGGCCGCTAAAAAGCCATGGGAATTATCACGTCTCAAGCACACCGGGGATCAAGGAAAGCTTTGAAAATGATGGCAGCGTGAGCGCCACACAGGGCACTTTGCAGATGCCTCAGAACCTTTTCCTCAGCATGGCCTCATACGACCCTTTCCCTCAATTCCACAATTTGGACAAAAAAAAAACAAGCCACGCTGGCATTACCCTACTCAACACTCCGAACTCATGTACACTTATGTGGGAAATTCTTATTGTTCCCAGTCACCTGCAATGTTGTCCCTTTAAGAGGATGCGGTGGCTTGTCCCACAGCCGGCCGCTGCCGATGGCCTCCTCCCAGGGGAGAGCGCTCAGCTGCTCTGCGGCTGCTTCGACCAGTAAGACAGAAGGGAAGTGATGTGGCACCAGTTCCCGGCCCAGCTTTTAAGAGGACTGCAAGTTTATCTTCTTGCTTCTTGGAACTTTGAGCCACCAGGTAAGAAGTCCAGACTGATCTGCTGGAGAGAGAGACCCTGAGGAGGAACATGCAGGCACCAGACACGTGAACAGAGAAGCTGCCTTGTGCACTGGGCCCAGCTAGCACCAGCCTCTGCTGTATGCCTGCGACCGACGGAGGACGCCAGGCAAGGACGCCCCGTGAAGCCCAGGGAACCCACAGAACAGGGAGAAGCAACAGGCTGCCGTTTCATGCCACTCGGGTTTGGAGTGTTCTGATACACAGCACCTGCTAACAGGTCCCGCGCACAGAGCCTCACCCTGTCACGCGTTCTGCAGTACTTCCTGTGAGCAGGACACTCCTCCACTCTACTGATGTTGGCCCGGGCCAGGGGACCGCCTTTAACCAACGGAATACGAGACAGTGACAAACGCCGCATCTCAGCAGAAGTTGTGACAGCCATCCAGCCACGTCTCTTCTCCCCCAGACACAGAAAGAGCACGTTCTAGAGCGGGGCTGTTCCTTAACCCCAGGGTCTGTCATGAAAAAAAGACCCGAGTCAGAGCTGATTCGAGCTGGGGTATACTTTTTCTAAACGCAGTCAAATGCGATGTAAAAGAGAAAGAAACCTTCATAGTTGCATGTGGCACTTCATGTTCTACAGAACGTGCTGGTGAGAGCTGCCTTCTCCAGTGCCAGCAGAAAATCCTCACGAACTGAGGAATCCAGCCAGCTTTAGAGAGCTACCTGCCCGCATCCAAGGGGCCGACGCCTAGAGCAGGGGTAGTGATTTTTTTTCTGTAAAGGGCCAGAGAGTAAGTATTTTAGCTTTGTATGCAGAGAGGCACAATTGAGGCTGTTACATAGGTATGTATCTAACCATTTAAAATGTGACAATTTAAACATGTAGGAAACATTCTTAGCTCGCAGGTCATACAAAAGCAGGCGGCAGGCCAGACTGGGTCTGCGGGCTGTGGTTTGCTAACCTCTGGTCTAGTGGTTGAGGCCGGCACGTAAATGGATAGTTCCAGTGAGCACATAATAAACCTAATACACAAGGCCTCTCTGGAGCTTAGGGAAGAGACACAAGCCAATTTTGGATTTTATGAAGATTTTCCAATGGAGAGGATGCCTCAGTGAATCTTAAATATCAATAAACGTCACTGAGTAGTTGGAGAAAAAGGTGGAAAGGATACAATCACATGAACAAAGCCATGCAGTTTTTGAAACCACGTGACACGTGCGTGTAAACTAGACGTCGGCTCATCCGCACAGAAGTATCATAACATGCAAACAAAGCAGCCAAAGCTGCCCAGCATAGCTCGCCTGACTCTGCGGCCTTCTGACACCACAGAAGCACAGACCCACAAACACAGGCTCCCAGCCTGCTCAGGCCGCCACAACAAAATGCCCCAGACCCGAAGGCTTAAACGACAGAAGACTATTTTCGCACTGTCCTGGAGGCTGGGAAGTCCAGGATCACAGTGTGGGCCCCTTAGTTTCCACTGAGGACCCAAATAGCAGAGAAGGACATGCTCTCTGGTGACTTTTATTATAAGGACACTAATCCTATCGGATCAGGATCCCACCCTTATGACCTCATTTACCCTTAATTACCTCCTTATAGACCCCAACTCCAAACAGGTCTCATTAGGGGTTCCAGCTCCAACACAGAAGGTTTTGTGGGGGAACAATTCAGTCAACAATAGCCCGAAGTCCAGTGACATACCATGATCTGCACATAATAATTTAGCGTGATTGCTCCTTTCCTTCCTCCTCGTGCACCCACCCTTGGAGAGTCTCCTGCCACGGAGACAGGCCCTGACATCCGCATCATCAGAAGCTATTGGTGCTATTAGGAAAAGGAATTCAGCAAGAATACTTCTCTTTTAATCAACATAGGATCTCTCGACAAACACAGTTCTCCAGTTTTGATTAGGAAGCCTCAAAATGATGGACAGTTATTAAAGCCAGGGTTCCAGAAAGCAAATTTGCAACATCATCACGTCCGCCTGCAGATTCCACAGACGGGTCCATTATCCGCACGTGTCATCACGCCAGACTTCAGAAGCAACACATATGCTGTTCAAACGAGTTGGTGCTTGCTTCATAACTGGACGTATTTTCCTTCTTTGTCCAGTATTTTCGTGGTAACCATATTCCTTTTTGTAAACTAAACAAAGTAATTTGATCAGGTTTTATTCTGTAACAGTTAAGAGAAGGTGATAACGAAGAGAAAATAAACGTTTTACACAGAAACTGTTATCTGATACTTTGGCAACCAGAAGCTTCTATTACATGACACCTCTAGGCATTGTTTATATGGTGATGCTGGCTGCCCAGGGGAATTCCAAAGTTCCGAAGAGCTTTCTGAATAAACATGCTGTATGTTGATGCGACGTTCGGTGGATCGTGTTTTATTCAAGTTCTATAGAAACTGATCATCTCTGTATGGATCGGTGTTTTTGTGATAATATTCCAGATTGGAGTCCTTCATTTAAGAGAGATCATGACAAATTTCCACGGAAATAAATTAATAATTCCATTTCTGTTGACATGCAGTTACAAACAAGGACGACACACTGCAATCACATCTCCTTTTCAGTAAGGGTCTGGTTAAAGAAATGCAAAGATTTACCCAAAAGTATCATTTCCCATCCCCATTAATCTTCTAAACAAACATGATATAACTGTGGTCTCTGTTTTGCCGAAATATTACTTGAACTTGAACAACCATTAGTCTCTAGTGCCAGCTTCATACCGAAAACATTGATTAAACACCCACGAGGCACAGGCATGGAGACTGAATAAGAGAGGGGTCTGCCTAGAGGCCACAGCACAGCAAGAATGCATATACACGGGGAACTGCACTTATGCGTAGAGGATAATCACCGCATATACTATTTTAATGCAGATAATTCCTGGTGGAGCATATACGTCAAACTGGGCAAACACAAACAACAAAGGTCAAAAAATGTTCTAATCATTATGAAGTATAATGTTGTGTACACACACACACAGCCATGGGAAAAGAGGACAATTCAAACGAGTGCTTGTTGGAGCAGCAGGAAGGAAGATTCGTGCAGCTACCGAAGATTATACCAGAGAAACACTGAGGGACATTTTAATGCAAAGTGTCTTTGATTCTATGATTCTAAGACACTAACAAAATAAACTGAAGAAAATGCATCAAATACACTTTAAAAAATAGGATGAGATTAATCCTATTTCCCATCCAGTGTAGGAACCCACGAGCAGTGCTTCTGAAACACGTGCACACAGATCACTGGGGAGGCTCACAACTTAGCAGATTTAATCCAGTAAATCAGTGAATGCCTGGGACTCTTCATTCTCAGCAAGTTAGCTTTGATCACCAAGATGCATTCACATACTTCTAGCCCTCGGCCGGGGAAACCAGAACAAAACAAAGGCGTCATCCTCCAGTGAGCAGAGGCTCCAGGCCAGTGGTTGTCACAAGGCTGCCCACACGCAGCAAGGCCAGCGCCACCCGGGAACTGGTGGGGGACGCTGATCCACAGCCCTCAGCTGCACCTGTGAGTCCGGAACCCTGGAGCTGCTGCCCAGGAGTCTGCGTTCTGCCGAGCCTGCAGTGACGCTGACAAGCAGGAATGCTGGAGGGCCCCTGCTCCCAGCAAGGCAAGGCGGGTGACAGCGTCACCGTCCCCCTCCCCAGCAGACAGACCAGGGGGCCCGTGGACCCCACTTTCTGCTGGCTGTCATTCAGAAGGGCTGGGATAAATTTGGGAATCTATTATTTTAAATTCATACATGGGCAGGTTTTAAACTCATTGAACCAAAGATCATTTGTACCTTAGGGGTGGGAAGGCTGACTTAACACTTGCACCAAAATGTGTGATACTTATAATATTGATATTATGTTATGTCAGTATTGTTTTTAAATTTTATAATTTTGATATAAGATTACTAAATACTTTCTGGTTTCTTTTTCCCCCACCCTCTTTTATTGTTTGATTGTCTAAAAACAGACATTCTCATTATTTTCACTGGCTGTGTCCCAACAAACCTCTATTTACAAAAATAGGTGGTGGGCTGGATTTGGCCAGTGAGTGCAGTCTGCCAACTCTTGGTCTAAAAAATATTCTGTCCATAGATATAAAGGAAGGGGTATCTCATGTGCCACATTTTTATAAATGTTTACATCCAAGGAAATCTAAATTTAAGGGAACGTGAACATTGTTTCCAAGGTATCGAGTATGTTCAGCAACTTTTTATCTGAGCCTCTCCCGAGCATTTCACTGCCTCCCAGAGCATTTTGTTTACTCAGGAGAGAAGAATGTAAAGGATAAAAGGAACGCCAGGAAAGAAAACAGAAGAACCGTGTTCCAACATCGTCAGCGCGTTACCCGGAGCAGCAGACACAGGAGAAAAACTCACCTCCACAGGAAGTCCGAGAAGGAAAGGCGGACGGGGTATCCATGCCGGATGATCTTCACCATCTCCAGGACCCCGATGTACTGCAGCTGGGCTGACACGTAAAAGTCATCGAACACATCTGGCAGCTTCGAGTTATTGGGTTTGATGCAATGAACAAAGTGCGGGGAGCACCTCTGAAGCTTCCCCGTAATGTCCAGCAGGGTTTTCTGCGGAGAGAACCGAAACACGGCTGAGTCCCCGGAGAAGACACCGGCTCACGACGTAAACAGGTTTTCAGTAAAAATCTTTATTTTCAGTCCTCGGCTTTATTTACTACACATTCACTCATCTTAGGTGTCCGTGGGCATGCTTACTATTTTAAAGGTACCCAAGTGGTCAAAGATGGGGGCAATTCTATGTAAGCCCTCTACAGTTGATAGAATCAAAAAAGTTTTTGAAATCTGAAAATTTCAACTAACCCTGAGTTGCGACGCCACGGTGACCGGACCTCCCCGTTCTAGTCTTTGAAGAAATGTAGAATTTCCTTTCTTTTTTAATAACTGTAACGAAAACAAAAAGAAAGGGTGAGCAGATTTATTTGACTGAATTCCAGTTTAGAAGAAAAAAATTAATCCTCCCATCCAGGTAAACTCACTTACAGGCAGATGCAGACTTAGACTCTAAAAATCAGTACCAGGTGACTTCCTGCCATGGTACCCTAAGTCACGGGGATGGGCAGCTTCGTGCAGAAAAACATTACCGCAGCCTTTCAAGTCCTTGGCCATCACCAGCCTGCACCTACTTTGACTTGAGAATAAACACAGACCTTGACTTGCGTGGTGGTACAGTCATCTCAGCCTGGTGTCCGGATCTTAGCGCTAACTGCCCGTGTTTATCGTGAAACGTAGCTTAGTCTGGGGCAAAAGGATGCTGTGTTATGTCACAAAGGTTTCATGTTTTCACAGTCATCGGTTTGCCCCCCAGGTTTAACTATAATCAGTTTCTTACTCAGTTTTCCTTTCGCTTCCTTTTCTTCTTTTTTTTTAATGACTGAAAGAGGTTAGTAAAGTACTTGCCTGTGAAAAATGACAATCGACTGCTTTCTTTGATCAATAATGATCCATAACTCTTACAAGGAAGAAATTCATACACAGCCAAGACGAAATGATAATGGGGGTTAAAGAAGTCAGTGGAAATGAACCCAGGGGGTGAAGAAATAAAGGGCAGGAGGCAATTAAATTCCACCAGAGGCTAAAAGAACCCTCAGCCACTGACGGAACTACCGCACGCCACAAACTCACACTGACTTAGGCCAACGCACCTATCGATTCCAAACCACTTCTCTTAAAATAAGAGGTCTCAACAGAAGAGAAAAAACCAGGTGAAATGTTCTTGTCGATACGGTGCTACTGGGAACAAGGTGACGGCTCATTTCCTTCCATTAGGTGAACCGTCAGCTGAAACGATCGCGTGTAACTGACAAGCGGATGTAAAACGAAGCGATGGGTCTAAGATCAACCTGTTTTCCACAAACCCAAAGCCAAACGTGGTGCTTAGGTAAGGAGCAGGTGGACAGCCACTCTGCTGGTCGCGGGCGTGGACGTGGAGGGGTGAGGGCCCTCTGAAGGGAAGTGCGGAGTGGAACACTTGAGGAATAATCATAATAAATAAGACTCCATCCCTCAAAATTGAGCGCTCAGTGTCCCTTTCTGGGTGGAGGAACTGCAGTGAATGATCTCCCTTTGGCAGGCCTTCGGGGGAAAGGCTAATGGCATCCATGCCTGTAATGTGCAATAATTCAGGTTAGGAATTTCAGTTTAGAGGTGTGTGGTGACTTCTTGTTTTCCAGGATGATTAAGAAAGCAAGGACCAGGCCTTTCAGCAGAACCCCAGGAACTGAGATCTTTCTTACAAAGGGTAATCATTTGTCTTTTTTATGTAAAAGATGCCATTTCGTGTGCAATGGGATTGAATTCCTGTGTTCACCCAGTTCCGGAACAACTCTACCAAAGGATTCTTGATTCTGGGTCTACTGGCTAAACACAGACACACTGCACATTTCTAATACACTATACACATTCCTGCCACCCTTCCCTAGTAGAGTTGACTTTAATTGTGCTTTTATCTTAACTGGTAAGCTGAAACACATTCCAGCAAGCTACAACAACGGAATTTCTAAAATGGACTGTCCTGGACACCTTCCCAATCATGATTCTCATCTTTCATCATCTCTGTAGAGGCAAGCAGAACAAACTGGGGTACAATCGGGCACTGAATTCATAAACTTAAAACATTTCAGTCTGAAATAACTCTTCACTGAGTTTTTTAGTTCTGTTTTACAAATGGAATCTTCAGGTTGTAAGTACCACCACACTTGTGTGGCACAAATACACGTTAAACCTTAGTGCCGTGCTAACATGAATCAAAAATCTACAAAACACACACCGAAACTCTAGGACCTGAAAAAGATACTATGTCTGCATGAAAAATTACAATTTATTGTTTGGAGACTTAAAACCTCTGAAGAATCAGGTGGCTAAGTTTACTCCCTGTAAACCTACTGTCCCTGAAGTTCCCACCCATTCGTCAAAAAGACAGTCACGGAGATGAGACAGAAATAAGACGCTGCCCCGACAACCAATGCAATGACTACCACCGCGCTTGCTATCAGATTTTGCCTCTGCTCCACCTTCTCCTGCACTGTTTTCTCTTGGAGGGTAAGACTTTAGGGAAGCAGTCTTTTTCTTTAATTTTTTAAAATAAACATCAATTTCCTTCCATTAGTGTTCAGGGTGGCGCTTTTTTTTTTCTTGAAAAGAAGCGGTGAATGTGCTAAGCACACTTAAAAACAACCAGACAAGAATCACAGAAACGCCTACCTTGCTAAGCTCTAGATAGTTCCTCCTGCCCCCGATCGCTGAAGATGCTGGCACGTGCTTGCTGAGCCGGGCAGATCCGTGTCCTCTGAATTTACAAGACGGAGAAGAAGACACGAGGGATCCTGTTTCTGACAGTTTCGATTGGAACAAATGATTGATCACGACGTTTTCACTAGCTGGGAAATAAATAAGCAAAGATCGTAAGTGGCGTTCAAGTCATAACTGACTTGAGCATTCAGCTTCCTCCCCATCCATGGGCTCCCCCAACTAAGACATGCTCAGGGGGGAGGAAACTGAGGAGGCCACGGTTCCCTTTGCCCCTCTTCTATTTCCTCCACTTTAGTGAACTCTGACCTTCCTTGCCCTTGACCCCAGGCTCCCAGGCCTCACTGCGCTCTCTGCGCCGGAACGGAGCACCACCGACTGCCCTCCAGACGGCAGGAACCGGAGGGAACCGAGGGCCCCCACTCAGACCTTAGTGCCCGAGACCGCGTCCCCAAGGCCCATGGCTCCTGCCGGCAGCGCCTCGCTCAGGGAACCCGTGCCCCAGGAGGCGCTGTCTCCGAGCTGTCTGTGGGCACCTGGGGAGACCCCGACTCCTCCGGCTGTCTCAGCCGTGGGGGGAAGAAACGCCTCTCCTCCTGAGCCAGCTAAGCTGCAACAGCGAAAGCAACTGCTTCCTTTTAGAAGTTAGGTTACAAAGAGCCCAGTGATTCCGGGTCTGTTTTCCTTTCTCGACACCTCGGGAAGAAAGGGGCTCACGAGGGAATGGTGATGACGTCAGTGGCAGTCACGGCCCCAGAAGGCATGGTTCTTGCGTCACTTCTATCTGTATGTAGACAGTTCTGGAGCCCTAATTCCCTTTTCCCTAAAATAACCGTGACAGTCCCTGCTTTGTAGATTCCTACCAGCTCAAATGCGATGTAACAGACATACAGAATTCGGGCTCCTCCTGTCAGACCGTGAGCGACGGGCAGTCACCAGGCGCCCCGGCTGCTGCCACTTCTGCACTCAGACCACCCTGCTTGCCCAGTTAGTACATTTATCAGCCATGCGAGCAGGCGGGGCCCATGTGAGCCAGCCAGGAGGGGGCCAGGGGGGCCAGCAAAGGCACATACAACTACGAATGACAGGAAGGCAAAAAGGAGCCTGTGGTGTTGGGCTGGAATTACAGGTGTCATGGTAAATTCATGACTTTCAATACACAGCAATATATACACACAAACATATACATGTAAAATCTACACCTATGTCTTAAATTTTCTAGTTCTGAAAGGGTCTGAAAGCAATAACATCCCAGTAGCAATGGGCTCACAGTGACCCCATTTCTTAGTGTTTCTTGACTCCATTCTCCTCTACAATGAAATAAGGCTTCTTGGATAAATGGCTGATTCTAGAGCCGAGGCGAAGCAGAGGACCCTGGAACATTTTGGAAGGCCAGAACGTAAAAAAGCGCTGAAAAGATGTGAGAAGCTATCAGAAGGACGGGGGGCTAGCTTGGAGGGTCCTCCCTGGGCAAGTCTTGGGCAGTTTTACTGACAAAATAATGACAGTAATGTATTACGGTTCCTTAAATAAAATAAGAATCCATGAGTCCGTCTGATGATAAATGAAAGGACGAATGAATGAAGGAATCAGAAAGGGAAGTTCTTAGATAGATAGGAACCTATGTCTGCATGTGCACAGCTGGGACGCTGTGCTGCACACCAGAAACTGACACGATGTAACTGACAATACTTCAGTTAAAAAAAAAAGAGTCATTCGTACAGTAGAATGTCACTGTCGATGGGGTTAGAAAATTACCATTTTGCAACCAAAAGAGAAATTACTGATTTAGGTAGGAACCATTAACGTATGCAAAACAAGTGAAAGTTTGGTGAGAGAGACTATATTGTCTCAAGTACTTCCTTACAAGTCAGTTATCAATTACAAAGAAAACAGTGATTTAGGGAACCCTGCAGGACACCGCTTTAACAAAGTGCTCAAGGTGAAGGTCCCCGCTGACCTTTCCACCGGTCGCTATGCGCCCCCGAACATGATGCGCTGAGACAGACACCTCCCTCCTCTCCTCCACGGGGCTCCTGCCAAAAAGGAGAAAACTGACTCCAATGCGAGGAGACAGCACATAAGCCCAGACTGAGGGACGTTCTCCAAAAGCTGGCCTTTCTTTTTTCTTTTTAAATATTAATGTCATGAAGAAAAATAAGAGCTGAGGACACGTCCCAGATCAAAGGAGACAAATGAGAAGTGGCAAGAAATGCAGCAAAGGGCGGTGAACTGGGGGAGTCACTGTGGAGGGCATCGGTGGGTCACCAGTAAAGGCTGACACAAACTCCGAGTTAGCCGTGGGCAGCACAGCAGTGCTACATGTGCTGGGACCTCACTGAGGTTGTGTGGGGGGGCGTCCCCGGTCTCAGGGCATGCATGGAAGTACTGAGGCATAAGGGCACATTCGGTCACTCTTCCGTGGTTCAGAAATGTACGTACGTACACGCAAGCACGCGCGCACACACACACAAACGTACAGAGGAGGAAAAAGAGAGGAAAAGAGAAAAGGAGCAAGAGAAAACAGGAAAGGGCACGGAAGAAATCTGGGGGAGGGCATGTGGGAGCTCTTTGTACTAACTTTATAACTTGAAGTTTGAAATCATTTCAAAATAAACAGTTAAACAATAAACAGATAATACCATGGCCCCTTTAACCAAATTAAAATGTTCTTTATATATATTTTATTGAAGTATAGTCAGTTACGGTGTATCAAGTTCTGGTGTACAGCATGTTTTAGATATAAAAATATTATTTTTATTTATAGCCAGTCTATAGATGGATAGAACCACAGATAGACGATGTAACAGGGGATTCCCATAATTGGGAAAAAAGCCTTTACTAGATCTAGAAACATTAGACATAACTATGACCCAAAACACATAACTGACCAGTTTCTGTCCTTTCTCTGAACCATGTGCATGAGGGCCAAGTAGGACCAGCGTCTACCTACTGCCAGGGAGAAGCCAGCATGCTGCGACCCTAGCACCCGAGCCCCGCCCACAAGCTGAGCAAGTGGGAGGTGGGAGCAGGTTCCTCGGGACATAAAAAGAGAAATTCAAACAATTGTGCTCTACACTGGAAATTGACACAGCATTGTAAACTGACTATAATTCAATAAAATAAAATTTTAAAAAATATCACATAAAGGATATTATGACAAATAAATGAAATACTTCAGGTAAAAAAAAAATTTTTTAATGAAGGAAAAAAAAAAGAAATTTGGCCACCGTGTTGCCCCTGATCGCAGAACCTGATAAGAAGCCCCTGCTGAAGGCATGGCTCTAGCCTCCTTCCCTGCGTCTGGGAGTCACCTGCAGCTGGCACCTCCCTTCATGTCCCTCTGAGCACACAATGGCATGGGAAGCACCCCTCTCTGGGGCTCATGCACACGGCACTAGGCATCTTTCTGTCCGTAAATGAGACAAGCTAACATAGGTGCCCAAGTCTATGAGCAGGCACGCAGAGATGCTCAAAAGCGTTAACATCACCCTTAATGGTAAATCGTAAGCTTCCTCTACTTATAAGCAGGCTGGAGAGTCTGGGTCTTAACTCTTCCTGCCTCTTCGGAGTCAAGCGGACTTCGTTTCTGTCTCGGGCCCCGACGAGGGCACTCGCCGTGTTTCCGTGTGAGCTGAGCCGCCCGGCGCCCTGTCCTCCCTGGTCAGGTGTCTCACAAGACACGGGTCTGTTAGTCCGGACCCTACAGCGGACCCTGTCTCCTTCCTCAGCTTGGAGCCTCCCGATAATATGAAATTAAATCACATGCCATAAGCAAAGTGCTTGGCAAAGTGCCTGGAAACAAATCATTACTATTATCTGAAATTACACTTGCTTTTCATAACTATTGGTAGTGTCAAAACATTCCACAGATTCATAAAATACTATCACAACCAGGCATCTTTGGCCTGTATGATGGAATGGGTGAGCCACTCTGACCGGTGGGCCAAATCTAGGCCACTGCCTGTTTTTGTCAATAAAGCTTTATTGGAACCCAGCCACATCCATTTGTATTGTCTGTGGCTGCTTCCTTATTGTAACAGCAGAGTTGAGTAGTTGCAACAGAGATGCTACGGCTCACAAAGCCTAAACTATTTATTCTCTAGTCCTTTGCAGAAAAAGCTTGCTCCCTCTTGTAAGGACATAAAAGGACACATTGTAAACTTTGTCCTCTTGCTCAGAGGTACCTATGGTCTAAAGTATTTCGAATAAAACAAGATCCACCTGTTCTCTCTCGGTGTATACTTGCTGGCAAGTATACACAAAAAGAATGCCTTCAAAATACAGGGACTCCATGAACACATGCAGGGTTGCACCATCACTAGCCACCATGCTTTCATCCTAAACATGTATTCTGCCACCATGAAACATAAGAACAAAGGAGGCATTGCTCCAACTTTGAAAACACCCTGTATGTTAGGTCTTCACAGAATATATGGATTAAACGGAAGTCTGTTATAAATGAAAGTCCAAATATTTGAAAACTGGAAGGAAGGTGTCTCCAGTGATAATCGATAGGATGAATTATCTCAATTCTTTCTCTCATGTGGGCTTATGCTCAGTCCGAGCTTTCATCATTAGTCTCTGCCCATCAGAGAACTCAATAACCATCCATTCTGAGAGGCAAGCCGCGCAACTCCCCTTGAAGACCAGTATGTTGCAACTCTGCCATTTGATTTAAGGTAAATGTGCTCCTCCAGCCAGAAGTGATATGGAGCTCTTATTTCCAGCTCAAAGGCATCCAACTATTTCATGAAAGGCTATCATCTGCTTCTTTCCCCAGGAATGATAAATGACTCCATCTCACTTAAAGCAACGTAAAGCACAAAAGACGATACATTTTAATTCACTGAAGAGGAAATTTAATTCATTATTAGGAAAATGTGAATCACTGAGGAACAGTTATTAAGGAAATAATGACTAAAGAGCTAGAATCATATACATCTATTAATTATACCGCATGTAAGTAGAGCACTCAGCTTTACGTGCAGCACAGAATTAGAGACAGAGGTACATGAAGTGCCAAGCTTCACTAAGTGGATGGCGCCTGTAAATTTATATTGACACACACGTGTATGCAGGTCTGTATGTATATATAAATTTTTATGCTCGTTCTATTTTGGGAGCATTAGTTCTTTGCAACTGGAAGTACACAGAATAAAATACTACCCTTAGGTGTGCTCTGGAGTCAACTTAAGTAGTGGAATTCACCCTGCTGTGGCCTAAATAAACTGGGAAGCCCTATTCGTCTTCATCAGTCTCCATGGAATAGCTTTTTAATATTCATACTGCTACAGTGGGGAAGGTATTTTATATTTCTATCTGCTAAAAGCTTAGTTAAATTATGGTTTCTACTAGGCTCCAAATTAAATTGTACCCAATGTGTAGCACGGCCAGAGCCATTCCTTATTATTCTGGGCATTAGAATGCAAAAGATATTTCAATTACCCCTTAGCTGGCGGCATGTTTTATAGGACACTGTTCAGAGACAGAGAAAAAGGGAATGGGTGGCATGTGAACCACAGTGGGTGGCGGCAGGGGGTGGACTTACTTTTCATCACAAATAGAAGGTTCTGTGAAAGGGAATCTTTATTTTTTTCAATTGCTCCAACAGTTTCATACATTACCTGTAATAGAAGAAAACAGTGTAATTACTAGTGGTTAAACGTGACCACGGAAGTAATTTCCTTTAAAGAATAGCTTGACTCGGCAGCAGTTTTAAATTATTCACAAAAGCAGCATCTCCAGGTCTCAGAGTTCCCGCTGCCAGCAAGTACAAAGCTCGCGTCCCCGGCTCGCGGTCTGCACGTGAACGAGGGACGCCTGTCCTGTTCTGCCTGGCAAAGCCCTCCTCCCATCGGAAGTTTAGGAGAAGGTGGTGGGACTCACATCCGCTGCATTCCCTTAATTTTAAAAAACGCTCACCTGCTCAGAAAACTCTCTAAACCAAGTAGAAAGACTTCCTTGCCTTGGGAAAGAAGTGAGACGTCAGCTTGAGAAGCAGAACGGCCTCCGTCATAAGGGTTCCCTTGGACCCTTCAAGCAATAAATCTGAAGTCTTTAAAATGAAGAAGACTCAGGAAACAATGAATGTGGGATTATTCAAAGGGCAGTTTTCTTCACCACAGTTTACTTAGGAATAGATTTAAACGACTTTACTGTCTGGCCTGGGGACCTGAGTTTTGTACACAGCCGTGGTTTTACCGCCTCTCCGTCTCGGCTCAGTGTGAGCTCCCAGTGTGGTCCCCGAGGCTGCATCAGCCAGGAGGCTTATCGGTTTCAACAGCCGCTGCTGCTTCTTGGGGAACCGCTTTGGGGCCCCTTGGCACCAGGGTCGGGTGTCACAGGCTGTCCTCTACCCTGCGTGGACCAGGACTGAGCCCCGGAGGGCAGCTGACCAACGATGCCTCTTCCTGCTGTGTCAGCCGTGGGGGAGTGTGGGTGGTTGGACCAATGGAGGTGATAGTCACCTCATTTTTTTGGAAATTTTAACTAGAGAGCCCAGAGGAGACTGTCCTATGGACAGCAGAAGGGAACTAGACAGAGAGGATCCATGAGAAAGAGGCTGAGTGCCCATGTGACCCCAAATGAGCATTGGTTCTTAAAGGGCTTTCAAACCCCAGTCATCACAATAAAGCTCCACTGGGATTTTATTCTTTGCTGTCACAAGAGCCTAAATGGTGCAGAAATCACAAGACAATCTGCAGGTTCCCAGATTTTCCAATTTGAATTTGGATCTGAAGACTGGTGAAGCCCCGCGTCAGTGCCCAACAGCTGGACGACCTTCAGACACTTCTCAATCATTATCGAGTCACCCAGTTTGCTCTTGTGCCAGAACATGGGTGACGAATATTAAAACGTGAGCTGTAGATCATGCTACATATTATACATTGTTGAATATAAGCAATTACATATCATCTAGAGCAGCTGTTCTCAATCGGGGTGATGGTGACACATGCCAGTGTCCGGGGATTTTTGTGTTTGTTGCAGTTGAGGGGCCGGGCGGACACGGATGCTGGTGAGCTCCCTACAGTGCGCTGGACAGCTCCACCGGGAGGGGTTATCTGTCCCCAGTGCCCAGCACATCGGGGAACCGGGGTTTGGCTTCTCCATGCCTTCCTATATTAGAGACAGCAGTGCCCAGTGACACCACAGACACCCATCAAAGCCACTATGGGATCTTTGTGGACTTTGGCAGGTTATTTAAAGTCCCAGAGCTCATCCTGCAGTGTGGGGTCCTCCTCAGTATGGTCCCAGTCTACGGTGCTAGCCTGCTCTTTTCATGGGAGTCTGATGACTTGGAATTAAACACACACACACACACACAGACACACGAACTACCTGCTTTTCTCTGAATACACCCCTTGCTGTCAGTGCTCCTGCTGTGGCCTTGTTTAGTGATGGCGCTTCCTGGTTCCTGCAGTAAAACTCCCCCTGAACTTTGAGGGCAGTGACTATGGATTGCTCACCCCTGTCTCTGCAGCTACTAGCAAAAACGCCCCCCACACCGGGCAGATTCAATAACTTTGTAGGGAAGCAAACAAAAGGTTTTGTTATACTGTGACTGCATATAGCTTAAGACTGCCCCTTTAATTAAGATTAGGCTGATGAGATTTCATTATCACAAGCCTGTGCTCTGGAAGATTCTCCCGAATGGTACCCTGGTTGTACTAGGATACTTGGAGCAAAAGCTAAAGATCTCCCATTAAAACTAAAGTTCAATCTGTCTCTTCCCACCCCCTGCCCCCTTGGCAACCACAAATTCGTGGTGGAAGAGATAGACTGGGATTTCAAAATTGTAGAATAGATAAACAAGATTATACTGTGTAGCACAGGGAAATATATACAAGATCCTGTCGTAGCTCACAGAGAAAAAAATGTGACAATGAATATATATATGTTCATGTATAACTGAAAAATTGTGCTCTACACTGGAATTTGACACATTGTAAAATGATTATAAATCAATAAAAAATGTTAAACAAAACAAAACAAAAACCTAAAGTTCAAAACTTCCCAGCTGGAGAATCCAACTGGCCAAGTTACCTAGAAGACATTTAACACATCCACACAAGTGCAAACGCTAGAGGGCTGTTTGATGCTTGTAGGAAGTACAGAATTTAGCAAAACATTTATTTTGTATAAAATTAATGAATCTTGAAGCTTAATTTCTTTTGTGATAATGGGAAAACGGCTTTAGCTCTTTAAGTCTTTGAGGATGTGTTCAATTAACATCCTGCAAAGGCGTTCGGCGTTGAAGAGCTTCTGACCCTATTCCTGAGATACAGAGGACCACGACAGGGACGGGATTTGAGATGACAGCTCAACAGAAGTATGAGACACTACCCAAAATAGCTGAGGTCTTTTACCAAGGTTAATACAATAACACAAATGACTGAGGATGTGTTACATAAACTTGGCATTAGCGGAATGTTAACACATGGTTCCAAATCATGTGTTTTTCACTGTGGCCCCAAATCTGGAATCAAGGAGCCCCTTCCCATTCTACGGAAAAACTGAAATTAGAGGCGCAGTGGTGCACAGTTACTACTGAGCTAGGACGTTCCCGTGGATGAACAGAGAGAGACAGGCACACAGCACACATACGTGTGTGCGTATATGAGATTTTTTTTTCATTTTAAGAATACAATACAACCTGATTTCAAAGCTAGTCTTTTAACCATGATAATGCCCCCAATCCAATAAGGTTTGGTATTGACCTTGTCAAGGGCAGTGTGAACGTCTGAATAAATGAGAGCCACTCCTGCCTACTTACTATGTCCGCATATAACCTGCTCCCACCCCCCTTGAAACACCTAAGCTTTTAATCTTAAGTTAATTGCAGATTCACTTGCAGTTCTAAGAAATAACGCAGATGGATGCTGTGGACCCTTTACCCAATTCCCTCCCATGACAACATCCTACAAAACCATCACAACCAGGATCTCCGCGTTCATGCAGCGAAGACTCAGGACTCTGCTCCGTGTCTGTGAAACGGCACAGCTTGTGTTTTCTGAGGAACTGGGCCATTTCACCCACGTTATCAAATTTCCCCGTGACAGCTGTTCGTAGGATTCACTGCCTTTTGACCTTTCCGTGGACTGCGGGCTCTGGAGTGACTCTTCCTGCTTTATTCCTGATAGTAAGGATTTGTGTTTCTTCTCTGCTTCCTTTGTCATTCCTACTAGGGGGTCTGTCATTTTATGGTTATTTTGAAAGAACCAGCTCTCAGATCCATTCACTTGGCTCCCGGCTATGGCCTAGTGCTTGCTCGCTCTGCGTTTATTTTACTTTCCTTTTTCTAGGCTGTTGACGTGGGAGCTTAGATCCTGACTCGAGACTTTCCTCTTTGCTAATAGGTGCACTTAGTGCTATGAATTTTCCTCTTGGCCCTGTTTTAGGTCTGCCTCACGAGTCTAGTATGTTCTATTTTCATTCTCATTCAGTTCAGCATATGCTTTGAGGCCGCCTTTCTGATTTGCGGGTTATTTCGAAGGGCACTGTTTAGTGTCCAAGCAGTTGGAGATCTTCCTGTTCTTGATTTCTAGTTCGACTCCACTGTGGTAGGGACGCCCCAGTCCGCACGATCTCCTTCCTTCTGAACTTGAGCTTTGGTCTGCGGTCCAGCAAGTGCTCCTGACGCACGTGCCTGCAGAGAACGCGTGCTCTGCCGGGGCGGGTTCGCGTGTCTGCCAACGAGCAGAGCCCTGGCTGGCGGTGCTGCGGCTCCTTCCGCACCTCTGCTCACTTCCCGCTCGGCTGCTCTGTCAGCTGAGGGGGCGGCGTTGAGATTTCCAACCAGACCTTCCGTGTTAGCGGACGCCCTTCCTCTGACACCGCCCAGCAGCGGGAGGAGGCGTGGCCTCGGCACTGCCAAGCGGGAGGAGCCGGGTCCCGGCTCAGCCTCCTGTGCCATGAAAGAAGAGGGGTGTCATCACTGCTGGGTGTGCGTGAGCTCTGGGCCCCTCTGGGCCCCCGGCCACACTTCCCCGGCCGCTGGGTGAGCAGCGGGAAGGGGGCTGAAGCTTTTCCTGCTTCCTAAGCGGCCTCCACCCACCGGGTGTGGGGAGAGGGACCTGCAGCCGGTTACCTGTGCACAGGGGCGAGAGTCCTATCCCCCCTGACATCACCCCTCCCCACGGCAGGGAGGTGGTGGCACAACACGATTCAGAACGTAGCACAGTGCACAAGCCGGAGCTGTGCCCGAGCATTTCAAAATAGCACATCCTACAAGGAAAATTAGTTTTAATACACGTAAGTACAAGGCTTGGTTTTTGTTTTCATTTAAAAAAATTATAGCCAGTGAGCTGGCCACAGCTAGAAAAATAATAATAGTCTGGACTGTGATAACTCACACATTTTCTTTTTGCCCTAAGTTACCATGAGAACTTAATGTGCAGAAAAGACAGGAACAGAAAACCAAACGCCTAACAGATGATCGCACGTGTCGAACCCCTGGGAAGTCCTCCCCGTGCTCGGAAGGACGTCCTCCTCACCCGAGAGACCCTCTGACTTGCGGCAGATTTCCAGGTGCTCCCACGGTGCTCTCCTCCTCCCCTCCTCCCACTGTGCTCCCGGACCCCAGCCTCCACGTCACTCGCCCCCCCCTGGACCCCACCCTCCACGTCACTCGCCCCCCCCGGACCCCACCCTCCACGTCACTCGCCCCCCCCAGACCCCAGCCTCCACGTCACTCGCCCCTCCCACCCCAGCCTCCACGTCACTCGCCCCCCCCCGGACCCCACCCTCCACGTCACTCGCCCCCCCGGACCCCACCCTCCACGTCACTCGCCCCCCCCGGACCCCAGCCTCCACGTCACTCATGCCTTTCTTTCTAGTACAGCCCTTTCCAGCCGCTCCAGCTGCCACTGCCGTCTGCTCTCCAGGCCCGGCTCCGGGAGGCGTCGCGCTGTGCTGGGAGGAGCACCAGCCTCGCACGGCGGCCTGCCTGCTGGGGGGCGGTTTCAGCAAGTCCCCGGGCCTGGCGGTGACCGCACCACGACACTGAGCTCTCCTGGCTTCTCACCCGCAGAGCACGGACGTAGTGTCAACCTCTCTCTCTGCCTCTCTCCTCTCTCTCCTCTCGCTGGTTTTGAAGGTAAGTGAACAAGGTATGTTAGCACCTAGTATTGACAGTACCCAACATCTTCTAATCGGTACCCCCATTCCTGCTTTTAATGCTCACCTGTCCTTTCCTCTCAGCCTTCCTCCAGAGTATTTTTGCATTACCGACTTGAGAAGGACTCATGGCATGACCTGTGCCCTCTATTTTGAGGCTGCTAAGTGAGCTGCCATCTGAGAAGGAGACTCTCCTCCTGGACCTGTAATCTTACCAGTCAAAATTCATTTATTACTTTATGAAGAAACTGCTTCCAAGGAAAGCCAGTCCCGCTGGAAGAGC
Source organism: Vicugna pacos (assembly GCF_048564905.1). NCBI lineage: Eukaryota > Metazoa > Chordata > Mammalia > Artiodactyla > Camelidae > Vicugna > Vicugna pacos. The sequence continues at coordinate 71,006,127 of NC_133000.1, read as the reverse complement.
AAGCACATCACCCTCACAGCCATCCAACCTCGGCCTCCAGGAGGCACAGGAGGCTGTAACACCACCTAGAAACCACGGCGCTGCAAACCCTGGTGGGACAAGGCCACCCCCACAGGGTTCCGGAGAGCGCAGGGGGCGCTGTGTCTCAGAGCCTAGCTAAATGGACGGGGGACTTCGTACGAAAGGGAAAGCTCAGCCGTCCCGGGAGTCCCCTTGGCTCTGCGGGTCTGCGGGGGACAGACAGAGCCTGTCCTGTCTCGGCTGCACCCCCGGGGAGGGACAGAGCTGGACCGGCAGGGAGCAGGACTCAGGCAGGGACCTTGCTAGGTCACTCAGGACAGCCGCGCTCGGCCCCCAGCCTCACCCCTCCTTTCCCCGCTGCTTTATTATGCGCGCGATGAAAGGACAAAAAAACATGAAAGTCACAAAAGATAGAGACCAGGATAGACGCTCTTTTTCCCTCTCTGTCTTTGCATAACTGAAACTCAGATTCTGCTTTTTTTCCCCTCTGAAGGACTGGTTGGTAGGATTCATGAGTCCCTCATGCACGTAATAGCGACATTTATATGCAGACAGCCCCATCCAAATCTTTAAGGAAATTGTCGCGTATTCAGAGCCTTCCTTTGGAATGATTCTGTGCAATAAAGTGGCTCCCGAGGAAATTTCGCATTCTTCTCATATTTCAGCAGTGAGCAATACTCATCCAAAGGCTTGAGTGCAGGCGCCCCACGAGCACGGGGTGGACCAGGGGCGCCGGCAGTGCGCGGCTCTTTTGGAAGTACTTACTGGTACTGCAGTAAATAGGATTCAAAGATAAACTCTGCTATCTGTACATGAAAACAGGGGTATAAAACTTTCACCATGGCTGCGAGTCACAACCTAGTCTCCTGGGTCCACAAAGAAAAGCTACAAAATGCCAAACCACACGCATTTTCTTCTGAGCTCCACATTGTCACACTCACGCTTGGCTAATCTCTTAGGAAACTGAAGTCCAGAGGTGAGACAGCTCCAGGGAAACAGCTCCGTCCACCATCTCGGAGTTTAACTGCCTGAATGACAGTAAGGCAGTTGGCTTCCTCCATCTGGATAAAGAAGGCGCAGGGGTCTGCCGGGGCTGGGGACCAACATCTTTCTGTCTGCCCCATCTAAGCCCCTCTCTGGGCACCAGCAGCCAGGGGTGGAGGGCAAGTGAGGACGGAAGGAGAGGGGGACCCAGCACAAGAAAAGGAGGACTACGGGACGGTGTCCCCCGTGTGGCTGAGGCACGAAAGTGGTGTGAGCCCAAAATAAAAACCGAGCCCCGATCACCCGCCCCGAGGTGTGCGAGCTCATCTGCAGGGCCCATGAGGAACACATGTTAAAACGACCTGGAAGATCGGACTTTTCAAAGAGAAAGCAGAGTTTCCCCTTCTACCAAGGGAGGCAAGCTGGGAGGGAAAAACATTTAAAAGGAAACAGGCACTCCTGCCCCTGTTTCAGGACCACTGCTCACGAGTCAAGTCAGAAGACTCACATTTAATTTCAGACAGTGTTATCACAGAAACAAGATGATAAATGGAATGGAGAAAGCTAGCATGCCTTTAAACAAAGGTCTGCCTTCACCCCTTCACTGATAACCTGCATTTAGTCCATCAGCCAGGGTGAGGAGGCTGTTGAAGGGGCCCAGAGACTGAGGCTGTGATGAACTCGGGTGCTGGGAGGTGAAGGGGCGTACCTGGGTTCCAGGGGTAGCCAGGGGAGAGGGTAGCTTGCATCTGACAATCAACTGGGTTTCTGATTTTACCATAAGTTGAAAAGTGGGACAAGTATGGGAAAATCAGTTTTACTTACTCGTTTACTTTTCTGGAGCAAGTTGCGAGGGAGAGTGTGTTTGGGAGGTGGCCGGGGAGTTTAGTCCAGTTCACTTCCGTGTCTGTGACAGTGAAGATGCCGCCCAGGTGGGGACACTCAGAGGCAGACCTGAGGCATGAAGCCCACAGGGAGCCAGGCTGGAGAGGCGTGGGAGTCACCTCTCACACAGGAAATGGGATCCTGACAGCATACAGACTCCTAGCAGGAGATGAAATTGTGTCCCGGGAATCACAGTTTGAATGAAGTGGAAGTAAATTCATTTATCAGTCAAGTTTATAATCCCTTTCTCCACCGTGTTACTTACACGATGCAAAACAGGACCCCTAGAAAAGCTGGTTGGGATTAACTGCTGACAAAAATGGGAAACTTTGAGATACACTCTTGAATTCTGTATCACCTCACACTGGATGTACAGACTGGTTTTTAGCAAAAGAAATAAGTTCATTTTCAGCAAATGTAAATGGGTCTGATCATTTTTCATGCCTGGTTTCAGCATCCTATTTGAAGTTTGCTGAAAAAGTCTGGATTTCCTGGGTGGTGGCAAGTTGACCTCTCTGTAGCATCAACAGTTACAAGCAGAGGCTTCTATTTTTTCACCTTTCCATTAAATGGTTCTATCTAATGGTTTTGCTTGCTCTCATTCTGATTCATTCTAAGTTGATAAACACTCGTCAACAAAGAACGTTACAAGAAGCACACAGCATTGCTGTGAAGACTTCTTGTCTAGATACCTTGGGTCTGGATATAGACATTGCTCTGAAATGACTGTATCTGAAATTTATGAACATGCTTCATTGGTTCCTTTTTAGGGAAGAAAATACCAATCAACTGACAGTAAGATACCAACAGTCTCAGAAATCTGAAGTTCCTTATTTATAACTTTGTCAGCCCATGAAGATAACAGAACCAGTTAAATCTTTGAAAAATGGTAAGAATCCCTAAGTAAGAGCCTGCACTTTTTCTTCCTAATAAAACCCAGGATAAGGCAACATTTGTCAAGGCTACAAAAATTTATGCCAACGGTGAAATTAATAAAAGCAATGGAGCACGAGGAGCCTGCTGAAGTTAATTTTCCTTTTTCTAAAAGTCTGCCCAAGAGGTGAACAAACACAGATGTAAATTAAGCTCTTTCTGTGTGGATCAAAATATCTTTGTCAAATAACCCTTCATAGTATCAATCTGGCGTAGACTAGACAGATCTCATTGTTACGTCTGGGGATTCTACCTGGAGAGAAGAAAGAGAAATAAACAGAGCCTCCCTATTGATCTGTCCCTCTCCTTTTGCTGCTGATTTAAAGGTTCGCTTTCAGAGTCTTCCTGGGCACGTGCTGTGTCTCCCACAAACCTCTGGGGTCAAGGCCAGCCAACAAGCTCCAGAAGGTCTTCCTGAAACGGGCAGCACTGGGAAACTGAACGGGCCCAGATCTCCCCAGCATGCATGTTACGTAAACACGTCTGAGGACAAGGAGGTCGGCTTTCCTCCGTGCATCGCTTGGAATCCACTGCAGGATCAATGAGATCAAGATCTCCACTCGGCAGAGGTCTGGGTACCACGATAAATCTCAACTGGTACATTTCACACTGAATTTATTCAACAATACAAGTAGATTCTTTTCAAGGAGAAGGGAAAAAAACGCAGGTGCTTTATAGACTGGCCACAAATCAGTCTTTTCCCCACATCACTTCCATCAGCAATGTTTCAGTAATGTGGTTCCCGTAAAGGCTTGTGGGAATCAGAGACAGGAGCATAAAGCAGACCCGGGCCCACACATCTGGGATTACAGCTCTATCCACTGGGATGCGATTCAGGAGGATGGAAAAGGAATCTCAGAGAAACACGATTAAATCCAGCCACACAGACACACGTCAACAACACGTATTATAAAGGGGTCACACGTTTTCACTGTCATAAAATTTCATTTCAGGATGTGTACATAAACTGCAGAGTGTGCTTTAATTTTCTTAAGGGAAGTAATATTGAAGGGACCTTTAAAAATCTGCGGTAAAATTCCACACACCTGTTGGCTCGATTAAAACATTAGTTGTAAAGCTAAATGGTAAGGCACGTAATTTTCTACAAAAATTCTCTTTAATTGAGGTAGAGCCACCCATCAAAAAAAACAACAAAAGTCTGTATCCCCAGTGGAGAGAGGGAGGCCACGTTAACACAAGGAAAACCCTGCCCTAAGTGTCTTCTCTTTGAACAGCACACTTTCCATAGACAGAGATGTGTCCTGGTTTCCTGCACGCACCTGCCACCACAGCCTTTCAGGTGCGATAGGAAATGAAGAAGACCTCACAATATAACTTCGGTGCTTACATATCCCCTATCATCTGCTAAAGTGATCTTAATAACATCGTGAGATTTAAAAATACATATTCTAACCCATTTGTAAAACATTGCTTTATGCAGTGTGAGCTCGTGTATAAGATACAAGAATTAACAACTTTTTATTTTACCTAATTATGGACATTTACCAGTAATTTAATTCGAGCGAGTCAGCTGCACAGTTGATGAGACGATTCCTGAAATATTTTCCGGACTTCAACACCTATGACAGACGATTTCAGACTTTTGCTAAATGCAGTGGTTTTCCTGCACCAAGAGACCTCCGGCTGCTGCTGGTGGGAATTTGACTCCAGTGCCTGACACGGTGGCTTGAAATAACTGCGCCTGCCTCGGCTGCTTGCCCACACTGAGCCTTCAGAACGGGTTTACGAGGCTCAGAATTATATTCCCCTTAATTAAGACTTCATGAGTGTGTCAGCTGAGGGTCAGTGCACTCCTCAAAGTCACAGCAACGGAGCCCCAATGTGCCCCAGAACATCTCCTCTTTCTACTGCTCAGCACGGATTCTGTGACTCCAGATCATAGACACTGAGAATGTCGCACACACCACAGTGGAAAGAGAAAGACATCGGGGAGCTGAGGAAAATGAGACCTGGTATTGTGACTCCCTGGCCTGGGGTGGGGGTGGAATGGTGTATCCCCCAAATTCATGCTCACTCAGAACCAGAGAAGGTGCCCTTTTTTGGAAATAAGATCTTTGTGAATCTAGTTAAGGTGAGCCCATACTGGATAGGGTGGGCCCTAAACCCAACGCCTGCTGTCCTTAAAGAAGAGAAGGGGACACACAGAGACCCAGGCAGAGAGGTGACCGTGTGAAGATGGAGGCAGAGCCTGGGATGCTGTGTCTACAAGCCAAGGAGCGCCAACCGCTGGCAGCACCAGAGGCGAGAAGAGAGGGTTGGAACAGATTTCCCTCGGAGCCTGCAGGAGGAACCACACTGCTGACACTTGATCTCAGACCCTGGCCCCTAGAACTGTGAGAGAAAACATTTCTCTTGTTTTAAGCATCCCCTGCGTGGGGGACTTTGTGACGGCGGCTCCGGAGACTCGTACACAGCTATACAGTATTTGGTGAACCACTCAACTTCACCAAGGCTGACACAGCCACGTCTCTGCAGAAAGTCGTGGTGACAATGTTTCAGAAGCACTTTGTAAGTTGAAAACTGCTCTGTAAGCACCAGGCACCCTTAGTGATGAAGGAAGAGAGGTCAGTGAAACCTGGACGAGGCCAAGAACTTGATCCTGGGCAAGATGGGCAAGATTTGGAAGGACCTTTCTTTCCAAAGGGGCATTCCAGCTGAGGAAAACCACAGGAACAAAAACAGAGATGGAGAAGTGGAGAATTCATTTTCAAATGAATCAGATGCGGTAAAAAAAAAAATCTACAATGTTATGAGTTAAAACTCCTCTCCACTTTTCTAACCTACAGACGCTGAGCCAGTGAACACTTGTACTGGCTTCTTGGGACTGCTGTGACAAATGACCACAAACTGGGTGGCTCAGAAAGGGAGACATGTATCCTGTGAGAGTCCCGGAGGCCAGAACTCTGACATCTGGCAGCGCTGCACCCCGGGGCACTCTAGGGGACGCTCCTTCCCGGCTTCTTCTAGCTCCTGGTGACTCTAGGAGCTCCTCGGCCTGGCTCGGCACCCCTCACACCTCTGCCTCCTTTCCCCTCGGCCTCACTCTTACGAGGGTACTTGTTACGGTGCTGAGAGCTCAACAGATAATCCCGGACGAGCTCCTCCTCTCGAGATCCGTGGCTTACTCACGTGTGCAAAGACCCTCTCCCCAGAGAGGGTCCCATTCAGACGTTCCAGGGACGAGCAGGGTGCGGGGACCCATTCCATTCATTATAGTACTTAAGGGTCTGGAAAGAGAAGGAGGCTGAATGACAGACACCTCATCTTAGGAAGGAGCAGAATCGGCAGCTCGATGTGCATGAATCGGCAGTCACGCAGCGGGACGCGCATCTGCCATCCCAAAGCAACCACTTCATGCCAAAAACAATGATGGCAACGAACATCTTTCAGACAAAGACCTTACAAGCCGACACCAAAGGGGGTCAAGTAAGTAAGTGGCATATATTTTGTAACTATTAATTTTGACCTACATTTTCATTAAGTCAATTTTTATTACTTCAGATTGCTTCACTATCTCTTAACCCATTGCCTTTTCTCACATTAAAATTTAGAAACTTCAAAATACTACTTCCTATCAGACTTTAGTTCAGAATCACCTTCATGGAAATTCAACTTTTCTAAGACCCGATGTCTCTTGCCAAATCATAATTCTTCTTTCCTTCAAGACTCTTAATTTCAAAAGCCAACAAAATTAGACACACTTCTGGATTTAATGCTTCTCCATCACTTAAATCACCAGAAGAAGTTTAAGAGCAATTCCTAAAACAGGCAATCCTATACGTGGTTTAAAATTCGCTAAAAACAAATAACCACAAAAAAAAAACAACTCAGCCTTCGATGATTCAAATGCAGGCTCACTAATGAGACCCTGTTAATACTTCATGCACAGCCTCTTCCCATTCACTTCAAAATACTTCTGTAATGGAGATTGGAAGACACACCACGCTCCTAGGAGTAATGAAAAATTCAAATGTGTTTAGGGAAGATCTTCAGCTATAATTCAAACGATGCTGCTTAAACATTTCTAAAAGGACCTCCGAGCCTCTGCTCGGAACGAGACTCAGAGCGTGGCTGGGTCCCGCGGCCGGCGCGGGCGGGGCCGGGTGTCAGCGTCCTCAGCAGCAGGAACGGCCATCCTGCCTGTGAGATCTGGTGCCTTTTTCCTGACAAGACGTGGAGAAGCAAGTGGTGATGAAAGGGACTCCAGCCCATCCATGCGGCCAAACCGAGGCTGTGAACAATCGTGAGCCCCCAAAGCCATCGTGGTCCCCCTGGGACCAACTCTGTCACCAGGGAGCTGTTCACGTCTGCGCACCTGCTGCCCCGCGCAGACCTGCGTGCTGATTTGAGCCAACTGGCTCTTTGCTACATCTCTCGATTTATAAAAATGCAGGATGTGTTGCTTTTCTTGAAAATGCAACAGCTCGAGATTGAAGTATATGTGGCCACCCCTGATGATTAGAATGGCATACGGGTTGACATATTGCCACAAATTACATAGTCTCTAAACTGGAACATGTGAATGAGTCCCCGGGGAGCCCTCGGGGAGCCCTCGGGCTACGGCTCATCAGTACATCGCGGTGACATGAAAGACTTCTACAAAACCACAAAGTTGACTCCAATTACGGAAAATCCTGCTTTAAAACATAAAGGTGCTGTTACAGGAAATTTCATGATCCCACAGGGTTTTAGTGACATGGCAACTAATCACTTGGCCTTCCCTGCTTGGCTGTACTGCTGTTAGAGCGCAGTGGAATAATCACATTCATTCAAACTCTTCGCTGTTTTTCCTCAGATTTTCTTAAAACAATTGAGATCGAAATGTTATTAAGGGCTTATAGAATACTTTTTAAATGCAAACATAAAATAATTAATGAGCAAAATATTATTCCCAAGCAGTTATTATACCATGCAGTTTAATGCAATTAGCATTTATGAACACCTAGCACATGCCCACGATACGACAGAAACAGACCTACAAGGCGGGTCGGGTATGTACCGACGTCAGACAGCTTCCATGAATCTTAGAGAAGAGTGATTTCCCCAAATCCCTGGTTATTCCACACTACAATTTTTCAAATAAGCCCTATGAATTCAGTAAATTCTCAATATAAAGAAAATGTAAATTTAAAAATTTGAATATAGGACTAAAAGATTGCTATTGTCACAAACAGTTTCAAAGGCTAAATCTCTCAAATGCAAAAGACAGTTAATAACATTCTGGGAATAGCTACTCGTTTATTCATTTAGACTCAGACTTGCACAAAATCACCCACTGCGTGCTCCTCACACCCAAGGACCACGAAGCCGTCACACAGCATCGTCCTGCCAGCACTGCCTACGGAGGTGTTCCCTGTGCCGTGCAGGTGTGCCTCCTGCTGTCCCCACCCCTCCTTCTCTCCTCCTGGTTTCTGTGATACTTTCCTGTGGTGCATTTTATAAACCTTTTCTTTCCTACTAACGTCCTTCTCCCTCTTCTCCACGTTCTTCCTGGGTGAAATGATCCAATTAGACACATTTCCAAAAAGATGACTGACTACGTTTTCTAAAAACAACCGAGCTCCCAGAATCAAGTCTTCTCAGCACCTTGTCGGGATTTCCCTTAAAAATCTCAAACTTAGAACATCTAGAACTGAGTATCTTTCTTTCCAAACTGCCTCATCCTCCAGGATTTTCCTCTCTTGGTGGGCATAAGACCACGCTCACGGGCTGAGACCCTTCAGTGTCCTTTCTAGCTGGTCTCCCCTCTTGCCCTGCACATCCAGTCACTCACTCCCTGAAGCCTCTCCTCCTGGTGAATGTCACCGCCGTGTCCCACCGCGCCTGCTCAAATGCAGCCCTTGTTTGAGTGTTTCCATAACCCCGCATCCTTTTTCCCTAATCAACCCTATATTCCATCCTCTGTTTTCCTTAACTTCATTCCCCACCCTGTCTAACAACACGTGATGAGTTAACACTGGCAAGAGGACAAAGCCCTGAGTAGAACATGTGCATTTATGCATGTCTTCCCCAGAAGCAACCTTCCCAGACGTCTTCCCTCCCAATCTCTGTGGGCTCACCCGACTACACGTGATGGCGCGGTGGGATGTCTGGCAGCCTTCATCCTGGGCGCGTCCTGTACTGCGGACGCTGGGAAGTGGGAGCGTCACCATCTCAGACTCCTCTGCAGCCGGGGCGGGGCCGTTCTCAGCGCCCACCCGTCCGGAACCGCCACTCAAGGCTTAGAAGGTGGCCATGGTGGGGGCTGTTCCTCTGACCTGGCGAGCGTGTCATGAAGATGACTGTCTTTCCCCAGCAGTGAGGTCTGGGCCAGGCACCAACCCTTCCTTGTTGAGGGCCAGGGTGCGGGCATTGCACTGGTTTGGGCGGGGCAGTGACTGAGAACCAGTACCACGAGCACCCGCTCCTTAGTCCCTGACCAGATGCGGCCCTGACGGCTCTGCCAGCCCCGTCCTGCTCTGTGGCCCTCGGGTCAGTTCTGCAAGTTCAACTCAGTCTCCCAACAGTTCTCTTCCTGCAATGAGGCCATTCTCCGCTCGAACAGCTCTACTGCTTCTGTCCCATGACACTGAACCCTGAGGGACGGACCACCTGCCCGAGCCCCCATCTTTACTGGATGCCCCTGCCCTGCACCCTCAGTGAGCCCAGACTCGCCCTTGGAGGTCTAGGCCACACTTCACCTCCTCTAGAAAACATTTCTATACTTTTTTTGGAACCAAATAAATTCTTTTTCCTTTGTGATAATAGAGAACTTTAAAACATATTACTAATATTTTACAAGCAAAGTATAGCATACTTATTTGTTAATTCACCTGTTCCTTAATTGCCTGTGACCTATTTGAGGACAAGGGGTATGTATAATTTACTCATCTTTGACCCTCTAATGCCCTGGGGTCGGCATACAGGCGTCTCCGTAAACACTGGTGGAAAGGAACTGAAACACATGAGAGGAAGAGAGGGAGCAGCGACTTCACCCTCTGATGTGTTCTTCGTGCTACATGCCAACCCGGGGACAAATCTACAAATCCCAAAGTGGAAGAATTCACTCTGGATGGGAGCCTAAGTGGGTGTGGATTTTAGCATTAAAAGATGGATGTAATTTGACCTTGTGAAGACCAGACTCCAGCTTGAGTGTGGGGAAGGGAGATACAGGAATACAGTGAGTGGATTAGGAAAATAACTTGAACAGAGGTTCTCTGTGGGAGAGTCACGACAGGTGAGTCTTGGAGGGAGTGGCAGGCGTCCGCCCCGGGGAGCCTGATGTGAGCCCAGGGAAGGTGTCAGGTTTAGACGGGCAAGGGCTGGTCCTCGCAGGTCCTGAAGAAAGAGGCATGTTTCACAGAGCTGGCTGGGGAACAGAGAGATCTGAGAGTCACTTTCTTTCTCAGGTCCACCTGCTTCAGGAAACGTAATTGAATACCGAGAACTATGTTGAGGGAGGGTAGTAAACCCAGATGGCCAGCATTTGTTTAGATTTTGAAAATATCCCGCAGTTCAGAGCAGAGCTCCTGGAGTAAATCCAGGTCTCTTGCTCCTATTAAGTTGTGAATCTGGAAACATTACGAGAAGAATCACACAGCATGCTTCATCACCCACATTCTGGAGATGCTAAGTCCGTATCAGGCGAAAGGAAACAACTTAGAGAAGAAACATCCTGTGGGTTGTTCACCCAGCTTGCGTTTACCAAAACTCTTAAATATCCAAAGCTCAAAGGCACGTCCTTCAGACCCCTGGTCCACGAGCACACACGATGAGCGACTCAGGGCTCATCACTCACCCGTCCTGCGTAGTGGATGACGGTGAACGCCGTGCCGTGGTCTTTGAGGGCGACGTTCCCGTTCCCATCCTTCATGGGAGAGTAGACCACATTCGTGTTGGAGGATTCTAGAAGATTGTGTAGCTTTTTGGGAAGAGTTGTTTCCACTGACCAAATCATTTGACTTTCTTCATCCAATAAAGAGAGAAATCCAGAAGGTTTCTGCAAGTTAAGAAGAGAGAGTTTTTTTTCCCTTCTCTTACTCAGTTTGGTATTTGTGTTATTGTTCATGCACACTTATCTACAGTCCCATGATGCTCATATATACGCTCAGAAAGTGAGTTTGTCTGTACTTTCAATACACATCTATTTCTGCCCACTGTCACGTCCCCGTTACCTAGCAAACCTTTGATGTAATGTCGGCCCCCAAGAGGATTTACTGATTAGAGGAGTTAATAAATAAAAGAGTGTATTTTAATGCCATTAAAAACACTGGAGTTTAAAAAAATAAAATCTCCAACTATGGAAAAGTCATTTTTTTTTCTTGTCCTATACCCCACGTGAAACACTTCATACCTGTGGCGGGACACATAACTGATCAAAGAACAAAACGTACAATGATGTTAAGTCGTAACAAGTGTAGCAAAGTCCCACCCAGCGGGAGGGGAAGGGACCCTATGATAGTCCAATATTTACACCCAGAAAAAAGAAAGTTTGAAGCGATAACTTGCAAAATTCAAACTAGAAGTGTGATAGTTAATAACTGCCAAACAAGGAAACTAACATCAAACAGTAAGAAACAATTTAAAATTAATCTCATGTGAAGAAAAATGCTGCTTCAAGAACTTCCCCACTTCTGACACTGCACCGCCTACGCAGAGCACCATTCTGCCCACGGGCCTTTGACATCAGTCAAGTAACTGTTTACCCACCTGCTGCACTGTTCGCCTTTTCTTTCCCAGGGCCGTAGGGAAGATTTTCTATTGACAGGTCAAATCTACCTTTTAAAATGTGGTATTTTGTATTATTTATTTGCATTATTCTCCATATATCTCAATCCTTCCCATGGACTCAGTGTGCTTTTCAAAGTGTGAACCCCCTAAAAACAATTCTCAGGGAGTGGAGAGATCTGTCTTGCCCCCTAGAGTGATGTCAGCTTGTATTAGATCTCAGGTCACAGAACCGTCCACTACAGGCCTTTCATGATGTCATTTACTGGGTCAAGAGAAAGTCATTTTTTGTGTCTGAACTATTCTAGGTGTTTGAAGTCTTCTGGGATCTCCTGGTCATAGTAGAGAAAATTCAGACTGTGTGTCATTGTCTGAGGGCTGCAAAAGTTGAGATCATTCTGGTGCCATCCACGGGGAATAAAGGTTGAGCCCGCTGGCCTTCGAGAGGGCCTATGCCTGGTGGGGGCTCGGGCACCAGAGCGAACCCTTCTGGAGCTATTTGCCAACTATGACAGCATCTCTAGGCGAGGGGCTGGACAGCCTCCGTGGAAGGAAAGGGAAGAACTAAGGAGGCAGGAAACAGCAGTAAAATGCAGGGAATGCCAGCAAAACCAAGTTCACCTCCCACAGCAAATCACCTAGATTAGTAAGAGCTGGAGAGACTTCTGCCTCCAGTGTAAAAATGTTTTTTGATAAGGAAATCTGGAGAAGAAAGCGCACTGCGTAGTTCATCCCAAGATCTTCAGAGTAGCCAAGGACTCCATGAAGGACTCAGAGATTTAAAAAAAAATTAAAGCATGGCTGTACAGAATGGGTGGGTAAGGGCCCTCAAAGAGAGCAATGGATTTAAGAAGTTTGCTGCTAACTGGTCTTGCCTGGCCTGTGTTAAAAATCAGAAATGCTTTATTTCAATTTACAGCAACTATCTGCTGAAGAGGAAAGAAGATGTTGATACTATAATCTCAGAAGTCATTTCTTCATCTATTACCAGAGCATGGTGTCACAGCACCTCTCCTCATGTGGTACACTCACACGCATCCACACACAAACATACAGACACGTGCACACACACACACACACAGTGGAGGGGGTAATGGGCTATTTAAGGTGTTGCACGTGTGTCTGTATTTTGGTGGCACTGAGAGACGTCCTGTTTGGAAGTGAGAGTATTTGCTTTACTGGGTGTTTCAGTAACTCAAAGACAAGGTCCCAATTAGTCTAAGAAAAGGAATCAATCCAAAAAGAGCTGAATTACTGTACTCCAAACACAAGATGAGATTTCCCAAGGATGGGGGGTTGGTTACCAACAAGATATTTTTCAGAGCATGATACTTTGTATCATCTCAAAAATTCTTTGAATTTATACGTTATATTTTCTCATATTTGGTATAAAGCCACGAAAGAGTGGGGTTATCAAATTTGGAGGCTTGGAAAACTTGCTAAAGTGTCAGAAGAAGAAAAAAATGGAGAAATGGGTTCTAAAAAAAGGATGAATGGCCTTCGATGCCTTCAGAGGAGGCTGAGTTGTCCTACTGGGTGTGGAAGGACGTCACAGTTTCATCCTTACATCAGAAGCGTCAAGGGCAGAGACAGCGACAGAATGCCCTGGACACATGGAGAGTTCGGTGAGGATCTGCACTGACCCTGCTCCTCGGAGACGTGAGACAAACATGTGATCACTGGAACACAGAGACAGCCGTGCAAACACTCTGCACGCCTGTGCGCAGTGGAGGGTTATGAGTTGCTAGGAAGGAAATAACCAGCCTGTTTTGTGCCGTAGAGTATACGCTTGCCTGGTGTGTAGACCTACATATTTGCAGGTAAAAAGGCTAGCTTCACCCTCTGTTTGGTACGTCTTTTCATTTCATTTCTCCGGGTATCCAAGAGAAGCCACAGCAGTAACACCCGCTCTCATTTCCAGCCCATCCTGATGAGGGACCCACTACTGAAATACTCATTCCAAAGAAGAAACAAAAAGACAGAAATAACCCCGTGCTGCTGACCGCTGTGCAGCAGCCAACGACATGGCAGCCGGCAAGCATGAGGGGAGTGGGTGCCCGCGGGGAACGGGTGGCCGAGGCTTCCGATGGACAGTTAAGGGTCTGTCACCCTCAGGCCACTTTTCAGTCTTATATAGATTAACTATATGCTACATGTGTCAGGATGAGGGAGGACTTTCTGGAGGAAGAGACCTTCTTCTCGAATTAAAATAAGGAATGTCGACAAGCTGGTAGCAGAAACAAGAACATGTTACAGATTAGGAAAGTACATAAAACAAAGTCATTGTAAGCAGACACTTAAGAAAATTCAGGGTAGAAAATTATATATTATGCTCCCCAGTAGCTAAATGGTCTCAGTTTTAAACAACATTCAAATGTTTTAGAAATGTTACTGGTAAATCTATACAACGTCTTGTATTAGTAGACAAGTGATGGCTGATTGTATGATCGAGTTTCATTCTTATGATGACGATATTGAGGCAAAGATTCTTGCATTGTAAGGTAGAAAGGACAAAGATTCATATAAACACTTGCAAATGTACTGTTATATGTATATATATTTTGCCATTTTTCTATATTTTTTGTTTTGGGGGGTAATTTGATTGATTGATTGATTTTTTAATGGAGGGACTGGGGATTGAACCCAGAACCTTGTGCATGCTAAGCACTCACTCTACCACTGAGCTACACCCTCCTCCCCCCCTTTTTTTTTCTATATTTAAACTTAAAAATTTGGGGATAAAAAAGATTGTTGAGTTTGTTTTGTGATCTTGTTAGCCTCGGTATTATTTTATAAAATAGTAGGTCTGTATGATGTGCATTTGTAACCACACCAAAAGAAGAGTTTCAGCGACATAACCAATGCTCAGTGTTTTTATAACAAAATGATCTGATATTTCTTGTCATTTCAATTGATCGATAATCCTTCAAATGTCCTTTCAGAGGAAGGTCACGTGCGCCTCAATCAACATGGAAAGAGTATAAATAAGTTACAAACTGCCGAGCCGCCTATAAAGATACCCCCCAAATACAGCCCCTTGAAAGAAAACTCTTTGTCTTCAGTATATTTAAATGCACGTACCCTGGAAAGTAGCTAATTATATGATATGAATACCTGGAAAAAAAAATCCAAAACTGCAGTCTGGTTACCAGGAGAATAAGCGGTTTCCATGGTAACTCCCTCTTGTACACATTCTGTTTGCTCGTGTTGAAAAAGCACTTCATTGACATAGTGGTGCATCTTCTCATTGGTCATGTTGACACAGAGCTATTGTGGGGAGAAAGAAAACAGTTCACAAGAGAATTCGGCACGCAGACCCCCCGCTCCACACCCCGTTTCAGAGGGCGAGATGCAGGCTCGAGAACGCTCAGCGCCAGTTAGCGTCTCCCGATGCCGCCCTGAGAAGTCAAAAGAGCTCGGCTTGACGCTGCTGACTTCACACGGCCCGATTATGCAAGTGAGGGCTGGCCCTGAAAAGCAGCAGGAAGTATAACGACAACATTAACTTACAAATGTGGGGCCTAAAATATATGTGAGTTTTTTAAAAATATTTCCAAAAGGAAATGACGTTTGGGCCCTTGCCAACAAGTGACGACAAAGCTGCCCTAACCTCAGACACCAGGGAAAGGAGGGGTGTTTCCTGCCTCCTCATTCCTGTTGCAAAAAGGAGCACGGGGTTTGTTTGAGAAAGGATACTGGTCTAAATATCTCACTGCAGGCACCAAGTCCTGTGGCACAAAATTTTTACATTTTCCTCTTTCCGCCAGGCGTGCCCATCAGGAAACAAATGTGCTATTCCTTAATCTTCAAGTGCTAACTTATTAACCTTAAAAATATCTTAAAATGTTAGAAAATAAAATAGAACAACCCAAGTCTAGCCAAAATGAAGCCTTGCTTTCCCTCTGGGTAGACTTTCCTGTTTTTCTGCTTTTTTTTCAATAATCCAAAAACCTCAAAAAAGTTGTCTTTTCTTATCTCAAATTCCTCTTCTCCCCACTACTGAACTCAGTAGGTTTTTGCTCCCCTTGCTCCACCAAAAGTGCTTTTTTGGGGTCACCAGTGATGCGTGCATTTCTAAATCTGACGTTCAGCTCTGTGTTCACTGCCCTTGACCTCCCAGTGATGTCTGAGAGCCCATTCTTCTGCGTTCCTTGAGTGCTGCCCCCAGCGTCTTCCAGGACGTCACACTCTCGGGGCTCCTGCCTCACTGGCCAGTCCTTGTCTGTCTCCTCTGACTCCACCCTGGAGTGGTCCAGGGCTCCGTCCAGGGCCTCCTGTCTTCGGTCCCTACACCCCCTACCTTTGTGATCTCACGGCAGTTTCACAGACCATCCTGCCTTCCCATCTGCACCCTAACCACGACGTTAGAAACAGTAAAACCCCGAATCACTTAGAAACATTTAGAATTCAGTAACTCACTGAAAATAGAGATGAACAATTTATATACATCAAAGTTACTGATAAAAAGTTTGTAAAAGGACATCAGATCTCATTTGCAAAGGGAACAACATCTAAGATTATGTTTAACGTAAAATGTGCAGTATTTATATAAAGAAAATGCCAAAGCTTTTGTAAATCACACAAGACTGGAATAGTCACTGGAAAAAAGAAGACCGCCCTGGGCGCCTCCTTCCCACGCGCCTGAGTTCTCCTCCAAATCTGGTGTCATCCTAGCACCTGCTAAGTAGGAGCTCCTCTCAGACAGACATTTGGTCCCCACGGGTTCTCTCCAGGACACGGAAGAGCTTCCTTTGGGCTCCAGCTTCCAACCAGCAAGTCAAGTCAACGTCTCAAAGGACCAACGCCAGGACACGTTAACTCTCTGCACGGGTGGCCTGAGCCTGCCCATCAGAGGGTGGCTATTAATAAAGGAAGAATACAATACACATAGGAACAGAGACCCATCCTCTCACAGGTCTAGCTACTAGGAAGGATGGAAATGTGTGCGATTCCAGGGACACGAAGCAGTCCCAGAGGGAAGAAACGAAGGAACACATCAGAGTGCAGGGCACGAGTCAGCCCACAGGGGGAGCTTGACCTGAGATGAGCTGTCTGCGAGGAAGGTCTGCTCTTCAGTTCTTGCCGGGACCAGAATTTGGTGAGTAGGCAGAGGCAGCTCAAGCATCTCCGGAAACGGCGTGATTGGAGGCTGCAGGCAAGGGGCTGCCCTGATGGCAGCACAAGCTGGAGAGCTGAAAATGCAGAGGCTCAACGCCCGAATCTAGACAAGTTATCTGGGTGATGAATGTGCATCGATATCTCATTATTAGGGCAACAGGTAGAGAATAATCAATGCAGTAGAAATATTCCGAATAAAATATTTAAATAACTTATGAAAAATAAGATCCGAATACCACATATTGACATGCACAGAATATTCAAAATACTTCTTAGCTCCAGATCAAAAAAGGTGTCCCAGGGTCACTGCCCTTGCTTCCAGTAGTTTTTCTTGCCTCTGCTTCACCATAAACAACGGTTTCTGTAAATCTGGTGACAAGTGACTGTCTATAGACTGAATGAGCTTCCCTACTGCCTTCCATCACAAAGTAAGATCTAAATTAAAAATAAAATAAGAGCCATGCCACATTGCTGCTGTCTTGGAAGTCATTTTAAACCCTAAAGAACTTTGAGATTTGCAGACGCTAACTACCATATAGAAAACAGATGAACGACAAGGTTCTACTGGACAGCACAGGGACGTGTGTATCCAATACCTTGTGGTAACGCACAATGAAAAAGAACGTGGAAACAAATACACGTATGTATACGTACTGCTGAAGCATCAGGCTGGACGCCAGAAACTGACACAACATTGTAAACTGACTACACTTCAGTTAAAAACATAAATTAAAACAAAAACCTAAAGTACTTGAGAGAACTTGCTGAGACTTGGAATCTCTCTCTGCATCCTCTCTTCCTGCCAATGCTCCGTCCGTGATCTCTAAAATTTCTTGAGTTTTCTCCCTTCTATCTGATTGGGCCAGTAGTTAACCAGAACTTTCCCTCTCTGCCCCTTGACAAGATTCCTAGATCCCATGAGATATATGCAAAGCTGGAAGGTTCTTTAAATTTAAAGCTAAATGTTTCTTAAATACACTCACATTTTGCTGATCAATTCTCTGAATGTAAAAATATCAAAACTACAGTCACTTCGTTTGAGAACATACCATATAGAGCACTTAACTGTATATGCTGGCTGTTTGGGCAAAAACAGTTTGCATATAGATGTAGACCCATAAATCCCACACATAACAGCTGGCAAAGGAAGGGCTGGGATTCAGCATTTAAATATCATCTGAAAAATATTTCCTTCCTTGTACCTGATACAATGTAGCACAGCCATCCCCTAGAATTGTTCCATCAAAGCTAACTGGTAGCAATAGCTCAGGATCTCTGTTTGTTTTATCTGTGGTGTATAAATCTCCAGGAATGATTCTGCAAAGACAAATCACTTTCTATAAAAGCCCCCTGAGAAAGGAGTATTTATCACTATCATTTCAATCATGAATGAAAAACAAATTTCTGAAAGTAGTTGTTAGAGGAAAAAAATTTTCAATTTTTTTATTTGCTTAAAAAATCATAATTTGAGGTGTTTCCCCACTGTAATAATGTGTCAAACTCTAATACTGTAATAATTTCTCTACTGAAGATCTTAAATGCTATAAAACGATTTCTTGATTTTGGAGTAAAATATTTACAGTAAATGTCCAGAAAATAAATGACTCCATTATGGAATGAAACCACTGGAAAAGATTCTCTTTGATGAGATGATGTACATGACTGTAATTTTTCAAACTTTTTGAAGTTAATAAATGCATCGAATTATTTAAGACAACACAAATAGATCTTTTACCTCAGCAGTCTGACTTTAAAATGGCTATGAAAGGTGCACCTAAATGTTATATATTTTGGGAAATAGATTACTCAAGAAATAAATGTAGAGGCCAAGGAAAATAGCATGATGTGTGTGACTACGTGAAACAATGCGAAATCTGACAAAGGAGCCTGAAACAAGACCGTAAGTGGCTGATTCTCTGCTGTGGAAGGAATACTCAAATTCTATGACATTTATCTTTCCCCTCATCTTGAGATTCTCTAATTGAACACACTTAGAGGTGGATGTCGCACACGTATTTCATATAATTCTCTTACCATTTTGTATTCAGAATAGACTGAGGCCAGTAGTTACAAAAAGCACTTTTTGATGACAATCTGACTCAGTCCTCTTGCTCCTGACTGCTGACAGCTGACCACCTCTGTATATAAAGTCTGCTGCAGCCTGATTTCAGAATAAAAACAGACATTTTTAAATGGCTTTGTTTCCTAGGATTTTATTGAACCGAATGCTGGCTTTATTAAACCAAGTCACTGTTTTAGTCAGAATGGAGATGCCGTGTGTGTGTGTGGATGGAGCCACAGTAACTTTCTAGGGCTGGAAAAAGCTTTTCCAGTCTTTTTTTCCCCCAGGAAGGCACGCCTAAAGCTGTCTACCAAATGTTCGGTAACAAAAAACTGATTTGGCCTGTGCTTCTGAACAGAGCAACTCACCTGATTGCTCTCCTGGTCAAAATGATTCACAGAACATCCAGCTTCCCCACTGAGCTCTCCCGTTTTCAGTCTGCACTGGGGACGGGACTTGGTGACATGGGTGATTCTTAGAACACATCGGAAATGTTTACTGTGCATCGTGTTCTTTGTATTATGGAGGGAAAAAAAGAAGCAGTTTATAAAAATCCCAAGGAGAACTCCAGCGGGATGGGTGAAACTGAGCAGCCTGCGGGGTGATGTTTGACTTGTAGCTTCTATCAGAGGGCTGCTTCTGCAGCTGCCTGAGTACCTGGATTTCTAGCAGAGGAGAGCAGCGCGGGGGGCATATGAAAACCATAAGTAGAATGGTTTTCAAACTCATTTTGAAGTAATGCACAAACTTTTTTTTACCAAAATAGTTTGCCTTTCCTGACTCTAAATTGTTCAAATCGCTCACCGGTTAAAATACAAAAGAAGTGCTAGAAATGTGAATTTCAGACCCGCCAGGAAAGGCAGCCAAGGAGACGATCGATCGGGACACATCACCGGAGCAGACGCCCAGCTGGGGAGCCGGAAGACGCAGCCCACCCACCAAATGGGGGCCAGAATCACGAGGAGATCCTGCATATCCTCAGTTCACGTTCACTGAGCTGCTCTGTGTGCACACAAAAGGCTTGTGAAGGCAGATTAGTGTATGTACCTACAAGTGTGAATCTGAACCAAGAACTGAGAACATCGCTGACTTCAGTGCAAAACAAACATCGCTTTTACTTTTTCACTCCATCCATCAGAACTGTTCTTGGGTTTCATTAAATTTCCAGGTCTTCCTCAGTGCAGACTTGAATGTGGATAAAAGGTGAGTATTCATAAATGACAATGAAAAATTATTAAATACTGCTTAATCAGCGTGCGCCATTCTCTGATTAAAATACACGCTTTGTACATGAAGTGCTGTCACTAAGCGGTTGTTTAATAATAAAAATTATGCACCCTTTGAAAACACTCTTTAGTAACAGAACATTATTGCGTATCCAGATGGCCTATCATTTGTATTAATGACAAACTTAATTTCTTGAGTAAATTTTCACCAACTGTTCTCCCTTTATTTTTATTACTCAGTGAAATTTATCTGAAGCAAAAATATAATAAAGCGTGACATATGCATCCCAGAATTAAAGTGGAGATTAATTAAAGCTGACTCTAGTTGAAGGCAGAGCCCCAGGCATGAGACAGTGATTTGAAATCCTACCGAACATTGGAATTAACCAGGAGCTCTACAAAAAAGGCTGATGTCTGGGCCTGACCCCAAACCAATTAAATCAGAGTGGGGCCCAGGCACTGATGTATTTTAAAAGCTCTCCAGGTGATTATAATATGTAGGCCTGGTGGAATACACTGAGATAGATGCTGGTAAATACAATCCATTTAACTGATTTCCTCATCAATTTATGTGTGTGTGTGTGTGTGTGTTTGTGTGTGTGTGTGTGTGTGTGAGACATATATATCATGCAGTTATACTTTAAAGGACATTCGTTCCTGTCCAAAACGTCCATTAGACATTTGGTCCATACCGAAAAGTCCTTGACAGTTGGTCCTGTCCAAAACCATCTGGCGTAGACCAAATATGCTCATGGACATTTTGGATAGGACCAAAGTTCAAGGATTTTTGGTGTGGACTAAACGTCTTATAGAGGTTTTGGACAGGACTTAATGCCTACTAACCCATTTATACATATATATATATATATATGAGACAGCAGGAATGATGTCAGATTTGAGATACTCAGTATTCCTCAAGTATGTTCAGCAGAACATTAATTGTATGAGATGTCAATTACTATTGTCTGAAAAACAACAGAACTGAAGCCTACCGGAGAAACACTGAGCTAAACTAACACTTCCCTGCAGGACTTCTCAGGGCCTTGCCTTTGCCAGGGGTGCTGTGAATCTCCAACTTACTTTTTTTGAAGAACGCCGGGGGCTTAGAGATTGCTATATGTACTTTCCCCAACAAGTCAGTCATTCCTGGTTTAGGCACCTTTTCTGTAAAACGGCAGGAGTTGAGGGGCAGGGAGGGATGGTGATGAGGAAATAGTATTTCTCGGATCAGTTTCAGCTTTAACATTCTGTCATTTATGTTGCCAGCTTTGACTGAGCCATCACGGTAAAACCTTTCTTCTCTCTGTCCCTGTTTGGGAAAAGTCATGCTGCCTTTCTCCCAGCACCATCTCTCAACTCGACAGTGAGAAGAGACCGCCTCGGCCAACAACCTGACGTGCTTTGTAACACAGGAGCCGGCGCTCGGTGAGCGCGGGGCACGGTGTGGCAGGACTGCTTCCCTGGCCGAGCCCTGCACCAGAAGCCTCACCAGCAGGTTCCAGGCCCGGGGCCCTGCAGGGACCCGCCTCTGCACTTGTTTGTCTGCTGGTTTTGTTTGGTTCTCACCCTTCCTACTTTGCACCCCTTTCAGTAGATTACCGTTTCTCTTTGCAATTTTGATATCAAATTCCATGCAATAGGTTTTAAGCAAATGCAGCTGGCAGTTACTTCACAGGCACAATGACATTTTCATACAGATTAAAAAAAAGAAAAACTTTCTCTGTAACATTTCTTTCAGTGATTGTGTTACTCGGTGCAACACAGATTCACAGAATAAATCCACTGTTTTAATGAGTTTAATTCACACCCATAATCCCCTTTAACATGAACAATCACTATGCGGGGACCAGAGGGGTTTTCTGAAGGGCTCAGCCGACAATAAACCTATTGGATAACTTTCTTCCCATATTCTATTTAACAATCTGCTAACATCAGATTGAAAAATGCAAATTCTACTGAAATAACCGTCCTTTTCAAATACTTGTCATTATCCAGGATTGAATGCAAAGCTTAGAGAGACACTGAAGAAGTAACAGAGCCCAGAGCAGCGGCCCTAAGGTGTCAAAGAAACAGCGGCACGGAGAGCACTGCCCTGGGGCCCGATGGGTTGGTGTCAGAACTCCCACGCGGCCCCAGACAGACTTCGGGACATCCCACCCCTCTCTGAGGGGGTGGCCGGAGGTGCCGGCCGTCATCTAAGGGGGGGCTCCTGACTCACAGCGAGGGCGCGAGACACTGCAGCCACTGCTGAGGGTCGGCCGCAAACTATGTGGGCCCCCGTGCCTGGGCGGTGCCCTGGGGGCCTGCGGTGAGGGTGGGCTTCTCCCTGGGTCGTTGTCATTGTAAGAACTCAATTCACTCTCTTCTAAAGAGGCCTGAAATATATTTTCCACTCCATTCATTCTGCGCATGGCATTCTGTAACACTTCCGTTTAACGTTCTGGTGCGGGCAGACCTCGGAGGTATTTCGGGTTTGGCTCTAAAACAGAGCAAGGCAGCGGGTCACGTACATTTTTTGGTTCCCCAGTGCATATAAATGTCATGTTTACACTACACTGCAGTCTATTAAGTGTGCAATAGCATTATGATTTAAAAAATAATGTACACACCTTAATTAAATATATTTTATTGCTAAAAATATGCTAACCATCACCTGTGCCTTCACTGAGTCAGAAGCAGTAATATCAAAGATCACTGACCACAGATCATCGTAACAGATGTGAAAGCAATGACAAAGTCTGAAATATCACGAGAATTACCAAAACGTGGCACAAAGACACAAAGCGAGGAAATGCTGCTGGAAAAACGGTGCCGAGCCGACTTGCTCGACGAAGGGGTGCCCCAAACCTTCACTTTGTAAAAAGCCCACCGTCTGTGAAGCCCAATAAATCCAATGCAGTACAGCTCAGTATGCCTTTACTTCACAAGGAAGATGAAGCTGCACTCTCTTCCTTTTTCATTATAGGTTATTACAAGACATTGAACATAGCTCCCTGTGCTATACAGAAGAAACTTATTTTTTGATCTATTTTTATATATAGTGGCTAACATTTGCAAATCTCAAGCTCCCAAGTTCATCCCTTCCCACCCCCTTTCTCCCAGTAACCGTAAGATTGTTTACTATGTCTGTGAGTCTGTTTCTGTTTTGTAGATGAGTTCATTAGTGTCCTCTTTTTTTTTTATATTCCACATATCAGTGATATCATATGGTATTTTTCTTTCTCTTTCTGGCTTACTTCACTTAGAATGATGATCTCTAGGTCCATCCATGTTGCTGCAAATGGCATTATTTTATTCTTTTTTATGGCTGAGTAGTACTCCACTGCAGTATAAATATGCCACAATTTCTTTATCCAGTCATCTTTATTTCCTTGAAACACATTTTCAAAAGCTACTAACCTGAAAACGTCTAACCATACTTTTTTAAACATAGAATCCAATATTATTGCAAGAAGTACATTTAAATAGCATCTCACTATTTCGTTACTCTGTTTATTTTTCTGTAGAACCCCGAGCAGCACTATCCCTGGGTTCTGCTATGAAACAGAAGTAAGTTTCCTCATTCAGAGTTTTCTTGAACTGTGTTACATCAACAGCTTGGTGAGTTCCTGAGAAGAGTTCAGAAAATTCAGTGTCACAGAGCAGGAAATGTTTTGAGATAGAGTTAGCTATTTAATGTACGCATGGTTTGGGAAGCTAAATGTGAAACAATTTGAACAATAAAATATTTTTTATATTCATAGGTCAATTCATTGAGTGGCAAATAGTTCATATTGACACTTAATAGCTCTCAGAGCACATGCTATGATTAAAATTGCATGGGAACTGCCAACATTGGGATGAAAACAGCAACATCTTTCTCATTACGGTTTTCCTAACCCTTCTGCCATCCAGTCAGAACTGGTCCCCCTCTGCACTGCCTACCTACTGCACCGTGATGTCCGCGTGCTGCTGAGTGCCAAGCATAGGGTCTGGAACGTGGTGTGCATACAAAACCAGTTAGTTGAATGAATGAATGACAGAGGAGCCTGATGCAAGTGAGCCAGAAAAAAATGGACCCTTTTGGGGACCAACAAAACCCTTTCTTACAGGGCAGAGGCCATAGCCTCTCAGTTTTCCCACCTGCAAAATGGAATAATCGACATCAAAGGCACATGACATGTGTTCAGCTGACAGTCATTAATATACTCTTTAATTTATCTTGTATCATATCGAGGATAGTGACTTCACAACTAAGGATTTCATGGTATTTTTCTGAGATTGAGGTCGACAAACTGTACAATCTTATTTCATGAAACTTTCAAAGTCAAAGCATGTGGCTTTTCCCAAACTCTCTGCACACAGCCCAAGCCTGACTGAGTCATTGTTCACCAGGACTTTCCAGCAAGCCTCACTCTTTAGAAAAGAATTCGTAAGCAGGGGACTATTTCAAATCCACGAAAACTCTTCTAAGACCAGCCTAGACAAAGCCGAGCTTGAAGACAGGTCATGTATCACAATTTTATCGTCTGTGACAGAAGCTTCTACTTTGAACAAACGTGTTCTCTTTCCAAATTCTCTGGGTTCTTACAGCAAATTGTTGATATGCAATTTTACCAGACGCCACAGCTTCAAGAGTTTCATTACATGTAGCTGCATGTTATGTGTCTAGTGGGAAATTTGGGGGAAATTACTGAATGTTAAATCACTCGTTTCCACTACTCTGTTCTCTACGCCTTCGGCAAGGATCTGTAACATGCAGAGCTTGGCGACAGCTTTTGTGCAGCAAAGATATATTCTAGCATTTATTAAAATAATATTTATACAGCCTTAAAGTTCTCATTTATTTTAACTAGTACAGGCATGCCTCACTTGGCAGTGTTTTGTAGTGACCGTGTTGTTACAAATCAAAGGTGTGGGGTAGCCCTGCGTCAGGCGAGTCTATCAGTGTCATTTCCCAGCAGCACTTGCTCGCTTCATGTCTCTGTGTCGCCGTTTGGCAATATTCTGGCAATATTTCAAATTTTTTTATTATTCTTGCGTTTGTTACGGTGCCCTGTGATCAGCGATCTTTTATGTTACTACTAAGATTTGCAGAACTCTCAGATGATGGTTGGTGTTTTCTAGCAATAAAGGATTGATAATTAAGGTAGATATATTGTTTTTTAGACATAATGATACTGCACACTTCACAGACTAGAGGATAGTGTAACACAACATTGCACTGGGAAAGCAAAACAACGCAGTGACTAGCTTTATTACCGAATTCCCTTTGCTGCTGTGGTCTGAAACCAAACCTGTGATACCTCTGAGGTGCACCTGTACGTTATGGACAATTTTAAACGTATTCAGCAGTGAAGAGACTAACGTAATACACCCCATCTGCCATCAGCCGACTCCAGCATTATCGACAGTTACTACCTCCTGGCCAGTTCAGCTTTACCCGTTTCCATATTCCCCTCAAAATCAAACGCATCGGAAGCAATTCTCAGGCATGGTGTCACTTAATTGGCAAACATTTTAGTATAATTTCCTAAACTAGAAGGAGTTCAAAAACACAGCCACGTGACCTTTATCACACACAGCTTCTGTGAAGGATGATTTCTTAATTTTGTCAAATATCCAGATTTCATATGACATTAATTAACTCATAGCTGCTTATACTTAAGTAACCAGGATCCAGACAATGTCCACATTTTAATTGATTTATGTTGCTTAGATCTCTTTTAATCTACACGTCACCTCCTTCTTTTACATTCTTCTCTCTGCATTTTATACTTTGAAGAAATCAAGTCCCCTGTCCTGTTCCACTTCTCAGGGCCTGGGCTCTGCAGAGGGCATCCTCATGGTTCAGTTTCTCATGTTCCTCTGTCCTCTGTTTCTGTTAATTAGCAGTTGTATCAAGATGTTTCACTGTATCCAGGGTCTCTCCTTTCTCCTCCTTATTTTCTTCCTTCCTTCCTTCTTTCTTTTCTTTCTTCCTTGGCAAGAACTCCTGATCTGTATCTTGTCTGTGTGGTCTCCCGTCTCGAATGGCAGCAGGGATCGACACTCATTGCACAGGCTCACTGCTTCCGCGCAGCCGTGAGCCTGAATGCTCTAATTCTGTCATTCATTCTTCGTCCATTTGCAGTGGGGCCGCCTCAAGTCATATTTATAAATTGTAGATGGTCAGGATCTTTACCATCTCCAGGCCTTTCTAAGAATGCGATACATCTTTCCATTTTTAAGTGTAATTATGCGACTTTCAGGAGCATTTTATAGATTCCCTCACTTAGGTTGTTACTGATCTTGACCATGTAAATGTTTTCTTCTTTTCCACTATGTCTTCTAACAAACTATTCTAAAAATATATAAAAGTCAGTGGTTTTATATGCTGATTTGCAACTTGCTACTTTATCAAGGTCTCTCATGGTTTGTAGTTATGTTTTCATTCGTTCTTTTCAGCTTTCTAAATATTAATCCCTGGAACTAAAAATATTTTTGCCTCTCCCTTAGACGTGGTGCCCCGAACCGCTTTCACTTTTCTAACACCACTGGCAGCACAACGTGTAAGGCGACTTTTGTCTTGGTTGTCACCTTTCTGATTAGCAAGCGTCGCAACCTTGGGACTCACTGGCTGTGAAACATGGAAGAGTTGACTGGAGAGGCTTATTTTTCAGGGCATCAGAGGATGTTTTTGTAGCGCTAGATCCATAAGGGAGATGAGAGTTCTTGAAATGTAGGTGTCACATAACACAGTGAGTTGATAATAATGTAATGATCTAATTAATTACGGTGGTGGCGTCACAGCCTCCTGAAATGCACTTTGGACTCAGACTTTCTAGTGAGCCCCTCTCCACTGCAGCATCAAAGTACTGTTGCATTTTATATATTACACTTCTCAATCTAAAAACCTGTCTTCTTTACAATATATAAAATAGTTCTGAATAGAGATTATTTACTGAAAGTCAAGGAAAACAGGGCTAGCAGTTCCTATGAGCTGAAACAAATTCTCATGTAAAGTCTCACACGCGTCCATCTAATGCTTTAGAGCTGCCTGGGGACACTGAGGTGGGGGACGTGGCTGTCTTGGAGTGACTCTTAGTATCTCCCCAGATTGTCCCTGTTCTAAATATTTGTCAGATTTCTTATGGGTGACCAACTGTCCAGAAATACATACATTTATTCCTGAGCAAGAAGGAAAAACTAGCAAATCCACTAGGGAGATTCTGTCCTTAAGAGTTTACTCTTTAAGTTTCAGTTGAAACACAGTCATTAAGCCTGTATGAGACACAAAACTCTGCAGCAGACACCACTGCAGCCCCAGAGGAGCCGACCCCCTGGCCAACAGCTGGTGGGGCAACACGCCCAACGGAGAACAGAGCAGATGCTCATAAAGGCACCAACATTTTTCTGGGTTTGGTTCTGGATACAATGTCGTTCTGTTAAACATTCTGTTGCAAATTGTCAGTCGGATCAAAAAGGAGGACGTTCACACTCTATTAGCACCGCAAGAATCTAGAATGTATCATTCAAACCAACAGCCTTTCAAAAGTTCATAGGCAAATTTAGGAATTTGCTAGATCCACTGCAAGATAAGATTTAGCTTCACCCTACACACAAAAATCATTTTATTCTTCTAAACGGCTCCTTGGTCCTGCCATGCACAATAGTCAGGCAAACCCGCCAAGAAAACTAAAGGCACATCTTTAAAAATATTTACTCCCTTCATAATTTAAGTCTGAAAACTGGTCTTGAGCTTTTACCCATTAAGTGTCTAAAATTAGCTTCTGGTATTTAACAGAGACTTGTTCTTTAGATTTGAGGGGGAAAAATGCCATTCCCTGCTATATAAAAATCCCAGGCTATGAGTATATTCTAAAATATGTAATTAAAATATCTAGCGGCATGAAAGAATAATAAGGGACACGTGTAACTGTCGTAAAGTGAGTAAGTATTCATAAGACAAGAACATAAATGTTTTGCCCACTTCAGCTGCCGCCCAGGCCTGCAGGTGCTCGTGTCTGGGTGCGGAGGAGGCTGGGAGCCCGGCCCCTCGCAGAGGCCTGGACAAGACACCGTTCCACCTGTGACTTCTGCATGCCACTCAGCAGGAGATGGGGAAACCGGGAGTCTCATTAGAGACACGAGAGTCCGCATGTTTTGTAAGGCAAAGACGTGGGGAATCGATGTGACCACCAGGCAACATGCAGACACTCGCACCGAGGAACCCATCCCTAGAGGTGGCCTGCGAGCCGCGTTTACTCTCGGACCTCCTACTGGTCGCCCTTTTAACTGCTCTTCCTTACGTTTGCCACTTTTTCTTATTATTAAGCAATAAATAAATAGAACCACACAGTCCTCCCTTTTCCATTAATCCATGGATACAAAAGCATGAAGGGAGAAGAAACCTCTGGTCTCCTCGGTCTGATTCCATACGAGACTTTCTGCAAAGTTTTGTAGAGAACATGATTCATGATGATTCATCCTGGATTAAGTGAGTCAGCGTGATTTAGGACCTACTCTCAGGATGCTGCACCAGCTTTTTTAGACAGAAAAGGCTGCATTTTAAAAGGTTTTTGGGTGTTGCCATTTATGGCCATAATGGTATCTACCCACCAGTTCTCACACATGTGAGTGAGCTGGGAACTGACACCAGCACCTCTGTGACAGCCGTCTTGTGCAATCTCACAGCTCCGTATGTCTATCACTATCTTGACCTTACAGAGAAGGAAACTAAAGCTCATTATAGATTCTTCATCTTGGCCAAGACAGCTCTGCTAGTAAAAGTCACAGAACTGGGCTTCAACTTCACTCTAGTCCCTTATCCAGTGTCATTAACCACGCTAAACACCACACGTTTGAAATTCTTTATGTAATATAATGCAGTGTGGTTTTCCATCTTTCTACCTGCACCTTTTTCCTTCTCTGGTTGCTAACGCAACGTCTACTTCTACTCTTAACACTTAATTTTAAAATATACTTAATTTAACAGTATATACAGCAAAGTAAAGAATCGAGTGTTTTCCCAAGTGCCCTAAGTTGTAAGTGGACTAAAAAGAACTGATGTCTGTTTAGTCTGTTTTTATGAGTTGGCCGTAGTCGTGTGTATGTCACGTAAAGCCGACCCTACAAATAACAGCATTTGGCGTGAGACAGTATTTCCAGCCTGATTTTCGGCCCAGGAGTCTGAAGATCTCTGCCCTGATTTGAAGCAGAGACGCCCTCCCGTGTCTCTGACCTGCTGAAACAGCATTTCCATAAGCCCCACCCTGGTCTTCAACTAATACTGTCTTTTAAAACAATTACCGCAATTAAAAAGGAAAGACTGAGTGCGCCAAGACCACATAAAAGCGATGACTGTTTCAACCAACCAGGGACGTGGATTTGAAACACGATGGCAAAGTACTTCTTTTAATTACATATTTGCAAGAAATAATGCAAATAGTCTCCACTGAATTTAAAAGAGATGACTTATCGGTTGGAAAAACCATTCTTTTGAAACAAAATTTTAAAAGAAAACCCACTTACTTGCTCAAATTCATTCTTTTGAAATTCTTCAAAGCCAAAGATGTCCAATATTCCAATATCCCAGGTCTGTGCGCTGAAACGGAACAAGAAAAGAGTGGTCAGGCGTCCTGCACACTGCCCGGTGCTCCCTGAGGTCAGGGAAATCCGGCCGGCCGCTTAGCACATCCCTGCCTACTCGAAGTAAAAACATGCAAATGATTATCTTAGAGTCTCGTGAAAACCTCTAAAAATTAGGAGGAAAAGGTGTTCTTTTAGTGCTTTGATCCAAACAGACACATGAACAAAAATGCACTGATTTCTAAATGTAAAGTGTAACAAACCGTGGGTGGTTTAAAGTTCGCTGCCTCCTTCGACAGACTTGCTTCCTCTGCAGGAGTCTGCACCCCGATAAGGGGGCTCACCGGACGGCGGCAGCAGTGAAGCAAGCAGCCCCTTCCCCGCACAGCGTGCAGCGCAGGGAAACCTCAGTTAAGCCACGCACGGGCTCTTCCTGGATCAGACTGAGCCACCCCAAAATTGAAATCATTATTTTCCTAAAGGAGTTCTTTTAAGTAAATAACAATAAAGATCAGGAAACTTGGGTGCAAACTGGAAAGAAATCTAAGTAACGACTTCCATTTCCCATGTAAACTATCACGCTTGGAACACGGTGCAGGTCTGGGTGGTGAAGCACCGATGTGAACCTATGTTGGGAGTGAGGCAAGAGGAAGGAAGCTGCATGTGGCCCAGAGACCCGACCGCCTGGGGTCTGTGGGGACGTGGGGGCAGCATGGGGAGCGTGCCTCAGGTGCTCCTTGCAAAGAAAGCCCCCAGTGATTCTGGAGCTGTCACCAGGAGGGCATGCCCCCCAGGCCTCCCCCACGGCTGGTCCAGTGCATCAGCAGCGCAGTGCTGCCTTCATCTCCCACCAGCGGGAGTGCCCCTTCTTGATCTCCCGCCAGCAGGAGTGCTCCTTCCTCATCACCCACCAGCGGGAGTGCTCCTTCCTCATCACCCACCAGCGGGAGTGCTCCTTCCTCATCACCCACCAGTGGGAGTGCCCCTTCCTGACCACCCACCAGCGGGAGTGCTCCTACTCATCACCTGCCAGCGGGAGTGCTCCTTCCTCATCACCCACCAGCGGGAGTGCTCCTTCCTCATCACCCACCAGCGGGAGTGCTCCTTCCTCATCACCCACCAGTGGGAGTGCCCCTTCCTCATCTCCCACCAGCGGGAGTGCCCCTTCCTCATCACCCACCAGCGGGAGTGCTCCTTCCTCATCACCCACCAGTGGGAGTGCCCCTTCCTGACCACCCACCAGCGGGAGTGCTCCTACTCATCATCTGCCAGCGGGAGTGCTCCTTCCTCATCCCCAGGCTGCCTATTGTCTCAGGACCAAATTTTCAGATGCTCCACCACTGTCCACACTGCAGAACCCCGTTGGCAACCAACCTTCTGTATTTTGCTTTCACAATCAGGATATAACCATAATGCTTCAGGGTCGATGCTGTGTCACTTAAACAACCATTTTTTTTTCTTGAAAAAAGGCAAAGTAATGCTATCCTGTCTCTCAGATTACTTTCTGCAGACGGCACAGCTATGAGTGGCCAGGTAGGAGGGAGAGCTTTTTAATATAAACTTGCAAAGAGTACAAGTCAGTGAGGAAAGGGAAGAATCATTCCGTGGACGTCTTTAGGTTAACTGATCATGTTTTTTTAGAAGAAAATATAAAGTTAGCTTTGTACCTCACCCTATGTGCCCTGATAAACTCTACATTAGATTAGAGAGTTACAAGTTAGAAAAAGAAAGCGTAAGAATGTACAAGAAAACAAATGTGATCACTTTGTTTTCTATTTTCATTTCTGGGAAAAATTAAAGGAAAATGTTCAAAAGTATGATTACACAAATACTAAATGCTTTTGCAGATAAATAGTACAAATAAAATTAAATTCTGTCGGAGGTAAGTATTATTTTCAAATGCATCATCTTATTCATTTCCATAGATTTTTCTCAATCTATTGACCCACGTATCCAGCCACACATCACCTTCCACCCATCCATGCTTCTTTCCAGGCCGCCATTTTTCCAAAGTGCACAAAGAGACATTGGGAAGGATGTTCACACAGCAGGAACGAAGGTGCTGATGGCTTTGTCTGAGTATGTGTGTGTGTGCGTGTGCACACACGTGCGTGTGTTTCCCACATAATGACCTGCAGCGTTTCCTTGTAAGAAGCTTAGTGACAGAGCTTGTCCAGTTTTGGAGATGTTCAGTCTTGGGTAGGAATCCTGATTCCAATACTTTTTAGTTGGATGACTTTGGGCAAAAGTCACTTAAATGTTCTGAGCTGCAGTTTCATCACTTATAAAATGAAGATAACAAGTAACATTTACCCACCCAGGTGTCTGCTACAATTCGGAGGGACTGTAAGCAAAGCTGCAGGACCACAGCTGGTTAGAGTGGATCCAGTCACAGGAATTTGATTTAAAATAACTGCTTAAACTTGTCACAGAAATAGAGAGGACGGCTAAGAGAAGAACTATGAATGGCCAACAGGCAAATTAAAATGTCAATCTTATTAAAATTGTGAAACAAGTAAAACTTTCAAAATTACGACAAGAAAGATGTTCCCGTACACTTCTGTCGGCAGTGGAAACTGGTAGGACCTTCTTCAAAGACAATTTGCTTATGTGGCACAAAGCTTTGAAATGCTCATATCATTTGAACCAGTATCTCCACATGCAGGAACCTATACACTAAGACAAAGATCAGAAATGCAGTTAAAGACTAACAAATAATGATGTTTGTTGTTATCTTGATCATAGCAAGACAACAAAAAGAAATAACAAATACCCCACACTAAAGACACAATTAATTAAACAGCAGGCACTAGGGTGGATTAATTTAGTGAAACTGTCAAGTTAACAGAAAACAATATACAAATTCTGTATAAAGAGTAGCCCCAATTATACACGCAGGAGACCCAGAAGGAAGGTCAGCCCGAGAAGAGGAGCTAGAGATGTCCTGAACGGCACACATAGAGGTGACGCCTTCACTTTTACAATGTTCTGCACTGGGTGTTTACAATACTCCTCATTATTTATTTAGAAGACACATGACTCACTGCGTGTTGGGCATTTTCTAAGTTGGTGGAGGAAGGACAACAACTCTCGGGGCAGAGAGAGGAAAGTGGAGCCCAGCAGAGAAGCTGGAGAAGAGGGTCTGGTTTTCCAGGGACGGGAGGTGCAGCAGGGACCCCAGGAGTCAGGGGAGGGCAGAGTGCTTCCCGAAGGCCGCGTGCTGGTGGAAAGCGTGGGTGCTTCCTGCCGACCTGTGTCAGGCTCTCCCTCTCAGGCCCCAGGATCTGGTTCCCCGGCGGGCTCCCTGCTGCCTTGCGGCAGTGGCCCTACCATCAGGGCACCCGATGCCGATGGAAGCTGGGGGAGGGGGAGCATTATGAGCGGCGGGATGGCACGCCCTCCCCCTTCTCACAAGGGCTGTGACTCTGTGTTGACAGCAGAGTTGGGATGCGGAGGCCACCAGCCACACATAGGTGAGCAAGACACACTGAAAGGTTCTGGTCCAGACTCGGGAAAGCAGCTTATCAGTTAGGAATTTACAGTAGCGCATATTTGGTTGAAAGAACACTCTTCTTAAATAGTTTTTTCACATTTAATACATACTGGATTCTAAACTATATTTAGTTACAAAATAAAAATGCTGTCAGAAAAAAAGAGATGGGAAGGAAGAAAAAAACTATTGTCAGGAAAAAAAATCTAATGCACGTTTAATGCATTTTAAGGATTAGTCTTGCAACTACTGACAGACATAATGTGTTCATTTTTCTCAAAGACCTGTTTCATCATTTATGACTGAATGAATTATGCGTCTGTTACTGCAACAGCAGTCTTGGCAGGAGGGTTCCCAGGGCCTGCAGCCAGCAGGACGCCCCTCCGTGCAGCAGTCAGCACATTGTCATGTCTCTTATTGGTATCTCGACTCACACCACACACGCATTTAACTCAACGTCCAATTTCTAGCAAGAAGGAGCAGACAGAGGTCATCTGATGAACCAGGAGTCAATCTTTTAGGTAAAATTAACATATTAATGAGATGGGCTGCTTTAGTTCAAATTCTGCCCCAGAATTCTCCTGAGGGCTTTCCTGATGTCTAACTTGCACGAACTTATTAGTAAAATACACCACGTTTCATATCAGACGAAACATTAAATGCCAAGTCATCTGTCTGATTTTGACTTCCCCTCCAGGTGTGTGGGTATGAGAAGGGCCAAAGTCTGAATTAAGGAGAGTGTCTACCTTGGAACGTGGATGAACTAATTTTATCTGGGGTACAGAGAGGTCCGGTGATGATATGCACAAATCAGGTTCTGTCCCGGGTCATCTCCGGGGAGGGAGATTAACGAGAGAGCCACTGAAGTATTCAGTCAGTTTAGGGAAGAGCTGAGCCCTGTTTGGCACAAAACCCTTAGACTGAGCCAGAGCCGGATCAGCCTCTTCTGCTGACCATCGACGGGTCAGAACCCAGACAGGGCAAGAGTGAAATATCAGAGCATTCCAGACCTGCACGACCCGGCCGTGCAGACACACTGCCCCGAGCAGCGGATGGGTTTGCACAAAGGTTATGGCGCCAAGTCCCTGGAG
Organism: Vicugna pacos; assembly: GCF_048564905.1. Lineage (NCBI taxonomy): Eukaryota > Metazoa > Chordata > Mammalia > Artiodactyla > Camelidae > Vicugna > Vicugna pacos. The sequence goes on along the minus strand of NC_133000.1, from coordinate 70,972,041 downwards.
AAGCTGGGCTCTGCTGTGGCGTTCGCCAACTTCATGACCAATACGCTGAAGAATTTAGTTAAAGTAAGTTTTGTTCATAATCAGCAAAGTGCACTCGTCATGGTGACTCCCTCCGCCCGTGCCACAGCTTGTCTGAATCCGGAAGGGCTTCTCCAGTCTGACGAACTTGGGACGGAGACGTGACTCCAGGATTGCGTACTTTTGGGAGTTCCTGCCTTTATTCATTGACTAAAGAAAGTACCTGGGGCTTATTATTTTCTGAAAACACGTCAGAAATTAAGGAAGAAGTCAGCAGGTGCTGACAAGTTTAATTAGAAGCTGGGCGAGGGGTGAGGCTCGTGGTCACCAGAGCAGCCGCCTGCCTCCTTCCATACTTATGAGGTCATCACACCAACACTTCTCTGAACCCCGTGACTCTTTGCACTTCTTCCCACTGGAAATAAGAATTAGAAGGTAAAAAAATACTGGAGATCCCTTGAAATGAAAATTGTAGCTAATCAGCACACAAAAATCCTGGGATGAGGGTGAAAACAAGAGCTAACGTTTTACTGATAAAACACTATATAAAGTTATTACTAATATATAAACTATATACTATAATATAATATATTATATATAATATGTAACTATACATAAACTAATACTATAAACAAGGCTAATTCTGACCTACAGAGAATCCAGGGAGGGAACGCCCCCTAGGGGCAATAAGAGCACAGAAAATAGAAGAGCACTTACCCCCGTCTCATGAGGGAAAGCTACAACTCACACCAGAAGAGCATTAGTACTTAGTACATTTAAAAATATGTGTCCTTATTCACTGTATTTAAAACAGTGATGCACATGTATGTTTAATTACCAAAAGCATCTTTAGAAACAAGAATCAACCTACCACACAATTCACTTCTTTAAGAGCACAGATAATATTTCGCTTACATGACTTTTCATTCCTAGTCTGAAACAGCCCTCATCTGAGAAGGCAGACTATTTAAATTATGACACCACTGCTCCTCCAAACATTCCAATTACAAGTAGTGGTTATGATGCAGAGTTAGAAACATGGATAAGTTGCTATCACAGTGAAGAAATCCAGATACAAAACCGTATGTATTGGGTAGGGACCAACTAGAACCGTCCCGCGTTGGTGGTGGAAGCTTAAATCTGAAATTTGAAACGTGGTTTGGCTCTGACCACTAAAATTAAATGCATATCAGCTGAAGGACCAAGAAATCCCACTCCAGGCAGATAATCAGGAGAAGGCGGGCGTGCGCCCCGTAAAAGACACGCACCAGAATACTCACGGCCGCTTCGCCTCTGTGGTCAGAACTGCAGACGACCCGAGTGCCCATCAACAGCTGAGTAAATGCCTAACCAGCGGCGCGTCTACGCCTGTTTTCACCGCTCGGAAACAGAGGAAGAACGAATTCCTGCTGCACGCACCGTGTAAGTGCGCCTCACACGCACAACATTCGGCAGAAGCCGGACATGACGCAGCACGTGCAGGAGGAGTCCACGCTGCCCTCCGCGTGGAGGTGACGTGTCACGCTGCGCGTGCAAAACCCCTTGTACTCTGTACAGGATCTGTGCACTGCAGCTAGGCCAGACCTCGATACAAGAGTAGAATAAAAAAGGCATGCTCACCAGGATCACGGCTACGCACGGGGGCAGAGAGACTCAGGGCTGGACGCTTGTTGAGTGAGAAGCACTGAGGTGCACATTTGCCTTGGCACTGCCATCTAACGCGATGTTAGAATGCGACCCTCCCTGCCGCTGGCCCCGGCGCCTACAAGAGGCTCAAGCCTCATCTGTTCATATAAAGACCTCAGTAGGGAAGAAAACTACAAACAAGATGACAGTGGCCCAGAGGTCAGGGAAGAGATGGAGATACGTCCTTCTGACAGTTGAATACAATTACAGCGGTATCCGCCCCGTTACCGCTTTCATTCATGTTTGAGGTTTGTCCCTCACCTCCCCCCATGTCTGCTGACTCTTCAGCAACTCTCTCTTTGAAAGCAGAGCTGCGTTTCCTGGAGATGCCGTCAGACCAGTGGCCTCAGTCCCTCCAACAAAATAAAGAGGTAAGCTCTTGGGTTCAGCCAGTTCTCTGGACAACAATTCTCTGGAGTCAGGAAGATGCTGGAGGAGGCTCTCTGTTACCGAGGTCGCAGGTGTGAGGAGGGGGGATGGCTCTCCTCAGGCTCACGAGGACACACACTGTGCCGCAAAGCTTTGCAAAGCAGCAAACCAAAACAAGGGCACAGAAGCGGCTCAGCTGCAGGTGACTTGTGCTCTGTCCCTGCTGTCGCAGAGGCAGGGAGTCAGGGACGAGTCTGTATTCTCCACGCCACACAATACCAAGTCGTGTCGGATCCCTGTGCCCCTAAACTGGGACCCTGTATCATTGCTTTCCCACCACCTTTTGTAAACTGGCACCTGTCAAAATAAAAACCTGTATGAAGACGTGGGAATTCTGCAGCTGACTTGCCTTTTCCAGGAAGTACATATCTCAGCCTCATATCTAGAAGATCCTTTGGTCTGTGTCAGTTGGTAGATGCCTGTGCGATGAAATGCAGCAGTAGGGGGAGGGGACAGCCCAGTGGCAGAGCACTTGTTCACATGCACAAGGTCCTGGGTTCAATCCCCAGTACCGCCATTAAAAAAGAAAAAAAAAAAAAAGAAAGAAATACAGAGAGAGATTCAGGGCTTGGACTGGGTTAACCCAGCGTGTTTGGGAAATTTGTGGTGCCTGATCCAAAGGATCCAAGCGCATCAGAGGACAGGCTTGGAAGGAGCGTGAGCTCTGAAGGTGTATTTGCAGGTCACATTTTAGCTCTGGACAAGCCTGAGGTTCACAGGGGAGACCGCGAGTCAGCGTACATGGCCAAGCTCAGGCAGGGGATGCTCAGGACAGACAGAGGGCAACTCAAAGGTGTAAAATCCAACAGGAGGGTCTGGTTTGGAAGGCAGAGGAAAGGCAGGATCCCAGCGGGGTGTGCCATCCAGGTGGGCTGGGCGCGTTCGGTTCTCAGGATGCCATCCACACGCTTCACCTGCAGTTTACTTCATCTTCAAAGAAGAGGTACGATTACTAACTACGGGGAGGGGAGCTCCCCCTCCGTGCGAACGCCCGATGTGAACGGTGGACAAGTGCTAGCAGGCACACACTGTGCTGCGCGGGGCCAGCCACGCAGGCCGCACCGAGGTCCCCGGGGGGCTCGTTAGAGCCACTGGAAGGGGTGAGCTAAGCGAGGCATGGCTATGAGGAACTGCAGGCGTCACTGCATCTGCAGCCTTTAACCACCACTGCTCCTAAGACTCGAGGATCCACTGAACGTGAGGCATTTGCGCCTGGTCTGGGCTGGCGGGGGCTGACTCAGAGGCACCCACCGTAGTGAATGACGCAGTGAGCCGCCAGCTATTTGGACGGGACTGGCATTCTCCAGCACACCCTGACTCGCAAGCACAGACTCACAGGTCCTCAAAGCAAAGCCAAGTGGGGGAGAGCGACGCCGAGCCTCCGTTTGCAGGCGCATGAGATGTGATGAGCGCAGCTTTAGAGACTGGGGTTTCATTAATGTTAAGTGTCAGGCTCGGAACAGAAATCCAGATCTCTTTATTTCTATTACCCTCTTTAAAAAAGTTAAAACCCAGCTAAAAGCTAAAACTCATAAACAAACTGCCAAGTACTTGAATATACAGGCACACACAGAAAATCTGAAATCTACGTAACACTTCAACCCACTAGCTGTAAACGACCCTAAAAAGTGCTGTTTCATCTTTTTACTTCTTATGCTTTTCTTTTCTTCCCCCAGCTTCACTGAGCTAGGACTGACGTGTGATACTGGATGGTTTAATGTGTACCGCCTGTTGATTCGATACACGTATACCCCAACACGTTCATGCTTTTCTTCATAGAGTTTCTTTTTTTCCTTCATAATAATTCTTTTTGAACAAAACCCCCGCTTTTCATGAGGTTCCTGCTACTGAAGGCTTTAGAGAGCGCTTCTGGATAGCCGTGCAACTTAGCAGCAAGTTCTGGAAGCCATAAATTTTTATCACCCAAAGGTTTGTGATTCTGCTGCCCATTAGAAAACACTGGGGTGGGGGAATCATCACAGGGTCCCTCCAATCAGTTACGAAAAGAAGAGCTGTCCTTCTAACAACCACCTTCAAATGCACATACTCACAACTTGTGGTTCGAAGTAGCAGCTGTGAAAACTGAATGTGGGGGAGGGTAGAGCTCAGTGGTAGAGCACATGCTTAGCACACGTGAGGCTCTGGGTTCAGTCCCCAGTACCTCCACTGAAAAATTTAAAAAATAATAAATAAACAAACCTAATCCCTCCCCCCCAAAAAGTAAAAGTGCAGGAAAAAAAATGGAAAAACATTACAAATGAAAAAACATTTTTTAAGGAAAATTAAATTAACTAGATAGTGATTTGTAACAAGGGGACACTGCTGGACAAACCAATAGCCCCAAAACTCAGTGACTAAAAACATCGAGTACTTAGAATGGCCTCAAGTCCCTTTGTCAGCGTGGGTGGCCGGGCTGGGGGTGCCAGATCCCTGGGGGTGGCTGGCTCTTGGCTGGCTACCAGCGTCTCTCATCTTCCGCAGGAGAGCCTGGGCTCCCCCGTGTGACAATGACAGGGCTCTTAGCAGATTCGTGCGAGGTTTTAGAACTGACACATCATCATTCCTGCTGTATTGTCTGGGCTGAAGCAAGTCACAAGGGCAGCTCAAAGTCAACAGGAGAGAAACAGACATAACCTCTTGATAAGAGAAGTGTCAAAGTTGTATTGCACAGGGCAGGGACATAGAGAAGAAATGACTGAATGATTGGGACTATTTTTGCAACCCACCAATGCCTCTTCTCTAGAGAGTGGCTTTAAACTAACTTATGTATTAGTTCACTCCCCTTTTGAATGAACATGGATGGAGCACCTAGCTTTGTACATAGAGAAGAAATGACTGAATGATTGGGACTATTTTTGCAACCCACCAATGCCTCTTCTCTAGAGAGTGGCTTTAAACTAACTTATGTATTAGTTCACTCCCCTTTTGAATGAACATGGATGGAGCACCTAGCTTTGTAAAGCACTCTGCTGAGAGCTGGAGACCCAGATACAAAGAGCAGGGAACGATGTGACTCTCAGGGACATGCCCATATACAGATATGGTAAACTTTAAATAACAATTTTTTTGAAATAAAGAAATCATTTATATTTTGAAAAAGTTAATTTTTAAAATTTTTCTTTAAAACTATGTTTTTTTTTAAATCAATTTTCTGACAGTTTCCATGGGGAGGCATTTTTGGAAAAACTCAGGTTTCAAGTCAACATAGGCTCGTGCTCCAGTCCACCACTTCCTGGCTCTGTGACTTGGGCCACTTACTTAACCTCTCTGAGCCCCAGTTTCTTCCTCTGAAAGGGGGAGGCAATCATTGCTCCCTCATGCTCACGTCAGTATGAACTGCAGCCACCCCCGCTCAACGCCCAGCTCATTCCTGGGTCGCACGCACCGGTGACACCCACAGTGCGCGCTCCGGGAGCCCAGCCGCACATGCACGCGTCAAGACGCGGGCTGGGGATGCAGGTTTAGTAAGACTGGATGCAGGCGCTGAGGGAAGAGTTAACAGCACAGAGCCGACAAAAGCTCCGAGTGTCCTTTAGTTAAAGAGCCCATGCTCCTCAATTAGGAAATTAGAAAAAGGCAGGTGATGTCTACACAGTGGTACCGGCATCTCCTCCCCGGAGTCTTCTTCAGGGAGAGGCTGGGTCTTTACGAGGCAGCATGGGACGTTCTGCTCCCTCCTCTGAATGACTCGGCCACTTTATTTATTCCGGCAGGACTGCCGCTGTGCCCGGGTGACAGGCACAGAGGGGCATAGGAAATACAGATTTGGCTAACTTCACCGAGCAGGAGAGGTTATCGGGGGTTGAAAAGAGGCCAGATGCATTTCCCAAGGGGGCCTGGCTATTAGCAATGCGGTGAATTTTATCCTCCGTATAAAATAGACAAGGTTTAGCCTCTGCACTCTTGGCTCAAGAACGAGTGAGAGGAGGCTGCTGGAGGGTTTTTATGAGCCTTATAAATCACTGAATTACTTGCACATTTTATTGAATCTATTTGGCTCTCAAATAATATTTGCAAATCACATGATAGGCATTATCAAAAAGGAAAAATGCTACTGTCTGATCCTAAAAATGCCATATTCTCACAGATGTGAAAGATCTCTCTTTTTTCCTCCCATCTCCTGAAAACACGCACTTAAAGGGAAAGTACATAGCTCTTTATTAGTTCGAGAAGCTGCGCTTTTCTTGAAACAATGTATCACCTTTCATGATTAATATTTATATTTAACCATCATTCTGTCCATAGTAGGTGGTAACTTTTATAATAAGGGTG